>NC_061812.1:0-668912 GCF_021462225.1 Girardinichthys multiradiatus
ATGGCAGCTATATGAAGGGAGTCACCTAGAGACGCCAAACTTCCTGGAGACCTGGCAGCCCCCCAGGGGAGTATACACACCAACTTTGGTCCATATGAGCATCATAGTTTTTGAGTTATTCTAAGTGAGCACTTTTTCAAATGAATGGGAGTCTATGGCAGCTATATGAAGGGAGTCACCTAGAGACGCCAAACTTTCTGGAGACCTGCGGGGGGCCCAGGGGAGTATACACACCAAGTTTGGTCCATATGAGCATCATAGTTTTTGAGTTATTCTTAGTGAGCAATTTTTCAAATGAATGGGAGTCTATGGCAGCTATGTCAAAGGAAGGTGCTACATCCACCAAATTCACAGGGTCCCTGGGGGCCCCCTAGAGGGTGCTACAGCCCAAGTTTCAGCTCTCTACGACCTTTAGTTTTTCAGTTATTCTTAGTGAGCAAAACCATTTTTTGGTTTTTATCCTATAACCTAACCCTAACCCTAACCCTAACCCCCTAACCCTAACCCTAACCCTAACCCTAACCCTAACCCTAACCCTAACCCCTAACCCTAACCCTAACCCTAACCCTAACCCTAACCCTAACCCTAACCCTAACCCTAACCCTAACCCTAACCCTAACCCTAACCCTAACCCTAACCCTAACCCTAACCCTAACCCTAACCCTTATGTCCTCAGCGACCGATCCTTTTTGCCCAATTTTGGACTATCTCGGGAACCGTAAGTGCTATCGACATGGGGTCTTCACTGGGACGTCCGGAACCCCCCAAAACCCCCCCCCTAGACACTGGTTCCATCCCTCTACCACTTTCCGTTCACGAGTTATTTGCCGACTGACCGATCCTCAGGTGGTGTTCTTGCCTTAACCTAACCCTAACCCTAACCCCCTAACCCTAACCCTAACCCACCTCACATGACCCTTTTTACTAAACCTAAGGTCACAGGACTGCTGGCAAACTACCACTAACACTTGGACACTCCCACTCACTTCAGGACACACCCACTCACCCACCCACTCACACACTTGCACTAACCCACTCACACTTGGACACACCAACCCACACTTGGACACTCACAATCACGCACAGGAACGCCTACTGGCCCTCACACACGCCCACAACCGCTTTTCCCACACTTTACCACACTCTAAACACTTGGGACAAAAAGCGACCGATCCTCACACCTCTCAGAAATAGGCCATGTAGGGTGTCTATCTACTCGCCACGAGGAACTGAGCATCTGGGCAAACTCCCAGCCCTGTCGGACCATCCTACGGAGACTTATGTCCTCAGCGACCGATCCTTTTTGCCCAATTTTGGACTATCTCGGGAACCGTAAGTGCTATCGACATGGGGTCTTCACTGGGACGTCCGGAACCCCCCAAAACCCCCCCCTAGACACTGGTTCCATCCCTCTACCACTTTCCGTTCACGAGTTATTTGCCGACTGACCGATCCTCAGGTGGTGTTCTTGCCTTAACCTACCCTAACCCTAACCCTAACCCTAACCCTAACCCTAACCCCCTAACCCTAACCCTAACCCTAACCCTAACCCTAACCCTAACCCTAACCCCTAACCCTAACCCTAACCCTAACCCTAACCCTGGCAAACTACCACTAACACTTGCTCATATTCACCCACCCAATCACCCCTTAGGACACACCCACTCACTTCAGGACACACCCACTCACCCACCCACTCACACACTTGGAACCACCCACTCACACTTTGCTACACAACACACTCTTAAACACCCACAATCACACCCCACAACACTCTGCCATACACCTCTCACACTTGGCCACGCCCACACTTGCACCCATTTTTCAACATTTCACAAAGGTTCAAGGACCCCGGCATGTCACCCCTCCTTTTACTCAGGGGGACCCCCTGAGCACCAAGAACCAACTCCCAACTCCATACCACCTTCCTACCCAGACTTGGACTTGGCCCCAAAATCAATGGGAGTCTATGGCAGCTATATGAAGGGAGTCACCTAGAGACGCCAAACTTCCTGGGGACCTGGCAGCCCCCCAGGGGAGTATACACACCAACTTTGGTCCATCTACCACTTATACTTTTCGAGTAATTGAGAACGTGCAACTTTTTTCAATCAGTGGGTGTCTATGGCAGCTATGTCAAAGGAAGGGGCTACATCCACCAAATTCACAGGGTACCTGGGGCCCCCCTAGAGGGTGCTACAGCCCAACTTTCAGCTCCCTAGGACTTTTACTTTTCGAGTTATTGAGAACGTGCAAACTTTTTTTTTGGCTTTCATCCCCTTACCTAACCCTAACCCTAACCCTAACCCTTCATCCCCTTACCTAACCCTAACCCTAACCCTAACCCCCTAACCCTAACCCTAACCCTAACCCTAACCCTAACCCTAACCCTTATGTCCTCAGCGACCGATCCTTTTTGCCCAATTTTGGACTATCTCGGGAACCGTAAGTGCTATCGACATGGGGTCTTCACTGGGACGTCCGGAACCCCCCAAAACCCCCCCCTAGACACTGGTTCCATCCCTCTACCACTTTCCGTTCACGAGTTATTTGCCGACTGACCGATCCTCAGGTGGTGTTCTTGCCTTAACCTAACCCTAACCCTAACCCCCTAACCCTAACCCTAACCCACCTCACATGACCCTTTTTACTAAACCTAAGGTCACAGGACTGCTGGCAAACTACCACTAACACTTGGACACTCCCACTCACTTCAGGACACACCCACTCACCCACCCACTCACACACTTGCACTAACCCACTCACACTTGGACACACCAACCCACACTTGGACACTCACAATCACGCACAGGAACGCCTACTGGCCCTCACACACGCCCACAACCGCTTTTCCCACACTTTACCACACTCTAAACACTTGGGACAAAAAGCGACCGATCCTCACACCTCTCAGAAATAGGCCATGTAGGGTGTCTATCTACTCGCCACGAGGAACTGAGCATCTGGGCAAACTCCCAGCCCTGTCGGACCATCCTACGGAGACTTATGTCCTCAGCGACCGATCCTTTTTGCCCAATTTTGGACTATCTCGGGAACCGTAAGTGCTATCGACATGGGGTCTTCACTGGGACGTCCGGAACCCCCCAAAACCCCCCCCTAGACACTGGTTCCATCCCTCTACCACTTTCCGTTCACGAGTTATTTGCCGACTGACCGATCCTCAGGTGGTGTTCTTGCCTTAACCTAACCCTAACCCTAACCCTAACCCTAACCCTAACCCTAACCCTAACCCTAACCCTAACCCTAACCCTAACCCTAACCCTAACCCTAACCCTAACCCTAACCCTAACCCTAACCCTAACCCTTATGTCCTCAGCGACCGATCCTTTTTGCCCAATTTTGGACTATCTCGGGAACCGTAAGTGCTATCGACATGGGGTCTTCACTGGGACGTCCGGAACCCCCCAAAACCCCCCCCTAGACACTGGTTCCATCCCTCTACCACTTTCCGTTCACGAGTTATTTGCCGACTGACCGATCCTCAGGTGGTGTTCTTGCCTTAACCTAACCCTAACCCTAACCCTCACAGGACTGCTGGCAAACTACCACTAACACTTGGACACTCCCACTCACTTCAGGACACACCCACTCACCCACCCACTCACACACTTGCACTAACCCACTCACACTTGGACACACCAACCCACACTTGGACACTCACAATCACGCACAGGAACGCCTACTGGCCCTCACACACGCCCACAACCGCTTTTCCCACACTTTACCACACTCTAAACACTTGGGACAAAAAGCGACCGATCCTCACACCTCTCAGAAATAGGCCATGTAGGGTGTCTATCTACTCGCCACGAGGAACTGAGCATCTGGGCAAACTCCCAGCCCTGTCGGACCATCCTACGGAGACTTATGTCCTCAGCGACCGATCCTTTTTGCCCAATTTTGGACTATCTCGGGAACCGTAAGTGCTATCGACATGGGGTCTTCACTGGGACGTCCGGAACCCCCCAAAACCCCCCCCTAGACACTGGTTCCATCCCTCTACCACTTTCCGTTCACGAGTTATTTGCCGACTGACCGATCCTCAGGTGGTGTTCTTGCCTTAACCTAACCCTAACCCTAACCCTAACCCTAACCCTAACCCTAACCCCCTAACCCTAACCCTAACCCTAACCCTAACCCTAACCCTAACCCTAACCCCTAACCCTAACCCTAACCCTAACCCTAACCCTGGCAAACTACCACTAACACTTGCTCATATTCACCCACCCAATCACCCCTTAGGACACACCCACTCACTTCAGGACACACCCACTCACCCACCCACTCACACACTTGGAACCACCCACTCACACTTTGCTACACAACACACTCTTAAACACCCACAATCACACCCCACAACACTCTGCCATACACCTCTCACACTTGGCCACGCCCACACTTGCACCCATTTTTCAACATTTCACAAAGGTTCAAGGACCCCGGCATGTCACCCCTCCTTTTACTCAGGGGGACCCCCTGAGCACCAAGAACCAACTCCCAACTCCATACCACCTTCCTACCCAGACTTGGACTTGGCCCCAAAATCAATGGGAGTCTATGGCAGCTATATGAAGGGAGTCACCTAGAGACGCCAAACTTCCTGGGGACCTGGCAGCCCCCCAGGGGAGTATACACACCAACTTTGGTCCATCTACCACTTATACTTTTCGAGTAATTGAGAACGTGCAACTTTTTTCAATCAGTGGGTGTCTATGGCAGCTATGTCAAAGGAAGGGGCTACATCCACCAAATTCACAGGGTACCTGGGGCCCCCCTAGAGGGTGCTACAGCCCAACTTTCAGCTCCCTAGGACTTTTACTTTTCGAGTTATTGAGAACGTGCAAACTTTTTTTTTGGCTTTCATCCCCTTACCTAACCCTAACCCTAACCCTAACCCTTCATACCTCTACCCCTTACCTAACCCTAACCCTAACCCTAACCCCCTAACCCTAACCCTAACCCTAACCCTAACCCTAACCCTAACCCTAACCCAATTTTGGACTATCTCGGGAACCGTAAGTGCTATCGACATGGGGTCTTCACTGGGACGTCCGGAACCCCCCAAAACCCCCCCCTAGACACTGGTTCCATCCCTCTACCACTTTCCGTTCACGAGTTATTTGCCGACTGACCGATCCTCAGGTGGTGTTCTTGCCTTAACCTAACCCTAACCCTAACCCTAACCCTAACCCTAACCCTAACCCTAACCCTAACCCTAACCCTAACCCTAACCCTAACCCTAACCCTAACCCTAACCCTAACCCTAACCCTTATGTCCTCAGCGACCGATCCTTTTTGCCCAATTTTGGACTATCTCGGGAACCGTAAGTGCTATCGACATGGGGTCTTCACTGGGACGTCCGGAACCCCCCAAAACCCCCCCTAGACACTGGTTCCATCCCTCTACCACTTTCCGTTCACGAGTTATTTGCCGACTGACCGATCCTCAGGTGGTGTTCTTGCCTTAACCTAACCCTAACCCTAACCCCCTAACCCTAACCCTAACCCACCTCACATGACCCTTTTTACTAAACCTAAGGTCACAGGACTGCTGGCAAACTACCACTAACACTTGGACACTCCCACTCACTTCAGGACACACCCACTCACCCACCCACTCACACACTTGCACTAACCCACTCACACTTGGACACACCAACCCACACTTGGACACTCACAATCACGCACAGGAACGCCTACTGGCCCTCACACACGCCCACAACCGCTTTTCCCACACTTTACCACACTCTAAACACTTGGGACAAAAAGCGACCGATCCTCACACCTCTCAGAAATAGGCCATGTAGGGTGTCTATCTACTCGCCACGAGGAACTGAGCATCTGGGCAAACTCCCAGCCCTGTCGGACCATCCTACGGAGACTTATGTCCTCAGCGACCGATCCTTTTTGCCCAATTTTGGACTATCTCGGGAACCGTAAGTGCTATCGACATGGGGTCTTCACTGGGACGTCCGGAACCCCCCAAAACCCCCCCCTAGACACTGGTTCCATCCCTCTACCACTTTCCGTTCACGAGTTATTTGCCGACTGACCGATCCTCAGGTGGTGTTCTTGCCTTAACCTAACCCTAACCCTAACCCTAACCCTAACCCTAACCCTAACCCCCTAACCCTAACCCTAACCCTAACCCTAACCCTAACCCTAACCCTAACCCCTAACCCTAACCCTAACCCTAACCCTAACCCTGGCAAACTACCACTAACACTTGCTCATATTCACCCACCCAATCACCCCTTAGGACACACCCACTCACTTCAGGACACACCCACTCACCCACCCACTCACACACTTGGAACCACCCACTCACACTTTGCTACACAACACACTCTTAAACACCCACAATCACACCCCACAACACTCTGCCATACACCTCTCACACTTGGCCACGCCCACACTTGCACCCATTTTTCAACATTTCACAAAGGTTCAAGGACCCCGGCATGTCACCCCTCCTTTTACTCAGGGGGACCCCCTGAGCACCAAGAACCAACTCCCAACTCCATACCACCTTCCTACCCAGACTTGGACTTGGCCCCAAAATCAATGGGAGTCTATGGCAGCTATATGAAGGGAGTCACCTAGAGACGCCAAACTTCCTGGGGACCTGGCAGCCCCCCAGGGGAGTATACACACCAACTTTGGTCCATCTACCACTTATACTTTTCGAGTAATTGAGAACGTGCAACTTTTTTCAATCAGTGGGTGTCTATGGCAGCTATGTCAAAGGAAGGGGCTACATCCACCAAATTCACAGGGTACCTGGGGCCCCCCTAGAGGGTGCTACAGCCCAACTTTCAGCTCCCTAGGACTTTTACTTTTCGAGTTATTGAGAACGTGCAAACTTTTTTTTGGCTTTCATCCCCTTACCTAACCCTAACCCTAACCCTAACCCTTCATCCCCTTACCTAACCCTAACCCTAACCCTAACCCCCTAACCCTAACCCTAACCCTAACCCTAACCCTAACCCTAACCCTTATGTCCTCAGCGACCGATCCTTTTTGCCCAATTTTGGACTATCTCGGGAACCGTAAGTGCTATCGACATGGGGTCTTCACTGGGACGTCCGGAACCCCCAAAACCCCCCCCTAGACACTGGTTCCATCCCTCTACCACTTTCCGTTCACGAGTTATTTGCCGACTGACCGATCCTCAGGTGGTGTTCTTGCCTTAACCTAACCCTAACCCTAACCCCCTAACCCTAACCCTAACCCACCTCACATGACCCTTTTTACTAAACCTAAGGTCACAGGACTGCTGGCAAACTACCACTAACACTTGGACACTCCCACTCACTTCAGGACACACCCACTCACCCACCCACTCACACACTTGCACTAACCCACTCACACTTGGACACACCAACCCACACTTGGACACTCACAATCACGCACAGGAACGCCTACTGGCCCTCACACACGCCCACAACCGCTTTTCCCACACTTTACCACACTCTAAACACTTGGGACAAAAAGCGACCGATCCTCACACCTCTCAGAAATAGGCCATGTAGGGTGTCTATCTACTCGCCACGAGGAACTGAGCATCTGGGCAAACTCCCAGCCCTGTCGGACCATCCTACGGAGACTTATGTCCTCAGCGACCGATCCTTTTTGCCCAATTTTGGACTATCTCGGGAACCGTAAGTGCTATCGACATGGGGTCTTCACTGGGACGTCCGGAACCCCCCAAAACCCCCCCCTAGACACTGGTTCCATCCCTCTACCACTTTCCGTTCACCAGTTATTTGCCGACTGACCGATCCTCAGGTGGTGTTCTTGCCTTAACCTAACCCTAACCCTAACCCTAACCCTAACCCTAACCCTAACCCTAACCCTAACCCTAACCCTAACCCTAACCCTAACCCTAACCCTAACCCTAACCCTAACCCTAACCCTAACCCTAACCCAATTTTGGACTATCTCGGGAACCGTAAGTGCTATCGACATGGGGTCTTCACTGGGACGTCCGGAACCCCCCAAAACCCCCCCTAGACACTGGTTCCATCCCTCTACCACTTTCCGTTCACCAGTTATTTGCCGACTGACCGATCCTCAGGTGGTGTTCTTGCCTTAACCTAACCCTAACCCTAACCCCCTAACCCTTAACCTTTTTACTAAACCTAAGGTCACAGGACTGCTGGCAAACTACCACTAACACTTGGACACTCCCACTCACTTCAGGACACACCCACTCACCCACCCACTCACACACTTGCACTAACCCACTCACACTTGGACACACCAACCCACACTTGGACACTCACAATCACGCACAGGAACGCCTACTGGCCCTCACACACGCCCACAACCGCTTTTCCCACACTTTACCACACTCTAAACACTTGGGACAAAAAGCGACCGATCCTCACACCTCTCAGAAATAGGCCATGTAGGGTGTCTATCTACTCGCCACGAGGAACTGAGCATCTGGGCAAACTCCCAGCCCTGTCGGACCATCCTACGGAGACTTATGTCCTCAGCGACCGATCCTTTTTGCCCAATTTTGGACTATCTCGGGAACCGTAAGTGCTATCGACATGGGGTCTTCACTGGGACGTCCGGAACCCCCCAAAACCCCCCCCTAGACACTGGTTCCATCCCTCTACCACTTTCCGTTCACGAGTTATTTGCCGACTGACCGATCCTCAGGTGGTGTTCTTGCCTTAACCTAACCCTAACCCTAACCCTAACCCTAACCCTAACCCTAACCCCCTAACCCTAACCCTAACCCTAACCCTAACCCTAACCCTAACCCTAACCCCTAACCCTAACCCTAACCCTAACCCTAACCCTGGCAAACTACCACTAACACTTGCTCATATTCACCCACCCAATCACCCCTTAGGACACACCCACTCACTTCAGGACACACCCACTCACCCACCCACTCACACACTTGGAACCACCCACTCACACTTTGCTACACAACACACTCTTAAACACCCACAATCACACCCCACAACACTCTGCCATACACCTCTCACACTTGGCCACGCCCACACTTGCACCCATTTTTCAACATTTCACAAAGGTTCAAGGACCCCGGCATGTCACCCCTCCTTTTACTCAGGGGGACCCCCTGAGCACCAAGAACCAACTCCCAACTCCATACCACCTTCCTACCCAGACTTGGACTTGGCCCCAAAATCAATGGGAGTCTATGGCAGCTATATGAAGGGAGTCACCTAGAGACGCCAAACTTCCTGGGGACCTGGCAGCCCCCCAGGGGAGTATACACACCAACTTTGGTCCATCTACCACTTATACTTTTCGAGTAATTGAGAACGTGCAACTTTTTTCAATCAGTGGGTGTCTATGGCAGCTATGTCAAAGGAAGGGGCTACATCCACCAAATTCACAGGGTACCTGGGGCCCCCCTAGAGGGTGCTACAGCCCAACTTTCAGCTCCCTAGGACTTTTACTTTTCGAGTTATTGAGAACGTGCAAACTTTTTTTTTGGCTTTCATCCCCTTACCTAACCCTAACCCTAACCCTAACCCTTCATCCCCTTACCTAACCCTAACCCTAACCCTAACCCCCTAACCCTAACCCTAACCCTAACCCTAACCCTAACCCTAACCCTTATGTCCTCAGCGACCGATCCTTTTTGCCCAATTTTGGACTATCTCGGGAACCGTAAGTGCTATCGACATGGGGTCTTCACTGGGACGTCCGGAACCCCCCAAAACCCCCCCCAAGACACAGGTTCCATCCCGCTACCACTTTCCGTTCACGAGTTATTTGCCGACTGACCGATCCTCAGGTGGTGTTCTTGCCTTAACCTAACCCTAACCCTAACCCCCTAACCCTAACCCTAACCCACCTCACATGACCCTTTTTACTAAACCTAAGGTCACAGGACTGCTGGCAAACTACCACTAACACTTGGACACTCCCACTCACTTCAGGACACACCCACTCACCCACCCACTCACACACTTGCACTAACCCACTCACACTTGGACACACCAACCCACACTTGGACACTCACAATCACGCACAGGAACGCCTACTGGCCCTCACACACGCCCACAACCGCTTTTCCCACACTTTACCACACTCTAAACACTTGGGACAAAAAGCGACCGATCCTCACACCTCTCAGAAATAGGCCATGTAGGGTGTCTATCTACTCGCCACGAGGAACTGAGCATCTGGGCAAACTCCCAGCCCTGTCGGACCATCCTACGGAGACTTATGTCCTCAGCGACCGATCCTTTTTGCCCAATTTTGGACTATCTCGGGAACCGTAAGTGCTATCGACATGGGGTCTTCACTGGGACGTCCGGAACCCCCAAAACCCCCCCCTAGACACTGGTTCCATCCCTCTACCACTTTCCGTTCACGAGTTATTTGCCGACTGACCGATCCTCAGGTGGTGTTCTTGCCTTAACCTAACCCCTAACCCTAACCCTAACCCTAACCCTAACCCTAACCCTAACCCTAACCCTAACCCTAACCCCTAACCCTAACCCTAACCCTAACCCCTAACCCTAACCCTAACCCTAACCCTACCACTTTCCGTTCACCAGTTATTTGCCGACTGACCGATCCTCAGGTGGTGTTCTTGCCTTAACCTATGGGCTTAAATGTCAAGCATTATTGATTAAGCCTCATGAAGTTCCACGCTTCTTCAAAACAGGCGTGATGTTACACTACTTTTGAATATGATACAGTTGCATTCCTAACCCTAACTTCTCTGGACCTAAAAAAACTAACCACATTTTTTATCCAATTCATTTTTGGACATTTACTTGTCCCTAAACATTTTTGGAGTTTTTACCTAAATCCAACCCTTTTCATTTAAGCCCATTCATGATCTTTTCCCTAACCCTAAGTCCGTGGGGCTATTGCCTAACCCTAAGTCCGGGGGTTAATTGCCTAACCCTAAATTTTACTTTAATCTAACCCCAGCCGTGATCCTTACCCTAACCCTAAGTCCATGGGATTCTTGCCTAACCCTAATTGTTACAACCCTAAACAAATTCAGCCTTATCCTAAAAGAAAATTTTTAATAATTTAAACTACATAAAAAACATTAAAATTCCTAAAATTTAAAATCACGAACATTAAAAACCACAATTACATTTAAGGGAATAAAATTTGTATAGTTAAAAAAGAATATGCTTTAAAAATCACAATTACATAAAGATATTCAGGGTTAAAAAGGGAAAATATTAAAAATGTTTAAAATGTCTGATTTGACTAAAAACATAAAATATTAAATTAGTTAAAAAAGAACATGCTTTAAAAATCACAATTGCATAAAGATATTCAGGGTTAAAAAGGGACAATATTAAAAATGTTAAAATGTCTGTTTTGACTAAAAACATAAAATATTAAATTAGTTAAATTTAAAAAATTTTCTTAAAAACATAATAGTTTTAGTTATGTGTGCACGTTCTATGGTTCGCACACAGGATTCACATTAGTGATTTCATATTTAAAACAAACCATTCCTTTAAAAGATAAAAAGAAAAAAAGAAAAAAAGGGGGCGGGTATAAATACAGCTGCACAGCAGCTCCGCTTCATTTCTGCTCTGACCTACGAAGAGACAACATATCCCTGGGGCTCTGCAGATCAGCTCATACGGTGCGCAGAAACCTGAAGAAGACCTGTATAGGTCGAAACGTCGTTTTGAGCGCACCTCTCACACATTGTTAAAAGGAATTTTTTTTAAATTTTTTGGAAAAAAAAGCATAAAAAAAATTAAAAAATTTAAAAAAAGAAAAAAAATATATAAAATTAAAAAAATATAAAAACGCGAAGAAGTGCATTAACAAAATACGTTTTTTTTTCCTTTTGGAAAAGACTGCTTCCCCTTTGGGAAACACTACCTTGGTTTAACACCTTTCATTTAATTTGGCATAACAAATTTTAGTTCATTTACACACATATATATTATTTTTCTTAAAAAAAACAAGCTTTAGTTTACGTATTGTTTCCCCATTTGGGAAACCCTCCCTTAGTTGTTGGTTTTAATAATTTATAAAAACAAAAAAGCTTTAACCCACTTCATGGGAGACGAATGGACTACGGTCCGCTATGGTGGCGGACGACAAAGAGGCCGTCAACCAAACAAAAGTCGTTGGCGCGGGGGACCTGACGGGTTGATGGACAGTGCACCTCCCTTCTCCTACGGGAGGAGGAATCAGTTCCCCTATCCTAACCCTAACCCTAACCCTAACCCTAACCCTAACTCTGAGTTCTTGTCTGTTCTCACAAGCCTGTCTTTTTTAGAGAAAGAGCAGTTAATCATCACCATGAAGCCTGTCTTGCTCCTTTCGGTTTTTCTGTGTGCTGCATTTTCAGGTCTACATTCACACTCTCAAAACACATGCTTATTGGTATTAACAGTCTTTTAGATTGGATAAAGAACTAACTGTTGTTCTGTTCTCAATGGTTTTCTCTAAAGCCCCTGTTGAAGAACAGGAGCATTTAGGTCAGTATCATTTGGCCAAGAACATACACTACGTAATACTGTCATATCTAAATGTGTCTCACTTCAACATTTGGTTTTTATATCTTTGAAGACACAGCAGTAGATGTCCAAACAGAGGAAATCACTGATGGACCAGGTCAGTGGAATCTGTTCTGTTCCAGTTTTTATTCCTATAGCTGCAAGTCAAACATGTTTAAATTGTTGGTAAAAACAGTTTTCTGGCACTTAAAAAAAATAGATAAAATTTTCATTTTAAATGGTTGAACATAAAATGCTATTCCAACATGTTTTCCACCGCATCAATGCGCAAATGTAATCTAACACTAAACTTCATGCTTTCTCTCCAGGTCTAGCAGCTCGTTTCAACTTCTGTCCAGATGGCTGGTACATGTTTGAATCCCGGTGCTTTAAGTTCATCAACTCTCCTATGTCATGGTACAATGCTGAGGTAATACCATTCCTCACTGTGCCCTTTTGTAGATCACATGATTTATAGATTGCAGCCTTTACAACTATGTATTTACCAGAAGTGAAGTATTACCTTTATTATTTCTTACAACCCTGCAAACAAGCACTCTAAATCACTGACAAACAGATGCAGTAGGCTCACTTATAGTTTTCCTTGTTGATAAAAATGTAAAACTGGAATATTTATTATTGGTAGCAGTAATTGCAGCATTAGTTTATTAGTTTTGCTTATTCATAGAAACAGCTATATCTCTTTCTTATCTCATGTGTCCACTAGGAGCACTGCAACAATCTCGGAGGCCACCTGGCTTCAGTCTCCAACCCCAGAGAGTACAATTACCTCCAGCAGTTGACACAAACAGCTGGTCAGAGCATCGCATGGCTGGGAGGTTTCAACCTGCAGGTCTCTGGAATAACATATTATTAATACCACGTCAAACACTCAATCTGGTCTTAAAGTTAGTTCTACCTATGCAGGATTATGTGCCAGAGGAAGTAAAGACTCACATCTGTTCTGTATTTTCAGGGTAAGTGGATGTGGATCAACCGTGAAGGTTTCTACTACACCAACTGGTACAGTTCCTCATCCTCCAGTACCCATCCCTGCATCTTCTTACGCTCTACCTGTAAGTCATAATAGTGCAAACTCTGTTGTTTTTTAATACACATCTAGAACAGATATTTTAGGTTAAGAGTCAAGTTTTTTTTCTGCTTTTCACGCTGGAAAGAAGAACCTTTCATCTTTTTTTACGATATTTCTTAAACCTGACACACAGATAGGATTCTGGTAATATTCAGCCAAATTACTGGTTTATTAAGATAACTTGTGGTTAATTTGAGATTATATTGTATCATGAAGAAGGATCCCTTTTTACTTAAGTCTGTCACCATGCCAAACTGTTGCTGGAAAACTAACCTGCAATTTAGGTTTCCAGACTAGAGATCTAGTTAATGAAAGTACCCCCTCCTAAATAATTAATACCCCAAGAAAACAAAACACTAACAAGGAAGGTAGTGTTTGAACAGTGCCTCTGTTTTTGTTAGCCATATAAAGACTGGACTACAGAAAATGAACTTAGACATGCAATAGCTCCCCCTGCTGGCCTGAACAGCTTGCATCTTTGTAGAAAGGATTTAAACTGTTGGATTGTTTCTCCAAATCCAAAATGAAACTTTCTCTACTTTCCAACAGGAGTCACCTGCAGTATGTAACACATTGACATTGCATAAATCCAGGCTATGATAGGTTGGCTTGATATTAAGAAGTACATCGTTTTTCTTTGTCGAGATATTTTGCTGTCTCTTCAATGTGACTGCTCCTCTTATTCTAACCCCACCCAATTTACAAAAACAAGCCCAGATCTAGAGGCAGTAGCCAGCTACATGTATGACTTATGCAAGCTCTTCAGTGTTAGTTTATTTTGGATGGATCTCAAAGAAAACCTAGAAATGCTGAACCTGCTTTCTATATTTGAGCCGATATATTCATGTACAGTGGTCGAATATAACTTCAAACCTAATTTGTCACAAGTGAAATAACTTGCATCACAGATACAATTGATGTGTTCTGCTAATGGATGTATTGAAGTAATAAGTTCCATAACCTCAATTACAGATGGCTGGGGTAATGGGCAGTGTACCTCAGCAAATCGCTTCATTTGCTCCAAGAACCCATTTGGCTGTTAATATCGATGCTCCATATCTGCAGTCTTCAGATGTTCCTGCTGGGATGCCTTCTTCTTTCCATACTGAATAACCTTGTTTGAACTGCTGCAGAATTTTTTTTTATTGTATCATTAAGTGGTAATTTTCTGCCAAACTGTTGGTGATGATCAAATATGATGCCTTGTTTTGAATAAACACTTTTGAAAATGGGGGAATGTGATGGCTTATTGTTTCAGCCTGGTTGTGCAGAACGTGTAGAGGTCAAACTGTAGAGTTATATGGTCCTAGTACAAGAGGCCAAATGAAGGTTGTGAAACAACAATATGTTAAGTAGTTCTCCCTCCGGTTGCCTATGAAGAGTGTGAAACACAGATAGAAAAGTAACAGAGGGCATGTTCATACACTTTAATCATTTAATTAAGGCGGTGCAAGTCCATGAAGAGATTTATACATTGGCAAGAGCACCTTTAAGTCAACTCAAACCTGACAAGTAAGTCAATGAAGAGCGGCCCACACCAGGGTAATATGCTCATATTTCCTTGCTTTGGTCAAAATACAAGCTGCAGCATTTTGTACCATCCGCAGACCTTTAAACCTTTTTAGAGGCAGTCCGGACAGTAGGGCATTACAATGGTCCAATCGAGAAGTTAAAAATGAATGGATGAGGACTTCAGCATCCTTATAAGACAGGATAAACTTGATCTTAGCAATTCTTCTAAGATGAAAAAAGGACAATCTGGACACCCTCTAAATACAAAGTTCTGATCAAAAACAGCACCAAGGTTTTTCATTTTGACTGTACATTGTACCACACAGTTATCAAAAGAAAGAGAAACACTGTTAAATAAATGATGCAGCTTTTGAGATGCAATAATCATCATCATAACAGTGAAAACCATTTCAAAAGTACATAGTAACTGACCAAGTGGCGCAAGATAGAGGGAAAAAAGCAGCAGACTCAAAACAGAGCCTTGTTGACCCGGAAGTGGTAATGGGAGCACTCATGATGACCCAAGATGGACTTCAATCGAGTGGCATTTTGCCCATTTTGTGGCACACATATGAGTAGATTAACTCGGTTTTGTTTTTCATGCGATCCGTTCATAGAATCTGAGAGACAGCAACTCAATTCATGGCAGTAGCAACTAGAAATGGTCCTTCCGCCACCGGAGGGCACCACGGGGTGCCAGACCAGCAGTAATAGCCCCTAAGATGCTGCCACACCAGCTGCCGCTGTTTTTGCCAATGCTGATTGTCAGCATATGGGTTGTCATTATAGTTAATAGCTATTGATTGTTATTCAGTAATTACTTTCAAATGATGATGTCATTAGTAGTTATTATTTCATAAACAGTGTTAGACACATAATACAAGGTAGCTGTATTTACTTGAGATGGAAACAGTCAATAGCATTAGCAAATAGCATTATGTGTATGTATAACGTGCTGAAAGGATGACGAAGAGACATTCCACAAACAGTGGGTTTATTATAGATCATGAATGGTAAAAACACGCTGGCACTTTGTAGAGTCTCTGGCCACAAGGATGCCAGAGGGTGCCACACCAGCTGTATAAGCCTCCAGGATGCTGCCACGGCGGCTGCCTGTTTTACTGCGGTGAAGCCAGCTGCCTCCACTTCGAAAATGACAGTCCAATCAGCCCTCACGCAGTTTTGTTGTACGTGAAAACATCATGAATCATGGCAGTGGTGCTTGCTCTTAGTAAAAGCAATATTTTTAAAATGAACTGACTCATGGTCATTGATGTCATTGTTGTTTTTATTTATATTAGATATTTAAAAATCCACCCGCGAATATGTAGATATGACATTTTAGTTTGTGTTACTGTTTTATGTGGTAATTTGTGTGTTCATTATTTTTGAATGTCCATTTAATAAGCTTCCACGCTCATTAAAACAAAATTGTATCCAGTGACCAGTCTCACTTCATGTTGACAGAACACATCCAGATGTCATTCATCAAATTTCACCAACATCTGATGTGAAATTTATGGCACTTGGGAACTGACATGGGGGAAAAATTTTTATTTTGTGGGCACAAATTAGTATTTCTTGGGAACAAATTAGGGCTGCACGGTGGCGCAGTTGGTAGCACTGTTGCCTTGCAGCAAGAAGGTCCTGGGTTCAATTCCCAGCCTGGGGTCTTTCTGCATGGAGTTTGCATGTTCTCCCTGTGCATGCATGGGTTCTCACTGGGTACTCTGGCTTCCTCCCACAGTCCAAAGACATACCTGTTAGGTTAATTGGTCTCTCTAAATTGCCCTTCGGTGTATGAATGAGTGTGTTGTTTGTGTGTTGCCCTGTAATGGACTGGCGACCTGTCCAGGGTGTACCCTGCCTCCTGCCGATAGACTGCTGGAGATAGACACCAGCTCCCCTGCGACCCACTATGGAATAATTGATTGGGAACAAATTAGTATTTTGTGTGCACGCTAGATACATATATATAAATAAACTTACCTCACCTGTATATTTTTCCCCCATGTCAGTTCTCGTGCGCCATATAAATGTCAAAATGAAAGCCTTTGAAAATAATACATTACTGTGTTTATAGCAAGAACACGGATGTTTCTAGTGATTACTCTCACTTCAGGCTGACAGAAGAACACCTCTAGATGTCACTCATTGAATGTCACCAACATCTGATGTGGAATTTCAAAATTAAAGGCCTTAAAAATGTGTCATTTTACGTTTATTTTCAATAAGTTTCTGTGTTTATTGCAACAAAACTGTTTGTTTCCAGTGATTACTCTCACTTCAGGATGACAAGAGAACAGTTCCAGATTTCACTCATCAAATTTCATCAAGATCTGATGAGGAATTTCAAAATTAAAGCCCATTAGACATTTCCATCTATCTTTCACGATGTTGGTGAATATATCCATATCATGTTTTATTGTTTGATCATATGTGATCTCTTAGCACTTGAAATATGTTTTAAGGAGGACTCTATGCAACTGCCACATCTAGTGCAGTCCAGTATCTAAACAACTTAAGGAGTAGTTCCAAAAATGGGGCAAAACGGCACTCATTTGCTGTCCATCTTGGATCACCATGAGCGCTGTTAAAGTTTTTGTTGTCCGATGAGCCAACCCCTCCCTCCTACTTCCTAATTTCTAAGGGGATTGCTCAAACCAGCTTTCCATCTAACGGGTCTGAACTTCCCTAAACCTGAAAGATCTTACTAAGCAGGTTCACTGAAAGTTCTGTTAAAGCTGGTGTCGGGAAATGACTCGCCTAGCCTCTGACAGCCTTCATACAAAAGTCTCGCCCTTCTTCAACTGGAGCTCTGGACGACTGAGTAGCCCACAGCAGTCATCCACTCCTCCACAGTCACTTCTGTTAACAGCTGCTCATTCCCTAATATTACAATTGGCTCCTGGTATATGGGTTAGGTTATTTTTAATGACTCGACACAAGCCCCAAGGGCGCTGTTTTAACAAGTTTGGCTAAAGGCAACCTATAAAAACCTCCTAAAATCTCTTAGAACCAAGTAACAAGACATTTTACCATGAACGAAAAACCAAAAATAAGGTGACTCAAATAACTGAATGTCCACAATTTATCTAGACTTTTATGCTATGTTTTCTGAAATGCAAATTTGTTTTCTAAAATTTAAATGTCTTTTTTCAATTGTAAAAGTGTTTCAGCTATTGTAATGTTGGTTTGCACCTCCAGGCCGCTGTAGAAAACTCCAGAAGGCAGGGAATAATTTGAAATAGATTACATGTATGCGCCAAGTGTAGACCTTTATAACCCACAATGGAAAAGGATCCAAAGAACAGGTTGTTGATCATGCTAAAATATCAATGTCATAGAAATCAGACAATGAAGGGAACTCAAAATCAGACGTTTGTCCAGTGCTAATAGGAGGAACAGCAGCAAGTAAAATGTTACTTGGAGAATTTCCAGTCTGATGTCCTCAACCGCATCATGAAAAAAACACAAGAAAATCTCATACTGTCATATTACAGCAGGTAGCCACTCTTTGGGTGAGTCTTGATACAGTATCAAACAACAACTTTGAACTGTCCCTTTTATTCTCAGTTCAATGAGAATAAAAAGGACTGCAACTGACATGGCGGACTGATATTGTCAGAACCTGGGGTATTTGCTTTGCGTTTTGCCTGCTGCTTACTCTGTTTAACCTCTAGATGCCGCCAGAGCTGCCGGTGCCAGAGGTTAACTGGTGCAACCTGTAATCCACTCATCAGGAGGTGCTTAAAAAGGCTGGGCAGTCAGCACTTCAGTGCCTGGGTGTTTTGCCAATGTGAAGACTCATTACCGGCCAGGCTACTGACTTTCTCTGTTCCCTGAAAGTGTAGTGTCTTACTAGCTAGTGATAATGGCCGGAACACCCAATGACCACGAGGTCCACTACTGATGATCTGTCTCAAATTTTTACTTAAATTCTAATTTGATTTTTAACTTTAATTTAAAATTTATCACTACACCTTAAAATATATTTTTAGTTTAATTTTCTCTTAATACTCTAATTCAATTAGCTTTAAATTTAAACATTTTAATTTGACTTCCAATTACATTCCACTTATTTGGCTTTTATTTGAAACCTAAGCTCATAATTTAACGCAACCTTCATAATAAACTTGGAGTTATAGAATTAATTTAACTCTAGTTTTAGAAACCGAATTTTTCACTTAACATTAAATCTAATTTAAAACCTTTTAATTATCACCTTAACTCAGGCGTCCACTTTATTCCCCTTTTTTTTTTTTTACTTAAAACCTCCTGCATTGGCTGCACGGTGGTGCAGTTGGTAGCACTGTTGCCTTGCAGCAAGAAGGTCCGGCTGTCTTTCTGCATGGAGTTTGCATGTTCTCCCCATGCATGCGTGGGTTCTCACCGGGTACTCCGGCTTCCTACCACAGTCCAAAGACATGCCTGTTAGGTTAACTGGTCTCTCTAAATTGCCATTAGGTATATGAATGAGTGTGTGCTTGGTTGTTTGTGTGTTGCCCTGCCGACCTCTCCAGGGTGTACCCCGCCTCCCTCCCATAGACTGCTGGAGATAGGCAGCTTCCCCACGACCCACTATGGAAGTAGAGGTATAGAAAATGACTGACTGACCTCCTGCATTGGGAATGCGGGTGGGGATGTGGGGGTGTGGGTGGAGTGGTTGTGGGGGTCCTTGGTCGATTGACCTGCCATGTGGGGGGAGAAACCCACCGTGGCTCCATTCTGTGACCGGATGTCCTTTGGGTACTGTGGATTCCTAGCCGGGTCGATTTGGGGTGCAGGGGGTTCATCTGAGCCCCTTGTTAGCTTTGTTCCGGCATTGGGTTTTCTTGGTTGGCTGAGGGATGCCGGCCAGTTTGGTTGCCTGTGATAGGATTGAAACCTGTTGTGGCTTCATTCCTTTGCCGGGTTTCCTTTGTCCGCTGTGGGATTCTTGCTGGTGTGTATGCGGTGCGGAAGGTCTGTCAGGACCCTTTGGTAGCTGCATTCCAGTACTGTTTTCCTGCGCGGGTTTGATTTGAGCAGAGAGCAAGTTTGTGCACATGGACGATGAAGCAAGCAGGAGAAATTACTAACCCTAGCCCTATCTAATGCAAGAAGCATTAGATAGGGTTAGAAGAATAAATCCTGCTCTCAAATTGAAAATATGTGCTCTTGATTTTTGGCAGTAAATTTCCCCCATAAGCGTTTCACCAGCATCACGACTGTTCTAGAATCTATCTAGATTCTTTTGACCACAAGTTATCCAGCATGGACTCCACACTTTCCATTGTGGAAAGTCACTGGAATTTAGCCAAGTACAGGGACCATATATTCACTGCTGAGAATGAGACTCTTGGAGTGTGAAAATCTTTTCAAAGGGAAGCTCAGTTCTCTAGGGAGAACAAGAAAATGTTAAATACATCCAAGCCCAAAGCATACAGGACAAGCTTGTCTTCCCTGAGCATGTAAGTGTCATTGTTATCAGTCCCAAAAATTCAAGAATCAATATCAGACCTTAAATTATTTCACTGGCTCCCTGTTTGTCAGAAACAGAAAGAAAATGTTTTAAAAATGTGTTGGTTTAGACCGCAAGGCCATCAAATACCTGCTCACTCCATGTTCCCAGAACCAGAACCAAACAAGGTGAGGCAACATTTAGTTTATATACTCCTCAGCTCTGGAACACACTGCCTGAAAACCTGAGAAGTTCAGAAACTGTTGGTTACTTTATCAGGACTGTAAACATCACTGTTTACTTTTATCATCCACAAAGGTCAGGATTGCTTTTTCATTCATTTCTATCATGTTTTAGCTCTTCATTTGTTTTGAATTTCTTTTTATTCTTTCTTTCTTTTCATGTGATGATTAAATATTTACTATAGTTTTGTGATATATTGGGCCTTTTTATTGTGTTTATCTCTGTTCCTTTGTTTTGTGTGAAACACTTTAAATTACCCTGAGTGCATAATAATAAAGAAATGAACTTGCCTTTCCTATTATGTCCTGCAGATGGCAGTAGAGTAGTCCTGTGTTGTCACCAGTATGTGGGAAGATCACATGACAGGAAGTGAAAAAGGTTGTTTACACTGAGCTCTTTGATTTGCTGTTATAAACTTTGAAACTTTTATTTTGGAGCCTCATCAGACAGGAAGTAATGTATCTAAATGTTGTGTCTTTACAGATGATCTGTGTTTGTATCAAAGTCCAGGCTGTTGGTTGACGAGCTTACGCCAGCGTGTGTTTGTGTGTGGACCAACATGGAGGATCAAAAGAAGATTTTGTGCGTGGGTTTGGTTTGTCTGGACATCATCAATGTGGTGGATAAATACCCAGAGGAGGACACTGACAGCAGGTTAGCATAAAGGCTAATTCTCACACAGAGCCTGCACCTGATCACCAGACTGACTCTGACGGTCTCTGGGTCGTCTAAGTCCTTCTGTTTGTGCTCATCAAGTTTGTATGAACCAGTGTTACAGCTGCAGAACGAGTATTAAGTTTCCCTGTAAAGATGCGGCTGGTTTATCAGCTTTTCATGGCCAAAGGCCAAAGGCTTCTCTGTAAAACAGGTCATAAACCTGCGGTTCAGAACAAAGGCTCTGACCTTTGATCCAGGTTTTCACCTGTTGCAGACTGCAGGAAGAGAAACGTTGAGTTAGTGTACATCTGCCTGCAGAGGAAGCTCATCCCACAATATGTCTGATCTTCTAGTCTAACAGGTTTTATGTTGGGAAGATGAAGCTTTCTGCAATTCATTACCCTGACAATGTGGTTCTGACAGCATCAGTCACTTCTGCAATCTGAACCTTCAGGGTCCAGTTACTCTGATGTTTCAGTTTGGTCCATTCAGTCTTGTGTCTGGATTTGGATGTTGCATCAGATTTATTTGCAACCAGGATCTAAACACAGAAAACAATTCGGGGTCGTATTTAGCAGACACCAGTCGGCCTCCAGTTTAACTGGTTAACTGGTTTTCTATTGTGACAGTCTGACTGGTGTTCAAAAGTGATGGTTCTGGACCACATTTACATGAGGGCCAGAGTGGGACCAGGGCCTTTTGTCATGGGGGCATAGAACAAAAGAATGAAAAAAGAAAAAACAGGACAATATTTTTTGTTTCATTTGTTAAGTGGGTCACAGAGCCACAGGTTGCTGACCACTGATCTAGCAAATATCAAATAACTGTAATCCTATCTCAATACACCCTAATTTTTTATTTATTGTGAAAGTAAAACTGTTAAGGTATAAAATAAAACTGGTCCAAGGGACCAATCTGATACAGTTTTTGAAACGTCCTTCTTACTCTCCCCACTTTCTTTTTTAATTTTTTTTTTGCGGCACTAAGAGGCCTTTATTTTTTCATTTTTCTGATAGTAGGTAGGCAGGAAAGAGGGGGAGACATTCGGCAAAGGTTGCTGGGTCGGGGACTCAAACCCGGGACAGCCGCATCAAGGACTATAGCCTCTGCACATGGTCGCGAGCTTAACCCCTACACCACCTGCGCTACACCTCCTCTTCCCCTTTAAGAATTACACTTTAAAATCCATATTTATGCATTTTGCCCATTATGTGTATCTCTTGGACCCAGCGCAGCACTGAAAAAAGTCCACGCTAGGGTGAACAGGGGCCTCATGTAGAAAAGAGTGAGCAGATTTCATACGAAAAGTTCGCGGTAGGGACAAATTCAGAAAAAAACTTCAGATGAAGGAATGGTGCATAGACACGTCGCCGCACACCTAGCCTTCAAACATCCCGATTTGCAGTCAATTCTACGCAGCTGCACGTGGCGCTTGGACCGCCCAGTCCTCGCCTCTTAATACATATGTAGTATAAATAGCCGGAGGTCACCCGGCACGTGTCCAAATAACCATGGCAACAGTGCTGTGGCAGTCATAGAACCGAACCGGTTTCTTTCAGTGGAGAAATGCGAAGAGAGACTGTCTACACACCATGAGGGATATTTGTAGTGAATTTCAGCAAACCAACAACTACCTGAATGACATCAGAGACTTAAACCTGACTAAAACTGAAATGTTTGTCGGCTTGAACCTGTTTAGTTCTACTATGTCTGCATTAAATCCAAACAGCGCCATCTAGATGCTGCATTGAGCTCAATTGTAGCTCAATGCTGATCATTATAATGAGGTGAACATGTCTCCTATATTTCTATGAGGAAGACTGTCACCACACACACTATGTGAGGATCTTTAAACCAGGAAAACCATTCAGGATGTCACATCAGTGATGACCTCGAAGCCTCCATCACACAGGAGCCTGATGGAGGTTTGTTCCCAACACAACTATTAGAATTAAAAGAATTATAATTATTATTATAGTATAAAGGAATCATGAGTTGAGGAGGCCATCATTGTATTAGTGAGACACATCAGTGCATCACTAATAGGTTGAACATATATTGAATGAAGATACTTTCTGTTCACTAAAGCATATTGACTTCTTATTGACTTCTTCCATTGGTGATGTCCTCCAGCTGAACCAAAGCTGCCATCTTTCCACAATTAGGAGCAACTTTAGCAGCTATTAATGGACATGTGTGGTTGTCTCCAGCTTTTCTACCTCAGGAACCATCAACTTGTCAGGAGTTAATCTGCTGATCCGACACCGTTTTCTTCTTACCGAGAATGAAAGTGTCTCTTAGATGATTCTCATCCATTTTCTGCTCCTCAACAACAGAAACAGGAAGTTTCACAGTTTCCATCCGACAGAGGTTGTTTCGATCATTTTCTCAGGTGTGTTATATTATTGTATGAAGCTAAATGATGTCCAGTATCAATTATATTAAAAGCTCAAAGTCATGAGGAAACATCAGGTTTGATGCTCTGTGAATTAAATAAACTGAAAGGAGTCATAATTCAGTGGATGGAGGTGAGGTTTAGCTCTCTTTGGTTTATTGTCGATTGAAAAACTTTGCGTGGCTTCCACACATGCTGAGTTTTGGTACATGCCGAGTTGTGTGTAAAACATTGCACTGCAAAGGTTTTTGTGCATAAGCACGCTTTGTACATGAGGACCCTGATCTCAGAAAACCGAATGCGGGACAACAAGGATGCTTATGAAGGACACATTATCAACACTATGATGACATCATAAATTTTATTTTAACAAAAATTAGATCACATTACATCAATCAAGGTCTGCTTGGCCTGTTAGTGCACAACAATGAATGACCACATGTTAAGAAAAATTATAATTCTTTTTTAAAATTAAATAAAGTTTATCAGAAAATACTTTACAAGCTTTTAAAGTTTAACCCTGGTAAGCTAGCTGCTTTTACCTTGTCTGTCTGGCAGTCATCTCTCGGTTTGAGTAAAAATGAGTCCATAGATCAGCAGGTGGCTTTTTCAGCTCTGCATTTCTTGTGCGACTCACTTTTACGGTGTCTGCACATCGGGCTCCCCTACTAGTGAAACTAAAAAAATAACTTTGGCAAACTTAATAAAAATCCCTCAGAAATCACCTTTCACTGGCCTCACCCAATTAGAAACCGGTTCAGTCTTTGTTGTAGCCACATTTTCTTTTCCTGGACATACTTTCCTTTATATTCAGTCTACTGATGTTGGCTATACAAGGAAATCCTTTTCTTGTTCTGTTTTATTTTACCAGCATCGTGGCGTGCAGCTTGGTCAAGACATGGGGCGCTGCTGCGTATTTTGATTGATAGCTGATGCGGCTCTGTGATGACTGGAGCTCTGCTTTCTTTACATTTCAGAAAAGCTCCAGTTGAATAGTTTTTTGACTTATCAGAATAGGCTTTTTATCTTCAGCCGTGTGGGAAACAGTGAGGCGCAGAGCTTAAAGAACTGATCATATAATCTAGGGCCACAGTACGTAACAAAAATTCTATTTAGTATACCCTTTGCCCTTTAAGGCTATCGCTACTGGATCAAAGTTGAAGCACTATGTAGTCTATGACTCACTGGGTCGGTCAGGATCACAAACATAAAGGATCTGCTACTTCAACAACAACTTCAAACTCCTTTGCACTCAGAAGCGTCACTGAACAACAGCTGAGGTGACATACCTGCTGCTGTGAAGATTGACGTCGAAGGTTACAAACTGTAACAGTCTAACGATGAGCAGAGCAGGTCAACAACTCCTCAGGAATCAGAATCAGCTTTATTGCCAGGTTTGTACATACAATAAACAAGCAATTTGACTCCGGTACACTTTGCTCTTTGGGTTTCTTTTTTGTTTTTTGTGTTATAAGATATATTCTGCATATATCTTTATGTCCATAAATATATATATACAATATACACATATACAAGGTGGAATTGCGACTTTGGTACTCTATTAAATGTTCATCAGAGAAACAGCCTGAGGGAAGAAACTGTCTTTGTGGCGGCTGGTTTTAGTAAACAGTGCTCTGTAGCGCCACCTGAAGGTAAAGCTCTGAACAGTTTATGTGCAGGGTGTGTGGGGTCCGCAGAGATTTTAGCAGCACTTTTCTTGACCCTAGACCTGTATAAGTCCTGGATGGAGGGAAGGTCAGCCCTGATCATTCTCTCTGCAGTCCTGATTATTCGTTGCAGCCTGGACCTGTACTGTTTTGTGGATGAGCCAAACCACACTGAGATGGATGAAGACAGGACAGACTGAATGATGGAGGTGTAGAAGATGACCAGCAGCTCCTGTGGAATGTTGAACTTCTTGAGTTGCCTCAGGAAGTACAGTCTCTGCTGGGCCTTCTTTCGAACAGTGTCTATATGTGAAGACCATCTCAGGTCCTCAGAGATGGTGGTTCCTAAGAACCTGAAGTGGTCCACGGCCGATACAGTGTTGTTGAGGATGGTGAGGGGGGTGTATGGGGGTGGTGTTCTCCGAAAGTCCACCACCATTTCCACAGTCTTGAGTGGGTTGAGTTCAAGGTAGTTCTGACTACACCAGTGTACCAGCTGATCCACCTTCTGTCTGTATGCAGACTCATCACCGTCCGGGATCAGTTCAATGACAGTGGTGTCATCTGCGAACTTCAGGAGTTTCACGGACGAGTCCGATGAGGTGCAGTCATTTGTGTACAGAGAGAAGAGGAGTGGGGTTAGAACACACCCCTGGGGGGCACCAGTACTTATTGATCTGGATCAGGAGAAGATGCTCCCCAGTCTCACCTGCTGCTGTCGGTCCGTCAGGAAGCTATTGATCCACTGACAGGTGGAGGCTGGGACGTTGAGCTGGGTGAGCTTCTGGTGGAGGATGTCTGGTATGATGGTGTTGAAGGCCGAGCTGAAGTCTACAAACAGGATCCTGGCGTACGTCCCTGGACGGTCGAGGTGTTGCAGGATGAAGTGTAGACCTAAGTTAACAGCATCATTTGCCGACTTGTTTGCTCGGTAAGCAAACTGCAGGGGGTCCAGCAGGGGGCCTGTGATGTCTTTCAGGTGCTTCAACACCAGCCGCTCAAAGGACTTTATGATCACAGACGTCAGGGCTACAGGCCTGTAGTCATTTAATCCTAGGATGGTGGGTTTCTTGGGAACCGGGATGATGGTGGATCGTTTGAGGCAGGAGGGAACCTCACATTTCTCCAGTGACTTGTTGAAGATCCTTGTGAAGATCGGAGCGAGTTGATTTGCGCAGGCTTTCAGGCATGATGGGGAGACGTTATCGGGTCCTCCAGCTTTCTTTGTTTTCATGCGCTGAAAGAGCCTGTTTACATCTTCCTCGGAGATCTTTAGTGCAGGCAGAGGATCTGATGGTGGGGGGTTGGTTGCTTTGTGGGAAGAACTTGTTCCTGAATGGGATGTGGAGGAGATGGTTTGAGGTGTGAATGGCTTCTTGTCATGTCTGCAGTAGAAGCCATTCAGACGGTTGGCCAGGAGACGACTCTGTTCAGGATGGGTGGAGTGGCTCTTGTAGGCAGTCAGGTTTCTCAGACCAGTCCATACAGCTGAAGTGTCACCAGTAGAAAGGATGTTCTTCAGCTTCTCACTGTAGCTTCTCTTAGCTGCTTTGATCTCCTTTGTTAGTCTGTTCCTGGTCTGCCTGTACTGCGCCCAATCTCCACTGCTGTGAGCTTCTTCCTTTTCCCTGCGCAGATTCCTGAGGTGTGGAGTAAACCATGGCTTATTGTTCCCAAAGGTGCAGAAGCTCTTGGTCTGCACACACATGTCCTCACAGAAACTGATGTATGATGTCATCACATCAGTTAGTTGTTTTAAGTCAGTGGCTGAAGTTTCAAAAACAGTCCAGTCTGTGCATTCAAAGCAGGCCTGTAGCATCTGCTTTGATTCCTCAGTCCACTTCTTAACAGTGTGAACCTTGGGTTTGGAAGCTCTTAGTCTCTGTCTGTAGGTTGGGATGAGGTGGATAAGAGAATGATCCGAAAAACCCAGAGCAGCCCTGGTCATAAACAAGGAAGATCATAGAAATAAAAGGAAACACATCAGCAGCTCGAACATGCATATTGACGCAGCATAACAAGTCCTGCGTGCCTCAAGCACCACGGCAGAGGGGAATAACCTCAACTTTAATCCAGTAGCGATAGCCTTAAAGGGCAAAGGCGTAAATATAATGTTGGTTACGTACTGTGGCCCTAGATTATATGATCAGTCCTTTAAGCTCTTTAGACACGGAAGTCCAGGTGTCACGATACGCTTGTTTTCTGTGCCAGCGCACATCATTAGAAGACATTGATTTATGTCTTCAGCCCTTGTTGGCCCCTGTCTAGAACCACCCATGTTGTTCAGACTAATTCTGATCAGTTGTCTCATTGTAATGGATATTAGTAAATGCTGTTGGGGTTGATGACATCACTGTGTGCCTGCAGGTGTCTGTCACAGCACTGGCAGCGGGGAGGAAACGCTTCAAACTCATGCACGGTGCTGTCGCTGCTAGGAGCTCCATGTGCCTTTATGGGCTCACTGGCTGCAGGTCCGGTGGCTGAGTGAGTATCGATCAATACATCAAGATCAGGACAGAATGGACCAATCACAGCTGAGTCTGACTCTGAATCTGATTGATGTTGAAGTAGTTTCATGATAAATGTAGAACAAGTGATATTTATCCATCACTGACCACTGTTAACTCATAGCATGTGTCCAGCTTCCTGATTGGTCCATTACATTAACTGCTGTCTGTATGACTATTTGTTAATGAACAGTTTAAATGAGAACAGTTAGAGTTCAGTTAATAATTGCAACAGAATAATTCTAATGATCAGAACATTATATCAGGTCTGGCATTAATGAGAACATTAGAACAGCTAGCATACATGAGGAAAACTGCTTGGTTCATTAGAACAGGTAAGTCATAAGGAATGTAAAAAGAACAATAGGTGTAAACAGCCTCCTAATGTCTGTTTCTGTTTGAATGAAAAACAAGGATCCAAGGTCATCTTCAGGACTTCAGTTACACAACAACATGGATCTACAGAGAACCTGTTTTACCACCCACACTGTCCACATGAATGTTCCTCCTTAACAGATACAGCTTTCAGTCCTTTCAGCAAGAAAAAGTCTAACATGATCAGGGGCGGACTGGGACAATAATCCAGGCCGGGAATTTGATACCATCCCAGCAGGCCACCGCCAGCAAATAAATGCAAACCACTAAGACTAAGATGACGTCTGCACACGTCATCAACTGAATACCTACAAAATAAATGTTTCTTCTACCTGTGTGACCCCCTTCTCTTTTCAATTCATTTCAGTTTATTTATATAGCGCCAATTCACAACACATGTCGTCTCAAGGTTCTTCACAACAGTCAGGTTCATACATTCCTATTAATCGTAACCATTGAACAGTTCAGTCAGATTCAGTTATTTATTCAAATTGGATAAAAAGTTTTTCTATCTAAGGAAACCCAGCAGATTGCATCCAGTCAGTGACTTGCAGCATTCACTCCTCCTGGATGAGCATGTAGAGACAGTGGACAGTCACTGGTGTTGACTTTGCAGCAATCCCTCGTACTGAGCATGCATGTAGCGACAGTGGAGAGGAAAAACTCCCTTTTAACAGGAAGAAACCTAAAGCAGAACCAGAACCAGGCTCAGTGTGAGCGGCCATCTGCCACGACCGACTGGAGGTTTGAGAGAACAGAGCAGAGACACAAAGAGAACAAAGAAGCACTGATCCAGGAGTACTTTCTATGGGAAGGAAAAGTAAATGTTAATGGATGTAGCTCCTTTAGTCGTTTCATCTAGAAAGAAAGAACAGATAAACTCTGAGCCAGTTTTCAAGGTTAGAGTCTGAAAGAGAGCACATAGTTAGTCACAGTTAGTCACAAAACGGAGGTGGGGAGTCTGTCTTTACCTGGCGCTACTGCTGTGGGAGTTTCAGCCAGGCAGATACCCGAGTGAGCCACATGAATTGTTTTTAAGTGCGAACCGAACCAAACCATTGGTCCTGCCCCCCAACGATCGCAGAGCGGGCCAGGCCAGCAGGAAATGTCCCAGTGCTCCCGATGACCAGTTCGCCCCTGAACATGATAACAGTTAATCTGATTTGTTTTTGCTGTTAGAAACACAATAATCTGATAAATCCAGTCTGAACCTATAAAAGCAGTGTTTATAGGATCAGACTGATAGAATAAAGTCAAACCGGTCGGAACCAAGAGAAGCAGATTTAGTAATGAAACAGTCTGCAGGTAATTTGTCCTGTTAGAAATGTTTTCTGACATTTCTCAGTTCAAACCTTTAACCCAACACAATGAATTGTAATCAGTTTGATGAGCTGCAGAAACCTGGGCTCTGACCTGTTTCTGGGTTGAACTTGTCTCCTCTGTCCTCAGAGCATCTTCTTGCTCAGACACCCTCTTGCAGGAAAGACTTGCTCTGGTGTAGCTTAGATGTGGACAGAGGAGATGGAGACCACCTATTGTTTGGATATCAGTTATGAAATGCAGAGCAGATGTAAACAGTTTCTTGTCTGTAGCTTTATTTTGGAGGATTTTCAGAAGTTCAGCATCGACGTATCTCTGGTATCTGAACATGCTCAGTGCATTTCTCCAGCCTCTGTGGTCATCAGCAACATCAGCACAGGAAGCAGAACCATCCTGCATATGAACAGGTCTGTCTCTGTGTGTGTGTGTGTGTGTGTGTGTGTGTGTGTGTGTGTGTGTGTGTTTGAGTGACTAACTGCCTCGGTTTTTGCAGCTTCATCTTCATGGCAGACCAGTTGCGGTTTGGTCCACCTTAATGTTCTCTATATGTACATTTTTTTTAAGCAGACATTTATGTTTCCTGTCTGTCTGTCAGTTTCATCATGGCCGACTTCTTACAGCGTAGGATTGATGTGTCAGAAGTTGCTTGGCAGATCAAAGGTCAAACTCCATGTGCATGTTGCGTGGTCTGTCCATCCAGCGGATCTCGAACGGTCTTCCTCTATGATATGTAAGAGTGCCGCACCCACCATGCAGCGTTCACTGAGCACCTCATCATGAGGCCTTAAAATGAAGACAACATGAGGCTCATTCTGTCAGCCAGCTGATCAGACCATCAGATTCTGATGCCCCCGGTTGGATGGTATCAGGGAGTACTTCATGTTTCTGACCTTTAACCAGAACTGGGGTCTGAGATGTTTTCCACTTGGGAATAATCTTTCTTTTTGTAGAATGATGGAATTCCGACAGTTTGGAGATAAGCCGACGTCTAGTTTCTCTAAGGTTATTGCTGAGATCTTTCCACCCTGGTGTTGGGTTAACAAACAGCTGTATGCTCTAGAGCAGCAAAGTACCAAAACCATGATTTCATAGAAATGCTCACCTGATCAGCAGAAGTTAGCTGATAGTTTCTCTGTTTATGCCGTATGGAAGAATAAAGGATGTTTTTTCATGACTGTATCCTCACTAAAAAAAACAGGAAACAGGAGAGATTCAGCTCCTGATTGATCATCATGGTAGCTTAGCTCTTCACCTGTGCTGAAAGTGATGAGGTATTTAGTGAACGCTGTTTAACATGCTAAAGAGAATCAAGAAGAGCTGAATCTGGTTTAATTCATTGCAGAACTCAGCTGTAGGATTAGGAAACAGAGTTAGGAAGAGTTTAAAATAATACATTAATTATTATAACAGAATGTTGTGTTTTAGAAACTTTGCAGCTTCAGTTTCTGTGCTGACTGTGAGATCCAGCATCTTTCTGAGGAAGTTTTGCCTGATGAATCCTTCTTCTGATTGTTTGGAAGATTTGGAAAAGAAACGCTAAGAGCTAACCTGAGACCTGTGTGGTGCCAACAGTGAAGCATCCTGATCCTTCCATGTGTGCAAAACTAGTATAGATAAAGAGGGGGATCAAAATGTCCTCTGAAAGCAACTTCTTCCAACATCCAGGAACAGTTTGGTGATGATCTGTGGATGAAGGAGCAAGACTGATGCAGCATGGATCACCAGACCAAAGTAAAAACAGATTGGCTCAAAGATCAGAACATGTAAACTCTCCATCTGTGATCAAGAAACTCCCCAGATCTGAACCCTACAGAAAATTATCGGTTCTCAAAAACAGAAGCCAAAAAACTTGGATAAAGTCCAAACACCAAGAAGAGTAAAATGGGTCACCATCTGCAGGATTTGGTGTCCAGCAGGTCCGAGAAGCTTCCAGAAGTTGGGCAGATAAAGCATCAATCCTGGGAAATTTTACTGCAGAGTTCTGATGGATTTTCAAAAATTAATTAAACATTTAAAAGCAAATTAAATTGTTTAACTTTTTTTAGATTAATCACTGCTGAGATTTTTGGAAATGATTGGCAGTTAATCTGGATCTGGAAAATCAGGAATAATGGGCTTATGGATCTAAAATGATCCCATATGGAGATTAAGTTCAAGTTAAGAAATAGGATCAACAACTATCTGAAAACCAAAATCGGGTTAAAACTATTTATTTAAAGGTACAAGTATCAGATCTTTCCTAATTTTTATTCCCTTTAGTTTTAAAGACTTCTTTAATCACTTCTTTAATCTGCCCCCGTATTTCCATCAGGCTGTCAGATTGTTCTTGTTTTTGTTTGTTTCTGTCTCACTTGCTAAAACGTCGAACTTTTTCTAAAATGTTCTGTTTGTTCTGAAAATAAAACAGAAAAAGTCTCAGAAACCCATCAGTTCTTTGGAAATCAGTTAACAGATTTTTTGTTCCCTTCAACAAAAACATCTTTTGTTTGAGTCCTGCTGAGTGTCTGCAGTGGTTTGGTTTTAATTTAATTTTGATGCATCAGATCTGAGAATAAAAATCATTAATGTACATGTGATGAAACAGAACTTTAACCTGAGACTCTACCAGTCCAGGTGTTTCTGAGGCCATACAGGTAACTTCACCCACATCCTGAAAATATGAAGGCCAATACATGCTTTGTAGGATTTGGGAAATGTGTTATTTTACTTAGGGTAACAAGATCAGGAAGACCAGAACAATTCATGCTTCACAAGACGTCAAATGCAGAACTCCTGGCAAATCCTCATTGGTACCTCCTGCTGCGGCATTTGTTAATTTAGTAACTACACCTGTTCATATATCTGACCAAACACAACTTATTTGTCAGACACCACACCATGAGAAAGTGATGCCTAAAATGTGTTGAGAGCAAGTTGCAAGAACTGCCATTTTGTTCTTGCAGCTCAGAGAGAGAGAACACGTTTCTCTGTTCTTGCAGAGCCTTTATTGGCCTTAACATTCAGATCTGACTATCAGTTAGTTAGTCTCCAGTTGATCTGTATTTTATTCAGATGGATAGATTTTTATCTTTTATAATGACCACATGAATCCATGAAGTTTAATTTCAACATTTGTGATTTTTATCTGACGTTTTTCTGAACATCAAGCTTGTCATCCTCAATAAAGCTCCTCAGATCAAACAAGAAGCTCATGAAAACGTTTGTTTTCAGAGATTGAAATCTGATCCTACTGAAGGAAATGTCCTTCAGACCAGAGTATCGGACCTGGACCAGAGAATCAGGTCTGATACTCTGGTCCTTCAGACCAGAGTATCAGGTCCAAGTTTCAGACCTGTAGATGTTTGACCTGTAGGACAAGGGAATAGACGATGTTCTGGGCTTTATCTGTCCTTTGTTCTAAAAAAACTCTCTAACCTTTGGTTTCTTTCTGTCAGAGATCTTCCTGATGTAACGGTAGAACATTTTTCCAACATCAATCTTGATCAGTTCAAGTGGATACACTGGGAGGTGAGAAACGTACCAAAAACCAGAACCAAAACCAGTGATCCTACCACATATAAACCTTACCTGAAGCTTAACATTTCATCTCAACTTGAAAAAGCTTGAACATTTAGATTAATAAAAAAAATAATTTTGGACTAATGATGTCGAAACAACCAGAACAGCTTCTCTTTAGCAAACCTTTCAAAAACTCCTAAAAATCAGATAAACGTTAAAAATTGTTTTTATTCCAAATTCCTTCACTAAATCAGATTGACTGATGCTGAACACAGCCACTGCTTTCTTCTCCTGACTCCAGTTCTACTCGGTTTTTACTGGGTTTACTGGGCATAATATATATGTACAATGCTGTGGTATTTCAGGCCCGGAACGCCAGTGAGCAGGTGAAGATGATCCAGCAGGTTGAGATGTTTAACACCAAACGTCCAGAACATCAGAGGATCACCATCTCTGTTGAGATTGAGAAGACCAGAGAGCAGCTATATGAGCTGTTCCCCTATGGTGATGTGGTATGGGTCATCTCTAACATATCTGAATAGTAGAGCATCTTCTCTTTGTTCTGTTGGATCATGTAACATCCCACAGTAGCAGCGTTTTTTGAAAGAGTTTGTGGTGTTTTGTTATGTTCTTGTGACAGAACATGCCGTTAGCTGGTCCAGCAGCTTTTTTACTGGGACCTTCCCAGTGAGACCTGAACCTATTTTACTCAGCCGGGGTCTATCAGCAGCCTTGGTACAGAAGTTCGGATGTTTTCAGTCGGTCCAGTCAATGAACAGGTCCTTGTTGTTTTTTAGGTGTTTGTCAGCAAAGATGTTGCTCATCACTTCGGTTTCAACTCAGCTGAAGCTGCTCTGAAAGGACTCTACCATCGAGTTAAAAAGGGGTGAGTTAAAAATGTTCAGAGGGATCATACAAAACAGGTCTGGTTCTGACCCATCTTTGTTTCAGGGCTATCCTGATCTGTGCCTGGGCAGAAAAAGGAGCAGATGCTTTGGGTCCTGACGGTCTGCTCCTTCATTCCGATGCTTTCCCCCCTGAAACTCTGGTGGACACGCTTGGAGCTGGAGACACATTCAATGCCGGTGTCCTCTACACTCTGTCCAATGGTAAACATCTTCTCAATCTAGGATCTTTGTGCTGAAATGTCTTCTGGGCTGGTCCTATCAGACAGGTCAACAGTAACAACCATGAAGGAGGAATACGCCCCATGTTTAACAGAACTTTGTACTTTCTGGGGTTAGTGTCTGGTTCTGAAACATTGTTTCTGTCTGCAGAAGGAAGCCTACAGGATGCTCTGACCTTTGGTTGCAGGGTTGCTGGCAGGAAGTGTGGTTTCCATGGTTATGATGGCATCAGAGAAAATTGTTGAGAGAGCAGAACCGTCTGTTTCAGGCCTCGGTTACCTTCCACTGGGAACACTGGATGCAATCCAGAATATAAATCTGCTCTGAGAATGAAAAGTGATTCAGAAGACTGACGACATGTAAAAGACAATGAACTAAAATAACCTTCAGAGCTGAGAAACAAGCTGTCTGTAATAACTAATCAATAATTCATTGATTTGATCCCTCATCCTTAACAAAGATCTATAAACAGATGTTTACTGTGCAGATTCATTCTAACTGAAGCAATGCAGATTTTAAATGGTTTGTTTAACTTTGATGTGATAATTATTTATTAATAAACTGCAATGCAGCAGGTCTTTGATGACTCAGTGAATCACTTCCAGCTCTTTGTCATGTTTCCACGACATCATGTGGTGGACCTGATTTTCATCAGAACCTCACCACAAATTTTTCAGAATGTGAAGGTGTTGCGAAGTTGTGAAATAATTCATTTGTTTGGCCTTTAGCAGCTTTTAATAATTACGATTAATAATTATTAACCAAATCATTAAAAAAGTTTGAATACTTTAATTTTAGCCAGACAACTTTCGGTCTGTCAGGGATTGTCCTCTGATGCCCAATGTGACAGTGGGTTGGTATAATAGAACAATCAGTGAATTTAGTTTTCTTAAAAGAGCTACACAGACATATTTAATTTAGGTTAATGAGAGGAGAAGAGGGGAAAACATAGATAAGACAGGACAAACTGATGTTGAAGTACCATCAGTATTTAAACTACACGTTGAAATAAAGTTTGTCCTAACTTTACATCAAAACTCAAACAAAATAGCCTCAAGACTTAGAAGCCTGTTAGCACTCAGTCAGCTTAACATCACAAGGCAAACACAATGAAGAAAACAACATTTAAATAGTTTCAACCTAAACTAGTTTTATCTGCCCAGACAACTTCCTATGTAAACCGTTATTATGAACAGGAGGTCCAAAGGGGCGAAGAGTTGGTGGCAGGAGATGAACAAAGAAGCTGCAGCGGCTCTCAGGAGCTGCTGGGAGTTGAAAGCTTCTGCTCTTCGGACACAGTTCCTATGCCCGTCTGCTCTCAGGTAGGAAGGGGGAAAGTCGCATTAGAGACACTGTCTCCTCTGAGGGAAGCTCTGGATTAGATTCTTTTTCTGTCAAAGCTCAGGCAGAAAGGTTTAAGACAGCTAGTCTCAATTTCAGCCGGTTTACATTTGTCGGCTGCAGGAACAACGGATCGTACTTAACTTTTGGGATCCAAGGTTCCTCGAAGAAATAGTCAAACTCGGCCAGTGAAGTCAGACATCCACCAGCATTTATCCCCAATGCAGCTCTGGAAGAGCTGTGGGTAAAGAGCAGTGGTGTGTTCTAATTACAGCAGGAAGTCCGAACGTCCGACCTCCGAGAAGGAAATTTCAACTGAAACACACCTGAAAGTCGGAATTGCGAGGTGGAAAGTCGGGGAAACACGGCCATACCCATCTTCCGCATTAAAGATGGCTGCTACATCAACAGTAGTAAAAACAATGTTAATTTGGTTTTTTTAGCAGTTCTTTATGTAACATTTAGTCAGGTGCTACTTTTCAGTGTTTGTAAGACGAGTTGTTTTGACGCTGCCTATATGCACGAAATATAGAGTAGAATAGTGTTACTGTCATTGTTATTGTTGTAACAGTGTTCATGAACGAGCCATGAAGCATACAAACATCTATGCTTTTCCAACCTTCAGACTTTGTAGACCTCTTGACGTCACAGGGATTCCGGCTGTAAATCCTCTTTTCTATGAGCTTTTAATGAAAATGGGTTACTGCTGTGCATTCTGGGGTTCAGAGTTTTTACCAGTCTCTTTTGTTTGTGTAGTCCAGTGGTTCTCCCTCCATGGCTGGGCCCAACACAGTGCAGTCTGAGTTTAGGGGTTAGCCTTAACCCGAATCTCTGTCTTCATTAAAGGTTGAGCTTAGTGTGAAAATACAGTCATATTCCATAAATCTGTATAATGTACAAAGGTTAATCCAGTGACTCCATCACTAAGTGATTATAACGCATTATATAGATGAATTGCACCCAGACCGATGTTTTCAAGCCTTTATTTATGTTAATTATGAGGATTTTTTGCTTCCAGCCAATGAAAAAATGACATGTAAGATTAGAATAGTACACCAGAGCAATAAAAAACTATTTTAATATAGAAATGTGGGCTTAATACAAAGAATGTTCATTACCAGCTTAAAGGCTGTTATTTTTGAAGAGTTGGGTGGAGTTTATCCAGGTTAACCTGTTATGATGTTTGTGTCAATATTAATGAAAACTATGAGAATTTCTTTTGTTAGAGCAAATAGAAAACTTTAACTGAGCAAAATTAATAAACTAGCACAAGATAAAGTAGCTGTAAAAGTACACAAATCTGACATCTGAAACAAATCTTGAATTACTTTTTCTACTTCTGAGAAGTCAGACTTACAATCCTTTAAAGTGAAGGTGCTGCTGTTTAAATCATTTTCTGTCCAGATATATTTCTGATACAAATATCTCTGGAGAAAGTAAATTTGAAGTTCACGTCTTTATCATAATGTGATTTTAATAAATTAATTTGTACATGGATGTTTATCCATGAAAGGTGAATGAAGAGTAGATGTGGTTGGAAGGAGCCCAGCTGAGAGAATTTGGTCTAATTCGGTAATAGGTTTAGTTTGCCTAGTGTAAAATACTTAAAATAATGTGTGCATAGACCTCAAATAGGATCTTAGTAAATTAGTTGACCCCAAAATTGAAGATCTAAATAAAATAGGACTTTTGATTTGAAATAAAATGAACAATGAGGTTTTGTTGATGGAGACCTATCGATATTACATAGGTACCACACAGGAACCATTATGGTGACATTAATTCAGTGTTTGGGAGAAACATGTAGTGTCTGATAATACATTAGGCCTTAGCTTGGGCTTGGATCATATTTCTAAGCAGAAGCATTACCTGGGAGTGATCAAAAAAGGCAAGGTACGCATGCCTGAACCACTTAGTAACAGTTGAAATGCTCCATTTCCTGGAGCATTCGCACATCAACAGTTGGAAGGTGGACAGCCCCTGATCCACAACAGAGCTTTCAGGTTTTTGGTCACTTGTGAGACTTCATCCAATCAGAAGGCAGGATGTATCCATCATCTATCTGATTATCAGGAAACGTCACGTCTCATCTAAGATATGATGAGCCACTTCAGAGACGATGATGCACAAACACATGTTGTGTTTCCACTTGAACACATCGTGTGACTGTACATGTATGTACATGTATGTACATGCAGAGCAAACTCATGCTGCTCCTTTGTGTGTTTCTCCTATCTCTGCTATTTTGTTGTTTGCATTTGTCTGACTGTCTGTGACAGCTGCTGAGTTTGACCTCTTTGACTCTAACTGATCCTTTGTGATCTGCAACAACACTCAACTGTGACATCAACTAATCTATCTTCTGACTACTTTTGTGGATTAAACAGATTTTTTGATTTTGCTTTCATTTGGGAGAAAAACTGTGTAGAAACCTGGAGCCAGATATGTTCAGTCAAGTCCAAATCCAGTCTCAAGTCTATACGGCACGAGTCTACGTTGAGTCTGAAGACTTTTATCTTGTGACTCAAGTGCGACTCAAGTCGGAGCTTCAAACTCAAGTCGCCATCTTTGCCTTCAGACAGCTACAGTTTAGCTCCTTCCTTCAGTCAGGCTCAATCCTGCTGGGAGGTTGAATGTGGAGTTAGAAAGAAGCTCTGGTTTGTGAATAAATAAAATAGCTTCACTCTGGACACTGTCAGTATTGTGATGTTTTCATGGTGACTCGGAAAGCTTGTTTCTTATCTTCAGGACATCTCTGTCTGTAAAACAATCTTCAGCTGCTCTGGTTGGATCACCTCAGCACACTTTGCTCACTGTATCTATATTTACATCATTTATGGATATTTAAAGTTTAGCCGTCATCCAGAAGATTATGACCACTGACAGTTACAGTCGCTCAGATTGGTTACCTATATGTACATTTCTGCAGTCTATGGTTCAAAGATCTAGTCAAACAGTTGAGTTCATCTTTAAACCTCTTCAGGTGGTTGTCACACTGATTAACTGAGCTGACTATGTCATATAAAAATGAGCCCCTACACACACACACAGAGAACTCACAGAACCAGTATGGTGACAGCAGGTCCATTGGTTACATTTGACTATCCACTGGGTTTGGTGATGCCCTCCACTGATGGCTGAGAGGTATTTTGGGAGTAAAACAGTAAACAGGTGGTCATAATGTCCTAGCTTCCTGGTCCATTTCTTTATGCATTTACTTAAACAGTGCTGGTACTGGTGGTTGGCTCGATGTCACTGCTCCCAGCCATCATTTCCCTCAGACCTTTGCTGAAGTGAAGGTTGGCTCCAATCACGATGAAACCCTGCAGATCAATGCAGCCTGATGAGTGGTTACTGTCACAGTGTTTGTAACACATGATTCATTTTTGACATGGTTTTTATACAGCATTTCTCTATGCACCTTACTTTGTACGACTGCATTTGGTACATTGGTACAATGTCAATTTTATTTATATAGCACATTTAACAACACTTAATGTTGACCAAAGTGCTTCACATGAAGTAATTGAAAATGATAAAACTACAGAAGACAGACATAAAACCAAAAAACCAACATATACAATACAAAATAGAATAAAAAGCTAAAATATAGAAACATCACAATGAAAATAAGGATTATTTGACCTAATAGGCTTCAAACATCTGTAAAATGTGTAAACAAACAGTAAGAACAGTAAACCCAAGACAAATATCTGCAATCATCAGAGGTAAAAACACACATTGTGATACTCCACCACCTCCTCGATGAAATCCATCCCATCGGCCAGCGGGATCCGGACTCCCCTCTTGGTCCAGTCTAAGCTCAGAAACAGAACAGAAGCAATCAGAGCAGCGTTAGAGATCAGAGGTTCTGGTTTCAGAGAACAAGCGGGTCCTTACTGTTGATGAGAGGAACCACGGACATCTGCAACATGGTCTTCAAAGGAGCCTGCAGAGGAATCAGCTGCAGACAGACAGACAGATTGTCAGCGTGGCTCTGTGAGTCAATCAGGAGACATTTCAACCAGGAAAGGGAGACACACTTACAGCCAGAGACTCCAGGGCTGACTGATTGGAGAAGATTTTAAACCTGGAAGGCAACAAAGATGTCTCTGATGAATCCAGAAACATTTCCAAAAATCTGATTTTATTTAAAATAATTCTGCCCAGTTTCAGATGTTTTCTGCTCTGAGAGGTTTTAGAAAAAGGTTTCTTTTGACAGTCCTTCTGCATCTCTTCTTAACTATGCCAGTATAAAACAGTGAGTTTAAAAAACACAGAGGACACATCTGAGTTTTTTTATTATCTGTCAGTTTCCTCCAGTTCAGCAACAGAGGGACACAAAATGTGTTCTCTGGCTTCACAGCTGCTGGTATTCCTCTTGATGTTTGAATGACTTCAGATAAATCTTCAGGTTAAATGCATCTCTTGAATACACCGAGTATAACTGAGTTTATCAGGGACCTCTGATCAGGGCACCTCTGGAAGCTAACCCAATGCCCCAGAGGTTCTGTGAAACTTCAGGTCCTGTGTAAACAGGTTCATGTTTTAGAATCAGCTGAACTTGTTTGTCTAGTTAGGGGTTAAGGTAGGGGGCGGGACTGTTAAAATTAATGATTGCTTTAATGTGTAAATACAATACAAATTGAGCGCAGTATGAATGTCTCTACAAGCGGAAGACATGTAAATCTGGTCCTTTCTCAGCAACACTGCTACCAAAGTCCAGAGGCAGAGTTTGAGTTTAGAACTAGGCCTGATTCTCAAATATTAAGTGTATTGAGCTCAGGTTACGGAAGACAGAGTAAGATTACATTTTCAGGCTGTACAGAGAAATATGAGACCCTGTCAACTTTTCTCATTTTTTGTAAAATTTACTATTTTATGTATGTCTGAACCAAGCAAAGATTCTGTGTTTGAGCCTTAAACCAGGTGTGGGTTCAATCTGAGTCTAGACCCAAGTGTGGGTTCATGGTTTGATTATAAAACTAGCTGTTTGAGTCTAGAACCCAGTCTGAGTTCAGAGTTTGAGTTGAGAACAGTTGTGGCTTCACCGTTTCTGTCTAGAACTAGGTTTGGGTTAAGAGATTAAATCTTGAAAAATATTAAAATATAGACCAAGGTGTGAGTCTAGAACCAGGTGGAGAATCAGAATTTGAGTCTAGAACCGGTAGGATTCAGGCCTTAAATCAAGAACCAGGGTTGTGTCTCAAAGATCAAAGGGAAACCTTTACCTGCGTAGATCCGCATGGACAGCCAGACGTTTTCCACTCATTGAGACTTTTGCATTAAATTTAGCTTCCTGCATGAAAAGAAAATAATTTGCTTTAAACCAGTGGTTTCTGGTTCAGACTATTCCAATAAACTGGTAGTTATACTGGGCTGAAACCAGTCAGACTCTGTGATCTCTAACAAATAACAGACTGAGCTGGTTTATGTCCAGTTAAACATTCAGGCAAGGGTGTAGTTTTGTGTGTTTGGTACCATGGTCATACTGCTGAGCTGGACCGGAGGCTGACCTGGAGGCAGAACCATCACCTTGACGATGGCTGTCATGACAACAGTTGCTCCAGATGTTTTGATAAAGGTTTTTGGGGGCGAGTTGACAGCAAACTGCAGGGATAGTGGTGCGTCCACCAGAGCTGGATTCTGAAAGAACAACATGAACAACATCAGGAACTACTAAATACTACATAACCTTGTTTTTTTTGCTAATTGTGTTCTTTTTCAGCCTTTTGTTTCTTCTTACCAACATCATGATAGCTCCAAAATATGTTGTCCGCAGCAAAACCTCCAGATCTTTGGGCATCTGAAGGCAAATTGAGTAAGGATGAAAATCAGACGGACGTTCAGTGTCAGTATCTTTGATTAATTGATTACCACAGCTTATTTATTACCTAAAAAGTGTTGAGTGAAAATCTTTGGCCTGCTCAGGGATGTAGGGATAATTTGCTGAAACTAAATTAAACTATAGTAATAAAAAATATTGGGTCCCAGCACCAAATCAATGAATCCTGGTGTTCCAACCACTTCCATGGCTGCAGGTGTGGAGAACCTTAACTATCCTGCAAAGTCTTGACCTGCTTCAACACCTTTAGGATGAATTAGAGCAGAGGCTGCAGTTCTGGTTCTGATCTAACTAAGAACTCACTCCTAAACCTTGGAAGATGTGTACAGATGAGTTAAAGTTGCTGCTGCTGGCAATGTGGGATCTATCAACAAACTGGACCTTAGAGATTAAGGATAGGATGTCATCAAAGTTCATGTACATGTAGAAGTACGGAGACAAATACTTGGGCTATATATTGTAGTTAATGTGCTATATCTGTTTACACTCTAAACAGGGGGATTGGAACCAATGAACACTCTGTTTATGGATCATGTATTGCTGATGCATATTAAGTCTAATTATATTACATTAGTACAAACCTAAAGAAAAAAGCTGGACTTAAAATGAATCTAAAATGGTCACAGGAGAAAGAAGGGGTTTTCTCCTCTAACTTTTCTGAATAGCCACATTTGTTCTGTTTTTCTAATTGTACTGTCATTAACTTTAACCTAAATTTACTCAGACATCTAATGGGGATGACCAACCCCAACCCTTTACAAAGGTCATTGCTGAGGTCATTCCACCTTAGCATTGTGCTCACAGACTATGGGCAGTAAAATAGCAAACTATTACCATTATGGTGGTGCTCACACTGAGGAGGAGGTTGGAGTTACAGTAAATCAAGGCCTGAGGAGAATATATGTTTGATTTTGTCCTGCAAGTGAAACATTATAAATAGCTGATGTCTGATGGTAAGATATTAAAGTTGTTTAAAGGTGAGGCTGATTCCTTTTTGTTTTATCATCTTTAAACTCCAGGGTTAATTGTGGAGTACCACAGGGTTCAGTACTTGGGCCAATTCTCTTTACTATATATATATGCTTCCAATAGGTCAAATTATCAGGCAGCATAGGATAAATTTTCACTGTTACGCTGATGATACTCAGCTTTACTTATCCATGAATCCTGATGAACCCAACCAGTTAGATAGACTACAAGCATGTCTTGTTCTCAGACTGCAGGTTTACTTGTGGTTCCTAGAGTCTCTAGAAGTAGAATGGGAGGCAGATCCTTTAGTTATCAGGCTCCTCTCCTGTGGAACCAGCTCCCAGTTTTAGTCCGTGAGGCAGACACCCTGTCTACTTTTAAGGCTAGGCTTAAAACTTTCCTTTTTGATAAAGCTTATAGTTAAAGTGGCTTAGGGTATCCTGAGCTATCTCTGTAGTTATGCTGCTATAGGCTTAGGCTGCTGGAAGACAAATGACCACTTTCCCTCTCTTCGCTACATTCTCACACTACTCTCCAAATTTTCATTATTTGCTGTTATTTCAGCTTTTAACATTGTTCTTTCTATTCTCTTCCTAGAAGCTACACCTGGCCTGACTCTGTGTCTACCTGTGACACCTTTCTGGAGAGGGGCATCGTCCAAGCTTCTGCTGGCAACAACTTAATGCTCACCTTCTACAGATGATCCACATAGCCCTGTCTTTCAGTGCTTAACCCTTTCTCTCTCCTAGACATGGCGATTGACTGAGCTTCTACTGTAACTAACTCTATGTGCTCTCTTTCAGACTCTAACCTTGAAAACTGGCTCAGAGTTTATCTGTTCTTTCTTTCTAGGTGAAACGACTAAAGGAGCTACATCCATTAACATTTACTTTTCCTTCCCATAGAAAGTACTCCTGGATCACTGCCTCTTTGTTATCTTTGTGTCTCTGCTCTGTTCTCTCAAACCCCAGTCGGTCGTGGCAGATGGCCGCTCACACTGAGCCTGGTTCTGGTTCTGCTGGAGGTTTCTTCCTGTTAAAAGGGAGTTTTTCCTCTCCACTGTCGCTACATACATGCTCAGTATGAGGGATTGCTGCAAAGTCAACGCCAGTGACTGTCCACTGTCTCTACATGCTCATCCAGGAGGAGTGAATGCTGCAAGTCACTGACTAGATGCAATCTGCTGGGTTTCCTTAGACAGAAAAACTTTTTATCCAATTTGAATAAATAACTGAATCTGACTGCACTTTTCAATGGTTACGATTAATTGGAATAAATGTACCTGACTTGAAATCTGTATGATTCGATTGAATTGACGTAGCCCATTTTAAAGTTACCCACCTTTCACACAATGCATCAGGAAACAACCCTCTCCAATTATTTTTACCTCTGCCTTCCTCCCTCCCTGTTGGTTGGAGTAAGGGGGAGTCAGGTTTAGCCTAAACCGGCTCAGTTATGGTTGAGGTGCAAACACACCCTCCATTTCTGCTACCTGTATGACTCCTTCTCTTTTCCAATGGTTATAATCAGTCTGACAGAGAGAGGTATCCCAATCCTTGTGGTTTTTAGTATAACAATGGCCATCAGTGGGCTCTACATGGACACACTTAATCAGTTTATTATTTTACTTAGTACCCCTACACATAGCCCGTTCTAAAATGTCCAAACTCTAACACACAGTAGTTTAATCTAACCTCCCCAACAACCCGCACCATTCCTAACCCTTTGTGAAGAGCCTTGAGATGACATGTGTTGTGAATTGGCGCTACATAAATAAACTGAATTGAATTGAATTAGGATTTGTATTGCATGTGATTTGATTGAAGATTAACTCAGCGATGAACTGATTTAAAAACCAGAAGGTTCTGGTCTGGTGGACTCTCTGATCTCCAATTTAAACCTTTTTGGTTCTAATGGAACATCACTTTCTATCTCTGAATCTTAGTTCAGTGCTAACATCAGGTTCTTTGTGAGTTTGGTGCAGCAATCTGTCTGTTCCTGTTTACCTTCTCATTGACGATGTGCATTTGGAAGATTCCAGCAGAGTAGTAAGAGAACATCCCGCTGTCAAAAAAGAACTCAGACAGAGCTAGATACACCATCCGGTCATACTCCCTGATGACCGGTTCCACAGCATAGTTTACCAGCGGGATGTTCTGATGGGACAGGTCAAAGAACATCCCCTATAGAACAAACACATTGTTAGTATCTGTTCACATCAGGTTCATTAAGAATATTGTAATTAGTCTGACCCTGAAGTTCATGTCGAGGCTCCGTAACGTCACCACAGGATCATTGATCAGAGAATAATCAATCCCAATGTACTGATCCACCTCTGTCCTCACAGGGATCGTCTCCAACAAGGAGTTCACGTGAACCATAGCAGCATGATTCAGAGCTGGGCAGATCTGTTGGGTACACAGATCAGATGAATTATATTTTCACCCAAGTTTTATTAATAAACCACAAACTCAGAAACCAGATTACTTGGAAAGGTTTAAACACCCGACTCTAGCCCAATACTGACTGACCCGTAGAGATAGAACTGATCCGAGTGCTGTTTCAATATGCCAGACCCTTTTTAAGAGAATACTGTGATCAACTATATCACCTATAGCATCTAGCAACAGTACAAGTATAGACACAGCCAGAAACATGTCAGGACCAGTATGCCGGTCAGAATCAGGAAGTGGGCCCACCTGTTGGTTGAGGAAGAAGCGCATCCCTGTGGTCAGAAATCGGGCCAGGAAGTCATAAACTCTCCTGAAAACAGAAGTTCCTGATTAGGTCACATGACTGTTATTGATCAATGATGGTTGGGGGTCTACAGTGTCAGGTACGGTCAGCTGAGGAATAGATCAGTAATAGATCGGTTTTCATGGATAGCTGTAGTCATCACTAAATCTCTCTTCCTGTGTTTTACCCCAGCGTCCCGCTGAACTCCGCCCTCATTTTCTTGATTTTGGCGTCACAGCTGATGTTGTTGATCTTTAGTCGTCCTTCATCATCTCTGATCAGGTTCACACCTGTGTTGATGTTCACTCCTTCAGCCGATGCGTTGATGTTTCCGGTGTCATAGCTAGAAAAACAACCAGGTTGGCATCTTTGGACCTCAGCGGCACAAAATGTTTATTTATGTCATCGAATTTAGTGGCTTAGAATTGAAAATGTTTCATGAACATTATCAAACATCTCTCTGTGCACAGATTTACTTCATTTTCAGTTCTCTTTATCTGCAGAGCTGCTGTCCGCAGATAAATGGACTGACTGAATTTATATATAAATATTTATATATAAAGAAAACTGTGTATCCTTTTACTTGATTTGATTATTTGGATCATTTACTTGTGTGACTATAGTGGTTAAACGTTTGTGCTTCTGTTTTCAAACCCTGTAAAACACTTTATGCTACGTCTGACTGTCTGGGAATTGATCTGTATTGATTGATTGATTGATTGACAGTTATTCTGAGGAATATAACACTCTCCTGTAATGAGTAGATTCAGCAGACTTTGCAGTGGACAGTAAATTAATTTAAAATGGTGCAGTGCATCTTTACTCTGTTAGAGTTTATTGATTTTCTGTACATTGTCCCTGACCAAATAAATAAACATGACTGTATGTCATTATTATCAGGATATATCTAATTTAAAGCACGTCACATGCCCTAACATCTCATATAAGAGAAAACAGAGTTTTAGAAGGAGGAGCCATCCTTGTAAAAGCATCTGCTGATTTACTGTTAGATCTAAAATGCAAAACTAAGTATATTTTGTTTTTGAAGCGTCATCTTTGCTGTTCCACAGAGTGTTGCTTGCATTAGTCTATGGGAGAACTCACAAGAACCAGTAGAGGATGCGTCGCTGGAAGCTCAGGGAGATGGAGGAGTTCTGCACATCGAACAACAAACCAACGTCAGGGATAAATCGCAGATCAGCATGGCTCAGATTCAGTTCTGTAATCTTCACACTGAGCAGAGACGCAGAAAAAGTTTTAACATACATATACCCAGTAAAACAGTAGCGCTTTCAGCATGAATACATACTCAGTGATGGTGTAATGGAAACGTCCTTCTTCCCCCTTCATCTCTGGCATGCTAATGTTACTGAGTTCCTCTTCTACAAACTTCTGAGTCTCAAACTTTACTAAAAATACACAAAACACACAATATTACACTCAGTCACACACTGTGACAATGTTACAGTCAGATAGTGTTACACATTATGACATAATGTTGCACAATTATTCCCTGTCCATCTGAGTAGCTCAGAATTGTTGTCAAGAAGAAACCCAACAGATTTACTTTCACAAGTGGTGGATATATAACAACAACAATGTTACCGTTAAGTACACGAAACCAATGAATGCAAGATGTATTTAATGGCAACAGAAGCTCAATATAGAGTATATCTGTACATCTGTGTATCTGTTAACACCTGTGGGTGTATATGTGAGCGTGCTTGTGTATATACGTTTTCTCCATAAGAAAATTCAATAGCAGCTGTGAAGAGCCACAGACCTGCCCCCTAAGACCCGAGACAGACACAGAGGAGATCGGAGCCACAGACGTCCAAAGTCCCCCAAGGACACCACTGCCAGGCGTACCGTTAACTACCGCTGGCTACACCAACCCAGATCCAGCCATGGACCCAGAGACCCAAGACCCAGGGGCACACCCCCTCCCAACAGAGGCCCGACAGAGCCAGGGGGCCCAGGCCCTGCCAAGCAGCCACCAGGAGTGAGCCAGCACACACCAGAGCACCCAGCCCCGGACATGGTGAACCACCAACACACAGGTGTGCAGAGACACCAGCCACCGGCAGGTAGTGAGATGGGGAGGAAATATGCCCCACATTTAATGGGGGGCCTAAGATGATCCAGGAGAGGGAGCAGCCCAAGACTCAACCTGACACAAAAACAAGTGCACACAGTCACAATAACACATTCCTACCCTCATGTGTACAAATAAAACCCAGCACCCAACGTAAAGACACACAACAATGGACTCCGTACACTCACTCACACTCCCCATGCGCAATCTATACTCCCAGTTCCAGGTACCGATATCCAGAGGGGCCACCAGCCCCCAGACCCAGGAGGTGGTCACTTTAATTCCGGGGTGAAGACAGGGGTAGCTGGTTGATTTTTGTTTTTTATATAAACATTCTCAAAACTTTCAGTGCAACTATTTTTACCCTAATTTCCTAACTTTCATTACTAAGTTAAAAGTTCCATAACATTACCTGTTGCAAGGGGGGTGTAATTAGTGTGACACACCCCTTCTCCATGTGCGCAGCTGCTTCTCTCTCCGTCACAGTTGAGATGAGTTGTCTGTGCTGGTGAATATGGTTTCTCCATGGTCTCCCTATGAATCAAGCTAGTTGCTACAATGTGTTATCATAAGCAAGGAACCTTTGGAGGACAATAAGACCGCAGCATCGCACCTTTTCCTGCATGCCCATGTAACATAGTTAAAATGGTTCAGGTTATATTCTGCTAATAGGCACCATCTGCTGGTCAAAAGATATACTGCATTCATTCGGAGAGAGTAAATTATTATGGGTAAACCTGAAAGCCATGAGGATTTCTGACGAGGTAACACGTCTCTGCTATGTCTGATAAAGAAATTTTAATATAGTACCTATAAACTATGTTTATGGTTCCCATTATTGCATATTATCGAACTAAGTCTATTGTAGGTTAAAATAGTTCTGTCGTTCTGTCGTTATTGTCGAGTTTTAGAAGTGTTTAGCTCGTGTGAAAGCACAGTGGGAAATTCCCACACAGTAACACTATGGGTGTATTCACTCCAGGAAAGTCCTTTGGTCCGCTTGTTTGGTCCGGACCAAAAGCGAACTTTATTTTTTCCATTTGGTGCGGTTTGTTTTCACATTGTACTTTTTGCAAGTGAACTATTACTGGTAAACAAAGCCACGCGGGTGGCGATCATTGTTCCCATTGGACAGAAATGACGGGGGCGGGACAGAGCACAGACCCGGAAATGGAGGAAAACATCTGTAGACGTGCTGCGTTCAGCTCCTCTGTTCTGCATATTCATGCTGTTATTACAGCTGCAATATTATTGTGAGGGTGAAGAGCAGCTCATTCAACACAGACTTTGAGACGTTGCATTTATAATGTTGGAACCCCGTCGGAGAATGCGTGCTGAACGCCGACGTTCTCTACGTGCAACAAGCCTGTAGCGTTGCTAAGCAACACACAGCTTATCAGGTATGATTACCTTACAACACACACCTTTGCTACCGGGCCCGGTTTGTATTCAGACCATAGGCGAACCGTACAAGAGTCCGTTTGGAAGCGGACTGAGACCACCTCAAAAAGTGGGTCTCGGTCCGGTTGTTTGGTCCGGACCAGGGTTCGCTTGAGTGTATTCACACCTCCGCAAAAGATCTGGACCAAGGGGGGAAACGACCTCTGGTCCGTTTAAAGTGGACCAAAAGTGGCAAGTGTGAATACACCCTATGACTCTTTCTTGTAGAAATAGCGCTTGTTTTTTCTGCCAGAGACTGACATTACCTCGATACTCATTGTGTGAAATGCAGATGGAGTATTAAAGACAACTGATGCCACAGTTCAAGAGGCCCTTGTGATTATTGCTACATCAGAGAAGCAACCAGGGCCACACCCAGGCAGCGAGAGCTATCCAGTCGCACTGTGACCACTGAAGGAACCGCAACTTGCCTTTGTCCTAGAGTTCGGTCTGGCTGGCTAAACAGCCGACAACCCACGACCCAGCTACTGGGAGTAGCTTCAACGCTAGTCCCTTTGTTAATGTCCACATGTGGATGATCGAGACAACTTCGCTACTCAAAACCAGCGCCCTTCAGAACTTCTCCAGAAATGGTTCACGTAGAGGTAGTGTTTGGGCAGAGAAACTAGTTTAAGAAGAAATAATCCGAATAATATCTGTTTCATGACATTTGCTTTTGGTTATGTTGAGAAGCTCAGCTATCTCAGAATCAGAATCAGCTTTATTGCCAAGTTTGTACATACAAACAAGGAATTTGCCTTCGGTACACTTTGCTCTTTTGTTCTGTTTTTGCATTACAGAATATACAAATTTACAATTTAAAATGTACAATATACACATATCTAATAAAAAAAGGTGCATTTGCAACATCTGTATGCTGTTGTTCTGTATTCTATTAAATGTTCATCAGAGAAACAGCCTGGGGGAAGAAACTGTCTTTGTGGCGGCTGGTTTTAGTGAACAGTGCTCTGTAGCGGCGGGCTGAAGGTAAAACTCTAAACAGTTTATGTGCAGGGTGTGTGGGGTCTGCAGAGATTTTGCCAGCTCTTTTCCTGACCCTAGACTTGTATAAGTCCTGGATGGAGGGAAGGTCAGCTTTGATTATTCTCTCTGCAGTCCTGATTATTTGTTGCCGTCTGGACCTGTCCTGTTTTGTGGATGAACCAAACCACACTGAGATGGATGAAGACAGGACAGACTGAATGATGGCAGTGTAGAAGATGACCAGTAGGTCCTGTGGAAGGTTGAAGTTCTTGAGTTGCCTCATGAAGTACAGTCTCTGCTGGGCCTTTTTCTGAACATTGTCTATGTGTGAAGACCATCTCAGGTCCTCAGAGATGGTGGTTCCTAAGAATCTGAAGTGGTCCACGGCCGATACAGTGTTGTTGAGGATGGTGAGGGGGGTGTATGGGGGTGGTGTTCTCCAAAGGTCCACCACCATTTCCACAGTCTTGAGTGGGTTCAGTTCAAGGTAGTTCTGACCGCACCAGTGTACCAGCCGATCCACCTGCTGTCTGTATGCAGACTCATCACCGTCCTGGATCAGTCCAATGACAGTGGTGTCGTCTGCAAACTTCATGAGTTTCACGGACGAGTCCGATGAGGTGCAGTCATTTGTGTACAGAGAGAAGAGGAGTGGGGTTAGAACACACCCCTGGGGGGCACCAGTACTTATTGATCTAGATCAGGAGAAGATGCTCCCCAGTCTCACCTGCTGCTGTCGGTCCATCAGGAAGCTGTTGATCCACTGACAGGTGGAGGCTGGGACGTTGAGCTGTGTGAGCTTCTGGTGGAGGATGTCTGGTATAATAGTGTTGAAGGCCGAGCTGAAGTCTACAAATAGGATCCTGGCGTACGTCCCTGGACGGTCGAGGTGTTGCAGGATGAAGTGTAGACCTACGTTAACAGCATCATCTGCCGACCTGTTTGCTCGGTAAGCAAATTGCAGGGGGTCCAGCAGGGGGCCTGTGATGTCTTTCAGGTGCTTCAACACCAGCCGCTCAAAGGACTTTATGATCACAGACGTCAGGGCTACAGGCCTGTAGTCATTTAATCCTAGGATGGTGGGTTTCTTGGGAACCGGGATGATGGTGGATCGTTTGAGGCAGGAGGGAACCTCACATTTCTCCAGTGACTTGTTGAAGATCCTTGTGAAGATCGGAGCGAGTTGATGTGCGCAGGCTTTCAGGCATGATGGGGAGACGTTATCAGGTCATCCAGCTTTCTTTGTTTTCATGCGCTGAAAGAGCCTGTTTACCTCTTCCTCGGAGATCTTTAGTGCAGGCAGAGGATCTGATGGTGGGGGGTTGGTTGCTTTATGGGAAGAACTTGTTCCTGAATGGGATGTGGAGGAGATGATTTGAGGTGTGAATGGCTTCTTGTCATGTCTGCAGTAGAAGCCATTCAAACGGTTGGCCAGGAGACAACTCTGTTCAGGATGGGTGGAGGGGCTCTTGTAGGCAGTCAGGTTTCTCAGACCAGTCCATACAGCTGAAGTGTCACCAGTAGAAAGGATGTTCTTCAGCTTCTCACTGTAGCTTCTCTTAGCTGCTTTGATCTCCTTTGTTAGTCTGTTCCTGGTCTGCCTGTACCGCGCCCAATCTCCACTGCTGTGAGCTTCTTCCTTTTCCCTGCGCAGGTTCCTGAGGTGTGGAGTAAACCATGGCTTATTGTTCCCAAAGGTGCAGAAGCTCTTGGTCTGCACACACATGTCCTCACAGAAACTGATGTATGATGTCATCACATCAGTTAGTTGGTTTAAGTCAGTGGCTGAGGTTTCAAAAACAGTCCAGTCTGTGCATTCAAAGCAGGCCTGTAGCATCTGCTTTGATTCCTCAGTCCACTTCGTAACAGCGTGAACCTTGGGTTTGGAAGCTCTTAGTCTCTGTCTGTAGGTTGGCCATAATACAAATTCTGACCGTCTATTTAGTAGGACTATCACCTGTGTACTGTATCCACCTCCTGCACAACACAACAGTCCCAACCCCATTTATAAGACTTGAAATCCCACTTATTAAACCTGACAGGGCACACCTGTGAAGTGAAAACCATTTCAGGTGACTACCTCTTGAAGCTCATCAACAGAATGCCAAGAGTGTGTGGAGCAGTAATCAAAGCAAAAGGTGGCTACTTTGAAGAACCTAGAATATAAGACATATTTTCAGTTGTTTCACACTTTTTTGTTCAGTATATAATTCCACATGTGTTAATTCATACTTTTGATGCCTTCATTGGGAAGCTACAATATTCATAGTCATGAAAATAAAGAAAAGTCTTTGAATGAGAAGGTGTGTCCAACCTTTTGGTCTGTACTGTATATGCACAGTTTTACCGTTCAGTAATGTCATTCCTTTCACTATTGTCCTAATACCACCGCCTTATTGGGCTGGTATTCACCGGACAATATTTAACAGAACAAGTTATCCTAAAATAAAATATAAAAAAATATATATAATAAATGTTAAATAATATAATCATAAGTACAACATACCATTAACGTTTTACTATTTCTTCCTATAGAAAGTACTCCTGGATCAGTGTTTCTTTGTTCTCTTTGTGTCTCTGCTCTGTTCTCTCAAACCCCCAGTCGGTCGTGGCAGATGGCCGCTCACACTGAGCCTGGTTCTGGTTCTGCTGGAGGTTTCTTCCTGTTAAAAGGGAGTTTTTCCTCTCCACTGTCACTACATGCATGCTCAGTATGAGGGATTGCTGCAAAGTCAACGCCAGTGACTGTCCACTGTCTCTACATGCTCATCCAGGAGGAGTGAATGCTGCAAGTCACTGACTGGATGTAATCTGCTGGGTTTCCTTAGATAGAAAAACTTTTTATCCAATTTGAATAAATAACTGACTGGTTGATTGATAGGATTAATTGGAATGATTGAACCTGATTTTAAATCTGGATGATTCGATTTAATTGACTTTGTAAACCACCTTGACACGACATGTGTTGTGAATTGGCCTATATAAATAAAACAGGGATCCAGTGCACTGGATCCCTGTTTATTTTAGAACCCAGTTAAAGATTTTGGTTTTAACATTAAGGGCAGTTCATAGGCAAGCCCCTAAATATATGCAGACATATTGGAGTCCCTCTCTGCTTCCTGACCTTTTAGATAAACTAAAGGGATGCAGCTGGTGGACCCGTGGAGATCAAGCTTTCAGGCTGTGGCTCCAAGGCTCTGGAACGTGTCTTCTCTCTCTGCGCTCCACACTATCTATTGACTCTTTTATGAAACACATAAAGATATATTTATTTTGTGTAAATGGTTGTTTTTATTATATCCTTTATTCTCTTGAAGCACTTTGTGATTTTTATCTGTGAAAGTTGCCATATCAATAAAAATTACTCACACCCTGCTTAACACTATTCTCACACTCTCTCACACATTGTTACGCACTATTAGATACTATCTCACACTAATAGACATTGCTGCATACTGTTGCACACTGTGACATCCCGGTATGACTGTGGTCCTTGGTTAGATCATTAAAGCTCTAGTTGGGAGTGACAGGAGGCTATAAAGCAAGCTCCTGCAAGGTCTATCTCTCGCTCTTTGCTAACACGAGTAATGTTTTTGTTACATGCATCTTTTTCCAACATATTGTACACATATTTACAATCATCCATACATTTCATCATTACTTATCTCACATTTAACTATTTCTATGTTAAATAAGCTATTTGGTCAGACTAAGCCTTGTCTTTGGAGTTGCTCTTGTTGCCAATTTTGAGCCATAATTCGTCACACATTGTCACAAGTTAAACACGGTCACACAGTGTTACTGCAAATTATAAATATAGAAAAAAATACAATGCATAAAAACAGCAAAGTTTGCTGGAGATACACAAAACATACATGTTGTTGGACCACTTGTTTGCTGAATATTGGACCATTTGCACGTCGCTGGACGCCACTATGCCTTTCCAACGTCATCGGCCATTTTGTACCGCAGGATAGTCTGCTCCTACAATTCCCAGCGGGAACCACGGCTGATAAGACGGTTCCGATGTCACAGTCAACTATATAACAGAGGATGAGACGGCCCACCATTGCTTTTCAGCTTGGGACCTATACACGGTTACCGGCATCTGAAGCAGCATTCTGGAGAAGAAGTCCCACATGCATTTTCATTCATCCTCCTCGTTGGCCAACAAGAAAACTAAGCGAATTAAGCGTACAGGAATAAGAAGGCTTGTAAATTTTCAACTTTGCCGATCGAAGACGTGAGTTTAACACTTAACCAAAAAACCACGGAGTTTCAAGGAGACCGATTGCCACCCTTGTTTTTGTTCCAGTCGACTGCTGACGGTCAGATCATATTTTCCCCTTTTGCCAACAAGGCCAGAGGACGGAGATTGACCGCTCTGCTTGGAGTTTAACTGCGGAGCACAATAACCCACCCCCACTCCCACCCCACCCACCCCTCTCACTCACTGCCCCAGAAGGAAAACTTCAACAAGTAAAGTCCATCCTTTTATTTTATTTAATTTTTTAGGACATCTCTGGCTTCGTTTCATAAATAAGGATTTTTGGTAAAGAAATAAATTTTGTCAAATTATGATTTTCAGTTATAATTATTGATAAATATTAATTAATCAATAATCATAATCCCGACAGATTGGCGTCCTTGGGTGGGCCTTAAAAGGACAGACATCACATCACTGTTGTACAGAATTAAACAATTGTGATATCCATGGAACCTAGAAGTTTTATTGTGAGATTTTTAGTTTTGCAGAAAGCGTTTGTAATCTAGGGGATATCTTGACTAGAATTTGCTCAGTTCTGCTACAGAGGATAAAATAATCTTTCAGAGGTGTTTTTGTAGATGCAAGGTGAAAGTTGGTATAGCTTGTGGTAAATTTAAAGTTAATTTCCAGCTGGCCAACCCTGCTACATCAGCTGCAGAAAACCAGCGCTGATAGGCGCAGATCTGCCTCCAGTGTCCATTGGGTGCGACTACAAGTTGTGACCAACACTCTCCCAGTCAGGTAGAGAACAACACCTACATCTGGTGGCCATTGAGTAAATTTGCAGTTGCAGCCGGATTTTCCCAAATTGCAGACCTGCACTCGGTACCATCTGGTGGTCACTAGTGAGAATTGCATCTCCTACTTTGATTTTAATCACTTAAGTTCATTAACACAGACAGATAATCCCACCACCTATGATCAAAGGCCATAACTTAAGTTGAAAGTTGAAGTTATTAATCATTCATTACCACTTTTGGATAAAATTTAAGTGTTTTTGCTGGGTTTTATTGTGTGAAGCATGTTTGATCTGACTCACAAAACTAACTTAGTTGTCTAACTTTGTAGGCCAACTAGAAGGTAAGTGATCCATATTAGGAAGCACTAACATTTACTTGAAACTAAGAACAGCATTTAATGTTTTAATTTCGTTTTCCCACTTTAAAATTTTATTTTGAAGTTGGTTTTTGGTTATTTCAAAAAAACATTTTTTGGTTTTTGTTTTCTCTTTCCTCCTTTGTGTGTTTGCTTGATTATTTCCAGTAAAGCATACGGTGGGCCACAGTGAATACTCAAACCTGTGCACTCATTTTAAGTACATCATTAATCACTGCACTGCTTAGTCTGTTTGTGTTGCTGCTAATTAATTCAGCTATTATTTAATCACTGAACTGCTTAGATTGTTTGTATCACTGCTAATTGATTTTAGCAATTATACATAACTGAGCTGTCCAATTTGTTTGTACTACTGCTAATTGTTGAGCGGTCGTCAGATCTGAACAGCTTTGTTGTTGTGCATTTTAGCCAAAGATGGAGGAAACATCCCGGACTGCAGCTGGAGATGTGGGTATGTCGCAGGACCCCATAGGAATGCAGGCACAAGAGGCGATTGGGTCATTGATTCTGTTATCTCCAGAGGAGCGTAAACGTCTCAATGATTATGGCATTGAGCAATGTGAAGCCAGGATTCAGGAGTTGCTCCAAGTCATTAGAAACCCACCAAAAGACAGACGGGTTAGGACAGCTCACTCGGTTGTATCAGCGAAGGTTAATGTTGGAAGTTGACCAGCGTGTTAAACTGCAGTTCGAGCTGAATAATACTTTGCAGACGCTGGATGTCCTTAGAGGTGAACTAACAGAAGTTGGAAATAGGTTGGAGACAATTGAGGGTAGCCAGGCCATTCCCCCATTCCTGGAGGAATGGGGGGGGGGGAACAGAAACCCACCTCACAGGTTGAAACCTTTGAAGGTGAGCCATACCTACGATACCCTGAGAGAACCTGCAGGTCAGATCTGGAGGATGCAGAAGCTGTTCTCCAGGGATTACCTTTCCAGGCTGATCGGGTTCCCCATACATCCACTGAGGCCAGAACAGGTGGAAATAGTCAGAATAAGTTCAGTGGTGCGGTGCCCCACCCCACTGTAATCAGCAGCCATGAACAATACCTGGCTGTGGATCCAGCAGGAGTAAATAGTTCAAGGTTTAGAGGCAAGCAGCCTTCAAACTTGACTCGCAGTAGGGTCCTTTACAATCCCTCACCTCCGCCAAGGCGACAGGAGAGCCGCCCCTGGTATATAGGTGGTTCCTACCCAGGGCCCACGGGTGTACCCTGAGCAGCCTCCACTGCCTCCCCCGAGGATGAGGCAGGATGCACTGACACACCCTGAGTGCAGCCGGAGTTAACTCTCAGATGATGACTCAGATGGGCCGGCACCAATCCCTGAGAGTGGATTGTGCACCCGCCAGCTTGAGTCTCTGGCCAAAGACATAGAGCGTTTCGATCCTAATAATGCAGAATCAAACATTGATAATTATCTTAGGGAAGTTGGACGCTGTCTTTTAGATTTGTATTGCCCATCAGCACGGGAAAAATTGAAGCTCATTTGGAAGACGACATCCAGGAGCGTCCATGTTTTCATGGAGAGCCTGACCTCTGCAGTCCGAGACCGTTATTCGACCCTCTGCAAAGCTTTAAGGGAAGAATATTCTGTGTACACGGACCGGGCCTCCGCCACACTTGGTGCTTTCACGATCCAGCAAAAGAAAAGAAAAGCACCCAGGGAGTATTACCGGCGCTTGAGAGCTGTTTACTTCCAAGGACGCAATGCTCCCGGCATTGAGGAGGAACATGCTTTTAAATCCCTGTTCCTCCACAACCTTCATGAAAGTGTGCGATACAATGCTACTATGTATTGCAGAACAAAGACCATGAGCATGCAAGAGATCCGGAAATATGCTCAGATGGCTTGGGAAACACGTGCTCGCCCGACCATGGGATCAGAGGGCGAGGCTAGGGTTTTACAGGTCCAGACTGAAAGAACCAGCCTTGCGTTAGAAGGTCACGAAATGCCTTCAGCAGAAACCCACGTTAAGAACAGGTTCAGGGAACAACGTAGGTTTGGTCAGCAGGACCTGGGGGTTGACAATGAACAGCAACCAAAGTCTGGTAAACCGGATAATCCAGACACCCTGACCATCAAGCGAGGCCGACAGGTAAGACTGATGGAAAAGGATGGGACCGACAGGCCGAAGGAATTATGGGGAAAGAGATTATGGAGGCCTTACGCAAGATGGTAACAGAAGCGGTGCTTCAGACCACCACAACCTTCGAAACAGGAAACTGACCATCCAGGTAAACCAGATCCAAAATCCCCGTCAGCATGACTAGGCGTGGACTCCGTCTCCACAGCAACCAGAGTCTATCTGGTTGGGTGGGGAGACAAACCTGAGAAACCTCAAGAACCCCTTGAGACCTCGTCAGGAGAAACACCCCGGACTCCCTTCCAAAAATTCTTGGGTGAACTAACCCACAACACACATGCCGGTCACCTATACTGTCCGACCATTATAGGGGGGTGCGTTAAGGCGAACGCACTCCTGGACACAGGATCAAAAATTAGCCTGATGTGCTCAACCCTGTTTCAGAAGGTGAGTAGAACTATGCTTGCTCTTGGTAAACCATTTCAAGTTGAGCTACACCGAAGACCACTCATACATAACCAGTCGGGTGTGGTTGGATGTTTTGTTCCAAGACATAACTTTGGTCCACCCCATTTACATTTGCACATTGGACACAGAGCCTCTCCTTATCGGCCAGGACCTGCTGGACAGGTTGGCCCCGCTCATTGACTGCCGCCAGGGCCAACTCTGGACCCAGGTGGAGGTCCCAAAACTCCTGGGTGCAAGCAGTAAACCACCCTTTGCTATCAGCCAAGTTTCCGGCTTGGAGGGGCCCAAAGTACCTCTAGCGAAGCTCATGCCTTCGACAGAGCCAGTCTCGGGCACCCATGGGGCACAAATGCACCCGAGCACCCAGGGAACTGCCCTTCGCAGTCATGACTCATTTCTTTGCTCTCTGAAAAGTGAAGGGGTGAAACCTTGCCACCCCAAAATAGTGGAAGGTGTGCACCTGGAGAACACCTTCGCACCTGAAGTGATCTTAGCACTTTGGTTGGAGAAGTCTGCAATCAGCAGGGAGCTACAGGTCCTTCTCAAAATATTAGCATATTGTGATAAAGTTCATTATTTTCCATAATGTAATGATGAAAATGTAACATTCATATATTTTAGATTCATTGCACACTAACTGAAATATTTCAGGTCTTTTATTGTCTTAATACAGATGATTTTGGCATACAGCTCATGAAAACCCAAAATTCCTATCTCACAAAATTAGCATATTATTAAAAGGGTCTCTAAACGAGCTATGAACCTAATCATCTGAATCAACGAGTTAACTCTAAACACCTGCAAAAGATTCCTGAGGCCTTTAAAACTCCCAGCCTGGTTCATCACTCAAAACCCCAATCATGGGTAAGACTGCCGACCTGACTGCTGTCCAGAAGGCCACTATTGACACCCTCAAGCAAGAGGGTAAGACACACAAAGAAATTTCTGAACAAATAGGCTGTTCCCAGAGTGCTGTATCAAGGCACCTCAGTGGGAAGTCTGTGGGAAGGAAAAAGTGTGGCAGAAAACGCTGCACAATGAGAAGAGGTGACCGGACCCTGTGGAAGATTGTGGAGAAGGGCCGATTCCAGACCTTGGGGGAACTGCGGAAGCAGTGGACTGAGTCTGGAGTAGAAACATCCAGAGCCACCGTGCACAGGCGTGTGCAGGAAATGAGCTACAGGTGCCGCATTCCCCAGACCTGGGCCACAGAGAAGCAGCACTGGACTGTTGCTCAGTGGTCCAAATTACTTTTTTCGGATGAAAGCAAATTCTGCATGTCATTCGGAAATCAAGGTGCCAGAGTCTGGAGGAAGACTGGGGAGAAGGAAATGCCAAAATGCCAGAAGTCCAGTGTCAAGTACCCACAGTCAGTGATGGTCTGGGGTGCCGTGTCAGCTGCTGGTGTTGGTCCACTGTGTTTTATCAAGGGCAGGGTCAATGCAGCTAGCTATCAGGAGATTTTGGAGCACTTCATGCTTCCATCTGCTGAAAAGCTTTATGGAGATGAAGATTTCATTTTTCAGCACGACCTGGCACCTGCTCACAGTGCCAAAACCACTGGTAAATGGTTTACTGACCATGGTATCACTGTGCTCAATTGGCCTGCCAACTCTCCTGACCTGAACCCCATAGAGAATCTGTGGGATATTGTGAAGAGAACGTTGAGAGACTCAAGACCCAACACTCTGGATGAGCTAAAGGCCGCTATCGAAGCATCCTGGGCCTCCATAAGACCTCAGCAGTGCCACAGGCTGATTGCCTCCATGCCACGCTGCATTGAAGCAGTCATTTCTGCCAAAGGATTCCCGACCAAGTATTGAGTGCATAACTGTACATGATTATTTGAAGGTTGATATTTTTTGTATTAAAAACACTTTTCTTTTATTGGTCGGATAAAATATGCTAATTTTGTGAGATAGGAATTTTGGGTTTTCATGAGCTGTATGCCAAAATCATCCGTATTAAGACACTAAAAGACCTGAAATATTTCAGTTAGTGTGCAATGAATCTAAAATATATGAATGTTAAATTTTCATCATGACATTATGGAAAATAATGAACTTTATCACAATATGCTAATTTTTTGAGAAGGACCTGTATATGGCCGTTTGTCGCAGGAAAATACACGTCTAATTGAAGCACAACGCAGCCACAGTCTACTTTCAGCAAGCTGGCCACGCCGCCTTCTGAAGGCAACCGGAGTCTGCATCCTTAATGTGAAGGTTGGCAAGAGACAGCTCTCCCATACGTTCAGTATTACTCAGCACCTGCACCCTCCGGTTTTCATCGGGGCAGATCTGCTGGTTTGGCTGGGTGCCCAGTTGGACACCTTCAACCAGGTTGTTTGGGCCCGAGCCAGCCAGTCCCTTCTTGGGAACCCCTGAGGTCATGCTGTCAGGACAAACTATTCCTCAGGCCAGCCAGGCCATTAGTGAGACCGATTCACTAATACCGCAGTGAACAGCAGGGGTACCAATCCGCCTGATAGTCAGAAAGGGACAGAAGATTCAGAGCACCCGCGTTTTCTTTCAACCTCTTCCCTACTTCCTTGAACTGAACCTGGTAGTCTGTGGCACACCCATGCTTGAGCTGAGCAACCGCTTGACTTATCTCTTGGTAGAGAATTCAACCCAAGTGCCTATCCAGGTAACCGCAAGAAAACCCCTGGGGATGCTCATAGACAGCTCCTTTCATGACTTCGAGCTGACCATCCCTGTCAATGGAGACATGCCCTTATTTGTGTCCGGCAAACAGAACTCTCCAGACGTTTTGTCCACGTTTCTGTCGGACATGATCACAATTGAGAAACATGAGGTTTTCACGACCAAATCCACCTGTGGTGCTACCCTAGGGGCTGAAGGCAACTTGGTGGTGTACGCACCCAGGGCAACCAGCTCAAGAAGAGCCAGGGACCCAGGACCCATCCATCAAGCCCTACCCTGGTTTTGAGACCGAGGTCAGTGAGCAGTTGGAGAAAGCCGATGCGCTAAGCACAGAAGAGGAAGGAACAGCACTTAAGAAGCTGTTTTATGAATATCAATTAGTCCTCTCGAAGGACTTCCATGACTGTGGGTCAATGACCTCCACACGGTTCATATTCCAACTAACCCAAATGCACCCCTTATGTTTGTGCGCCAATATAAGATTTCTCTCAACGCTTACGAGTTGATCCAAGAGATCTTCGACAAGCTGTTGGAGAAACAGATAATTTGTGAATGCAACTCCATGTACAACTCTCCGATTTGGCCGGTGTTAAAACCGACCAGGAAATGGCGCCTGAGAATTGACTACCGTTCACTGAACAAGCAGGTACCCCTCTCACGCTGGCCCATGACTCACTTGGGCCAGGAGCTGGCTAAGGTGAGAGATGCTCGCTTTTTCTCCACAGTGGACGTGGCGAATGGCTTCTGGACAATGAAGGTAGACCCGGTATAAATGGAGTATAAATTGGTGTTTTCCTTCGGGAACCGCCAATATACCTGGAACAGATGCCCCTTTGGGTACTCGAACTCTCCGGCCAAATTTAACATTTTCCTTCACAAGACCATGTCTGAAGCCGCAGCCCGGGGAAACCTCCTTTACATCGATGACATCCTTATGAAGAGCAGGACGTTTGAGGAACATCTAGCCGAACTCCGGCACGTCGTGGACCAGCTTGGCGCAGCGGGGGCTAAGCTAGCACTCGCCAAAGGCCAATGGTGCCGGACAAAAATGGAGTACGATGGTTAACCGTGGGCCCAAACGGCATCGAGCCCCAAGCCAGCAGAATCCGGGCCATCTAAGACATAAAGGCTCCAATGAATGTGTCTGAGCTTCAAAGTTTCTTGGGGGTCTGTAACTACTCCCGCTAGTTTATTGAAGACTATGCGGAAATGGCCAGATCCCTCACAGAACTCCTACGCAAAGACACGCCTTTCACTTGGGGAGAACCCCAAGAGCATGCCTTCCAACTCCTGAAGCAGAAACTTGGTTCTGCGCCTTGCCTGGCCTACCCAGATATGGACAAGGAGTTCTACCTGGAAGCGAGTTTCTCTTCCAAGTGTCTAAGTGATGCGTTGAAGCAGAAATATGACCAGGACATGCGAGTTGTTGCATACGAAAGCCAACCTTTGAGTGACATAGAGGTTAGGTTCTCAGACTGTGAGAGGGCTCTGCATTCTACAGTCTGGGCAGTTGAACATTTCCACAGTTACATTGGGGGGCAGAAAGTGATTATTGAAATGTGCCATCAACCGGTCACCTTCTTGAACAGCGAACGGTTGAGAGAAGGAAGAGTGTCCAACAGTCGCATCGCAGCATGGATGATGGCACTTAAAGGTTATAACGTTGAGGTGAGGTATGGTCAGAATAACAAAATGGTGTTGGGGCAGGGGTTAGCAGAATGCCAGCACTGTGAATATGACACCGTAGCAACCACCATTGACACACCTGCCACCTCCCAGTTTTCTTCGAGTCACCGCTACTTCGATGAAAACGTGTGCAAAGTGCTCCCAAGAGCCTACATTGACGGGTGCGCCTTCATTGACGAAGGTCGACCACAGGCTGGTGTGGGCATCATCTGGGTTGGACACCACACCACCGCACCAAACAACTACCAACTGGGGCCGAAAACAAGTCAGTATGCAGAGATCGCAGCAGTACTCATCACCCTCCAGCAGGCTACAGCCCTGGACATTAAACAACTGGTGCTCTGCTCCAACTCCAACTATGCTCGGCACAGTTTCATCTCCCACCTCCCGGTGTGGAAAGAGAATGGAATGAAGAATGCCAGGAATAAAGAGGTAAAACATTCAAAACTCTTCCTGGCATGTGACCATCTCACCACAGAACAGGGTATGGTAGTGTACTGGAAAAAGGTGAAGGGTCATTCCTGGACTCTGGGCCCAGACAAGGACAGAAATGAGGAAGCAGACGTCTAGCCCGATTGGGAAAGTGGGACCCCGTGGGGTTTCCAAAAAGAATGGCTTCCTCCCTCTCAGACCCATGCTGTCTCTGCCGTCACATTACCTACCACCCACAATCGTCGGGTCAGGTGGAGCGGATGAACCGTACCATAGTGGCCATGCTAAGGAAGTATGTTAGCAGCAACGGAAAAGACTTGGACATCAAACTCCCTTTGGTCCTGATGGCCATCCGGTCCACCCCCCCCCAACACTCCACAGGAGTAACACCCTTTGAGATGATGACTGGACGGCAAATGACCCTCCCACTCCGTCTGCTGTACCATCCAGAAGATGTGAGTGTGACAACAGCCTACACAGCACATCAATATGTCGAAGACTTGAAGGAGCACCTCAGATCCACATTCGCTTGGGCACAAACAAACCTGGAAGCTAGCGTAGAGGGTGCAAAAGCATATTATGACCGGAAAGCAGCCCACCGTAAATATGAAGTGGGTGAAAAGGTTTTCTATTTCAGATTTGCTCAACCAACTGGGCGTTCCAGAAAATTCCTCCCAAAATGGGCAGGCCCCTTCGAAATTGTGGGAAAACGCTCACCAGTGGCCTACAGAATAAGAATCTCAAAATCCAAACAGGCCCCAGTGTACCAATGGGTTCATGCAAACCAGATCAAACCCTACAACAGACTCTCCTCCATAGGAACAGGACTCCCTTCCGGACAGGAGGTAGGAGAGGATAGTGCATAGGGTCAACCAGATACAGGGGTTGGACAATGAAAGTGAAACACCTGTCATTTTAGTGTGGGAGGTTTCATGGCTAAATTGGACCAGCCTGGTAGCCAGTCTTCATTGATTGCACATTGCACCAGTAAGAGCAGAGTGTGAAGGTTCAATTAGCAGGGTAAGAGCACAGTTTTGCTCAAAATATTGAAATGCACACAACATTATGGGTGACATACCAGAGTTCAAAGGAGGACAAATTGTTGGTGCACGTCTTGCTGGCGCATCTGTGACCAAGACAGCAAGTCTTTGTGATGTATCAAGAGCCACGGTATCCAGGGTAATGTCAGCATACCACCAAGAAGGACGAACCACATCCAACACGATTAACTGTGGACGCAAGAGGAAGCTGTCTGAAAGGGATGTTCGGGTGCTAACCCGGATTGCATCCAAAAAACATAAAACCATGGCTGCCCAAATCACGGCAGAATTAAATGTGCACCTCAACTCTCCTGTTTCCACCAGAACTGTCCGTCGGGAGCTCCACAGGGTCAATATACACGGCCGGGCTGCTATAGCCAAACCTTTGGTCACTCATGCCAATGCCAAACGTCGGTTTCAATGGTGCAAGGAGCGCAAATCTTGGGCTGTGGACATTGTGAAACATGTATTGTTCTCTGATGAGTCCACCTTTACTTTTTTCCCTACATCCGGGAGAGTTACGGTGTGGAGAAGCCCCAAAGAAGCGTACCACCCAGACTGTTGCATGCCCAGAGTGAAGCATGGGGGTGGATCAGTGATGGTTTGGGCTGCCATATCATGGCATTCCCTTGGCCCAATACTTGTGCTAGATGGGCACGTCACTGCCAAGGACTACCGAACCATTCTTGAGGACCATGTGCATCCAATGGTTCAAACATTGTATCCTGAAGGCGGTGCCGTGTATCAGGATGACAATGCACCAATACACACAGCAAGACTGGTGAAAGATTGGTTTGATGAACATGAAAGTGAAGTTGAACATCTCCCATGGCCTGCACAGTCACCAGATCTAAATATTATTGAGCCACTTTGGGGTGTTTTGGAGGAGCGAGTCAGGAAACGTTTTCCTCCACCAGTATCACGTAGTGACCTGGCCACTATCCTGCAGGAAGAATGGCTTAAAATCCCTCTGACCACTGTGCAGGACTTGTATATGTCATTCCCAAGACGAATTGACGCTGTATTGGCCATAAAAGGAGGCCCTACACCATACTAATAAATTATTGTGGTCTAAAACCAGGTGTTTCAATTTAATTGTCCAACCCCTGTATATGGACTGTATCTTTTATTGTTGTTTCACTTTGTCTCAGGGTTACCAAAGCTGATGACCAAAGAATGTAATGATAAGAATGCATTGCTTTGTATTTTGTCATTGAACAACATAGAAAGGTATGAGTTAGTAAGAGTTTAGCCCTGCCCAGGCCAACCTCTACCCTGCCCAATCATAGACTTTTGAGGAACGAACTGAGTGGTGAACCTCCATTCCTGCCAACAGGAACGCAGAGACAGTGTTGTTTTGTTTGGTTTCACCACGGATGACGGATTGTTCAGCTAAGGACAGAATGGTCCCAAAAGCTTCAAAGACTGCGATTCATCTCACCCTTTGAACCTAGGGGGGAATGTTGAACCACTTGTTTGCTGAATATTGGACCATTTGCACGTCATTGGATGCCACTATGCCTTTCCATCGTCATTGGCCATTTTGTACCGCAGGATAGTCTGCTCCTACAATTCCCAGCGGGCACCGCGGCTGATAAGTCGGGGGCGTCCCATTTCCGATGTCACAGTCAACTATATAACAGAGGATGGGACGGCCCACCATTGCTTTTCAGCTTGGGACCTACACACGGTTACCGGCATCTGAAGCAGCATTGTGGAGAAGAAGTCCCACGTGGATTTTCATTCATTCTCCTCATTGGCCAATGAGAAAACTAAGCAAATTAAGCTTACAGGAATAAGAAGGCTTGTAGGTTTTCTACTTTACCGATCGAATACGTGGGTTTAACACGTAACCAAAAAACCACGGAGTTTCAAGGAGACGGATTGCCACCCTTGTGTTTGTTCCAGTCGACTGCTGATGGTCAGATCATATTTTCCCCTTTTGCCAAGGAGGCCAGAGGACAGAGATTGACCGCTCTTCTTGGAGTTTAACTGCAGAGCACAGTAACTCCAATTATAATTATTGATAAATACTAATTAATCAATAATCATAATCCCGACAATTTACACATTAGCTCTGAACTCTCTCACACTGCTTTCTGAGGCTGAACATCCAAATACTTACACATCTCTAAGCCTTTGTCAGTGATCCGGATTTTACAGCCAGCAGGTTCAGCAGCCGCCATGATGGACACCAAAGACGAGAGGAAGAGGAAGGACAAGAGAAGGATTGTCATCCTGAGATGGAGCCAGTCAAGCTGAAATAAAAAGAAAGGTATAACTAAAATGCTGGAGAAATGGATTGTCTCCTCATGGTTTACTGCTTCAAGTGGTTTGGTTCTAGTTTTGTTTTTGTTTTTTTGTCTGGTTCTGGTTCTAGTTCAGGTTCTGGGGCAAGCCTTTTTAAAATTTTTAAGTTGATTCTTATTTTTTCTTGTTTTCTGAGTTTATAAACTTTCAGACTGAATCCTGCTGCTTTTTTGATGATCTAACGATCAAATGGTCTTCAGGAGTGTTGAGCTGTTTTCATGGTAACAGTATCAGGGACAAGAGGTTGTATTCAGAGTGCTGCTTATAAAACAATAAATACAACCCACCACGACTGAGGATGTGACCACAACAACTTTTAAATTAATGCAGCTGTTGCCACGGTGACAGCTTTGATGATTAGTCAGTTGTAGCTCCTCTGGTCTTTATCAGAGTCAGGAGATAGTTTCTCCTCAGTTACTGGGCAGAGTTCAGTCTGTGTTTGGGCCAGCTCTCAGCTTTCTGCCTAAAATCTGAAATAGATTGATGCGGTCTGTTAAGGAGTTAGACAGGATCAGTCCAGACTGTTTTCGTTGGTGGTTCCACATCCCCTCCCAGCACCACCAACTCACTGATCTACTGTGACTATGTCCAGATTTAATGGTTCTCTCACTGACATTGGTGCTGAGTTTGGATTAAAGTTTGACCTAAGTGTAGCCCTGATTAAATTTATACTGCATGTAAAAACTGTTTATTGATCTTTGTCAGACAGACAGGGTATTTTCTGACACTGATATTTGCTTTCAGTGGTATTTATATTTATATGTGTAGTATGTTAGCTGTCCAGGAGGGGGCAACGAGCTGTGTTTGGCATAGTTTGGTTGCAATGTACTGTGTGAAAATGTGCTCCATGGGTAAAGCGAACAAAACTGCTTTATTGTTTCTCAGTGATTGGATGTATAAATGAATGAGCCATCATTTTGAATTCTGATTGGCTGAGGGGAGGGGGCATTGAGAAGGTGGGGGGGGGGGGGGGCGTTTGGACTTGAAAAAAGTTGGAATTGGAGGGTGAGAGTGTGTAGAGAGGCATGATTGTAACTGCCCTACAAGAGACAGGACAGTAATCAGAATCAGAATCAGAAAAGCTTTATTGCCAAGTACCTTTTTGGACATACAAAGAATTTTTTTGGCGTAGTCGGTGCAATACAGTACAAATTAAACAGTATAAACATATCTACAATATAATATAAATATATGTGCACAGTTTTAAGTGAGTGAGAGTAAATATAGAGCAGTATAAGATGCAAGAGCAATACAACAGTGCAGGTGATCATTGTGCAAGTATGGCAGTGCAAGTAAAGCAGGAGTCCAAGCTGAGCGTTAATGTAACTCATAGAGTTACAGGTTACAGGTGTCCTGTCAGCAAAAAAAGGGGGGGTGTGGGGGAAAGGGAGAGTGTCTGGGTGGTTTCCGGGCTTTGTTAACCAGGCTGGTGGCAGATGGGAAAAAACTGTTCTTGTGGCGTGAGGTTTTGGTCCAGATGGACCGCAGCCTCCTGCCAGAGGGGAGAGTCTCAAAGAGTCTGTGACCGGGGTGGGAGGGATCAGCCAGAATCTTCCCTGCCCGCTTCAGGGTCCTGGAGGTGTACAGTTCCTGGAGCGACAGTAGACTGCAGCCAACCACCTTCTCAGCAGACCGAATGACACGCTGCAGCCTGGCCTTATCCTGCTGTAGCAGCGGCGTACCAGATGGTGATGGAGGAGGTGAGGATGGGCTCAATGATGGCTGTGTAGAAGTGCACCATCATAGTCTTTGGCAATTTCTTCAGCTGCCGCAGGAAGAACATCCTCTGCTGGGCTTTCTTGATGAGTGAGCTGATGTTTGGCTCCCACTTGAGATCCTGGGAGATGATGGTTCCCAGGAAGCGGAAAGATTCCACAGTGTCAATTGTGGAGTCACAGAGGGTGATGGGGGCAGGTGGTGCTGGGTTCTGCCTGAAGTCCACAACCATCTCCACTGTCTTTAGAGCGTTGAGCTCAAGGTTGTTCTGGCTGCACCAGTCCAACAGATGGTCCACCTCCCATCTGTACGCAGACTCATCACCATCAGAGATGAGTCCGATCAGGGTGGTGTCGTCCGCAAACTTCAGAAGCTTGACAGACTGGTGACTGGAGGTGCAGCTGTTGGTGTACAGGGAGAAGAGCAGAGGAGAGAGAACACAGCCTTGGGGGGAACCGGTGCTGATGGTCAGGGAGTCAGAGACGTGCTTCCCCAGCCTCACGCGCTGCTTCCTGTCAGACAGGAAGTCAGTGATCCACCTGCAGGTGGAGTCGGGCACACTCAGCTGGGAGAGCTTCTCCTGTAGCAGAACTGGGACGATGGTGTTGAAGGCAGAGCTGAAATCCACAAACAGGATCCTGGCGTAGGTTCCTGTGGAGTCCAGGTGCTGGAGGATGAAGTGAAGGGCTAGGTTGACTGCATCATCTACAGACCTGTTGGCTCTGTAGGCAAACTGCAGGGGGTCCAGGAGGGGGTCGGTGATGTCTTTTAGGTGTGAGAGCACAAGGCGCTCAAAGGACTTCATCACCACAGAGGTCAGGGCGACGGGTCTGAAGTCATTAAGCCCTGTGGTCCTTGGCTTCTTGGGGACAGGGACGATGGTGGAGGACTTGAAGCAGGCTGGCACATGACATGTCTCCAGTGAGGTGTTAAAAATGTCTGTGAAGACTGGAGACAGCTGATCAGTGCAATGCTTCAGGCTGGCTGGTGAGACAGAATCCGGACCAGCAGCTTTCCGGGGGTTCTGTCTCCTGAAGAGTTTGTTGACGTCCCTCTCCTGGATGGAAAGAGCCGTCCTCGGCGTGGGTAGGGGGCTGGTGGGGGGGAACTTCAGGGTGGGGGTTGGAGGTGCCAAGGCCCCTCTTGAGGTTGGGGAGGTGAGGGTGGTGGATTGTGGCTGCAGCTGTTGGGGGGTGTCGTGGGGGATGGTTGCAGGACTGTCCCTTTGTCTTTCAAAGCGGCAGTAGAACTCGTTCAGGTCGTTGGCGAGGCGTCGGTCGTTGATGGAGTGGGGGGCTTTCGGCTTGTAGTTGGTGATTTGCTTGAGCCCTTTCCAGACAGACGCAGAGTCGTTGGCTGAGCAACAAGACTAAATGAAGCTATGGATTGCTTAACTTAGATAGTGAGCTAGCTGTGTATCGAAGCAGGCTGAAAAGAAGTGCGAGACACCGCAGCACCAGATAGCGCTCCAGGTGACCAGAAAAGCCTGGTAGCTCCTCTGGCAACGTGGGACGAAGCTGGGTCTTCAGTGAATAGCCAATCTTGCCCCTATGATGGATTGCACCGGAAGATTCCCCGCCATAGTACCCAGATAGTGCTCCAGGTTACTGGGAAAGCCTGGTAGCTCCTCTGGCAACGTGGGATGCAACAGTAGGTTTGAGTTATCGCTTCAGCTGGGTTTGTTGAATAGATGCAGCACACGTTTAGGATGTGACACATAAGGACGCGAACACTACTCTGGACTTTATGTGAGTACTCACTATTTTATTTAGCTCAACAGAGCGAACGGGCTGCATCGTTTTTAGCCACACCGCTCCCGAGCTACAGTCAGGCCTGCAACGAGGGGTTAATGCACATATGGTAATTTGGTTGAACAGTGAGCAGCACTGATTTTTATTTGGGTTCATTGTTATATGTTACCAGCTGTGGATCCACAGGTTAAATTTTGTTTGTATGTAATTTTGTTTGTAGGTACTGTAAAAATTGTATGTTCTAGTTGCCAAGATTACTTGGGAAGTATCCAAATATTAGTATCTACATGCTAAGAATTAGTTTGGTTTCAAGTGAAGTTGGATTAACATACCTGTTAAAGAAGGTTGAACTAATTTGTTACAAACTCTGCCTTAATCTCGTCTTTCAAATATTTTCTTTTACATTTCTAATAAATTACAGATTGTTTAGAAACATTGTTTGGTTGTTTGGTCTCACATAGTGAAAGGGGGTGAGTATTTGAATGACTGAAGTAAACATTTACTGAGGGAAATAATAGAATATAGTCGAACTCAGGGCGCTATCCTAGGGAAAAGGTTAAGGGAAGCGCTACATAAGCAACTGGATGGAAACGTTTCTTAGATCCCAACCAAAGGTGACTGAATCCTTATTAAATGTTTAAAAGAACCTTCTCCTTCATCTAATTTAAAAGTTTAAAGACACCCAGTATTGTAAGGTCAGCAGGTGGTGCTGTAGGTAACATTTAAAAATGTTTAGTCTGTGTTCAGATTCAAAACCTGAGAAGGGAGACCAAACTCAACCAGAGGACTATGGACTGCAAATGATGGCCATGTTTGTTTTGTAGAAACAGCTGACAGAACATGTAATCAGTCATGTGACGAGCCTGTTTCCATCTTTAATGAAAGACCACCGGTTCTTCAGCAACAGAGCAGAAAATGGTCAATTAAATTGAGGGAGGTTTAATGTGGCCCTTTAGAGTCTTTTTTATGTCTAAGATGTTTCTCCAGTCTGACTTTGTATTATTAACACATTACATGTCATTTTTACACAAAATGCAGTGAACACATTTTTGAAAGACAGACAAATTACATCCTCAATCCAATTTTAGATCATTTTACACACAGCACACTGCAATAGAAACCCCAATAATCTCAATCTTGAAAACAGTATAACATATTCTACTTCTGCAATGGCATCAGTTTGAAAACATTATAAAATTCAACTGAATTGATTTTACTTATATAGGGCCAATTCACATCTGTCACTGATGTGAATCATAAATTTCAAGTCAAAGACCAAACAGATCTGATTTCCAGAAATCTAAAATAAAATCAATCCAGTAGAATCCAGAATCAGTATCAGTTTATTATTGGCCCTTAGGGAAATTTGCCTTGCAGCCTGGTGAAAACATTAAAAGCACAATTACTCTCCATCAGGAGCCAAAACAGTAAAGAAATCTCAACATCAGTATAAAGGTACATTTAAACCATCAGAATAAAATGACAAAGTAATCATATTTGATCACATTTTAATTTTAGCTGAGCAATAGCCTGAGTAATTAAAGTTGGTTCTTTCCAGTGTCATAATTTGTTGGTTTGTAGCTGGTCCAAAGTGCAGGCAGGAATGTGGCAGCAACAGAGTGAGATGCACAATTTACTGACAATAAAGATAAAAGGTTTGGCATGGCATGAGGAGAACAGGAAATGGAAAATGGATGAAAAAAAAGGGAGTACAACAGGGAATTAATAGACGTGGTTACGGAAGGATCCAACAATTAGTAACCAGTGAGCATATATGCTCAGGGAGCTGTGGAGAAGGATATGGGAAGCTGGTGTGTAAATTAGGTGATAAATTGGAGCAGCTGAGGCAGATGGTAAGCAGGGGAAACTGAGGGAGGAAGACTAATTAACACAGAGGAGCTAATGTAAGACACATGAAACATTAATCTCAGGGGAAAAGTCAAATACTAAAACGGGGATAAACTAGAATACACAGGAAACAGAACACAGGAGTAAACTGAGAAGGAATAACTAATATGGCCACATATTAGACGCTAGAATGAACACAGAGAAATGAAAGGATGCGGCAAGACCTATTAGAACATAATAAACAACAAGGAGATGAAAAGAACACAAACACAACTGAAAACCCAAAGATCATATTATCCAGATGGTTTGAGCTCTAATTTCCCATGCAGTAGGTGACCAGGGGAGTCGGATCTTTAGCCTTTTGACTCTTTTTAAAACTGTCAGATGTGAAGTGCCTTGAGACGACATGTGTTGTGAATTGGCGCTATGTAAATAAAACTGAATTGAATTGAATTTTGCTGACATCAGTATTTTCACTGAATGTCACCTTCTTGTTAATGACATCACTCAGGTACTGACAACATTGTAATGGTGATTAAAGGTGCAGGACTGGACTGCTGTCTATAATCTACACACAGACCATTCAGTTTTCAGCAGGAATCCTCACACTATGGAGTAAAATCCTCCACCACCTGACCCGCTGAGCCATTCTCCCCCTGTAGCAGGCTGACGTAGCAGGCTGACGTACAGACGTAGCAGGCTGAGGAGCACCGTGTCACCTAGTGTAGGAGCTTCTGCAGTCACTGGTGTCCAGGATATGAAATGTGTCCCTCACAACACTGCAGTCCTCAGGAGAATGCACCCCTGAGGATAAAGCAGCCCTAGGAGAACACATCCCTCAAGAGAACATATTCCTAAAGAGAACGCAGCCCTGATGAGAACATGTTGCTGAGAAACATGCCTGTTAGCAGTTGTAAAAACTATAGGCTGGTTCTCTGCAGGTTCTGTAGCAGCAGTGATGGTGAACCATCTGAGCTTCTGTTCACTCAGTCAAAGGTCAGTCTCCCTGAGTTTAGCTGGAGGTTGGTTCTGTGAGTTTTCAGATTTCTGCTGATGGAGACAGAGACTTTGATTCAGTCTGGTTTACCTGGTTGATTTTTAAGTTCTTAGATGGTAGCTGAATCTAAGATTTAGGTGAACATTTTAAAAAGAGCAGCCTTTCTCCTGGGTGGAAATCTTAAAGATGGAGAGAGATGTGAGGATTTCACAGAAGTATAATTTAACCCACAGATTCTCTGGTTAAGTGAAGGAACAAGAGGGATGAAGTTTAATCAGGAGGAAACTGCCAGAGCAGCTGTTCCTGACTCACTCTGCCCTCAGAGGGAGACACAGAAACTAGGTCAGGGGACAGATGGGAGTGAGGGTTTGCGGGTGTTGTGAAACTGAGGTTACTACAGTTCATGTTGAGCTCTTGTTAAAATGGGCGTCACATAGAGAGATGTTTTCAGCTGCAGCTTTTTGTTCACACTGCTGGACCATCAGTCTAAGGACACCCAGACTAGCGAGCTGAAGCTACAAGAGCTCAGCAGACAAAGCGGTTCTCTGATGATTCCAAAAAACTAGAGAAAAACAGGATGCCTGTGAGTCCCTCCCATCCACCCACATTTTACCCAATGAACTCTAACACAGTGTTACAACCCCAGATTGATCCTGAAGACCAAACTCAAGACACATTTAACCTAGTAACAGATTAAAAGCACATAGGTCCTTTAATCAGCAGCTAAGATCTTCCAAAGAGTGTCTCTCAGCCTGTAATCAGAGCAGTGTTTAAAGAGCCAATCAGGATCAGCTGCTGCAGCCATATTACCTAGATGCTTCAATGAAGCCTGAAATGTCCTTTTGTCCATCTGACTTTGGATTCCCGTCTGACTTTAAGATTCATTCAGCTGAAAAACTACAAACTCTGGGCAATTAATGATCAGACTCTGAATGGTTGACTGATGCTGACCTCTGATTTTTAACCTGATCCGAACCCAAACTAAACTCTACTTCCATGACTTAAGGACTTGTTTTTACTTTTTAGAAAAAAAACAGGACATTGGGTTCCAATTTAAAGTTGGAAGGTCAGGAAGAAAGGCTGCAGATCATCTTAGTCAGTGTAAAAACATGAAGATCTGCCATGCCGCTGCAGACCTAAGGGCAGAGGAAGTCCACCCAGGAACCTAAGAACATACCTGAAACACCTTGATCCTGTTCAGAACCTGTTCTGTAATACACTCACCTCCTCATGGTTACAGCCTGCTAATATGTCTGACCATTTGTCTCTGGATCCATCTGTCTGCTGCTAACCTTTCCTCTGAATGTCTGGAGATGAAACTCACCGATCAGCTGCAGAAGGAGGAGTTCTGACCTGTTGTTTTCTGGTTGGTTTGGACTTTTTCTCTGGTTGGTTTCTGCTCTGTTGGCTCACTTCACTCTGAGCGCCTGATTCTCTGTGCGCAGTTTTATCCCCAGGGAATGACTCCTCCTCCTGTGAAAACTTCTCTTTTTGCATCCTGGGTGAAAAAAATCTGAAGGTCCACTGCAGACAGAACATTCACTCATTACCTTGCTAGGGTAAATATGTATAAAAGGCATTTAAAGCCTTTTTAAAATTTCCTTTAGGATTAATAGTTGTTTTTTTCAACAGAATTTCAATATATTCATGTTTTATTTCAGCAGCATGATCTAACATCCAAATGTTAACCTGAGAACATGTTTTTATTGGGGAACAAAATCCCACATAAAGAAATAAATTTTTACATGAAACCATCGTCTTATACCCACAACACAGCACTTCTTTGACATTTCTCCATTTTGGAGCAACGAGAGAGGGAGATCTTTGACCATCCAGACTCCCGGTTTACGGTAGAATTTAGGTTTGGAGGCTGAGATGTTCAAGAATGTTTCTGGACCATTTTTGTGTTGATGATTCCAGATATTTTGGATCATTGTCCTTCTGAAAGTCAAGTCAAGTTTATTTATATAACCCTTTTCAGCAACAAGGCATCAAGACGCTGCACATAAGGAAAAACATTACAATGATACAGAAAATTAAACAACAGAGGTAATTTAAAAAAAAGAGAGAGAATAGAATGATGGATAAGAAAACGAAAGGAAAGTTGGACTAAAAACTTAACTGATAATGTTTAGATGGCCCAGTCAAAGGCCGCTGTAAAAAATAAGTTTTTAATCTTGATTTAAAGCAATTTAGGGTTTTGGCGCTTTTCCAGTTTTCTGGGAGTTTAATCCAGATTAGCGGAGCATAAGAACTAAAAGCTGCTTCTCCATGTCTGGTTCTGGTTCTGGTTCTGCAGAGTAGATTTGAGCCAGATGACCTGAGAGGTCTGGGTGGTTGATCCACTGACAACAAGTCTGTAATGTATTTTGGTGCTAAGCCATTCAGTGATTTATAGACTAACAGAAGTATTTTAAAGTCTATTCTCTGAGCTACAGGGAGCCAGTGTAGGGACTTTAGAACCGGGCCGATGTGCTCCACTTTCTTAGTTCTAGTGAGGACGCGGGCAGCAGCGTTCTGGATCAACTGCAGCTGTCTGATCCACTTTTTAGGCAGACCTGTGAAGACACCGTTGCTGTAATCAGTTCAGTGGTGACACATTTTCAGTTTACAGACTTCATGACGATGTGCCCCCCAGGAAGATTCACAGGGCTTTTGGAAGAGAAACAGGCCCGGAGCATTACACATCCTCCGCCTTATTTAACAGTGGGTATCAGTTGTTTTTCCAAATACTCATCCTTTATTTTACAGCAGACCAAACTGGAGGATTGGTAGCTAAAAAGCTCAATCAGAAAATGATCTGACCAAAGCTCCCAGTTCCAGTTAAAGTCCTAGTAGAGTTAAAGAATACTCTACATGTTTATGTTTGTGGCAATAGGACAGAAAAGTATGGGCCTGATTTTCAAAAGGTTTGCGTGAACGAAACCACACCCAAACCTGTTTGCATCCGCAAAGCTGATCAACAAACCAGGTGCTATTATGATTGCGTGTGGAAAGTCAGAACAGCAGGCGCAAATGTTTTAGCATGTTTGCCTTCATGAATATGCAAAACAACATAAGATAATGACCCAAACACCCAAATATATGGGAGGGGGATCTGCAAATGTAATTCTTTATCACTTGCAACTTTATTTTTCAAACCTGAAACGACAAAAATAAAAATAATCACAATAGATGAGAATGGAGGATTCTATGTAGGATTATCTAAGGTCAGATTTGGAGCCAATCACAAACAGACGCCATGACATCTTTCCTATGATAAAACTCCTCTCCTTGCAACACTTTTTTTTTGCATCTGGATCATTCCAGCACCATTGCTGTCAGTGAGATCATCTGCTACTGATCATGCAGAAGCGCACAAATAACTGATCATTCGACAGAGAAACTACAATTGAACATCATTAAAAGACCCACTGTGCTTTGATGCTGATAATATAATTAATAGGAAAGAACTAAGACATTATAAGGCAGATTCATTTGCAAACTGGACGCTAAAATTCCTTCTTAGCAGGTGAAAAATCACAATTTTTAGGCAGCTTTTCCATGTGGGGTCAAAGACTGTGTGCTTTAACCTTGTTACTAAAACACATTCCTTTATTGACAGTAACGTTATGTCATTGCAGGCTGGATCAGTTTATTACGTTGTTTAAATGTGAACATATGCCAGGGGAGGGTTTCTACAGTAAAAATGAGTTCATGTCACCAAACAACAATTTAAACAATCAAACATATATATCATTAAAATATTGGCAAAACAGACCAAACAAATTCAGTTAAATCATTGGAAAATATCATTATGTACATAAATGTTCGATTTAAATTATTTGCAGGACAGTGACATGATGTTATGTTTTAAAATTAGCAAAGCTAACATGCAGATAAGCAACTCCTACAACAATCTATTTTTATGTTGCTATATTTCATTTAGGCCTAAATATTGTGGCTGTTTATGATAAACTCTGAACTCTTCCAACAAACTCTAAAAACAAAAAGAACACGGTGAGTCTCTGAAAAGGATTAAAAAATCAAGAGAGATAAGCCTATAATAAATTAATTCACAGGCAGGTTTGTCTTTTTTATTGGTAATATTGATTGGCCAATTTGTTGCGAGTTACATCCAGCAACGCGGTTAAAAAGCTGGCGCGCTCCTGTGGTGTTGCCACCCCAGATGCAGCACTGACCAGCTGCTCCGTTTGCGCACTGATGGCCCGATGGCGGAGGGTGCAGTCCACTCTGGACACAGCTCTGCCCTCCTGCACAACAGCCTGTAATCCAATATTATAACTGAAGGTGAAGCAGGATGTAATCTTTGCCACACTGGATCCATCTGGTTAACAAATTCTAACAGTCCAGAAAAGCAGGAGCAGAACAGAACAGCAGGAAAACATCAGCAACTGGACCATTCATAGTGATGCAGCAACTACCCCTGCAAGCTTCTAACACAGCAGAGAGGATCTGCAGGGGCAGTAGCAGCCAGCCAGCAGCACATGCAGTTTCCTCATTTAAACTGGGCAATCTTTTGCTCCTGTTATCCACTGAACACGCAATCTTTGAAGATCACACGCAATGCGCCCACTTGTTGCATGTGCAGTTCTTTTGTACAAGAACTTCGGCGCCCCCTATTTGGGCTTTGAAGATCATGTTTTCTGGCATGTCCACAGAACCACCAGTTGGTCTACAGTCTAATGGTTGTTATGGAGACTTGATGACAACAAGATGGCAATCTTTGTTGCAATTGTCTCTAACAGTGATCTCTGGAGATGTTTACCTGCCTTACCTTCCTCCTGACAGAGGGACGTGGCTCCTTGTTCAGTCCTCTGGCCAAAACAGATGTCTCTGTGGCATGGAAAGTACCTGTTAATGTCAGTCCAAAACACCTTGAACAGAAACAAAGCAGTCAGAGTTAATCAGAATCTGGCTTAAATTAGAGCATCTGACAATTAAATCACATCTACACCTCCTTCAGACCAACAAACTAAAACTGACTCCAAACTGGACCAAACAATCATCAGCACATGCAGGACCAGGTAGAAGAAGATCCAATCATCACTACCTCAAAAGAGGATTAGAGGCTGATAATTAAAGCTGTGAAACTAATAATGCAGAATTTACTCAATGATGATCAGTTAGTTATTGTCTACAAATCAATCAAACCCCAAACAGTTCTGTTGGGTCCCTTTGTGATTATTGATCAACTACTCCAGCTGTAGATAGCCTGTGTGCTCAGGTGACCTCTGGTCCTTTCAGTCAGAGTCTTTAAATTGTTCACGAAGGTCAGCAGTAGCAGAGGGCCATCATTACATCTAAGATCTGACGGAAGCAGAACAAACATCAGGAAACTAAGTAAGATTTGGGTTTTTAAGTTCAGATTCAACTAAGAGGAAATTAGAAATAAAGAGAAATAAAGAAAATCTATCTCCACACAGAACTGCTCTGCAAAGTTCTGGAAGCTGCTGAGAGAAACATGGATCTGACTCTGTGTTCAGGAAGCTCCACTGAAGATTCACTCTGGTTTTACATTGGAACCATGAAGAGATGCTGAATTGAAACTGAAGGATTCATGGTCTGATCTTGGACTGATCAATAGAAGATAAACTACCTAACAGAGACTGCAGTATTTGTCTTCAGAATCAGTGTTTTCTGCAAGAAAACTGATTATTTACTGATTATTTTACCTTGCACGGCTTTTGTAGACTTTATGGTAGCCATAGTGTATACAGAAAAGGACAGACCAATTGCATGGCAGTTAAGCCACATTATGTGATACCTCTCAGACAAACAAGTCTGTGCATTTCTGGCGGTAAATATTGCGACTGCAGCAAGTCAGAGTAGAAGGAAACCAAGACACACACGAACAGACGAGAGAAACAAAAGGAGAAAGTTGAAGAGAGCCGCGCCATAGAAAGTAGAGAAAGAGACAAGTGAGACGAAGAAAGGGAGAATAACAACTGCGCCAGAGAAAGGAAGTCAGGACAGTGCTGCAGAGAGTTGAACGAGACGGGTGGGACAGAGAAAGAAAAAGATAAGCAACAGATGGCGCTTTCTAAAACAAGAAAAGTGGACCGTGAAAATGGGATCTTTAATCCGGAATGGACCTCATATGTTCAGAAACTGTAGCACTTATTAAAAGTGCCAGTGTTATGATTTGTGGGTGTTTTTGGGTTTTGTTGGTCTGTTTCACAGTTAAGGTTTTGAATCATGTTTCTGTTTATTTTTCTGGTCATGTTTTAGTCTTGTTCATGTTTTGTCAAGTTTGGTTTTTGGATCTGGTTATGCTTTCGTTTCATGTTTTTCTAGTTCTGTTTCTATTGGTTTGTATTCTTGAATTCCTGTTTTGCTCCAGTCATGTTTGTTCTCTCCTGTCAATTAAGTTTATTCGGTTCACCTGCACCTAATTAATCTGTCTTACTTCATCTGGTTCACACTCCATAAATACACACCCGTTCAGTCACACATCGCGGAAACTTTTTTCATGCTCAAGTCTTGTTTTCAGATCATGCTCTTGTCCTGTTACTCACGCCAAGCCTGTTTTGCCAACCTGCCCATGTCTGTTTTTGCATATATTGCCTGTCCGTTTGTTGTTTTGGTTTCTGCCTCCTTCTGTGATTAAGTTTTTGTTTTTTAGTTATTAAATCCTTTTTCACCTACCGTCACGCTGCCTGCTCGTCTGCATTCTGGGGTCCTATTTCGCAAGTCATAACAGCCAATGTGAAAGGACATTATCAGACAATACATAAATGTTTTGAACATACATACACAGTCAAATCTGAAGTAAGAGCACAAAAAATAAGTTGTCTGAGAGCCCAGTATGACCAGTCCACCAGGATCCTCAACCACTCTTTCACTGCCCAACAACAAGCTCATGAATGATCCCTCAGAGTTGCTTGGAGTTTGGGTCAACACAAAAAGGCATTTACTGGGTTAGGGGTTGTCAAAGAATGCATGAGTGCAGTAGCTGAAACACTACTTGATGGGAAACAAAAACAAGAGCTGTGTGATAAAATAAAGCAAATATCCCTATCAGCATCATCTGCAACAAAGAGAGGTGAAATATTGACCCTGGATGTGCTATCTCTAGCTGTGGATGAGTCCACTGACATTTGTGACAATGCTCAGCTGTTAATTTATGTCAGGTTTTTCAACATAGACCAGAAAATATTCTGTGAAGACTTGCTAGGTGTCACTCCCCTTCAGACCAGTACAAGAGGAGCGGACATCTACCTGGCCATTAAGGAGATGTTAACAGAAAGAGGAATAGAGCCAAAGAAAATAGTTTCCATAACCACAGATGGAGCTCCTGCTATAATAGGGAGAGAAAAAGGAGCTGTTGCAAGACTGAAAGAGGCCAATCCAGATCTAGTAGCATACCATTGCATCATTCACCAGTCTGTCCTCTGTGCATCCCTGTCAGATGCCTATGCTGGGGTGATGAATAGAATGATGAAAATGATCAATTTCTCAGGGCATCCTCATCCTACCACCATCGCATGCTAAGGGAATTCCTTAAAGAAGTTAATGCTGATGCTGATGACCTTTTGCTCCACAATAATGTGAGATGGCTCAGCAAAGGGAGAATATTAGCACACTTCTGCTCCATTAGGATGGAAGTTGCATCTTTGTGGGCAGAGCTAAGAAGTCACAAGGCAAAACAGTTTTCTCTCTTTTTAGAAAATAAGAAATACATGGACAACATGGCCTTTTTGGTTGATGTCACCTCCCATCTGAATGAACTGAATTTGAGACTACAGGGCAAGGACAATTCTGTCTCTGAGCTGATGACAGCCCTCCCAGAGGAAGCTTGAGGTGTTCAAGGAAGACCTGCAGGGAGAGAGTGTCCACTTCCCAGCACTACAAGGACATGTTCAGTGGGAGCGAGATGTGTCTTTCTTTGTTGATTTTATCGATAAGCTGATTCTAAACTTCAAAAACTGTTTTGACAAGTTCAACTTTGGACCGCAGCTCAACTTGTTCATTCAGAACCCATTTCTCATCACAGATGTCAAGAAGATGTCAAGAAGGAAGTAGCATAGCTCAGTAAATAATGGGCCTTTGACTCCTTTCAAGCCAAGGATTAAAGTTCTGGCAGGGGAAGCTCAAGCTCAGGTTTCTCACTGAGCAAAAAAGGGAGGGAGCTCAATATGAAAGATGAAGAAAATTAGCTGGTAAAGTTGTTCAAATTTATTATCTGTAAACCTGTTGAGATTGAGATTGAGACTTAAAATTAAGTTTATTATTCATTAACATTTTCTTATTTGCAAATGTAGCCCCAATTTTTACTTAGTAAATGAAAGAAAATTGCACACATGAGCAGTTATACATATATAAACAGTAAACCATCAGGACCTCCTTCAGTTTGCTTATCGCTGTGGAGTTGGATTTGAAGATGCCATCAAACACCTGCTTCAACAAATCCACTGTCATCTGGACAAAGCCAGCAGCACTGTGAGGATCATGTTCTTTGATTTCTCCAGAACATTTAATACAATCCAACCTGATTTGCTTTGTCAGAAACTCCAGAAGACTCAGGTGGAGGCCTCAACAATCTCCTGGATCAAAGACTACCTGACAAACAGACCACAGTTTGTGAGACTGAAGGGTTGGGTGTCTAACCAGGTAGTCAGCAGCACAGGAGCACCACAGGGGACTGTACTCTCACCATTCATTTTCACTCTGTACACCTCAGACTTCCAGTACAAGACAGACTCCTGTCATCTGCAGAAATACTCAGATGATTCTGCAGTTGTGGGGTGGATCAGAGATGGAGAAGAAGCTGAGTACAGGAAGGTGGTGGACCACTTTGTGGCATGGTGTGGAAACAATCATCTCATTTTGAACGTGACTAAAACAAAGGAGATGATTGTAGTTTTTAAAAGAAACAGGAATAAGTCAAAAACTATTTCTATCATGGGAGAAGAAGTGGAGATGGTGGAGGAGTATAAATACCTTGGTGTTCACCTGGACAACAGACTAGAGTGGAGATGCAACTGTGAAGCCATCTACAAGAAGGGACAGAGCAGACTGTACTTCTTGAGGAAGCTTAGGTCCTTTGGTGTTTGCAGCAAGATGCTGCATATCTTCTATAAGTCTGTTGTGGAAAGTGTGATCTCTTCTCTATCATCTGCTGGGGTAGCAGCATCAGAACCAGGGACTTAAAAAAGCTCAACAAGTTGATAAAGAAGGCTGGTTCTGTTCTGAGGACTCCTCTGGAACCTCTGGAGATCATTGTGGAAAGACGGATTCTTCATAAAATGAAGAACATTATGGAGAACCCCGAGCATCCTCTTCATGAGACTGTCCTACAACAACAGAGTGTCTTCAGCCAGAGGCTTCTTCAGATCTGCTGTAAGACGGAGCTACAGGAGATCCTTCCTGTCCACAGCCATCAGCATCTACAACGTCTCTTTGAAGAAACCTTCATAATATGAGATATAACAACATTTAATTTCCCTTTGGGATTAATAAAGTATTTTTGAATTGAATTTTGAATTGAATATGTTCCGTTCTATGATATGTCACCGTATAACAACAATAAATACTGTGAAAACATTCTATGAGTTGAATTGAATTAACTTGAGTGTAAGGTATTGATCATATGCAGATGTTGAGACAGCTACAAGGCTACCTAAATATATTTTACATAGAATATTTATATTTTATACTCTTCCGGACGCCTGCTTAAGCAAATTTTCTTTACCTGGACCTTTTTAGGTTTTAGTTGAATACCCCTGTTTTATACAGTCCCTGCTCCAATACATTAGATAAAAGAGAGTGCCTCATCTCGTGAGCATCCCATCAAGGTCTACAAAAACTTGTTAATAACCTGTACATTGAAAACAGGTATGAGGCAATAAGAAAACACCTAAAACTCTCTCAAACCTCCAGTCGGTCGTGGCAGATGGCCGCTCACACTGAGCCTGGTTCTGGTTCTGCTGGAGGTTTCTTCCTGTTAAAAGGGAGTTTTTCCTCTCCACTGTCGCTACATGCATGCTCAGTATGAGGGATTGCTGCAAAGTCAACACCAGTGACTGTCCACTGTCTCTACATGCTCATCCAGGAGGAGTGAATGCTGCAAGTCACTGACTGGATGCAATCTGCTGGGTTTCCTTAGATAGAAAAACTTTTTATCCAATTTGAATAAATAACTGAATCTGACTGAACTGTTTGATAGTTAGAATAATTGGAATGTATGAACCTGATTTTAAATCTGGATGATTGATTGAAATCACTTAAAGTCGACATGTGTTTTCAATGAATGTATTACTGTCTTAAGGTTTCCAGTAGACAGTATAGGCTTCAGTTTAAACACTCTCCTTAACTGGAAAATGCAGGAATTAATTATTAGATTTACATTACTATTTAGTTTCATGGAAGGGTCCATTTTTACTCACAGATTAGTGACAATCTGTTTCTCAAAAGAGGCCAGAAAGGAAAGGTTGATGCAGGGGTTCCTGTTTGTGCCACTGAATTGAAACAGCATGACTTTGGTCTTCTTGTTAAAATGTAAGAAATATAAAAGGGATCCGATGTTGTCCCAGCAATCGAGGAGAGGTTGGATGGCGCATGGACCAGTGTGGTTCAGAGGTAGGTAAATTTGACCGCCATTGGCATAAAAATTAAAAGGGATGCCATGTTTGTTTAAAGACTTTTTGGCACTAGTGGCCTGTACTGACATTATTCAAGTTCCCCAACATCTGTGACACTTACTCCAGGAAGGATGGCCTGAAGTTCATAGGAGGTAACCCAGTATTCCAGTTAGGACTGGAGGAAGAGACTCCTGTCGATATATATAGGGCTGAGCAGGTAGTTCCAAAAATGTTTGACGATTACACTGCTGATTGTACTGTGAGTAAATGTGAAAACTACACATTGGCCTCCTGGTTCCGGGGGCTGGTTGCCCCACTGGAGTACTGGTACCTGGAACTAGGAGTATAGAGTGTGTATGGGGAGTGTGAGTGAGCGTATAGTGTCCATTGTTGTGTCTTAACGATGGGTGTGTGGGAATGAGTATATTTATGTGTACACATGTGTGATTGTGACTGTGTGCGCCTGTTTTTGTGTCAGGTTGGGACTTGGGCTGCTCCCTTTCCTGGATCAGCTTCGGCCCCCCATCGAATGTGGGGCCTATTTCCTCCCAGCCACACTCCCTGCCGGTGGCTGGTGTCTCTGCCAGTGTCCAGGGATGGCTCCTCGGGTGTGTGCCGGCTCACTAACATTTGCTACTTGGCAGGGCCTGGGACCCCTGGCTCTGATGCGCCCTAAGATCTTGGGTCTCTGGGTCCATGGTTGGATGAATCTCATGCTCTGGGGGACCTTTGGATGTCTGTGGCTCAGATCTCCTCGGTGTCTGGCTAAGGTCCTTTGGGGCAGGTCTGTGGCTCCTAATACCCACTATAAAATATTTTTTAGAAAAATCTTACATGCACAAGCCCACTCACACATTCATCCACATGTGTTTGGATTCAGGTATTTACAGACACACAGATATATCTTCATTCTCTCTCTAACTGCAGGTGTTGAAGCAGTCTTCCAGTATCTTAAATTCTCTTCATCCTTCTTTCTCTCTATTCTTTTCTCCTTCTCTCGCTTTTTCCTTTTTGCCCCACCTCTCTCTTTCTTGCATCTTTTTTTCCTTTTCATCTCTGTGTCGATTGCATTTGAAATTGAAGTTTCTAATAAAGTAATAAAGTTTTTTCTATATATAAAGCGGAGCATTATAGCTTTGGTCGTAATGCTCCAGAAAGTAAATATGTTGGGCTTCTTCTTGGCACTCAGACAACAATTGTGAGCTGCTCTGCCGGACAGGACACAGCCAGAAAGTAAAAGAACTATACTTTGGCGCCATTGTTTCTTAGAGTTCTCAAGTCTTGGATAAAGAAAGACACATTTTCATATAGAAGGTATTGATTGGACCAATCAGAGGTGACATCTGTCTGACAGAAGACATCTTCATGCTGGAACACAGGACCACCAGGATCAGCTTTCAGAACCAGAACATACTCCTCCCTCAGCTGGGATTTAAAAAACTGAAATAACAGGCAAAGACATCAGAACTCATAAAGGGTCCATTTGGACTTATTAGCTTCCCAAAATATATTTGTATTACAGAGATAGGAGAGAAGACCTTTTATTTTGATAAAATATATCCCCGTTATTCCAGAATTTCTACATTGAGTCGATTTGAAGAACAGTTTTAGTCTCATTATGGGATGTTTTCTGCTGACATCTCATGTCTTTTCTGCTCCGCAGCAGAAGGGGGCGCTAAACAACAACTTCATGACATAAGCCGGGAACACTGGCTTCATCTTCCGTCTTCCGTAAACACGTGCAAGTGTGTAAGAAGAGAAGAAGAAACTGGATCCTTTGAGTGTCTTTCAGAAGCAACTAGAACCGTTTACAGCCGGACGGACTGCGATTCTGTGATTATGTTGGAGCAACTGGGTATGATCGGAACCATCCGGGACGAGGATCTGAGCCCAGAGGAACCGGACACCGAATCCGAACCCGAGGTAAATCATTCTAGAACCATTACCAGAAACCAACCTTAAACTGGCTGGTGCACTAGACCTGACACTGATTTTAATTGGTCTAACTGGACTCTTCTGAGGTTCGGCTCTGTCTGGGTCTGATTACATGGATCCTATCATGTGGGAGTTCTTGGTTCTGAAACAGAGTCCATCAGAACCGTCAGATTGATCCAAGCTGATGAGGTTGATGCAGCAGTGCACGTGGAAACATCTGTTTTCAGCGAAGAAGAGAAAACAGGAAATGAAAATAAGGTTTAGTTTAAGTGAAATTTCAGTGCTGGTGAAACTAGAAGTTCCGATGTTGTGAACTAAAAGAAGTGGACCACCTCCAAAGCATGTAGAAGTCTTTAATTTTTAATCATAGCTACCTTTCAACTGTGAGCAACAGAATCCAAAACAAAAGTCCCGAAAGTCACATGTGATTTTTTTTAATTTTTATTTAAGTAATTGATTGATTGTTATTGCATGACATCAGTATTCGCTGCTCAATACAGACTTTCAGCTCCTCCAAAGATTGTAGATTGGGTTCAGGTCATGGAGACCGGCTAGGCCACTCCAAGACCTTGAGATGCTCCTTATGGAGCCACTCCTTCGCTGCCCTGGCTTCGGGTCGTTGTCATGCTGGAAGACCCAGCTACGACCCATCTTCAATACCCTTACTGAGGGAAGGAGGTTGCTGGCTAAGATCTCCTGATACATGGCTCCATCCATCCTCCCCTCAGTAAGGTGCAATCCTCCTGTCCCCTTTGCAGAAAACATCTCCAAAGAATGGTTCCACCTCCATGCTTCACGGTAGGGATGATGTTCTTGGGCTTGTCCTCATCCTTCTTCCTCCAAACATGGCGAGTGGAGGTTAGACCAAAAAGCTCTATTTTTGTCTCATCAGACCTCATGACCTTCTCCCGTTCCTCCTCTGGATCATCCAGATGGTCCTTGGAAGCTTCAGGAGGCGTTGCAGGATTTTAATCCATGGCAGCGTAGTGTGTTACTTATGGTCTTCTTTGAGACTGTGGCTCCAGCTCTTATCAGGTCATTGACTAGGTCCTGCCGTGTAGTTCTGGGCTGATCCCTCACCTTCCTCATGATCACTGATACTCCACGAGGTGAGATCTTGCATGGAGCCCCAGGCTAAGGGAGATTGACCGTCATCTTTTACTTCTTCAGTTTTCTTATAGTTGCGCCAACAGTTGCTGTCCCTCACCAAGCTGCTGGGCTATTTTCCTGTAGTCCATCCCAGCCTGGTGCAGGCTATCCCTGATGTCCTCACACAGCTGTCTGGTCTTGGTCATGGTGGAGAGGTTGGAGATTGATTGAGTGTGAGGACAGGTGTCTTTTATCCAGATAACGAGTTCAAACAGGTGCAGTTAATCCAGGTAATGAATGGAGACCAGGAGGACTTCTTGAAGAAGAACCAACAGGTCTGAGAGAACTGGGATTCTTACTGGTTGGTAGGGGATCAAATACTGATGTCATGAAATAAAATGCTAAGTAATTACTTAGAAATCACACAATGTGATTTTCTGGATTTCTGTTTTAGATTCCGTCGCTCACATTTGAAGAGTAGCTGTGATCAAGATTAAAGACCTTTTCATGCTTTGGAGGCGGAAAAATCTGCAAAATCGGCCGTGTATCAAATACTTGTTGTCCCCGCTGTATGCTATGTACGATTAACATGGATATGTACAGTACAGTGTGATCAGGTACTAGTCAGGATTAAGGCAACATAAGTCAGATAACACCTATTTTAACTCAAAGATGGGCTAAAAAACAGCAGCTTACAGAGCAGCGAAGCACCTTACCTCAAATTAAATTACTGTGGTGGAGACTGCAGCTGTGAAGTTGTTGAACGTGGCTGTATACTAAATAGTCGAACTATGGCCATTTCAGACTTGCAAGTGGAACAAAGCGTCGCCTAGTCCTAACCTGTTTGTGGAGATGTTGGTGATGTTTACTCCTGTGATGTTGTTGTTGTTCTGCAGGAGGAGCCAATCATCCTGAACCGTAAGAAGAAATTTGGAGGTCACAGGTCAACAGACTTTAACTGTGAATTTGAGTTTGGAGAGAGAGACAATCTGAACCTGGATGATGATTGGGCCATGAGTGATGTCTTAAAGCAGCTCAAGAAAAAGGTAGAACCTTGCAGAACCCTCTAGGTAATGTACAAACCTTTCTGACTATGGTCTGTGTTCACAGAGAACTGTGACAACTTTGGACCAGAAAATAGAGAAAATCAGGAAGAAGAGGAAAGCTGAGGTGAGGATGCTCCTGGTCCTTTTCCTGCCTAGTTCTACTTCCTGTTTCAATCTGCATCCTGTGTGAGATGTCATTTTATTTTTGGTCTTCAGGAGAAATTGTCTCAAAGTTGTGAACCTGAAGGTTCCTCAGAGATGAAAGAGGAAGAGGAAGGGGAGGAGGACCCTCCTGAGAGAAAGGAGGAGGACGAAGATGAGGAGGAAGAGGATGGTGATGAAGAGGAATTTGGATCGAGTGATGAAGAGGTTCTGACAAAATCAGGTTTGAGCACTCCTTCTGAAGGTCCTGGTTCTACTGAAGGTTTTAGTTCTGCTGTTCTGAAGGATGTATTTGTGAACAGAACTTCAGCTAAGAGTCAGAAGTCCACTCACAAAAAACCTTAGAAGTCATACATGATGATATCCAGAAACCCTGAAGGGAACCAGACTAAGAACCAAAGTATTAAAATGGAGAAAATCCAGAAACTCTTTCAGGTCAGATTAGTGATAAAAAAAATTGGGATCCGATTTATATACAGAAAAATTTAATCCATTCAGTCCGATCATACAGACAGCTTCAAAGTTAAGTAAATCCATTCCAGTTAGATCCTAGTTAGAGATTAATGCAGTTTATTCAGTTTAATATTAAAATATGTTAAAAAGTTTCCATCTAAGGAAACCCAGCAGTGACTTGCATGTAAATGGTGGGTAAATGGCCTGCACTTGTATATCACTTTATCAAGTCCCCAGAGACCCCAAAGCTCTTTCCACTAAAACCAGTCATCCACCCATTCATCCACTGACGGTTGTGAGCTACACTGTAGCCACAGCTGCCCTTACAATCAGCACCACCAAACCGTCTGTCCACCATCAGCAGGCACACAACGACTGAGACAGACAGAGCGGGGATTCAAACCGGCAGCCCACCGGTTACAGGATAAACTACCACTGTTGTCCCCATGTAGAGACAGTGGAGAGTCACTGGCGTTGACTTTGCAGCAATCCCTCATACTGAGCATGCATGTAGCGACAGTGGAGAGGAAAAACTCCCTTTTAACAGGAAGAAACCTCCAGCAGAACCAGAACCAGGCTCAGTGTGAGCGGCCATCTGCCACGACCGACTGGAGGTTTGAGAGAACAGAGCAGAGACACAAAGAGAACAAAGAAGCACTGATCCTGGAGTACTTTCTATGGGAAGGAAAAGTGAATCATTAATGGTTGTACAGGTGTTGGACAATGAAACTGAAACAGCTGTCATTTTAGTGTGGGAGGTTTCATGGCTAAACTGGACCAGCCTGGTAGCCAGTCTTCATTGATTGCACATTGCACCAGTAAGAGCAGAGTGTGAAGGTTCAATTAGCAGGGTAAGAGCACAGTTTTGCTCAAAATATTGAAATGTACACAACATTATGGGTGACATACCAGAGTTCAAAAGAGGACAAATCGTTGGTGCACGTCTTGCTGGCGCATCTGTGACCAAGACAGCAAGTCTTTGTGATGTATCAAGAGCCACGGTATCCAGGGTAATGTCAGCATACCACCAAGAAGGATGAACCACATCCAACAGGATTAACTGTGGACGCAAGAGGAAGCTGTCTGAAAGGGATGTTCGGGTGCTAACCCGGGTTGTATCCAAAAAATATAAAACCACGGCTGCCCAAATCACGGCAGAATTAAATGTGCACAAAAGGAGGCCCTACACCATACTAATAAATTATTGTGGTCTAAAACCAGGTGTTTCAGTTTCATTGTCCAACCCCTGTAGCTCCTTTGGTTGTTTCATCTAGGAGAGAAAGACAGCTAAGCACATGAACTCTGAGCCTGGAGGAACATCTATGGAATAAAAAACAAGGACAGACCAGAGTTGGTAGCAGCAACAGCTCCTTTAGTTACTATGTCTAGGAGAGACGGGGAGACAGTGAAAGTGGTCATTATGTCCTCCAGCAGCCTAAGTCTATTGCAGCATAACTACAGAGATAGTTCAGGATAAACTAAGCCACTCTAACTATAAGCTTTATCAAAAAGGAACGTTTTAAGCCTAGCCTTGGGCTTTGATCCAAGTAAGCTTGGCTTTATGGACCAGGCTCAGACGGCTCCCCGAAGGTTTCTAGAGGTTCTTGAAGGTGGACTGTACTGGGAGGAAATGGTGTAAACTCTTTTTGTCTGATTTTCTTCTGGATGAAAATGTGTTGGTCAGTTTTTTCTCATCCGTTTCCTGTCAGACACTCTGAGGGAAAAAGAACGTCGAGGGAAGAAGAAGATGGAGGAACAGGTGAGGAAGACGAGCAGTGGTTGGTCCTGATGAAGGTACTAAGTAACCATGATAACAGTTGTGTTTGTGTTCAGACTCCAGAGGCGTTTTCTGAGGATGCGTCCCAATACAACAATCAGCTGACATTCGAAGAAATGAACCTGTCCAGACCCATCCTCAAGGTAAGACCGAGTCTGGTCAGATCTAAAGAGTCCAGAGGAACCAGGAACACTGTCAGGACCATCCCCTACAGACAGACTCTTCCTATCATCTCCACAGATTCTCAGCCAGTTTCTCAGAACAGACCCAGTCAATGAACTGGGTCTGGTAGTTTTCTTTCTGGCAGACTGTGTAGAACTTTGCCAGTTCTAAATAGACCTGATCTCAGATGGTTCTCTGACATGTCCTCCACCTGTTCTCACCCGTTTCTGTGGCTCTGTCCCTGCAGGCCATCACAGCTTTGGGCTTTAAAGAACCGACTCCAATCCAAAAGGCATGTGTTCCAGTGGGTTTACTGGGCAGAGACCTGTGTGCCTGTGCTGCTACTGGAACAGGTACTGGGATGATTTTTCTGCTTTTATTCTGTTTTATTTGACCTTTATTCAACCCTGCAGGGCAGACTGAGAACATCAGCTTTTTTTATTTACATCTGCAGTCTGGAAAAAGATGGGGAACCTTATTCAGATGTTAGAACCAAACCGGGTAATTGAGTCGATGCTGTGTTTGATGGTCATTTGATTATTGGATGATAATTTGGTTAACTGAGCACATGGTTGATTGAATAGATGGATGGCTGTTTGGTTTGTCAGTTGGTTCATTATTTAGACGGATGGATAAATGGATGGATGGACTCCTTCATTTTGCCAAAGGTTTCCAGAAAACGATGAGTTGAGTTATCAGAAATATTAGCTTCATCTATACCTTCAACTTGTATGTTAGACCCAATCCCAAGGTTTCCGAGCTCATCATAGCACTGAAACAGATCTGCTGAAAGTCACTAATGATATTCTTATGGCCTCAGATAATGGACTTGTGTCTGTTCTGGTTCTGTTAGATCTCAGTGCTGCATTTGATCCAGTCGACCATAATATTCTCTTAGAAAGGCTGGAATATGCTGTAGGGATCAGGGGAACAGCGCTAGGCTGGTTTAAATCTTATCTGTCTGACAGATTCCAGTTTGTTCATGTAAATGATAAATCATCTTTAAACTCCAGGGTTAATTGTGGAGTACCACAGGGTTCAGTACTTGGGCCAATTCTCTTTACTATATATATGCTTCCAATAGGTCAAATTATCAGGCAGCATAGAATAAATTTTCACTGTTACGCTGATGATACTCAGCTTTACTTATCCATAAATCCTGATGAACCCAACCAGTTAGATAGACTACAAGCATGTCTTGAAGATATAAAAACTTGGATGACTTTAAATTTTCTGCTTCTAAATTCAGACAAGACAGAAGTTGTCGTCTTTGGACCGGAGTCTTTAAAAAAGAAACTGCTTAGTCAATCACTTAACCTGGATGGCATTAAATTGAACTCTGGTAATAAAGTAAAAAACCTTGGTGTTATTTTTGACCAGGACATGTCATTTAAATCCCATATTAAACAGGTTTCTAGGGTTTCCTTCTTTCATCTCCAGAACATTGGCAAAATTAGAAATATCCTGTCCAGGAGTGATGCTGAAAAACTAGTTCAGTTTATTCAATTTAGTTTATTTATGTAGCGCCAATTCACAACACGTCGTCTCAAGGCTCTTCACAAAGGGTTAGGAATGGTGAGGGTTGTTGGGGAGGTTAGATTAAACTACTGAGTGTTAGAGTTTGGACATTTTAGAATGGGCTATGTGTAGGGGTACTAAGTAAAATAATAAACTGATAAAGTGTGTCCATCTAGAGCCCACTGATGGTCATTGTTATACTAAAAACCAGAAGGATTGGGATACCTCTCTCTGTCAGACTGATTATAACCATTGGAAAAGAGAAGGGGTCATACAGGTAGCAGAAATACAGGTCCTTCTCAAAATATTAGCATATTGTGATGAAGTTCATTATTTTCCATAATGTCATGATGAAAATTTAACATTCATATCTTTTAGATTCATTGCACACTAACTGAAATATTTCAGGTCTTTTATTGTCTTAATACGGATGAACAGATAAACTCTGAGCCAGTTTTCAAGGTTAGAGTCTGAAAGAGAGAACATAGAGTTAGTTACAGTAGAAGCTCAGTCAGTAGCCATGTCTAGGAGAGAGAAAGGGTTAAACACTAAAAGACAGGGCCATGTGGATCATCTGTAGAAGGTGAGCATTAAGTTGTTGCCAGCAGAAGCTTGGACGATTCCCCTCTCCAGAAAGGTGTCACAGGTAGACACAGAGTCAGGCCAGGTGTAGCTTCTAGGAAGAGAAAAGAGAGAACAAAGTTAAAAGCTGAAATAACAGCAAATAATGCAGAATTGGAGAGTAGTGTGAGAATGTAGCGAAGAGGGTGAAAGTGGTCATTATGTCCTCCAGCAGCCTAAGCCTATAGCAGCATAACTACACAGATAGTTCAGGATAAACTAAGCCACTCTAACTATAAGCTTTATTAAAAAGGAAAGTTTTAAGCCTAGCCTTAAAAGTAGACAGGGTGTCTGCCTCACGGACTAAAACTGGGAGCTGATTCCACAGGAGAGGAGCCTGATAACTAAAGGATCTGCCTCCCATTCTACTTCTAGAGACTCTAGGAACCACCAGTAAACCTGCAGTCTGAGAACAAAGTGCTCTGTTAGGAACATATGGACCAATCAGATCTCTGATGTATGATGGAGCTAGATCATTAAGGGCTTTATATGTGAGGAGGAGAATTTTAAATTCTATTCTGGATTTAACAGGGAGCCAATGAAGGGAAGCTAAAATAGGAGAAATATGATCTCTCTTTTTAATTTTCATCAGAACTCTTGCTGCAGCATTTTGAATCAGCTGAAGGCTTTTAACTGCATTTTGTGGACATCCTGATAGTAAAGAATTACAATAGTCCAGCCTTGAAGTAACAAATGCATGGTCTAGTTTTTCAGCATCACTCCTGGATATAATATTTCTAATTTTGGCAATGTTCTGGAGATGAAAGAAGGAAATCCTAGAAACCTGTTTAATATGGGATTTAAATGACATGTCCTAGTCAAAGTTAACACCAAGGTTTTTTACTTTATTATCAGAGGTCAATTTAATGCCATCCAGGTTAAGTGATTGACTAAGCAGTTTCTTTTTTAAAGACTCCGGTCTAAAGACGACAACTTCTGTCTTGTCTGAATTTAGAAGCAGAAAAGTTAAAGTCATTCAAGTCTTTATGTCTTCAGGACATGCTTGTAGTCTATCTATGAGAATGTAGCGAAGAGAGTGAATGTTAAAATCCCCCACTATAATAACCTTATCTGTATTTAACACTAAATCAGAGAAAAGGTCTGAAAACTGATCTAAAAATTGAGAGTAAGGACCTGGTGGACGGTACAAAACAACAAACAGAAGTGGTTTTAGTGCTTTGCAATTTGGATGAGGAAAACTAAAGATTAAATATTCAAAAGAGTTGTAGCTATTGATTGGTCTGGGACTATTCAATAAATCGGACTGAAAGATGGTTGCTACTCCTCCTCCTCGCCCAGTATTTTCAGGAATGTGAAAATTAAAATAATTAGTAGGAGTTGACTCATTTATAGTAACATAATCCTCTTGCAGCAGCCAGGTTTCTGTGAGGTAAAATAAATCAATCTGATTGTCACAAATCAGGTCACTAACTAGCAATGTCTTTGAAGAGAGAGATCTTATGTTCAATAAGCCACATTTAATTGTTTTATTTTTCTTTTTAGTCTGAATTGTGTTTATTTTTATGAGATTTTCATGATTTCCTCCATTTAGATTATTTTTTAATCTATTCAATTTTGGCCGTGGGCGAGACACTGTCTTAATAGGGTAATGGGTGGGTAGCAGTACAGAATCTGCAGAGAGGAGTGTTAAACTACGACCCTGCTTCCTGGTCTGAACCCTGGGTTGTCAGAGTTTTGGAGAACAGATTCCTAGAAAGAAGAGCAGCTCCATCCAAAGTGGGATGGATGCCGTCTCTCCGGATCAGACCAGGTTTTCCCCAAAATGTTTGCCAGTTATCAATGTAACCCACATTGTTTTCTGGACACCACCTAGACAGCCAGTGGTTGAATGACAGCATGCGGCTAAACATGTCGTCACTGGTCCGATCAGGGAGGGGACCAGAGAAAATTACGGAGTCCGACATTGTTTTGGCAAAATTACACACTGAAGCAACACTAACTTTGGTGACCTCCGATTGACGTAACCGGGTGTCATTACCGTCAGCGTGAATAACAATCTTACTGTATTTAAGCTGATCCTTAGCCAGCAGTTTCAGGTAGGATTTGATGTCGCCCGTTCTGGCCCCTGGCAGACATTTGACTATGGTCGCTGGTGTCTCTAGTGCCACGTTTCTGACTATGGAGCTGCCAATTACCAGAGTTGGCTTCTCAGCGGGTGTGTCGCTGAGCGGGAAAATCTGTTAGAAATGCAGACAGGTTGGTGGTGACCTGTGGGCTGGGATCTAGGACTATGCTTTCTACGTACTGTCACCCAGCCGGCCTGAGGCCCGGCTGCGCTGGCTCTGCTGAAGGACTGCTATGGGGAGCTACACTCGGTGGCTCCGCGCTGGCTAAAGGGCCTTGGCTATCTGCTGGTTTTTCAACAGCGCGGAGCCCGGCCCCCAATTCCGACACCCTTGCCTCCAAAGCTACAAAAATGCTACATTTATTACACGTACCATTATCACTAAAGGAGGCAGAGGAGTAACTGAACATCTGACACAGAGAGCAGGAGAGAGGAGGAGACTCAGAGAGAGAAACAGCAGAACGGGTAGCCATGGTGGAGCTAAAGCTAAGCTAGCGACCCCTTACCACTACTAGAAAAACCGTGAAACACGGAGAGTCCCCAAACGTTAAATGCAGCAACAAAAAGTATGTGTTTTAACGTGCTTATGTATAAGAACAAGTAAGAGGTATCACAGTACAGAGAAATCTGATCAAACGAGAGAGCTTCACACCAAACAATCCATCGAGTGCAACAGTGAGAACAGGAAGTGACGAATATGCCGTACCACGCCTTCACCATCATTTTAGATTCTAAAAAGTAACTGAATAGTCACTTTGCCTAGTAACTAGTTACTTTGATATTGCAGTAACTGAGTTACTAACTTGGTTACTTTTTGGGAGAAGTGACTAGTAACTATAACCAGTTTAAAGTAATGTTCATAATGTAAATAATCATATCAGACAACTGCAGAACATGTTTTTAGTAAAAAATATTATTTATTAGAATAACAAAACTGATAATCAATCCAGAAGTAATGGGAATTGAAACTGGAAGATGGCAGATCATGAAGAGGACCACTGGGAGCTTCTGAAAAACTGCATCCAAACCTGGAACTGTGGTCTCTCCTCCTGCAGAACTGTCTGTATAAAACTATGAAAAATAAAAAATATTAGATAAATAAATATATATGACAGAAAAATGTGTATTTTTTCTGTGCATGGAAAATTGAAAGTGCTCTGATCATCAGCACTGCATCAAAACATTTCTCTTACAGAACTGTGGGGAAACAGTTAATAATTAATGCCAACAACAACTCAAAATGTCACAAATTTCCAGGGGAAAATATTCTTTTTTATTTTCTGGTACTTGCGATTATTCACTACATTCCTACTAAACCCTTGATATTCACTTTCAACCGCCACAAACGGATAACGGGTAGCCGGAAATACCAGAGTGCCGGGCCGAAAACAGGCAGTGGTTAGTGGGGAAGTCCCAGTCCAGCCGCCTGGTTAGCTTACTTAGCTCAGTTTAGCTTAGTTTATCTTAGTTTAGCTTAGCTTAGTTTAGCAGCCAGACCAGCCAGTAAGCGAAGCTCTGCTGTGCCGAAGACTCAGAAAAAAACTTTAAATGTAGGCTCATCCTGGATGAATGGCCTGCACAGATGAAGTTTTTTGGTCTACATTCTTGCTTAAAATCATCTTAAAACTACTTTTTATGACAAATTAATGATATGAAAACAATTAAGTTTTATAGTAGCCTGCACCATTACTGAAGCTGCTGGTGCCAAGCCTTGCTGCACACAACCTTTAACCCTTTAACAAATCCCAGGGAAAGCTGAAAAAACCATCTCCAGACCTGGACCATTTACCCGTGAAAGTATAGCCCCAGGAAAGTGAAATTACCCGGGTAAATATTTAAGTCCATTTTGTTTCCATTATGAGCTTTTCCAGCCTAGTACTAGCTTTCTTGGTATCTGCTAGAAAGCAGGTCCTATCAGTGCTGAGCAGGGCTGAAGTGTGATGAGAGCAGACTGCTGTTCACTAATTGGCCATGGACTTGACCCTAACACGACATGAAAGTGTTCACCGAGGTACTCAAAGCTATGCATTTTACAGCACACTGCACTGATGGGAAAAGCTAAAAGAACTGAAGAACAGTTACAAAAAATATTAGGGACCACATTGGCTGGAGCAGGTCAAACCGGAAGCCATTGCAGTGGTTTGAAATCACTGTTGAAGTAAATCTTGTGCTACCGTGAGTGTTTATTTTATTTTGCATGTTTGTTCTTGAAACTTGTGCTATGCGGTGCCGGATCCTTAATTATAAAAAAAGCAGCTGCTGCGGATGGATGGATGGTGCAAATGGAGAATAAAACAGAGCACCTCAATAAACTCAGCTGACAAAGGAAATTGGTGAAAATCAATCAAGTGGCACTATAATAAATTCTTGCAAGAATTGAGAACGGACACAAATGAGTGTCTTGGTCTGCTCGTTCTGCCCTAGACAGGGAGTTGCAATCCTTTTATACTTCTCAAACTGCTGAAAATGTAATTCACAACAGAGGAGACAAGAAAATAAAACAGTCCTTGAACATCAGATATCTGAAGGGGGTCAACACAATGTGAAGCCTTGGAGAGAAGAGAGGTATCTTCTCTTGGGAAAACAAACCATATCAGGGGAAGGCCCTGCATTTCAGGCACCTCTAAGTGGAATGGTGATCTGACAAGAGTAGACCTGGTCTGAACTGGACATTTCATAAACAATGAGCTGATTCAGGGCACACCTAGGAAGAACAGATGATATCAAGAGGTAACCCACTACTTAAAGTGTTGATATGTTCATTAGTGATATTAACCAGGATGGCTTATTTAAATTTTTCCACTGTCAATGGGCATATGGTGTGTTGGACAGACTGATAGTTTGGAAGGACAGACAGACTGACTAACTGGTTCTTGATGATGCCGTGTCTCAAACTGGAACCTGGAGCTTACTGTGCTGGTTTCTGTCCTCAGGGAAGACAGCTGCCTTCATGTTACCTGTGTTGGAGCGTTTGGTTTATAAACCTAGGACATCCCAAGTGACCCGGGTCCTAGTTCTGGTTCCTACCAGAGAGCTCGGGATCCAGGTCCACTCAGTGGCCCGTCAGTTGGCCCAATTCACCTCCATCACCACCTGCTTGGCTGTTGGTATGGATATGGATCTGCCTAAATCAAGTCAGTCTGAATTCAGCATGGTTCTGGTCTCTGCTAATCGGTGTTTTTGTTGTCTGCAGGCGGTTTGGACCTGAAGTCGCAGGAGGTGGCTCTAAGGGCGGGGCCAGATGTTCTGATAGCAACGCCAGGCCGACTGATCGACCACCTTCATAACACGCCAAGCTTCGAGCTGAGTCACATCGAGATCCTGATCCTAGATGAGGCCGACAGGTGGGGTGCTGTGGCCGGTCAGACAAGACAGGGCACAGTCTGAGTCTGGGAAACACTAAAAGTCTGGTTCTGTTTGGTTCTGACAGGATGCTGGATGAGTACTTTGAAGAACAGATGAAGGAGATCATCAGGCTGTGCTCCTACAACCGGCAGACCATGCTGTTCTCAGCCACCATGAGTGAGGAGGTACGCCCCATGCCGCTGTCATTTGACCTGTGTCTGTGAGTCATGTGACATGGTTCATTGGATCATGATACCTGTTTCTGCAGGTGAAAGATCTGGCGGCGGTGTCTTTGAAGCAGCCAATCAGGATCTTTGTGAACAGTAACACGGATGTAGCTCCATTCCTTCGGCAGGAGTTCGTTCGGATTCGACCGCACCGTGAAGGAGACAGAGAGGCCGTGGTGGCAGGTAGGTCCAAATCCTCCTGCAATTCTGTTGAACTATGCCAAGTTCTTCTAAGGATCCTTGCTGTTGTCCACCTGTCAGTTCCTTGACTTTTCTCCTGGATCTTCTTCTTTTGTGTTCCAAGCACTGCTGACCCGGACCTTCCAGGACCACGTGATGTTGTTCACCCAGACCCGGAAACAGGCCCATAGACTGCACATCCTGCTGGGCCTGTTGGGGTTAAAAGTGGGAGAGCTGCATGGAGAACTGAGCCAGAACCAGAGGCTTGAGAACCTCAGGTACACTCAATGTGAGCTTTTAGGGGTTCAGATGTTGTGGTCTGGGTCTCTGCTCATCCATCTTGGTTCTCTGGATTCTGCAGGAGGTTTAAGGATGAACAGATTGATATTTTGGTGGCGACGGATGTGGCAGCCAGAGGTCTGGACATCGATGGAGTGAAAACCGTGAGAGTTCTGTTTCAGGATGTTTTCTGATCCAAACCTGAGCATTACCTTTAATTGTCTGGTACCGGGATCCGGGCTGAATGGGGAAGACTGATGATTAAGCTTGTTCCTACCTGTTCCTCAGGTGATCAACTTCACCATGCCACCTACTATCAAACATTATGTCCACCGCGTTGGTCGGACCGCCCGAGCTGGACGTTCTGGACGTTCCGTGTCCCTGGTCGGAGAGTCTGAGAGGAAGATGTTGAAGGAGGTGGTGAAGTCGGCCAAGAACAGCGTGAAGGCTCGCGTCCTGCCAACAGGTAAGCACACCGGATGTTCTGATTTGCTGGCTGCGCTGGTTCTGAACTGAATTTAAACTGGGTTTGTGTCTTCTCCAGAGGTCATCCTGAAGTTCAGAGATCTGATCGCCAAACTGGAGAAAGATATTGAAGCAGTGATAAAGATGGAAAGAGAAGAGAGAGAGATGGCTGCATCTGAGGCCAAGGTATACTTTAACACTTAAACACCTGAACAGTTCCAGTGCTGAGCTCCTGAAAACCTCCCCACTTGGATCAGTTTACATGTTATACTAAAGTTAATAAACTGCTGATGTGAGTTCTAGATGTTTCTGTTGGTTGATCAGGACTGTTTCAGAGGTTGGATTAAAACACGAGTCCAGTAAATAAGTGGGAAACAGCCAGGATCGGTGATTAAGATCTAGATGGAGAAGTTATCAAGGTAATCGACAGAAATCACAGACACAGCAGGGTCAAGCTTAAGGGGATTCTGGTCTCTGGTTCTGCTTCAGAATCTGTCTATAGAACCAGCTGCTGTTTCAGTTCCTGAGGACAGGCCCATTAATAAGAAACTGAGTCAGTAATTAATAAAACAGTCTGTCTGCTAAATAATAATTTAACCAAATAAAAGAATACATTGTAAAGATAATTGTCCCAAGTACTGAACCCTGTGGTACTCCATATTTAACTCGAATGCATGAAGATTATCAGTAACATGAACAAATTGGAATCTGTCAAAACAAAACAGATCATTACTGTGGATCAGTGAGTCTGTGAAGTGTTTAAGGGACAAACTCACATGCAAGTGGTTCTGTTCTGGTTATGAAACCATGAGATCCAAACAGCTTATTCAAATGAGTCAGAGTAGTTCATTAACACATGGTTCACTTCATCAGTCCAAGCATGTCCATCAGGAGCTGTTTGCCGTGCATTTGTCCCCGCTTTGGGACAAATGCAGAAACAGTGACACCTACTGGCACAGATTAGACCTGCAGGGCCCACATAATTTATAATTAAATGAACCATTAATGTAATCGTTCAACATCAGCATGTCACCTCAATGACCTAAAGATGGCAGCTCTTCCTTTTCTGCGCTGGCTGAAGACTTGTTAACAGCTTTGTGTGTGTCTGTGTGTGTCTGTGTGTGTCTGTGTGTGTGTGCGCACAGCTGAGCGTGGCTCAGAAGCGTCTAGAAGGCTCCGTCTCCTCTAGTGACTCACAGAGAGTTTGGTTTCAGACCCAACAAGAACGCAAACAAAGCCGCAGTGAGTTCTCACACACACTCTCATCCTGTCTGTAGTATAGTGTAGTATTATGTCTCCTACTGTGTTGTACTTTGTATGATGTTGTCAGCTGGCCCGTGTCTCAGTATTGTTTGCTGTGACCTCCTGTTTCAGTGTCGAAAGCACTGCAGGAGTTCGATCTGGCTCTGAGAGGAAAGAAGAAAAGAGAAAAGTTCCTGAAAGACGGAAGGAAGAAGGACCTGACGGTAAAATCAATCGCTGATGAATCATCGGAGAATTACCTGTACCCGTGAGCATGCTCAGTGTGTCCTTTCTGTCACAGTCTGAGGAGCGTGCTCAGTTTGAGATTCTGAAAGCTCAGATGTTCGCAGAGCGAACTGCCAAGAGAGAGAGACGGGTGAAGAGAGCGAGAGCCATGCCTGAAGACGACATGCCACTGAAAGGTCAGAAACATGACGAGCTACACCAAACACAGACTAAAACATAGAGATACCCTGACTAGAACTTGCAGAACCGTGGACCCACCTGAGACCAAGTAAACTGTTTGTGTCTGCAGCAGCCAATCGTAAAGCAGGAAGCAGAGGTAGAAAGTCGGTGTTCGATGAGGAGCTGACCAACACCAGCAGAAAGTCCCTGAAACACTACAGAGCTGGGTGAGACTGGTTACCTACTAGTTTCTCTGCTGGTTGTTTAATTACCAGTTTACCTATTTTTTATCAGCCGGTCATCTGCTGATTATCGTGGTCTCAGTTTCTTTCTGACCAGCTGTCTGTCTCTATTAGGCCATCCCTCCAAGATAGGAAGCGTCTTGGGTTGGACAGGAAGCGCTCAGGCGGCTCCACGTAAGCCTCACCAGTCTCAGCTTTTGTAATTAGTCTGCTTGACACAAGTTGAAAAGTTCTGATGTTCTGCTGTGTTCCACAGGTTTAGGAAGAAGAAGTGAGGCCAAAACAACCAGTACTCCAAGTTCTATGCTGTTCTGTACCAGATTTCAAATAAAGTTTGAGTTTGGAAGTTGTGGTGTTGTTCAGTCATGTGACTTGATGATAATAGTCAAAGTTTAACCATCACACTCGACCCGTATATAGAGGCTACAGTCCTTGAAGTGGCTGTCCTGGGTTCGTGTCCCGTACCCGGAGACCTTTGCCGAATGTCTTACCCATCTCTCTCCCCTGTTTCCTGTCTGCCTACTGCGTAGCATCAATCATGGTAGCTGCAGAGAATCTGGTTCTGGGGGTTCTGCTGAGGATGTCCAACAGAACCAGATTGGTTTCTAAGGGGTTTTAACAAACCAGTTTGTTAGAACCAAGCAGCCAGAGAGCCAACATCATTTCATCTCTTTAAACCTGAAGAGTGGTCATTAAAGGAGCTCATGGAGACGTTCGGCCTCCTTCAGACCTCACAACTCTGTTAATAAAACAGGTTAGAAGCAACAGGAAAGCTGAGCAGACAGCTGTACTGTAAAACAAACAGAGGGAAACCAAGAGAAGGACCAAAGAAATGTTGAAATCAGCTGTTTTTATCCTGATTCGAGTCTGAAATCAGATTCACGATGTTTTTTCTCAGGGTTGGGGGTTCGGGTGCAGGAGGTGGTGAGCAGCTGTACTGCCAGCATCCAATAAATCAAAGACTTGTTTTATTAATTTGGTGGAAACGACCAGGATGTTATTGTACATACATTTTATTTGACAGCTATGCAAGTTATTACATCTGGATCATGTTTGTTTAGACAACGTGATCATTTTATCATCTGATGCATTTTATTCGTCGCTCATTTCTAAATGAATCAGTTGCATCATTTAAAATCTGCAGCATCACTTTTATGGAAACGTCATTCTAACATGAATGAAGTGAAGATCTGAGGAATGCTTCGTCAGATCAGAGCCTGGACTTCAGTTCATTAAAACAATCAAACCTTTTTTCTTCTTAACCTCGTCACTGAATGTGTTGATGGATGAAGAGACCTGGTACCTGAAACAAAAACAGGTGAGAATTGCTGTCATCATCTGCTGGACTAGGTGTGCAAGTTTGCTCCTGCATGTGTTTGGATGAAGCCTCAGCAACCTAAGAGTCATGTTTGCCTTTGGTCCAACTGAACCCAATTAGTTTAAAGCAACATGACTTGTTTTCATAATACCTACCTTTAGCACATGTATTTAGATTTAATTTTTTTTGTTGTTTAGGGTTATGCTATTAGTGCCATTCTTTGTGGAAATGTTCCGCATATATTGCTAAAATCCCAAGGCAAGTTTATTTGTGTAGCACATTTCAGCAACAAGACCATTTAAAGTGATTTTCATGATGGAAACAAAGTCCATAGCAGTGGCATATTAAAGGAAGGTAACAAAAAGCTGGACCACAGACTAAAATTAATGATGTTTTAGTTCATAGTTTAAATAGAAGAATCGAAGCAACTATGAATTAATGGGTTTTAACAGTCATTTAAAGGAGCTCAGAGATTCAGCATCTGCAGGTTTCTGGAGGTTTGTTTCAGATTAGTGGAGCAGAAGAATTGAATGCTGCTTCTCCATGTGTGAGAACAGCAACAACAGCAATAGATAATGTCTCTTGGTGCTAAGCCATTCAGTGACTTAGAAACGTACTGAGGTATTTTAAAGTCTCTTCTCTGAGGTCCAGGGAGCCATTGGAAGGACTTTAGGACTGGGCTGATGTTTTCTACCTTCTAGGTGTAGTATCCAATTTAAATGAAGAAACTGCATGTGCTGCTGGCTGGCTGCTACTGCCCCTGCAGATCCTCTCTGCTGTTAGAAGGTTGCTGCATCACTATGAATGGTCCAGTTGCTGATATTTTCCTGCTGTTCTGTTCTGTTCCTGCTTTTCTGGACTGTTACAGTTTGTTAACCTTTATCGTCTTATTCACAGCAGCAGGTTTGTCACCTCTGCCCTGACGTGATTATTCCTCCTCTCTGTTCATTTGCTGAGGGCGCCTCTGAGTGCATCATTGCTCATGCAGAAGGCTGAGTTTGAAGTTGCTGTGTCTGCTCCGGTTCAGAAATAAACCAAACAGCAGGGGGGTGGTTAGAACAGAGAAGGTTTTTCTGTTAAAATAGGTTCTGGTGGTTGAGTATGGTTATTCAGATCAGAGTGTATAAACAAGCTAAAGATGAAACACTGTCCAAACAGTTCCCTTAAAGTCATCGAGTGAACCCAAAATACAATAATTAAGGTTCTAACTGGAGCTGTGAAACTGGATCACATTTCTCATTTATCACTGATCTGTTTCCCTGGAAAGTTCAGAATTCACTAGAAAACACATCTGATAACATCTGAAACCCTCAAAGACCGTCATCCATCCATGTTTCCCATCCCACAAGAACCGGAAGGTTCACTCTTCATCATTCTGCTCCCAGAACAAAGGTGGGAAGCAGAAGAGCCTTCATTCAGTAATTATTTATTCAGTTCAATTCAAAATTATTTATATATCGCTCCAATTCACAGCACATGTCATCTCAAGGCACTTTACAAACTCAATTCAATCCAATCTGTAAGGTTTATGATTTTAAATATAAAAACAAAATATATAGTAAACATTATAATCAGAAGAAAGAAATCAGTGGACAGCTCAGCCCCTCTCTTCACCCGAGTGTCCAAAACATGCGGCCAAAGGTCTGATGATACGACAACAAAGTCGATCATTGACCTCCTGCCTAGGGTGTCCTGGTGCCAAGTGCACTGATGGACACCCTTATGTTTGAACATGGTGTTCATTATGGACAATCCGCTGATCACCACCTGGTGGTGAGTTGGATCCGCTGGAGGAGGAGAAAGCCGGACAGACTTGGCAGGCCCAAGCGCATAGTGAGGGTCTGCTGGAAACGTCTGGCGGACCCCTTGGCCAGGGATGTATTCAACTCTCACCTCCGGGAGAGCTTTGACCAGATTCCGAGGGATGTTGGAGACATAGAGTCCGAGTGGACCATGTTCTCCGCATCTATTGTCGAGGCTACTGCCCGTAGCTGCGGCCGTAAGGTCTGCGGTGCCTGTCGCGGCGGCAATCCCAGAACCCGGTGGTGGACACTGGCAGTAAGGGACGTTGTCAAGCTGAAGAAGGAGTCCTATCGGCTGTGGTTGGCTTGTGGGACTCCTGAGGCGGCTGACGGGTACCATGGGGCCAAGCGTGCCGTGGCCCGGGCTGTGGCAGAGGCAAAAACTCGGACCTGGGAGGAGTTTGGTGAGGCCATGGAGAAGGACTACCGGTTGGCCCCGAAGCGATTCTGGTAAACCGTCCGGCGCCTCAGGAGGTGGAAGCAGTGCTTCGCCAACACTGTTTACAGTGGGGGTGGGAGGCTGCTGACCTCGACTGGGGACATTATCGGCCGGTGGAAGGAGTACTTCGAGGATCTCCTCAATCCTGCCATCACGCAGTCCCTGGTGGAAACAGAGGCTGGGGACTCGGGGTTGGACTCTTTCATCACCCAGGCTGAAGTCACTGAGGTGGTTAAAAAGCTCCGCGGTGGCAAGGCTTCGGGGGTGGATGAGATCCGCCCTGAGTACCTCAAGCCTTTGGATGTTGTAGGGCTGTCATGGTTGACACGCCTCTTTAACATTGCGTGGCGGTCGGGGACAGTGCCTCTGGACTGGCAGACTGGGATGGTGGTCCCCCTTCATAAGAAGGGTGACTGGAGGGTGTGTTTCAACTACAGGAGGATCACACTCCTCAGCCTCCCTGGTAAGGCCTACACCAGGGTATTGGAGAAGTGAGTCGATGGTCGAACCTCGGCTTCAGGAGGAGCAGTGTGGTTTTCGTCCCGGCCGTGGAACACTGGACCAGCTCTATACCCTCGACAGGGTACTCGAGGGTTCATGGGAGTTTGCCCAACCGGTCCACACGTGTTTTGTGGACCTGGAGAAGGCATTCGACTGTGTCCCTTGTGTTGTCCTGTGGAGGGTGCTCCAGGAGTATGGAATCGGGGCCCCTTTACTAGGGGCCATCCGGTCTCTGTACAAGTGGAGCAGGAGTTTGGTTCACATTGCCGGCACTAAGTCGGACCTGTTCCCGGTGCATGTTGGACTCCGGCAGGGCTGCCCTTTGTCACCGGTCCTGTTCACAACTTTTATGGACAGGATTTCTAGACGCAGCCAAGGGCCGGAGGGGGTCTCGTTTGGGGACCAGTGGATTTCCTCCAAGTCCGAGGCCATGGTTCTCGACCGGAAAAGGGTGGCTTGTCCTCTTCAGGTTGGAGGGGAGTTCCTGCCTCAAGTGGAGGAGTTTAAGTATCTCGGGGTCTTGTTCATGAGTGAGGGAAGAATGGAGCGGGAGATCGACAGACGCATTGGTGCAGCTGCCGCAGTAATGGGGGCGCTGTGCCTATCCATTGTGGTGAAGAGAGAGCTGAGCCGAAAAGCGAAGCTCTCGATTTACCGGTCGGTCTACGTTCCTACCCTCACCTATGGCCATGAACTTTGGGTCATGACCGAAAGAACGAGATCCCAAGCGGCTGAAATGAGCTTCCTCCGTAGGGTGGCCGGCCACTCCCTTAGAGATAGGGTGAGGAGCTCGGAATAGAGCCGCTGCTCCTCTACATCGAGAGGAGCCAGTTGAGGTGGCTCGGACATCGATACCGGATGCCTCCTGGACGCCTTCCTTGGGAGGTGTTCCAGGCACGTCCCACCGGGAGGAGGCCCAGGGGACTGCCCAGGACACACTGGAGGGACTATGTCTCTCGGCTGGCCTGGGAACACCTTGGGCTCGACCCGTAGGAGCTGGAGGAGGTGTCTGGGGAGAGGGACGTCTGGGCGTCTCTGCTGAGTCTGCTGCCCCCACGACCCGATCCCGGATAAAGCGGAAGACGACGAGTACAAGAAAGAAATTCTAAACAAAAATCAATTCTTACAAATAAAGATCAGAGATACACTAGTGGTGTAATTATTATTGACAATTAACTAATTACAATTAGTTAATTATCAATAATAATTATTAACCAAAACCTCGCCAAATGTCACTGTGTTATCAACCGTTTCTAATAATTAATAACTAGTAATTCAAAATAAGAATATGTGTTGGAGGGTAGATGGAGATCAAACCAGCAGTTTATGGACAAATGAGAATAACACAACAATTCTGATTAACTTGGAGAGATGAACACAAACCACTACACTGTGAAGGTGTGTGTTTCGTCAGCTGGTAGAACGGTAGGGCCGCGGCCCTTAGCCACTAGCAGCTGATCCCTAAATCTCCAACAAAGGGTCATAAAACTCTGAGGCGGGAGCTCGGTGGAAAAACCCCAAGGGAAATAAAATGATAGAACACACAATGGAGTGGCCAGGTCACGAGGTCCAGACTGCAGTCAGTTTCTAATGAAAAACATCCAAAGTTCAGCTTTAACTCCTGGCTGATTGGCAATCAGCAGGTCAAACACACCGCTCGTTGCGCTTCCCCAGTATTCAAACAGCAAATCAAAACAGTTCAGCATAAAACACTTCAACCAGTATTACATGCAACAAGGCGATACCTTGGAACTACTGGTGACACTAATTCACCTTAACTATACCTCAAACTGCCTGGACCTCTAAATACACCTTTCCGTTTTAATATAAAAAGAACAAAACTACTTTGACGTTGACTTCTTCTCTTCATCAGCTTGAGGATGGGTCGTAGGTCTGAAGAAAAATGGAGGAACCGGAGTGTCACGCATCCTGATCAGCATAAAAACGGTAAACTTCTTATCCGTCCAAAGCGGGACAATATGAGGAACTGTTGCAGTCGACTGAATAAACATTGAGAAAACTCGCCTCCTTGGAACAAACCCTCTGTGGGTTTCACCTGCGCCTGCGTTGCATCTCAGGTTTTCGAACAGGATATGAATCTTCTGATCTTCTTGTGTCAGACAGATTTCCAGACAGATTTGAAGCTCTTCCGGGAATGGCCAGTGTGGAGGAAAATGGATATCTCTCTAGAGATGCCCCCAACGTCATAAACCACAACTTGGAAATGGCGGCAGCTTTTTATAAGTTCTGATGACGTCAGAGCTCCAACACCCGTCGCTGCAGCGCATGTCGAGCTGCACAGCCCAGTCCTCCATCCGACCAAAATGGCAGGTGTGACCCTCAACAAATCATCCAGATTCCCAGTCAGGTCCATACGTTCCAGTTAATCCTAACTATCAACCAGTCAGATTCAGTTATTTATTCAAATTGGATAAAAAGTTTTTCTATCTAAGGAAACCCAGCAGATTGCATCCAGTCAGTGACTTGCAGCATTCACTCCTCCTGGATGAGCATGTAGAGACAGTGGACAGTCACTGGCATTGACTTTGCAGCAATCCCTCATACTGAGCATGCATGTAGCGACAGTGGAGAGGAAAAACTCCCTTTTAACTGGAAGAAACCTCCAGCAGAACCATCTGTCGGCTTTGTTCAGAACTATAAAGGTAAGCTTATTAGTACCTTCTAGAAACATGGAGATGTCAGTTAGTGTCTCCACCTGCAGGAGGCAGAAAATGAACAATCACACCTTGTGGAGGTTCTCTAGGAGATTAAGGATCAGTTCCAGCCTCCGCCTCAGAGCTCCAGTGTTGTCAGAAAATGGACCCCTGAACCACATTGAATTAGTTAGTCCCAGAATTCCTGAAACATACTGCCATCAGACAGACAGAAGAAGAAGCGATGAACTGTGAGGTCAACATTCATTTCATTTAATTGAAACCAGAACAAACAAGACAGAGACATTCTGATCAGCATCAGAGGGAACTGTGAGAGAACAGTTAAGGAACCGTGGAAAGTTTGTTTTGGTGGATGTTGCTGGTCAAATATCAGAACCAAGAAACAGGACGTGTTCAGTTTAAAGCTGAATAAAGCAGAAATAAAATGTTACTCTGTGATTATTTCAGGACTTATAAAACACAAACTGGACCTCCCAGTCCGTCTGAATGTTGCTGTTTGAGGTTCTAATTTAAAATGATCTGGGTCCATTTACCCTCTGGGTATCATAAAAAGGTTCCAGTCTGTAATAGTTCAGATGCAGACGGACCCAGGTTCTGGGGGGGTTGATGGTTAGACTCTGTGCTTTGGACGGAATACAAACATTGTGGTCGGCATGGTAACCTCTGTCATAATCGGTCATGCAGATGTTTGTGAAACTGTGAGTCTGACTGGTGAGCAGGTCAAACATCATCATACCACCGTCAGTTCCCACAATGCTTCACTCCAAGCCCACAGCTGGTGTTCAAGTGTCGGTTCAGACAAAACTCGCTCTGCTGGTTTAGTTCTGGATAACTACAGTCCTACTTGTTGCCGGTCCAAGCCCGGTCTGAGTGCGGAGAGGGGGCGCAGAGCTCGGAGTCAGAATCAGACTCCCCCTCTGCAATGTATGGTCGGACGGTGGCACAGCGGCTGGAGCCTCCACCTCCCTGCTGCTCCACCAGGTTTGCAGATGGGTAGAACCCATTGTTCAGGAAGTCCAGGTTCTCTCTGGACTGGGAGATGGAGAAACCACTGAAGGAGCGCTCCAGCTCCTCATGATCCACCGACGGAATAGAGATGGAGGTGTCGCTGTCGGGCTTCACCTCATCTCCTCCTCCTGTCCCGTTAGCACCCGCCCCATTCCTCTCGGACCCCCCTCGATCTCCAATACTTTGCCGGTTGGATCGGTTCCCACCGTGTCTCTCTCCAGCAGGAGGAGGTGGCAGGCGAACCAGTGAAGCATCCCCCACTGGGCTTGGAGTGTTGCCGTGGCTGCGCTGTGGAGGAGGAGGGGCCTGCTGGTGATGCTGGGAGCTGATTGGCTGCCAAGAGGTGGAGGGTGGACAGGTAGAGGCAGCATAGTTCCTGTGACCAGTGGAGCTGCTGGACCGGACTATCTTTGTCACAAACCGAGTCCTCTCCATGTGGTCACCAGGCAACACCCTGTAGACATGTAAAAAACACAACCAGACTGCATGTAAACAATCAACGGGTTCTATGATTCTGGGTTCTGAACCATTAAACCCAGGCAGGGGTTTGGACTTCACCTGAATGTTCCAGAAGGAATCAGTTTTATATCAGATTACCTTCAAGGCCGTTTCATCAATAAGGAGGTCAGACCCAATGTTAGCCTGGCATTACTACTGGTTCTGTTTTGGTCTTTGTTCAAGCAGGGCAGCAGTTGCTTTATTTATTTGGTTGCTCTGGAGCATGAGACACTCACTGCAGGATCTTGGAGATGGACTGACCCTTCTCCTGCAGGTCCACCGGACTGTGGTAAGGTGGAGCTGGGTCTGGTTCCTTGGATCCAAAGTAGGCATCTGTCTCTGTCTGAGGAATTCCCATTCGCTGAATGTAGATGTTCACCAGAAAGTCCAGTTTCCTCTCCATGGACAGGACCTGAAGGACCAAGAGGACTCAGATTTGTGTCAGAAGAAGTATCATGGTCTTCAGGACTCAAAGCGTTTCAGTTCCGCACTGGTCTACAAAGTTTACCTGTTTCTCAACCTTCCCCAGGCGTCCCATCATGCTCGGATCCTCGGGTAACTCCTCACCACCTGCTTTAGGACGGTCCTTATCTGCAATGGGTGTTCCTCTTCCTACAATCTGATCCACCCTGCCAGGGACAGATGCTTGTTCAGAGGTCATGATTTAAAGATGAAGTTCAAAACGCATGAAGATCCAGCACTTACCTGGCCTGAAGGTTCTTAATGCGGGCAAGCATGTCCAGGTGACCAGCTGAATACTGCTCAATCACGTCCATGACATCATAGGGACGAAGGCTCTCCTTAAACTTCCTCTTTGATACCATGAAGCGCATGATGCTGAGACAGAAAACAGAGAAGCAACAGTCACAACACCTGGACTCAGAGGGGAGCAGGTGCTGCTGGTACTGATCTGGAGCAGTTTCAGAGGACCACATCTAAAAGTACTGTCTGAGAGGACAAATTGGTCTGGGTCTCCAAAGTCTGCACAGGTCTCAGAGATCCACCTCCATATACAGAGACTTTTGTTTAAGGGAAAGGACTGGTACGGATCTCTAGTCCAATCCACAGCTGTGGTTCTGTTCTTTATGAACAGACCTACCTACAAAACTAGAGAAAGCCAAACCTCAAAAACCATCTGAGGAGTTCAGATGCCCAGAAGATGCAGAAGGAAGAGCTGGAGGTAAAATCCAGCTCATGTTCTCACAGATGATTGTTTTAAAATTATCTGGAAGGCTGCTCAGCATCTGGTTTTGTTTATGGGCTCCAATCAAAACGCTGCTTACAACCTGGACAGAACCACAGAACCAAACCAAAACCAGAAAACACAAGTCCCAGTTTGGACTACTAATCCAGATGCAGGTCTGGGGGCTGAATCCTCAGAATGTACCTGACTGATGCATGGCCATAGGAAAACAGCATATAAAGCAATAGAAGCTGCAGGTAAACGGGACAGAACAGAGGGAAATAATGAGGCTGAGTGACTTGAGTCTGACTGCTCTTACCCAACAGCTGATGATGACCTTTGACCCTGGCGTGAGCAAAAATAAAACATAAGTAAATAAAATAATGTGAATAAAATGATCCAGTGCATAAAACAGCAAATAAAGAGTGAAGAAAGCTATGAATGGTCGGCAGGTGCAGCAGGTGAGTCTCTGATGGACGGACTCATACCAGATGGCTCTGATGGTGACCTTTAACCCTGGTGTAAGGTCCTGTGGGACGAACTCACAGTGGCAACTCTTGTTGTCATCTGCCATGTCTTCACCTGGCAGGCTGGCATCTGAAACAACGGCAAAGGTCAGACATCATTTAGTCCCGCCCCCTCACCTGACACTACTGCAACTTCCTGAAAGACTTCATCATGTGACAGGAAGTCCAGAGGCCTGAAACAGCTGAGTCTTCTTTCCTGTGAGTGTGCACGTGAGTGTGTGCGCTGACCTGGTGAGCTCTTGTGTCTGAACTCTTCATCCTGCATCTCTATCAGCACTACAGGAGGAAGAGGAGAGAGGAAACAGCTTCATCAGGAAGATGATCACCAGATGAGCTGTGGCTAAGCCAGCCAACCAATGGAAAACAACAACAGAGCATCAATTATAAATCAGGGACGGGTCGGACTGGTTGGGTTGGGCCTCTGTGCAGTGCTTGTCAGTTATCAGTATCTTACCTGAGCCAGCATGCTGTTCAGAGCAGACCGCAAGTCGGACTTATTGGGGAAAAGCGAGGAGACGGAATCTGCTTTCATATAAACAAAGGTTGGTGCAGAGTTATCAAAGTGTTGAAGAAGACCTGGAGTCCTGACCTGGAGTTATTTCTCATAAACATTAAACCGTTTTATTCACCAAGGGAGTTCTCCTCGTCTGTACTGGTTGGTGCTTACATACCACCTCAAGGCTCCACTTCAGATACTGAAAAACAACTGGTTGAGCTGATAACAAACATGGAGAAAACTCATTATTGTTCATGGGGATTTTAACAGTGCAAACCTCTCCAGTGAACTTCCCAGATACAGACAGCACATTAAGTGTCCCACCAGGGATAAAAACACTCTGGACCACTGCTATACAACTTTAAAGGATGCATATCATGGTGTCACCAGTACTACTTTGGCACTTTCTGACCACTCTCTGGTCCATCTCATCCCACCCTACAGGCAGAAACTAAAAGCTTCCTAACCTGTGGTTCGAACATAGCTCCTCCTAGACAGACCTACTAGCTAAGCTTCTACTGTGACTAACTGTATGTGCTCTCTTTCATCCTCTAGACTTGAAAACTGTTCTTCCTGTTAAAAGGGAGTTTTCCTCTCCACTGTTGCTACATGCCTGCTCAGTATGAGGGATTGCTGCAAAGTCAAAGCCAGTGACTGTCCACTGTCTCTACATGCTCATCCAGGAGGAGTGAATGCTGCAAGTCACTGACTGGATGCAATCTGCTGGGTTTCCTTAGATAGAAAAACTTTTAACCAGTCTGAATAATTAAACTGAATCCAACTGTTTGATAGTTACAATTAACTGGAATGTGTGAACCTGACTTGAAATCTGAATGATTCGACGTGTTGAGAATTGGCGCTGAATAAACTGAATTTAAATTAATTTAATATTACTCTCACAGAAGCCAAAACCAGTTTTAAGTTTAACACCCACCATCACCAGCATCTCGTGCATCACATGACCTCATCTGTCGCTGTCAACACGCATAAATGAAAATCACATTGGGGGCTTAACACATGATTTTTGCAGCACAATGTCCCTTAGTGCAACTGCACTGCGCCTTGGGCAAGTGCTGCACACCACGTCATGCCGTGGAGCAGTAGCCACATGCCTCCATTCTGAGTTTCGTACACTGAAATTATTTGAGGTGCATGGTTTTATGTATGCTAAATGCCACCAACATTGATGGAGACCACAGGGCACAGTTCAAACTTTCAGATTCAGGTTTTCAGACCAGATCAAACCGGTTTTAACTTTTTATCCCTCATGACTGTTGATCTGTTTCCTCTCAAAACCTTCTCCTTTTTTCATTCAATTCAATTCAGTTTTATTTATATAGCGCCAATTTACAACACATGTTGTCTCAAGGTTCTTCACAACAGTCAGGTTCATACATTCCAATTAATCGTAACCATTGAACAGTGCAGTCAGATTCAGTTATTTATTCAAATTGGATAAAAAGTTTTTCTATCTAAGGAAACCCAGCAGATTGCATCCAGTCAGTGACTTGCAGCATTCACTCCTCCTGGATGAGCATGTAGAGACAGTGGACAGTCACTGGCGTTGACTTTGCAGCAATCCCTCATACTGAGCATGCATGTAGCGACAGTGGAGAGGAAAAACTCCCTTTTAACAGGAAGAAACCTCCAGCAGAACCAGAACCAGGCTCAGTGTGAGCGGCCATCTGCCACGACCGAAGTTTTCCTTCTTCTCTCCTTCATGATGTCTCCTCCCAAACGTTGGTACTGTTGAAGCCAGTTGTTCTTATTGCTGCTCAAACAGAACCACTTCTCTGTCTTCACTGTCATTTTAAGTTTGCATCATAACTTGTTGCTTCACTGACAATTGGAATGTTCCAGCAGAGACTCACTCTGGTCTGTGTAGAACCTCCATGTTCTTCCTGTAATCACACAAGAGGTTCTTCCCATAGTCCAGAGACATCTTGAGGTAACAGGTTTTAACCTGAAGGTGTAACTCAGAATGGGTTGGCATGTGCTGGTCCTGCAATGGACTGACTGGTAACCTGTCCAGGTATAGTACAACGATAGGCTCCATCCCACTGTTGCCAGCAGAATGCAGCAACAAACAGATGGATGAGTTCCTTCGAGTCCTTTGTATTTTTGTGGTTTGGAACTGGACTGAAATGGATTTAATTGGATTTTGAACTAGAATTGGCACCTGTTTCAGTGATACACCCTAAGAAGATGTTTGAACTGATGAACAGCTCCCCTCAGATAGTAAAGCCAGGAAAACAGCTGAAATGGCTGCTGGGTACTGACATTGTTCTCATTAATAGTGATCAATCAGTTTTCAAGGTCCCAGTTTGGAAACTGGACACATGAGGGGTGCAGCTCTAACTGGACCTGGTGCTGTTCTGAGCTGGGTCCACCCATCCAGATATTTATCCAACAGCTTTACTTCTATGCAGTGTTTTATAGCTCAGTTTTAACTCCACGATGCATTTAAGTGCATATCCTACACTAGACTGTCTGGAGACCTCACTCCAACTGTTTTTTATCGATCAATCGATTGATCCATCCATCCATCCATCCATCCATCCATGTATGTCGGTAAGGCCCTTAATCTCAAGTTGCCTACCGATCTGCATATTGGTGAGTGCGATTGGGTGAATGTGGCTCTAGTGTAAAGCGCTTTGAGCGGTCTGTATGACTGGAAAAGCGCTATATAAGTTCAGTCCATTTACCATTTAACTGGCTCCTCTTGACATGGAGAAGCAGCGGCTCTGGTCCCTCCCTGATGACTGAGCTTCTCACCCTATCTCTAAGGAAGAGCCCAGACAGCCCTACGGAGGAAACTCATTTTGGCTGCTTGTATCCGCGATCTCTTTCTTTCGGTCACGACCTAAAACTCATGACCATAGAGTGAGAGTAGGAACGGAGATCGACTGGTAAATCAAGAGCTTCGTTTTTTGACTCAGCTCTCTCTTCACCACGACGGACCGGTACAGCGCCCCCATTAATGCTGATGCAGCACCGATCCGTCTGTCGATCTCCCGCTCCATCTTTCCCTCATTCGTGAACAAGACCCCAAGATACTTGAACTCCTCCTCACTTCTATCAGTGCGCCCCAGGGTGGCTATAGCTACAATGTAGCTCACCACTGCAAGCGTGTGAATGGGTGGATGAATGAGTGTAAAGAGCTTTGGGGTCTCTGGGGACTTGAAGTGCAAGCCATTTACTACTGCCATGACTGTGAACATTAATGACAGTCATCAGGTATTGCTGTCATTAATGGTAGGTTTTATTGTTTTCTTCAGCAGGTCTTCCTGAGTCTTATCTGAACCAACTCTGGATCAAGACCCAAAACTGAAGAGACTGTCAATTGAACCTCCTCATTTATTGAAAATGATTTAGTCACAGAAGCTGCAGTAGAACAGCCTCCAAAATAACCAACTTGCTTTCTGTCCAGTAACCAGTACAAAACTGGCTGCAGTTGTTTAACAACACAGCTAAAACTGGTGAAGGATGTTTTTTTAGCACCATGAGACTGTGAAGTTATTTTAGTAAAGCAAATTTGTGTAAAATACAGTATTGTTCAAAAGTTTTAGGCAGGTGTGATAAATGCTGTAAACAAATAATGCTTTGAGAAATATAAATGATGATTGATTATTTTAGTCAATTTACAAAATGCTAAGTGAGCGAACCCAAACATAAAGCCAATGTCATGAAGAACTATCTTCAGCGTAAAGAAGAACAAGACTTACTGGAAGTGATGGTCTGGCCCCACAGAGCCCTGATCTCAACATCATGGAGTGTCTGGGATTACATGAAGAGACAGAAGGATGTGAGGAAGCCTCCATCCACAGAAGATCTGTGGTTAGTTCTCCTACCAGCCGAGTTCCTTCACAAACTGTGTCCAGGTCTACCTAGAAGAACTGATGCTGTTTTGAAGGCAAAGGATGGTCACGCCAAAGATGGATTTGATTTAGATTTCTATTTTGTTCATTCACTGCATTTTGTTGATTGATGAAAATAAATGATTAATATTTCCATTTGTGAAAGATACTTTGTTTACAGCATTTTTTCACACCTGCCTAAAACTTTGGCACAGTACTGTATGTTCAGTCTGAGGTCAGGATGCTGTGACTGCAGGTCAGACTGGTGGAGAAAATCTTCATCCAACTCTGTCCTGTCTCACCTTCAGAGTTCTGGCGAGACGCTGCTCCTCGGATCCTGAAGGCCTGCCTGGTTCGGCTGCGCTCTCCGAAGCTCCAACTCTTTGGAACTTTGCTAGGACTCTCATCCAGACTGGGCTCCATGCTCGGAGACCTGCGCAATGCCTGAACCCCTCCTGGAGTACCAGGAGCAACTCCCACACCAGGACCAACACCACCTGGAGGAATCACTGCAGACATTAAAGGAGAGGTGGATGAGACTCTGGTCCTCCATCCACCTGGGAGTGAAAATCTTGTAAACGTGTGGCTCGTTGGTGTGATCCGGGGCAGGGCTTTCTAACACAGAATGTATATACTGAGCATGTGCAAAGTAGGCGACTGTGTAGTTGATTCTGCGGGTCTCATAGAAACACCAAGATCTCCTTTTGATAATGCTTTGCTCAGATTTCTCATATGAAATTTATTTTTTGAACTGAATGAATGATCCGTTCGTGTTCAAGTCAGCTCTACATGTGGCCAAACATTCATTTTCAAAAACATGAATGACTGGTTTTGGTTCTGACACCTACCATGCTGAGGAGAACTTTTCCCTTTGGTTCCTGAGCTGCGTGGAGATGAGAAGACTCTCTCTTTCAAACTCACCTTCTGACTGCAAAGACAAACAATAATTCAGTCAGAACTGAGGAACCTGGTGGCACCCGTGTGGTTGTCCTGCGGACAGTGTCTATAATGAGCATGGCTGAAACTATGTGTCTGTTTGGACACTTTCTGCAGTAAAGATAGAGGAACACAAAGTTCATCTCATTTACTGAAGCTGTTAGGAACCAGCAGAGTTCTGGTTCCTATCTTTACGCTCTGATGGTCTTGCTGTAGATTAATCTGGTTCCTGGTTTTTTTCAAGACCCCCCACATTCTGTCAGTGTGCCCCAGGGCAGCTGTGGATACAATGTAGCCTACCATTGTCAGTGGGTGAATGTGTGGATGACTGATTTGGGTTCTATGGACTTAGTAAAGCTCTATACAATTGCAGGCCACTGGCCATTACTCCTTTAATGGTGTCACATCACCTTGTTTGATCATTTTCAGTTGGTTCTCTTTCAGCAGTTCTGACTCTGATATCAGTTCCTGAACCAAAGTGGGAATAACTGGGTCTAAAGATTTATTTCAGTGGGATGAGATGTTCAGTGCTCTGAAGATACAGTTTCAATCCTGCAGCAGAGATGTTTGAATCTCTGAAACAGAGCTGCAGACTGACCTCGGTGATGGTTCAGGCTGGACGTCCTTCCTGCAAACAGAAACAAAGTTACCAAATCTGTTTGACCATCTAAAAACTAGAACATGTAAACAGCAATGAAACAAAGCGTTATGACCACTTCCTGATCCTGCACCTTTCTAGGTCTTGGACCCTACTTGGAATCTACAGACCCCACGCTTTTTGAAGGGTCAGTTCTGCGATAGTCTGGTTCTGGTCTGAACGTCTGGCTGTTTCAACAGACCAGAGTTTTTGACAGTGGTTATATGGTTTGAGTTATTAACAGTTATTTCAGCAGCTCCGATTCTTCCTAAAGTCAAACATGAGTTATTCCCACAAAATGTCTTCTTAGATGGGTGTTTTCCCTTTGAGACTGTACCACTGTTGGACCTTGATATCTCCTTGCTTAACTTTAGTCCAGCTTTTAATTTGCCTTTTTTAATCAAAGTTACAGAGAAGCTATTTATTAATCAATTAAACTCTAACAACAGCTCTTTTTGTTTTGATTGATTGATTGATTGATTGATTGATTGATTGATTGAGGAGTTGCTTCAGCTGCCTCAGCTTTGACTTGTATGAAATCTTACAAACCTAAACGAAAGTCCAGATTTGTTCTTGAGGTTCCTCAGTAAGTCCAGCTGGTTAAGAGGAGGAATCAACCTGCAGACAAACACAGACAGGATGAAGGTACTGCAGGGTCAGAAGCGTCAGAATGTCTGCAAGCAGAGTCTCACCTGTACATGGGGACAGACACCGTCCTCTCATAATAGTCCCAGGTGGAAGTCAGGTCAGTTCGACTCAGATTTGTGGCATAGACCCTCCAAGCTGCCTGCAGACACATTATTTTGAAATGAGAAACTGACGCCTCCAGAAATTTATTGTCATGTCTCCATTCAGTGGAGAGACACCTAAATCATGTGGAGAACATCAGGAAGAGTTATTAGGATATCAGGAAGAGTCCGTCCTAAAGTTCATTACAGCAGCTAAATCGACAGAACGTTTCGCTCGACATATTAGGTTCAGTTGGACAGTGATGAACGCTGAACGTTCTGTTGAAAAGTAACAGTCTCACCTTCCCTCATTTGACCAATCAGAGAAAAGCTGTGATGTCAGCATTTACCTGAATGAGTCCAGCTGCAGGGTTGCGTCTCTTCTCAAAGTGTTTCTGTCTGTGCTGCTCCTGAACCTTCAGAGCAAATCCAGAACCCAAAATTCCCTGGAAAGAGACGGTCAGGTGAGCTAGAGGAGCAGGTGTCTCACGTGAGTCCTGGTAAATCCAGGTCATCTCATGTAAACAATAAAGTAACTCACAGCTGGCAGAGCAAAGAAGGAAACTCCGATCAGTGTAAATGTTGCAGCCAGCAGACGTCCATTCCAGGTGACAGGAAACTTGTCTCCATATCCGATGGTCGTCAAGGTTATCTGACGGAGACAGTAAGAGATTAATCAGATTGCATTGCTGACAACAATGTGAAGATCAGTAGGACTATACAGGAACTATAGCTTTCACATCAGAGGTCATCTGGGATAACTACACTGCAGCTGGACACACCTGGATTCACTTGTTGGTTAGTTGTAAAGGAGTAACTCATGAGCTGAGATGTAAATTTCAATGTTTGAATTAGACGTTTGCTGTTGCAATGCAGCAATGTAGATCCAACAAAGTAAAAAAATGGCTACAGGGTGGAACAGTTCAAATTTTGTTATAGTTAGTTTTCACTCCTCAACATCTGATGAACTTTCCATCAAAATCAAACGGTTTCTTTATGCTTCCTGTGATCAGGGCTACAGCTACTCTCTGGGCCAAAGAAAGCTAAATCTAACAGTGGACCAGTACCACAACCCAAAAGTTGATGATTAAAATACCCAGAAACCATTAACCTATGTGAGACAGGTGAACACAACATCAAACACCTGTCGCTGTTTGAGGTAATCTTACCAGTCCCCACCAGAGGGCGTCAGCATAGGTCTCAAACTGCTCATTGTCTTCTTTCTCTGCTAAATACACGAGGAAACTGGCCAGAATGAGACACAGGAACCCAATGTACCAGGCAGTGATCAGCTCCTGCAGAGAGAGAGGAGAGCAATCAGTCTGATCAGCCTCATGTCAGTCTATCCATGCAAAACTTCAGCGCAGACTGAGAGCTGATCAATATGAAGGAGATTAGTAAGACGGTTTGGTTTCATGTTTCAGAAACCTGAAAGATGAAACCAGCAGCACAGACACAATGTAAAGCCTTTTCTTCCTAGATCTTCTGCAGCTTTTCTGTTTCCAAAGGTCATACTGACCTTAAGATGCCACGCCCCCTTCTCATTAATACTTTGAAGCAGAAATGTCTTCAAACTGATGGAGTACACAGATCGGATCAGAGCTTCAATCAGCGCTCCAAAGTTTTTATCACCAGAGCCGTTAGATCTCGCTGCATCTTCTTCCAGAGGGTCAAGGGTTTACATGTCATTTCTGCTCATCTTTGCTCCAGTTAGGAGAGCTTATTGGAGCCGCTGTCAGCAGAACAACTGATTTGTTTTGGGCTTGGTTCTGGTGGTAGGAGTGAACCTTTATTAACTCAGCCGGTCATGTTCATTTCTAGGCTGTTCTGATGAAGAACACGACCCCCCGATCAATAACACCATGCACACACCAGTCACCTTGCTGTGGGCGTAGACAACTGATCCTAGCAGTTTCCAGGTTCCTCCACGTCGATCCATTCGGATCATCCGGAGAATCTGTAGAAACCGGAGGGACCTGATGGCAGACGTGGCAAAGACGTTTCCTTGAGTTCCAGCAGCCAGGACAGAGATTGAGGCTATGAGCACCATGATGTCTGCAGAGGGAAAGGTAAAAGACAAAGGTCAAGGGTTAACTACAGAAGATGTTCTTCTGTGAAGATCTTGGAACTGAAGGACAAACATCACAGGTGATTTTTATAGAAACATGAATCATAAAACAGGAGCTTTATTTGAACTCAGCAAATGTTTAACAAAACCAATAGACGTTCAAATCCATCGACATCAGAATGACTTCTGGGTCTGCTGGAGCTCAGTCCTCAGACTAATGCTCCTTCTGGAGCCTGACATTCCTCTCAGGAACCTCGTTTAGTTTTGCCATCTGTTGGGAGTATGATTATTGATTGAATAATCTTGATCAATAATTAGAATTACAAATCATAATCTGACAAAATCAATTTCTTAACCATAAATCCTCATTTACGAATCGAGACCAGAGAGGTTTCTGGTGTTGTAATTGTGGCTCAACGCCTCTGACAATTACAACCGTTAAATACTCCGTAATAGTTAATAACTATTGCCGGAGATGTCACTGTTTAATCGACCGTTTCTGCCGAAACGTGTGGAACTTGAACCTTATTTTGACTGACACATTACTTTTTGCACACAATGAAACACCAAACGCTCTCTCTTTATCTATGTGAATATTTATTAATTGTCACCTACTCAACATGCAAAATTCTACACACACAGGGGTAACACATCTAAATAAGCAAAATCAACAAACGGTAGTGGGTATGTATTGAGTCAACCAGCAGTTTATGGCACAACAGAGGAAAGGAGAGAATATGAAAGGGGGGTGTGGTGATGACTGGTGGGGGGTTGGAGCGCAGCTTAGAGTGTCTTTTATGATCTTCTGATCATAAAACTTCCCCCTTTACTCCTGAACACAAAGGATTGATAACTTTTGGCGGCAAGCTAGCACAGTGAGATTGAAGACAAAGGTAAAATGGAGAATTTTACCATGAGGTCGTTTTAACAGTCCAGTTTTGCAACGCACCCACGTTCAGATAGTAAACACAGACAGCTCTGGGGAACACGGCGGGTCTCGATATTACATAACACATCAAAGTTTCAACAAGCAAGGTTACATGCACATATTATTCAGAACACATGAGATCCTAACCAGCGATTCTGATCGCTTCTACAACCTCTGACCCTGCCCAGGCCTTCTAATAAAGAAATAAAAAAAAGAAATGGGTTTTACTTGTGTCGTCTTCTTCCTGAGCGAGGGAATTCGAGCGAGGAAACGTGGGGTTGAGTTAATTGTGCGTCCACAATTAACTTCAGGGGAACGGTCAGTCTTTGTCCTTCGGTCTTCTTGACAAAAAGGAAAAATATAATCTGACCATCAAAGTCGACTTGAAAATGAAACACGGTAGCGGTTCGTCTCTCCGAAACTCCGTGTCTCCAGTTACGTGTTAACTCACGTCTTCGATCGGCAAAAGTGAAACCTGCGGCCTTCTTAGTCCACAGACTTCAGTTATGAATAGTTCGTTGTCCAACGGGAGAGAATGAAACTCTTCACAGAGTTCTTCTCTTAAAGTGACGCTCTTCAATCACCGTTTCCAGCGGAAGGCGACTTTTCAAACATGAGCGCCTCCTATATAGCATCCTGTGATGTCAGACTGGGGACGCCCAGTCATATCAGTCGCAATGCTCGATGGGATATGTAGGAGCGGGCTGTCCTGGGTACAAAATGGCCGATGCCATTGGAGGGGCACAGTGACGCCCAACAACGTGCAGATAATCCAATACTCAGCAAACAAGTGGTCCAACATTCCCCCCTAGGTTCAAAGGGTGAGATGAATCGCAGTCTTTGAAGCTACTGGGACCATTCTGTCCTTTGCTGAGCAATCAGTGATCTGTGGCGAAGCAGAACAAAACAAAATAGTCTCTGTGTTACTCAAAACCTACGACTGGGCAGGATAGAGGTTAGCCTGGGCAGGACTAACTCTGACTAAACTCATCCCTTTCTACATTGTTCAATGAAACAAATACAGGACAATACATTCACATCATCATTACATTCTTTGGTCATCAGCTTTGGTAATCCTGAGACAAAATGAAACAATAACAGATATCGTACATATATATGTATATATAAGAATAAAAGGAACAAACAAAAATCATGGTTCATAGCTTATTCATCCAACTTCTATTAGGCACTGGACCCTGGCTGTGTCGTTGGCAAAGGCGGTGCTATGAACCGTGAGGGAATGAATGTGAGGGAATCAATCCTGACCTGTAAACGCTTAACCTGCTGGTATGCGGTGTGTAATCTAAAACGAATGGTTAAAACAGGTTTAGGCTTAAACCATTGGCTCTTCCGGATGATGATGGGTTTTAATAGGACTCCTGTCTCTAAACTATCTAGATGTGGAAAGAGGGAGAAAAGAATAAACGAATTGCAGTATTTAGGCTATAAGCCAGGTGTGTTTGTGGAGGTTGCAAGGTGTCTGTCGTGGTGGACTTAGGATTTCTCTACTAAGTTCAGCAGAACTAGGTCAATGGGTATCTGTGCCTCGGTGGGACTGTCTATAGATGAACCAACCTCCTTTAACACGATTTTGTATGAAATCTCGGGCAGCATGGGTGTGTCCATTACATCATTCTTAAACACTTTTGTGAGGTCTGCTGTGCATACAGTGTTATGGAAAATTATCGTGTCAACTTACAGTTTAAGACTGTGTCCTAGAAGGTAGTTATATGTTTAACTGTTTCTGTTGAAGAAAGTTGTTAGTGATTATTGCATGTTAGTGTGAGTTAATGAAACATGCACCTATTTAACTAGTCCTACGCACTGGCCTCTCCTTTCCCGGACATTGAGACAAGCTCTGTTCTTGGGGAGGAGAGTTCGATGTAGGACTTCATCTGGTTCAGCTAAAGAGCAGCAGCTGGGATGATGGTGTCAACCTTTTCTGACAAGCATCCAACCCACTTGATGAAGCTGCATGTCGCAGTTAGGAGGAATTTGTTACCTCCTGTTAATTTTGGAGCTGGTTCGACCCAGTTGGTCTGAAGGTGGAACCAAGGTAATGTAACCCCCCTTCGCTGAAGCGGAGGTTTACTGGTTGGCTGGGATGGCTGAAACTGGCGGCAGGTTAAACATCCTTTGATGTAGACCTGGGTGTCGTGAGACCTTGGAGGCCAGTGCGCCATCTGCTGGAGGGTGTGGAGTGTGGCTTTGTAGCTCCTATGGCACCTAACAGGAGAGTAATGGGCGTCGGATAACGTGACCCCCCTTTGGTCTGTTGGAACAATATCCACAGCATGGGAGAGCTGTTTGATGCCAATCTGCACACTGGCTGTCTTGAGGAGAGGGCGGAGCCCGTCTACTAAAAGGAGTGTGTGGCTGTGTTGTGCCTCAGTTACAAAGGGGTCTTTTTGGCACAAACGGTCATACAGCTCTCTAATGGTTGATGGATGTCCCAGCCAGAATGCTAGTAGCACTTCTGGTATGAACATGGTTTCCAGGTGTACATCTTCCACCACTTTGGGGTTGTAAGTGTCCACACCTGGGTTCTTTAAAGAGCCAAGCAATGCATGACCGCCTCTGGCAGGAGTTTCCTGGATGGCTGGGTGCAGCTGTGTCTCGGAGGTGCACATGACCGGCTCTGATGAGGGCCTGAGAGGTCCTTCGGGCTCCTCTAAGCTGCTGACCTGATTGGTCACAACGAATCGTTCGCTGCGTGCACCCCGTGGGTTTTGCACCTCCGCCTGGACTCAGAGTTGGTCCTGGTGGCCGTCAATGAGTGGGGCCAGCCTGTCCAGCAGGTCCTGGCCACCAAGACAAAGGTCTTTGTTTAATGTGCACCTATAGATGGGGTGCACCAGAGCCGTGTCTTCGGGTGTAATGTCCAGCTCCACCCAATTAGTGATGCATGATCGGTTTTGGGTGCAGCTGGTGATACTTACATCACGAAATTCAGCCTGAAGTGGTTTACTGAGGGAGAGCATGGCTCTACTCGCCTCCTCAAACGAGACCGAGAACCACAGGCTGATCTCTGATCCTGTTTTAAAATGGAACCTCAGTTTGACCTGTCCTCCTATACTAGTGAGATAGTGTAGGTAACCTATATGTTCATTATGGTTCAGTTTACCTAAGAACCTTGGAGCAATGATTTGTGGTGTTTCTCCTGGAGAAGTCCCAAGGGGTTCTTGGAGTTTCCCAGGTTTGTCTCCCCATCCGATCAGGTAGACTCTGATGGCTGTGGAGACTGGGTTCACGCCTAGTCATGCTGACGGGAAGTTTGGGTCTGGTTTAACTAGGTCCGCTTCCTGTTTCAAGGGTTGTGGGGGCATGGTGGCCTGACGCACCGCTTCCGTCACCATCTTACGCAAGGCCTCCTCCATCTCTTTCCCCATAATCCCTTCTGCATGTGGGTTCCACCCTCTTCCATCAGGTTTACCTTTAGGCTTCACGTGATGGTCAGGTCGTCTGTTTGACCGGAAGTGGTCCGGCAACTTTGACTGTGGTTGGTATTCAGTACCACCCCCCCAGTCCAGCTGACAAAACCTATGTTGTTCCCTGAACCTGTTCTTCGCATAGGTTCTGGTTGAAGGCCTTTCCTGACCTTCTAATGCATGGCTGGTTCTTTCAGTCTGGACCTGTAAAACCCTAGCCTCGCTCTCCGATCCCTTGGTCGGGCGAGCACGTGTTTCCCACGCCATCTGAGCATATTTGCGGATCTCTTGCATGCTCATGGCCTTGGTCCTGCAATACATAGTAACTTCGTATCGCACACTTTCATGAAGGTTGTGGAGGAACAGGGATTTAAAAGCATGTTCCTCCTCAATGCCTGGCGCATTGCGTCCTTGGAAGTAAACGGCTCTCAAGCGCCGGTAATACTCCCTGGGTGCTTCGCTTTTCTTTTGCTGGATCGTGAAAGCCCCAAGTGTGGCTGAGGCCCGGTCCGTGTACACGGAATATTCTTCCCTCAAAGCTTCGCAAAGGGTTGAATAACGGTCTCGGACTGCGGGTGTCAGGCTCTCCATGAAAACATGGACGCTCCTGGACGTTGTCTTCCAGATGAGCTTCAGTTTCTCCTGTGCTGATGGGCAGTACAAATCTAGAAGACAGCATTCCACTTCCCTAAGGTAATCATCAATGTTTGATTCTGCCTTATTAGGGTCGAAACGCTCTATGTCTTTAGCAAGGGACTCAAGCTGGCGGGTGCGCAATCCACTTTCAGGGATTGGTCCCGGCCCATCTGAGTCATCATCGGAGAGTTCACTCCGGTTGCACTCAGAGGGTATCGGTGCATCACGCCTCATCCTCGGAGGAGGCAGTGGAGGCTGCTCCCGGTATAACTGTGGGCCCTGTGCTTCCCGGACTCGGGTCCCGGGCAGCGGTTGAGGGTGGTAGGAGCTACCTGAATCCCAGGGGCGGCACTCCTGTTGCCGTGGCGGAGGTGAGGGATCGTAGAGGACCGTACTGCGAGTCACGTTTGACGGCTGCTCGCATCTGAACCCTGAACTATTTACACCTGCTGGGTCCCCAGCTAGGTACCGTTCATGGCTGCTGATTGCAGTGGGGCGGGGCACCGCACCACTGAACCTATTCTGACTACTTACCCCCGTTCTTACCTCGGTGGATGTCTGGGGAACCCCATGAGCCTGGAAAGGTAATCTCTGGAGAGCAGCTTCTACATCCTCCAGATCTGACCTGCAGGTTCTCTCAGGGTTTCGCAGGTGTGGCTCACCTCCAAAGGTTTCAACCTGTGAGGTGGGTCTCGGTTCGTCCCCCCATTCTTCCAGGGGGGGCGGGGTGGCATGGCTACCCTCTATTGCTTCCAATCTATTTCCCACTTCTGTTATTTCCCCTCGAAGGACATCCACCGTCTGCAACGTATCATTCAGCTCGAACTGCAGTTTAACGCGCTGGTCAACTTCCAACATTAACCTTCGCTGATACAACAGAGTGAGCTGTCCTAACACATCAGAGACCCGTCTGTCCTTCGGTGGGTTTTTAATGACTTGGAGCAACTCCTGAATCCTGGCTTCACATTGCTCAATGCCATAATCATTGAGGCCTTTACGCTCCTCGGGGGACAACAGAATCAATGACCCTATCACCTCTTGTGCCTGCATTCCTATGGGGTCCTCCACCATACACACATCTCCAGCTGCAGTCTGGGATGTTCCCTCCATCTTTGGCCCAAAATGCACAATGCAAACACACAAACTGTTTATTTATGAACCACCACTAAAGAAATTAGCAGCAATTCAACAGGCTAAGCTATTCAGTGATTAACGATTGCTAAATTAATTAGCTGCACACAACAGGCTAAGCTGTTCAGTGATTAGGGATTGCTAAACTTAATTAGCTGCACACAACAGGCTAAGCTATTCAGCTAGCTGTCTGATTCATACCTGTCTCTTCCAGGTGTATGGGTTTGCTTAAAATGGGCACACAGGTTTGACCGTTCAAACTGTGGCTTACCCAAGTCTATGCTTTAATGGGGTTAATCAAGCAAACTTGCAAAAAAAAAAAAAAGGGAAAAAGGGAAAGAATTTTTTTGAAATAACCCAGAAACCAAGTTCAAAATAAAATTTTAAAAATGGGAAAACGAAACTAAACATTCAATGCTGTTCTTAGCTTCAAATAAATGTTAGTGTTCTCTAATATGAATCACCTACCTTCCTGTTAAACAACTAAGTTAGTTTTATGAGTCAGGTTAAAACATGCTTCACACTAAAAACCCAGCAAAAATGCTTAAAAGTGGTAATGAATGATCTGTAACTTCAACTTTCAACTTTAAGTTATGCCCTTTTGATCATAGGTGATGGAATAATCTGCCTGTGTTAATGAATTGAGTGATTTAAAAAAAATATATATCAACGTAGGAAATGCAATTCGCACTAGTGACCACCAGATGGTACTGAGTGCAGGTCTGCGGTTTGGGAAATCCAGCTGCAATCTGTAATCTATTAAATGGCCACCATATGTAGGTGTTGTTCTCTAACTGACTGGGAGAATGTTGGTCACAACTGTAATTACGCTCAGTGGACACTGGGGGCAGGTCTGCTGCTTATCAGCGCTGGTTTTTACAGCTGCAGCAGCAGGCTGGCGACTGGAAATTAACTTTAACTTTTCCACAAGTTAAACCAACTTTCACCTTGCATCCACAACAAACACCTCTGAAAGCTAATGTTATCCTTTGCAGTAGAACTGAGCACAACCTAATCGAAATCCCCTAATTCACAAACGTTCTGTGCGAAACTCAAGTCTCCCAATCAACGTCTAGTTAACGGAGATCACAACTGTTCATTCTGTGCAACAGTGATTTGATGTCTGTCTTTTTAAGGCCCACCCAGGGACGCCATATGTTGGGAGTATGATTATTGATTGAATAATCTTGATCAATAATTATAATTACAAATCATAATCTGACAAAATCAATTTCTTAACCATAAATCCTCATTTACGAATTGAGACCAGAGAGGTTTCTGGTGTTGTAATTGTGGCTCAACGCCTCTGACAATTACAACCGTTAAATACTCCGTAATAGTTAATAACTATTGCCGGAGATGTCACTGTTTAATCGACCGTTTCTGCCGAAACGTGTGGAACTTGAACCTTATTTTGACTGACACATCACTTTTTGCACACAATGAAACACCAAACACTCTCTCTTTATCTATGTGAATATTTATTAATTGTCACCTACTCAACATGCAAAATTCTACACACACAGGGGTAAACACATCTAAATAAGCAAAATCAACAAACGGTAGTGGGTATGTATTGAGTCAACCAGCAGTTTATGGCACAACAGAGGAAAGGAGAGAATATGAAAGGGGGGTGTGGTGATGACTGGTGGGGGGTTGGAGCGCAGCTTAGAGTGTCTTTTATGATCTTCTGATCATAAAACTTCCCCCTTTACTCCTGAACACAAAGGATTGATAACTTTTGGCGGCAAGCTAGCACAGTGAGATTGAAGACAAAGGTAAAATGGAGAATTTTACCATGAGGTCGTTTTAACAGTCCAGTTTTGCAACGCACCCACGTTCAGATAGTAAACACAGACAGCTCTGGGGAACACGGCGGGTCTCGATATTACATAACACATCAAAGTTTCAACAAGCAAGGTTACATGCACATATTATTCAGAACACAGGAGATCCTAACCAGCGATTCTGATCACTTCTACAACCTCTGACCCTGCCCAGGCCTTCTAATAAAGAAATAAAAAAAAGAAATGGGTTTTACTTGTGTTGTCTTCTTCCTGAGCGAGGGAATTCGAGCGAGGAAACGTGGGGTTGAGTTAATTGTGCGTCCACAATTAACTTCAGGGGAACGGTGAGTCTTTGTCCTTCGGTCTTCTTGACAAAAAGGAAAAATATGATCTGACCATCAAAGTCGACTTGAAAATGAAACACGGTAGCGGTTCGTCTCTCCGAAACTCCGTGTCTCCAGTTACGTGTTAACTCACGTCTTCGATCGGCAAAAGTGAAACCTGCGGCCTTCTTAGTCCACAGACTTCAGTTATGAATAGTTCGTTGTCCAACGGGAGAGAATGAAACTCTTCACAGAGTTCTTCTCTTAAAGTGACGCTCTTCAATCACCAGGTCGTTTCCAGCGGAAGGCGACTTTTCAAACATGAGCGCCTCCTATATAGCATCCTGTGACGTCAGACTGGGGATGCCCAGTCATATCAGTCGCAATGCTCGATGGGATATGTAGGAGCGGGCTGTCCTGGGTACAAAATGGCCGATGCCATTGGAGGGGCACAGTGACGTCCAACAACGTGCAGATAATCCAATACTCAGCAAACAAGTGGTCCAACACATCCCTTCAGAGCATTCTCAGTGGGGTTCCACCATAATGGAACGGGCTGCAATCAGAGCACAGGGGGTTCTTTCTACCTTCAGATAACACCTCCAGGACCCTTAAGACCAATACCTCAGTCTGACCCTTATTCTATTGGGAATCTTTAAATTGGTTATGAAAAACTTGATTTTATCTCCTTTTATGATTTGTTTTTTCTGGTTGAGTGATGAAGATGCTGGACTCCTCAGTCCCTGAACCTGAACATGTTTCAGACTGAAAGCAGCAGATGGAAGTACTGAGACTCACCGATGACACAGAAGGGTTTTCTGGCAAATTTTAGTCGTCCTCTCCATCCTCTGTAGCGGCAGCAGCAACCTGCAGCCCAGATCCTCACCATGTACTCCACCCCAAACACCACGATAGTCACCACCTCCTGCAGGCAAACAGCACATGAACAGCTGTCAGAAGACTCCTGGAGGTGCAGCTTCTAATGCGGTCTCTGTGGGAGCGTGCACATCTCTTTAACGTTCACTGTGCCGTGAAACTTTCTGGAAGGTCTGTGGAAGCGAGAACCTGATCATCCACGTCAGGCAGACATCAGGTCCAAAGTATCCTAAGACTGACCCACTGCATGTTTATGATTGCCTTTTAAATTTTTGCACACCAGAAACCAGGATAGGACAGTGATACCAGGACTCAGAAATCAATATTATTGCATGTAGAAAGTTCTGCTTTTTAAAAATATAATTATGCAAATACATGAAAAGGTTTGTGCAGTAAAAAGCTAACGCTGATTGAGACCGAACTCTGAAGGCTTTGTCACTGAACACTTTTACTTAAATGTTATGAATTTTCTTTTCATTTTTCACCCACCAAAGGTCCAATATTTCACTCACCTATAGGTGTAATATTAGGGACTATCTCATGCTATAAATGTGTATTTAGTACTTTGAAAAGTTAATTTCAGCTGCACTATTTAACTGTGTATATTTCTTTTTTTTCCTCTGCATTGTATATTTCTTTAATTGTCCCAGTGTAATATAGCAACCCGTCAAACTCTGGCCAACCAGAGTTCGACTGGGTTGGGGTTTCGGCTGCTCGTGATCTCACGTTGCATTAAATCTGATGCTACTGGACCAAACTGAACTTGATTGAACCAATCTACCAGATATGCAGCGGTAGTTGAGAAGGCTCATGTTAGCAGTCTAATGGTGCGTTCACACCAAACGCGATTTCTGCAAATTTTTCACCTCATTTGTGTGCTTTTGCCCGCTTCACATTCCGCGTGAACTCCGCGTTGGCATTCGGCAACAAGCGGCAACGCTTCGCCGCGTCATCAAATAGGAGGAGCATCCATCTGCTGCTTGCTGGTTTCAACTGAACATGCTGGACATGGATTTCACGGATAATCACGGTGTTTTACCTGTGGAGAGCCGAAAAACGCCGCCGACATCAATGTCCCTGGGTTCACCAGATTCTTCAGGGACGGGAACAGTTCGGAGAGTACCACCACCTACTCCAGGGGCTGCGCCTGGATGACGGTCGATTTCAGCGTTACTTCCGTCTATCCAGGACCCAGTTCGAAGATCTGCTGCCCCGCGTTGGGAGATGAATCGGCCTCCGGGACGCCAACTACCGGCGACCGCAGTGAAGCCAGCCCGAAGCCGGACACCGGACACTCAAGCTCCGTGGAGCCAGCGGCATCCAGCCCACGGCCGATCCGAGTCAGGCACCCAGATTTCAGCTAGCTGCTCTCTGTTGCTCCCTCTTCTGACGCGCGGTGGTTCACTAGGGACCGTCAATAAGTTTCCGTACCAAACAATCGTGGAAAATCTGAGTGCCTGAATCGGATCAGTCGTGAGCTAGATGCCGCTAACTCCGCGGAGCTTGAACATCCAACTTCAAACTAACTTCACCGCGGTTTACCGGCGCTGTATCCCCGCTGCTGAACGCCTGTCCATCTGTCTTCGGCGATTTTTAATGTCCACATCTCTTAAATTTAAGATATTTGTGCCTAAACATAACCAGGCCAGAAGTAATTAGTTGAGTCATACAACTCTGGCTTGCCGCACACCGCCACTATGATCTGGTCCTCCATCATTGACAACTGCTTCTTCTCCGCTTTGGTCCTTCACCCTACGTCACAGCCACATCCAGTCCCTGATTGGTTGACGCGACACGAATTTAGGAAAAAGTTCCAATTTTTCAACTCGTCCATCGCGCCGCTCCGCTCCCGCTTCGCTTGCCGCGCCTTCCGTGCCGTGCCCTCAGCGTCCTTCGCACCGCGCCGCTCCTGAACGCGCCTCTACGTAGGGATAACATGTAAATTGGCCGCTCCTTTCGCAGAAATCGCGTTTGGTGTGAACGCACCTCAATGGATCACGTCCAGGAGAACAGACATCAGAGAGCTGTTCACCATGTTGGTAGTCGAGTTCACAAAGTATTTTCTCTTGTTTATCTTTCTTGTCAAATTTTCTTAGAAGCTCCTGAATCTATAAACCAAAACCTCTTTAAACCATCCAACAGAAACTGATTCTCTGGTCTAGAGTTCTTCATTCCTTGAAGTGCAGAGCTTCAGTGAGCAGTTCTAACTGGTTTCCAGCTGAGGGAAGGTTCAGGCTCAGCTATGGCACAGAACATTCAAACTCCAAGAACTTTGGGGGCATCAGAGGAAGGTCCATCATCTGCTAACCTGAGGATGTGGTTTGATTTTTAACATAAAGACAAAAGAAGAAACCTGTGAAGAACTGAAGACAACAAAGGAGCAGACAGAACATTTCTTCTTAAGGTTTGTGAGCAGCAACACCAACAATCATCATCTCCAAAAAACACTGGAACTAACATTTATCTGTATCTTCTTCAACACCAGCTAACAGTCAGAGAACTGCACCAGCAAACATCTTCCACCCCAGTTCATCACCATGACTGGTTCCAAGTTGAGCCCAGTTTAGAAAGAGGAGAACCCTGTCATACTCACTGTAGAACCAGACATGTTGGTGGTGTTTTATTTTTTTACCAGGATGTAGAGGGCATCCTCCGAACTCTTCTCATACTCTCTGATGGTGGAGAACACAGACAGAACCAGGCAGGAGAACACCAGCAGGAACCTGTACACAGAACATCAATGAACCAATGAAAACTGAGCCCAGATCAATGAGTCAGAGCTTCATTCTAGTGGTGGTATCTGATCTGAGATCTGTCTGTAGGAGCTGATCTTCAGCTGCTCCTGGAATCTCTGAGCAGTCATAAAGAAGCTTCTTCAATAATAAAAATGTATCTGAATAATTAAAAAACAGACAAATCAATGAAGCAACAGCGTTAGCTGACAGGTGTGCATGTGATGTTGAGTCAGGTAATTACACATAGGCGTGGTAGATGAAGGCCCATCCTCGAGGTCTCTCTAGGACATTGTACAAGAAGTTCTGAAGTCGCCTGTAGAGGGCGTTTCTTTTAGGAGGTTTCTTTCCTCCAGAGACGCTGCTGCGCTGACGCCGAGGACCTTCATCTCCACCTGAAGGCCACAAATATCCATTTTCAGAATCAGATTTGTTGGCCAAGATTGTGACACAAACAACGAATCTGACTTTGGGTCCTCTTTGCTTTCAATGGACAGAAATCTTTATTATAAATTGATCCTCTCTGCAGACCTGATTGTTGGTTGCAGTCTGGACCTGTCCTGTTTGGTGGATGAACCAAACCACACTGAGATGGACAAAGAAAGGACAGACTGAATGATGGCAGTGTAAAAGATGACCAGCTGCTCCTGTGGAAGGTTGGACTTCTTGAGTTAAAGCAGGTCTCTGCTGGACCTCTGCTGGACCTTCTTCTGAACAGTGTCTATGAGAACCATCTCAGGCAATGCAAGTTTCTTTATATAGCACATTTCAGTAGGAAGACAATTAAAATGCTATACATGAAAAAACAGATAAAGAGACACAATAGGAAAAGTACATTACAGTGGCATAAAAGTAATTAAATAAATAACAAAAACAAATAATTAAAAGAATAAAAATTTTAAAAACTTAAATTATAAGATGATAATTAAAAAAAATTAATGAATAAATGATTGATAAGAAAATGAAAGGAAAATTGGACTGAAAGCTTAACTAATAATGCTTAGATGGCCCAGTCAAAGGCCACTCTAAACAAATAAGTTTTTAATCTTGATTTAAAGCAACTTAGGGTTTCGGCGCTTTTCCAGTTTTCTGGCAGTTTATTCCAGATTAGTGGAGCATAAGAAATAAAAGCTGCTTCTCCATGTTTGGTTCTGGTTCTGGTTCTGCAGAGTAGATTTGAGCCAGAAGACCTGAGAGGTCTGGGTGGTTGATCCACTGACAACAAGTCTGTAATGTATTTTGGTGCTAAGCCATTCAGTGATTTATAGACTAACATAATTATTTTAAAGTCTATTCTCTGAGCTACAGGGAGCCAGTGTAGGGACTTTAGAACCGGGCTGATGTGCTCCACTTTCTTAGTTCTAGTGAGGACGCGGGCAGCAGCGTTCTGGATCAACTGCAGCTGTCTGATCCACTTTTTAGGCAGACCTGTGAAGACACCGTTGCAGTAATCAATTCTACTAAAGATGAACGCATGAATTAGTTTTTCTAGGTCCTGCTGAGACATTAGTCCTTTAATCCTGGAGATGTTCTTTAGGTGATAGAAGGCCGACCTTGTTACTGTCTTTATGTTCCTCTGAAGGTTCAGGTCTGAGTCCATCACTACACCCAGGTTTCCAGCCTGACTGCTGGTTTCTAGCTGTATTAACTGAAGCTGTGTGCTAACTTTTAAACGCTCTTCCTTTGGTCCAAAGATTATTACTTCAGTTTTGTTTTGATTCAGCTGAAGAAAATTTAGGCCCATCCATGCATTGATTTCTTCTAAGCATTTACCCAGCGCTTGAATGGGTTCATGGTCACCTGGTGACATCGTAACGTATAGCTGTGTGTCGTCTGCGTAGTTATAATAACTTATGTTGTTGTTTATTAAAATCTGAGTTAGGGGGAGCATGTAGATATTGAATAGGAGGGGCCCTAAGATGGACCCTTGGGGAACGCCACATGTGATTTTTGTGCTCTCTGATATAAAGTTACCTACTGACACAAAAAGGTCCCTGTCCTTCAAGTAGGATTTAAACCAGTTGAGTTCTGTACCAGAAAGGCCGACAAAGTTTTCCAGGCGCTCTAATAAAATGGAGTGATCAACAGTGTTGAATGCTGCACTAAGGTCCAATAATACCAAAACTATGGTTCTTCCACAGTCTGCATTTATACGGATGTCATTGAACACCTTGACAAGAGCAGTCTCTGTGCTGTGGTGAGCAGGAAGCCTGACTGGAAGACATTGAAGTAGTTGGTCATTGTTTGGAACTCTTCAAACTGGATCCAAGAGTGTAATACGATCATGCGATCATATGCACTTAAGTTAAGTAGCAATGAATTACTGTTTGTGTATCCAGTATTCATTCATGAACGGGTAATTAAGGTGCAAGCATGGCTTGACTTTTCTCTCTGAGGTCTACAGAAGCAAACTGTGTTCCAGAGAGTTCCCAGCAGCAATCAGATGTTATTACACTCAAAGCTTTCTGAAGGAAAGCTGTCGGTAAAACATCGAGACAGCAAGAAGAAGAGCTTAGTTGCTGTACGATTTCTTCTAAGTTTTTGTAGTTTATTTGGTGAAATTGGGACATTTTGTCAAAATCAGTTCTAGTTGGAGACAACTTTGGTCCTGGAGTTGATGTGGATGTGCTGATTGCCTCTCTGATCTTTTGGGTTTTTTCAGTAAAGAAGTTAGCAAATTCATTGCAGGCCCTGGTAGAGTGGAGTTCAGATGCTACAGTTACAGGAGGGTTTATTAACCTGTCGACCGTGGCAAATAATGCACCAGCATTGTTAATGTTTTTGCTGATGATCTCAGAAAAGAAAGATTCTCTTGCATGTTTCAGTTGTAGGTTATATCTGTATAGTCTCTCTTTATAGATCATATAGTGAACCTGGAGTCCAGTCTTTCTCCACCTGCGTTCAGCTTTTCAGCACTCCTTTTTTTCACTTCTGACTGGCACTTCTCCATGGAGACATTTTCTTCCCAGAAACGACTTTCACTTTAATTGGAGCAATTGAATCAATGATGTCTGAGATTTTAGAATGAAAGTTTTCTACCAGCTCATCTACAGTGTTACAGGGCAAAGTGGAGGTAGAAGAGTAAATCTGGTTAAAGGTTTCAGCAGCACCGTCCTTAAAGATGCGTTTTCTTATCATGTCTCTTTGGTAAACTGAGTCATTGCAGATGATGCTTTCAAAAATAACAGAAAAGTGGTCAGATAGAGCAACATCAGTTACAGACACCTTGGAAATGTTTAGACCCTTAGTGATGATCAAGTCCAAAATATGTCCCTGTTTGTGCGTTTGCTGTTTAACATGTTGAGTCAAACCAACATTTCTAAGAGTGTCACATAGATCTATTGGACTTCTATCTTCAGGATTGTCCATGTGAATGTTGAAGTCTCCCACAATAATTAAACAGTCATAATAAACACATATCACAGATAAAAGTTCATTACAATCACTGAAAAAGTTTGTTTTGGACTTAGGAGGCCTGTAAATCCTCATCTCCACAGTCTTGAGTGGGTTAAGCTGCAGGTGGTTCTGACCACACAAGCGTACCAGCCAAACCACCTCCTGTCTGTCTGTAGACTCATCACTGTCCTTGTCATGTGATGTTGTGGTTTGTTTGGACCAAAGTGCAGATAAACACTTGGGAGCAGCATGGTAAGTTGAAGAGTCTCTCTTGTAATAATAATAAACATGAACAATGACTTACATGGGTGAGCCAGAATAACGACATGGAGCCAGGTAGCGACAGGGGAGACAACAGGAGGAACCAGCAGGGAACAATGAAAACCAACAAGCTTATAAACAGAGGGAGGTGGAGTATGAACCAATTTAACAGGGAGGCAAGTAATCAGAGAAATCATGGAACAGGCTGTGGGGAACTGAGGAGAAATGTGTCTAAACTAATGAGTAGAGGGAAAGCAGGGACACGAGGAACTGAGCAGAAAACAAGGAAACTAAACTAAATAATAAAACCGAGGGGAAAAACAGACCTATAGGAAAATATAAACAAACACATGAAACAATAATCTAACAACTAACAGAAGTAATCAATGACCTGGATGAAAAGAAAACACCTGGCTGAGAAACGTCAACAAAAACACAATGCTGACTGAGAAGGAAATAAACAAAACACAAACTCAAAACCCTAACTGGCATGTCCTGGATCAGTCCAATAACAGTCGTGTCATCTACAAACTTCAGGAGTTTCACAGACGGGTCCGCTGAGGTCCAGTTATTTGTGTGGAGAGGTTGGTGAGACTTTCAGATGCTGAAAGAACCTCTCCATCTTTGTCAGGAGGGTCTATAAATGGGGGCGGGACTTTGCTTGGGCCTTTTCTTCCTGCTTTGACACACTTGAGGAAAACTGAGACAAGCTGTGGTTTGGTTCCAGTCGTATGTTTGGTGAGGAATCTAATTCAATTCAGTTCAATTCAATTCAAAAATACTTTATTAATCCCAAAGGGAAATTAAATGTTGTTGTAGCTCATATTATGAAGGTTTCTTCAAAGAGTCGTTGTAGATGCTGATGGCTGTGGGCAGGAAGGATCTCCTGTAGCGCTCCGTCTTACAGCAGATCTGAAGAAGCCTCTGACTGAAGACACTCTGTTGTTGTAGGACAGTCTCGTGAAGAGGATGCTCAGGGTTCTCCATGATGTTCTTCATTTTATGAAGAATCCGTCTTTCCACAATGATCTCCAGAGGTTCCAGAGGAGTCCCCAGAACAGAACCAGCCTTCTTTATCAGCTTGTTGAGCTTTTTTAAGTCCCTGGCTCTGATGTTGCTTCCCCAGCAGATGATGGATGAAGAGATCACACTTTCCACAACAGACTTATAGAAGATATGCAGCATCTTGCTGTAAACACCAAAGGACCTAAGCTTCCTCAAGAAGTACAGTCTGCTCTGTCCCTTCTTGTAGATGGCTTCACAGTTGCATCTCCACTCTAGTCTGTTGTCCAGGTGAACACCGAGGTATTTATACTCCTCCACCACCTTGGTGTAACCTTTGACTCTGCTTTCTCCTTAGATACCCACATCAAATCTCTGGTTCACTCGTTTTTATCATTTATGGAACCTTGCTAAGTTAAGTCCCATTGTGTCACGTTCTGAACTTGAGATTACTATCCATGCATTCATTTCCTCACGTTTGGATTACAGTAATGCTTTATTTACCTATCTTAGCAAAAACTCCCTGGAACGTCTCCAGGTTGTTCAGAATGTTGCTGCTAGACTTCTGACAAAATCTTCTAAGTATTCCCATTCCACACCATTACTCATCCAGCTGCACTGGCTCCCCATTAAATTCAGAGCTCAGTTTAAGATTCTGGTCCTGACTTATAGAGGTCTTCATGGTCAAGCCCCAACTTATATCAGTGAACTCTTATATCCGTACAATCCCCCCAGGTCTCTGAGGTCATGCGATAAAGTCCTACTGGCTGTACATCACACAAGGCTGAAAACTAAGGGTGATAAAGCTTTTGCAACAGTAGCTCCCCGACTCTGGAACTCTATCCCCTTGTGTATAAGGACTGCGGATTCGGTGGTGTCTTTTAAAAAACAGCTAAAAACTAATCTTTTTAGGCTTGCGTTTGGTTAGTTTATTTCTGATTTTATCTTATCTTCTTCTATTTTACATTTATAAATATACTATTCCAATTGTACTTTGTATTAGTGTTGTGAAGCACTTTGTGATCTGTGTCTTGAGAGGTGCTATATAAATAAAAGTTTACTTACTTACTTACCTCCACCTCTTCTCCCATGATGGAAATAGTTTTTGACTTATTCCCGTTTCTCTTAAAATCTACAATCATCTCCTTTGTTTTAGACACATTCAAAATGAGATGATTGTTTCCACACCATGCCACAAAGTGATCCACCACCTTCCTGTACTCAGCTTCTTGTCCATCTCTGATCCACCAACAACTGCAGAATCATCCGAGTATTTCTGCAGATGACAGGAGTCTGTCTTGTACTGGAAGTCTGAGGTGTACAGAGTGAAAAGGAATGGTGAGAGTACAGTCCCCTGTGGTACTCCTGTGCTGCTGAATACCTGGTTAGACTCACAACCCTTCAGTCTCACAAACTGCGGTCTGTTTGTCAGGTAGTCTTTGATCCAGGAGATTGTTGAGGCCTCCACCTGAGTCTTCTGGAGTTTCTGACAAAGCACATCAGGTTGAATTGTGTTAAATGTTCTGGAGAAATCAAAGAACATGATCCTCACAGTGCTGCTGATATGGTTGAAGGCAAACATGTAGAAGCAGAAGGGTCCATGGCTGAGGTGGAAGATGAAACATTTGAGGTGTTACTGGACAGCTGTGGGTCCTGTGGGTCAAAGGAAGGTGGAATGTCTGTTTGGCTGTGAGCAGGAGAGGAGGATGCGAAGTTTGTTTCTGAAGCGAACCTATTAAAGAATGTGTTTAGTTCATTGGTTCTGTCCAGACCTCCATCGGTCCGATCTTCTTTCTGCTTGAAGCCTGTGATCTTCTTCATCCAATCTTTTTTTCTTGTTAAGCAGGTTCTTCAGGTCACTGGTGTTGGGACCACAGCCATGGTTACAATGTGAAAGGCCAGTACAGACTTTCCTGGAACTTTCTAAATAAATTGCATTTAACCGAGTTCAAGCACAACTTCAGAAGGGGAAGGGGTGTAGCAGCAGACTTCCCATGATGCCACTGCCTGTATAAAACCCCCACCTTTCCAATGGTCCTTTCTCTTCCACCCGGACCCCATGTGAGGCTGGCCGGGGAGACAGCGCGCTAATGTCTCTTTGCTGGCAAACAGACAAACTCTTCAAACTGGATCCAAGGGTGTCATACGATCATCGATCATATGCACTGAGTTAAGTACGGATTAATTACTGTTTGTGTTCCCGGTATTCATTCATAAAAGGGAAATTAAGGTATAAGCATTGCTTGACTTTCTCTCTGAGGCCTGCAGAAGCAAACTGTGTTCCAGAGAAGTCCCCAGTAGAGACGCTGTCTCTATGAAGCCGAGTGGAGCGATTTTTCCCAGTCTGAAAGGACGACAACAGGAGCCGCATTACCATAGTTTAGTTGGATTGTTTTAGCAAAGTAAAGAGTTTGTTGATTGAAATATGTTTGACTTTGAGTTGACTTATTTTTGTTAATAAATTCTTGTATTTTAAGAAATTGTGTGAATTCATTCCATGTGTGTGTAGAGTTTTGCTGTTCAATAATGTCAGAGCTCCTCTCACACCTTTCTATTTTGTCCTGATACCATCGCCTTACTGGGCTGGTATTCACAGGATAACCCTTAACAGACGGAAACATTATTTGATAAAATATTAATATTAAATATTGAATAATATTTTCAGATTCATAGTCACAACATATGGCATCCCTGGTGATCCAGGGTTTGTTATTGGGGAAGCATCTCAGCATTCTGGTGGGGATGATGTTATCTACACAGAAGTTTATATAGTCGGTTACACACTCAGTCATGGCATTGATGTCCTCTCCATGTGGCTGGCACAGTGCTCCCCACTGTGTAGCCTCAAAGCAACCTTGCAGGGCTTCTTCAGCTTCCTGTGACCATTTTCTCACAGTCCTCTTTATTAGAGGTTGTCTCTGAACAAGGGGCTTATATTTCAAGCAGAGAAAAAACAGATTTTTTTCTGATTTGCCTAGAGGAGGTCTTGTTGTGGAGATGTATGAGTCCTTGACATTTGCAGAAAACAAATACAACATTTTGTTTTCTCTGATAGAGCAGCTGACAAACTGTTGAAATGTTGGAAGTGTAGCAGAAAGTGAAGCATGGTTAAAATCACCAGATATTGCCCCAAACACATTGGGGTGTTGTGTCTGTAGCTTAGCAACAACTGAGCTGATGGCATCACGTACAGTGTGAGCAACGTAAACGTAAACGTTTGCCAAAATAACACCGGGGAACTCTCTGTGTAAATAATATGGACAAAAACTTACTGCCAACAATTCAATATCTGGACTGTAGAGACGGCACTTCACAGTAACTTGTCCTGGATTACACCATCTGTTGTTCACACATACTGCCAGTCCACCTCCTTTGTGTTTGTCACTCCTCATTAAATCTCTGTCTGCTCATATGGTTAAAAAGCCTGGCAGAGAGACGCTGGAGTCGGGGATATGATCCTGCAGCCATGTCTCAGTAAATCACATAATACTGCATGCCCGGTACTCTGGCTGGGTCCTTTGTAGGGCTTGGAGTTCATCCAACTTGTTTCCCAACGATCTCACATTGCCCATCATAATCGACGGAAGAGATGGTTTGAACTTCCTCCTTCTCTCTCTTCTCTTAGCTCCTGCTCTGTATCCACAACGTCTTCTTTTCAACTCATCAGGGATTTGGGGTTGTAGTTGAAGTATTATTTGAGCTTTTGAGATATTAATCAGCTGCTCCCGGTTGTAAGAAACAACCCCGTTGCCATGGCAATGCATCATAACAAATGTCCAAAAGTAGAAAAGTATTAGGAAAAATCCTCACAGCTGCACAGCATCCGACACCAGAGAGGACAGTCGTCCAAAAAAAATCAACTGTATCCACCACAAGAGGAATTTGAGTTCCCAAAAAAGAATAAATCAGAATGAAAAGTAACAGAGCTACTCCAACCTGCTGCCACCTTGAGCGGCACAATTCTAGATACTTATACTTATACTTGGAGTCGTTGCTCATTGCAAACTAGCAATGTTATCAGATGTGCTTTAAGAACATTACATTAAATGATTATGAAGCTCTCATTTCAGGGAGGCTACATTTTGTACTTTATGCAGATTTCAGTAACCTGGATGTTGCTGATTGCAAGGGAGGCCGGGGGCTGTAGTCCAGTTTATCAAAGTATTACTTTTCTTCAAATGATGTAAAATGTTTTAGTAGATTTCTATGTTAATCAGTTTTTGTGTACTGTTTTGGTGTTTACCCACCGACCTGAAAGCCCAGCCGTGCATCACAGCAGTCCTGAACCCCAGTTTAGAGCATTGCAATTGATTTAGATTTTGGCTCCAAAATTCACAAAAACTACATTCTTTCAAAGATGGCGCTGCGTGAACAGCAGCAAGTTATTTCAGATCTGCCTCCCGTTTTCCTACTTTTCCTATTTTAAGTGTTTTAGACGATTTTCTCTATTTTTCTTTACAGTGAGTGAAACACTGTGCAGTTGTGCGCTTGGGAAGCCTACTTTTATTATTGTTGTGTTTGGCTTTTTCCTGCTTTCCGCACTCTTTGAGTCCGCACTGGGGAACCCTAATGGATTTAACCATAGCCCCATTGTCTACACATGGGACCTCCTTAGGCTGTGTGACCCTGCGTTTCACCACGCAGAGATGCCGGAGATTCCTGCAGAGAGACAGAGGAGACTTAGGAGGAGGTACAGACCATATCTGCCCTCCATAATTATGGGAAATGTCGGCTCCATCTCCAACAAGACAGAGGAGCTGGCCACGCTGACGCGGCAACAGAGAAAGTACCGGGAGTGCAGGCTCTTGTGTTTTACGGAGGCATGGTTAAATGGACGGGTTCAAACTCGTGCGAGCAGACCGGAGTGTGGCGGAGAGCGGTAAGAAGAAAGGAGGAGGGCTGGCGGTGTTTGTGAATGAGAGGTGGTGTAACAGGATGCATCCACGTGAAGGAACAGCTTTGAACCCGGGACTTGGAGAATACATCAAGTGGCATACGAGAGAGAACAAGATGCTGGATGCTATGCTAACATGAAGGACGCTTACACCTCTGCCCCCTTCCCACTTCTTGGACTATCCGACCACAACCTCATCCATCTGGTCCACCAATACACACCCAAGGTGAGAAGAAAGCGAGCACAGAAAAGATCTGTGAAAGTGTGGACGGAGGAGGCCAAAGAGAGATTGCAGGACTGTTTTTAAACCACAGACTGGGGCATGCTCTGCAGCTCTTATGGAGAGGACATTGATGGCCTGACCTACTGCATCATGGACCACATTAACTTCTGTGTGGACAGTATTGTGCCAACCCAATAGGTAAGGTGCTTCTCCAACAACCATCCCATCTGAACCAGAAGAAGAGGGCTTTCAACTCAGGGAACCGGGGGGTGGGGGAGTTCAGCTCGAGCTCCAGTGGAGGATCAGTAGGTGTGAGAAGGACTACATGAGAAGCTGTTGGAGCGGATCGCTCAGAACAATGTGCGGAACGTGTGGAGAGGACTTAAGAACTTTTCTGGATGTGGACAGGGTGTCAGAGGGACAGCTGATGGAGACCAGCACTGGGCAGATGAATTAAACTTCAACAGATTTGGTTCTCCCCCCACTCCCTCTGCACACTTCCTGCTCCCCCCTCTTCACACATGTCCAGCCCAACAGACGCTCCTCTCTTCCCCCGAATACCTTCATCTACAGCCAGCCCCTCCACCCCAGCAGCCCCCCCCCCCCCCCTTCTTTTTATATTATACTGATATTTTGGTCTTCTTTCATTTGAATCAATAATGATTGTTGGTCGCAGATAATCCCAGAGGTCAGAAGTGCGCTCATGTCAGAACAGATTTTATGAAACGTGTTGGGTTTTTATGCAAATGACAGCTTCTTTATTAAAAATATGATGCAGAAAACTTTTAAAGGCAGCAGTGTGGACCAACGTCTCTGAACTGAAACACTGAAGTACAGGCTTTTAATATTTCTCAGAGAGAAATTTTACAGGGTGATGTAAGAATCACACTTATAATGTAGAAGTTTTCTATAGGATTAAATGATGTCAGACATGCAGCTGCAGCCTCAGACTGAGATCAGACTCCTGTTTTTGCAGAGCTGCAGGTCTAACAGGATGTATAGAAGAACACAAAAATGTTGCTGCAGAACATCAAAGACAATCTGGAAGCTGGATGGAAACATCCTCACAGCATCGTTGTTCATGTACAGGTCCTTCTCAAAATATTAGCATATTGTGATAAAGTTCATTATTTTCTATAATGTAATGATGAAAATTTAACATTCATATATTTTTGATTCATTGCACACTAACTGAAATATTTCAGGTCTTTTATTGTCTTAATACGGATTATTTTGGCATACAGCTCATGAAAACCCAACATTCCTATCTCACAAAATTAGCATATTTCATCCGACCAATAAAAGAAAAGTGTTTTTAATCTGCCGCTGTTTCTGGTTCAAAAGTGGCTTGACCTGGGGAATGCGGCACCTGTAGCCCATTTCCTGCACACGCCTGTGCACGGTGGCTCTGGATGTTTCTACTCCAGACTCAGTCCACTGCTTCCGCAGGTCCCCCAAGGTCTGGAATCGGCCCTTCTCCACAATCTTCCTCAGGGTCCGGTCACCTCTTCTCGTTGTGCAGCGTTTTCTGCCACACTTTTTCCTTCCCACAGACTTCCCACTGAGGTGCCTTGATACAGCACTCTGGGAACAGCCTATTCGTTCAGAAATGTCTTTCTGTGTCTTACCCTCTTGCTTGAGGGTGTCAATAGTGGCCTTCTGGACAGCAGTCAGGTCGGCAGTCTTACCCATGATTGGGGTTTTGAGTGATGAACCAGGCTGGGAGTTTTAAAGGCCTCAGGAATCTTTTGCAGGTGTTTAGAGTTAACTCGTTGATTCAGATGATTAGGTTCATAGCTCGTTTAGAGACCCTTTTAATGATATGCTAATTTTGTGAGATAGGAATTTTGGGTTTTCATGAGCTGTATGCTAAAATCATCCGTATTAAGACAATAAAAGACCTGAAATATTTCAGTTAGTGTGCAATGAATCTAAAATATATGAATGTTAAATTTTCATCATGACATTATGGAAAATAATTAACTTTATCACAATATGCTAATATTTTGAGAAGGACCTGTATGTTAACTAACTAATACATGATGGCACATTACAATATACTTCAGCTCTCAGCTCCTTCTCTGCTCCCAGGGTCATATGTGATGCAAACCAGATCATGGGTAATGAGCACATGGAGAGGAACTTAAAGCACTGTGCAAATTTTCCTACTTTACTTGTTCACCAAACTGAAATATACCCATTTCAGTAAAAGGAGGACTTCACAAAGCACAGAGCACCTCCCTGAGCTCAACCTCAGCTCCCTGAGCTGGACTTTAGCACCCTGAGTTTAACTCAAAATTAAGAACCTCAGGATTGATTCAATTTAGGAATATCAGCTGTTCTCTATTCAGGTTGAGACAATCCAGAGTTCATGGAGAGATTCAGAGTTTGTTGTTCCTCCTTTCTGGATTCCTCATGATCAGTTTTATGTTAAAACAACAGAATAAACAGAGGGTGTACTTTCTTTTAAACACGACTGTGGCTTAACTTTAGCGTAATATTAAATATATTCGAATAAATGAAACTCCGTTTAATGTTTTATTTCACAGCTGGTTTCTAGGGTCGGAACTGGTTCCTGAGACTTTTATTTAATCAGACCCAACAGTTTGGGTCATAAACAAGAAGCAGCACAGTTTGCACTTTGACCAGAACCTAAAGATCACTATGATCCAATCCTAAAACTGATCCAGAATTACAATGACCCAGTCCAGACCCAGACTAGCACATGTGAACTCTGTAACTGTGCCTCAGTTCCTGCTGACTCTGAAATGTTCCTCAGCTCTTCCATGATGCAGCACCATCTCTGAGGCCTCTTCATAGGCCTGCACTGCAAACATAAACAGACCCATCTTAAACAGCACACTCCGGACCTGCATGTCTGGATCAGAACCCTGGCCGTTTCCTTCTATCCTGGACCAGTTTACCTGTCCTGTTTTTATTCCCAAACATCCCGCACCGAACACGCGCACCACCATTCTCTGTGCGCGTCCCCGTGGATGAGCTCACCTGCGATGAGCAGGGCTCCGTCCCTGCTGGACTCCGTCCCTCCGGACTCCAGGCCCACGAAGCCCACCTTCAGCTTCTTCTGTTCAGTCTGCGCTCCGGGGAACACCCCGCCGTTCCGGGACTTCTGCACCATGACGGGGACGTGCACCGAGCTGCGGAGCTACACCGTGGCCGCACACGGAGCTTCGAGGCGGGGCGGAGGCTGCGGGAACATCGCTACTGGAAGATGGAGGGATGAAGAGAAATAACGCAGAGAGGACATCCGAGCTGTAGATTGGCTGATCAGCAGATCTTCCTCCTCTACCTCACCTCTGTGTGCGTAAATCGACGGGATGACGTCAGCGGCTGACGATCAGCACAAATCAAGAGCGATTCAGAGGGACTATTATTATGGCAGGCCGCTTTAAAAATAAAATCGGCTTCACCATACTTACATTCCAGATATCTGAAATTAATTAATGACTAGGCATATTAGTTAATTAAGATATCTCTAATTGTATTCTGACAGCTATAAATGACATCAGATTTACCGTTTAGTTGTATGGAGTCTCCAATTCAAGATATCTGTAATAAATCACTGACTATCTGAAACGTATATTTCAGATATCATCAATTAAATTATGAATAGTCAGAACAAATTACCTCAAATTTGCTTTCTAACTAGTCATAATTCTTATGAACATGTCTTAAATGACCTTGTTATTCAATATATCTTAAATTTATTTTTAGATATCTGAAACTATGATTTGTCCAGTGCAAATTCAATTGCAGATATCTTGAAAGCAAATACTGACTAGGGCTAAACTAAGTTAGGGATATCTAGAAATGCATTTTGAACTAGTCAAAAATTCCTTTTAAGATATCTCCAAATAAATTAGAGATATCTCAAACATTTTTTATCCAGACATCCTTTGTGTGAGGTATGATTCAAGTCAACTCAGAGGCAAGAACGATACATTTCAGTTTTACTTGCAAGGGTAGCCCACTTTGCAGTGCAAACTACAAAGTTTTGACACCCTATCTCTTTATTTATATGCACAGTTCAACAGACAGTTCAGACAGGGTGTATATGTGTGTGTGAGGCTGAAAGGAGGCTGGTTCTCACGGGATGCGATTGTGTGAAATAGATAACGGTGATCCCACACACAGGAGGGCTGCATACCAGAGCATGATACAAAGCGGAGTGCAGGTGCCTTGCAACACAAAGTTTTTACATGAGTGATAACAAGTCCTCGCACCCATCCAACAGTCCCTCCTTTTATCACAAGTAAAAACATTTTATATAAAAACGAATAAGAAAAATACTCTGTATGAGCAGAAACCCACGGACGGTAAACAGATTTTATTTTGTGGGAAATACTCATACGGCCCCGCCGCCCTCGGCGACCATTAAAAGTTAAATGTTGATCAATACTTGAAATCATAAAAATAAAAGATCAATACTTGAAAACATAAAAGAATAATACTTAATGAAAACAGTGAAACATAAGAAAGGAATTAAAAAATCTGCCCTGTTTATGTCATCATTGTACTTTTTCTTATTTCACTTAAGCAACAACTTCTTTCGATTTTCTGCTGTAAGGTCATTTTATGAAATACAATGTATGAGTACACTCAGGTTTTTGATGTGATTTATTTACAACATGTCATCATAATCGTCCCCTTCATTTTCGTGCATTTCTACCTGGTTCAGTGTTGCATATGCCACCGTGACTGACTGAGTTACTATTCTTTGTACCATGCATTTGCAACATGGGATAATACATATTGACAGGAGACACAGAAGGCCCATGCATGCTATTACTGCAACTAGGAGAACCTTAAACAGATTTATCCATCCCCCTGTGAGCATCCAATCTAACCAAGTACCAGTAATTTTGCAGAAATGGGTGTGCGTCATGTCCTTCCGTCAGTGGTCTGAGATGGGTCCCGTCTGTTGTCCACCTTTTCTGCAGTGTCCTCTCCCCTGGATCCTGTAGTGATAGAAGAATAAGTACTGCTGCCAGTACAAAGCTCAGGCTTATCAGTCCTGTCCACATGTTACAGAGAGCCATTTTATAAGTCGGGTACAGATCAGCTGTTTTCTTCACCGGTTTGAGACACTGGGCCCTATGGCTCCTCCAGTCCCTTTGTACCCGGGCATACAGCTCATGAAAACCCAAAATTCCTATCTCACAAAATTAGCATATTTCATCCGACCAATAAAAGAAAAGTGTTTTTAATACAAAAAACGTCAACCTTCAAATAATCATGTACAGTTATGCACTCAATACTTGGTCGGGAATCCTTTGGCAGAAATGACTGCTTCAATGCGGCGTGGCATGGAGGCAATCAGCCTGTGGCACTGCTGAGGTCTTATGGAGGCCCAGGATGCTTCGATAGCGGCCTTTAGCTCATCCAGAGTGTTGGGTCTTGAGTCTCTCAACGTTCTCTTCACAATATCCCACAGATTCTCTATGGGGTTCAGGTCAGGAGAGTTGGCAGGCCAATTGAGCACAGTGATACCATGGTCAGTAAACCATTTACCAGTGGTTTTGGCACTGTGAGCAGGTGCCAGGTCGTGCTGAAAAATGAAATCTTCATCTCCATAAAGCTTTTCAGCAGATGGAAGCATGAAGTGCTCCAAAATCTCCTGATAGGTAGCTGCATTGACCCTGCCCTTGATAAAACACAGTGGACCAACACCAGCAGCTGACACGGCACCCCAGACCATCACTGACTGTGGGTACTTGACACTGGACTTCTGGCATTTTGGCATTTCCTTCTCCCCAGTCTTCCTCCAAACTCTGGCACCTTGATTTCCGAATGACATGCAGAATTTGCTTTCATCCGAAAAAAGTACTTTGGACCACTGAGCAACAGTCCAGTGCTGCTTCTCTGTAGCCCAGGTCTGAGGAATGCGGCACCTATAGCCCATTTCCTGCACACGCCTGTGCACGGTGGCTCTGGATGTTTCTACTCCAGACTCAGTCCACTGCTTCCGCAGGTCCCCCAAGGTCTGGAATCGGCCCTTCTCCACAATCTTCCTCAGGGTCCGGTCACCTCTTCTCGTTGTGCAGCGTTTTCTGCCACACTTTTTCCTTCCCACAGACTTCCCACTGAGGTGCCTTGATACAGCACTCTGGGAACAGCCTATTCGTTCAGAAATGTCTTTCTGTGTCTTACCCTCTTGCTTGAGGGTGTCAATAGTGGCCTTCTGGACAGCAGTCAGGTCGGCAGTCTTACCCATGATTGGGGTTTTGAGTGATGAACCAGGCTGGGAGTTTTAAAGGCCTCAGGAATCTTTTGCAGGTGTTTAGAGTTAACTCGTTGATTCAGATGATTAGGTTCATAGCTCGTTTAGAGACCCTTTTAATGATATGCTAATTTTGTGAGATAGGAATTTTGGGTTTTCATGAGTTGTATGCCAAAATCATCCGTATTAAGACAATAAAAGACCTGAAATATTTCAGTTAGTGTGCAATGAATCTAAAATATATGAATGTTACATTTTCATCATTACATTATGGAAAATAATGAACTTTATCACAATATGCTAATTTTTTGAGAAGGACCTGTATACAGGGAGAAAAGAAAGGCAGGTAATCACAAGAACTAAGAACAGGTGTGGCAAGGAGACATGGAGGCATAAGGGACAGGTGGAAATAATTAACAATAAAGGAAACCATAGACCTAAGAACGGTTAATACAAAAACACAAACCAAGTCCAAGGATGTCATACCATGACATGCAGTACTTGCAGGAGACAGACATTTTCAATATACTTAACCAATGGATTTATTAATGCTATAGGTTATACCATGAAAAGGACATTTTCCAAGCACTGAATTAAAATTATTTGATGATTACTTTAAATATTTTCTTTCATCTTTCAGCAATTTACTGCTTGATGATGTGGATTACCATGGAGACTTAAATGTTTTGCTGCCAAAGAACTACCTACCATGTATGTCTTGTAAATGCTTTATGAAGTTTAGGGCCGTGTGATCACAAGAGAGTTGCACATTGGACAATGGTAATGACTCCTGAATGCTTGTCTGCCTTCCTTACAGAAGCAGGCTGCCACAAATGTTTCTTAAAATAGATACAGAATTGTTAAAAAAGCAATGAATCCTCTACATGACAACAATAACATCCCATAAGAGACTTAAATAACATTCAATAAAATCATACCTTGATTGTTGTCAGAAAAATAAATAGCTTCTCTCAGGTGCTTTCTGAAAAGGTGACCACTATTTCCAAGTTCCTTTTTTTCACAGAAAACACACTGAGGTGCAGCACAGGCAAGAAATGAATCAACATCAGAATAACTCTGATGTAAATGTGAACCTGTGATACAAAAATAAAGAGATCCAAGCAACATGACTTACATTTTAGAAGAATTGAACATGACAGTAATCAGTCTAATGATTTTAGCATTGAATGCAGTTTATCGCATTATTTCAGTTATTTTACTAGCAAACATCAATACACTCCATACATATCACTTAACCTCTTACTTACCTTCCATTTTCCAAAGTGAGTAGACGACAGCTAAAGAGGTGAGACCCTGTACATATACTGAAGTCACATAAGAAAAAAAGTTATTGTTAGTAGGTAGGATGAATAAGGTACCCAACCACTAAGTTTGGGATTAAAACAATCTATGTGTTGTAGAGTCAATATCACTACATGAAAACGTAAATAAACCAACATTTAGCTTTCAGCTATTAAAAACTGTAGCTACATTTATGTTCACATACCAGTTAGTTTTTATCAACTTTCTGGGGCATAAAATCCACAAATCAAACCTCCGCTTTTACAGTGACAATGGTGCTCAAAGTGAATGTTCAAAGTCATTGCTGCCATGCTGTTGTTACGTAGAGCACTGTCAACGCGTAAAAATTCATATCTAATTATACTAACTATAACAATCAGTAGCGTAGGTGTTTTAAAATGCCATGGTAGCTTTAGCTATAAGAATAAAAAAAACTTGAACAACAATGATCCCAGAGCGTAATATCACTAAACATTTCTCACTAACGTTAGCCTGACTACATCGTCAATTGTACATAACCAAATACTTAAGTATTATTATATGACAATATAATGTAAACTGTGGCAAAAGATAAATAAGTTACATACCAAGGTATCCGTATCCAAGAGAGTACGTTCTGGGCTTGTAAGACTAAACAACTAGAAAAAGTCTTTAAGGCCGTTCCGTGATTGGCTGCTCGAACATACAATACCTGCCCTGCAGGGTTGCCAGGTAGACCTATAGGCTGGACATTTAAATAAATGCCACGTATCAAAAAACAAAAACAAAGTTCTGTAAAAAAAAACAAAAAAACATTTACCACATTTTAAAGGTTATATTTCGGTTGAATAATTTCTTCAGCACAATGGATTTGATATTTCTCTCTTTAATCGCAATAACATACCAGTTTTCAAAAGTCATTTTGAAAATTTTTTCTTGTTTTAGTTGGTCATAGTTAAACTATCTAACTTATTTGTAGTTGTTATTGGACAATAAATTCTTGACATAGCCCTATATATATTACATTTTGTGTCTATTACAACTATTTCTTACCTCCCTTGTGTAAACAAGTGTCATACCACACAGTAAGCTTTTCACTGAAACTTTAAACAGGGTTCAGCAGTCAAACACATATCTGGCAACCATTTCAAGTTGATCCCACCAGCATATCCAGAAATAAATCCTTAACTCATTTGCCAAATAACTGCACTTTATTCTGTCAGTCAAAAAACGTCTTTTATCTGTTTCTATGTTTTGCAGTTGCGCTCGTACACCCTAACTTACAGACACCCTACACACTGGCATGGGGGCCGTTGTCTAGGGTGCATCATGTGTTCTTAGTACACTATTAACTGCAGCAAGTCTTTGTAGCCTAGACCAAAAATGACATACAGAAAATGATACTATCATAAGTGTGTATCTTACTGTTAATTAATCCTTTCATGAAATATGGGGTTATATTGTATTTTGCGAACTGGTGTTAAATAAATTATAAAGCATGAACACAAACAGAAAAGACAATTTAAGTGCCAAAGACAAACTATGCAGAATGAAACAGAGCTATGGACTATTGAGCTAAAGAGATCACAAAAGTATGTCTGTCAATATTTTTCTATTAAAAATAGAAGTGACTTTAGGTTGAAGAATGTTGGTTAAAAAACAACCAATAACTGCATCATTGTCTGCAGCTAACAACTGAGTAACAGGTTAGAGCTTCGAACAATACATGGAGAATGACCTATCAGTCTTGTCTCTCTGGCAGCCTTATGGCCTGGGACTTCCAGGGGGTTTTTAAGCATTTATTTATAAGTTTCTGTTTGTGCAATAAATCTTCGTCATCCTTTCAACACGTCACACATAGTGCTATTTATTTTAAATGTCAAGTAAATACAATCACCTTATGTTATGGGTCTAAAGCTGTTTATTAAATAATAATCAATAATTACATCATTATTTAAAGGCAAAAGGCTATAACAACAATGACAACTCATTTGCCGATAATCAGCATTGGCATCACTTCCGGTGGCAGCTCCACAGACACTATTAACAATAATGACAACCCATTTGTAGATAATCAGCATTAGCTTCCACAAAAACAGCGGCAACCGCTTTGGCAAGCTTTTACGGCCGGTCTGGCACCTTCTGGCATCCTCGCGGAATCCCCTGCCACCCTGCGGCAGGCTGTGGCAGTTCTGGTGGCAGTTGAGCTGCCACTGCCACAGATTGAGCTTGCTGTCTCTCCTGGTTTTAGCAGACAGTGCTCTGTAGCGCCACCTGAAGGTAAAAGCCTAAACAGTTTGTGTGCAGGGTGTGTGGGGTCTGCAGAGATTTTAGCAGCTCTTTTCCTGACCCTTGACCTGTATAAGTCCTGGATGGAGGGAAGGTCAGCCCTGATGATTCTCTTTGCAGTCCTGATTATTTGTTGCAGTCTGGACCTGTCTTGTTTGGTGGATGATCCAAACCACACTGAGATGGATGAAGACAGGACAGACTGAATGATGGCAGTGTAGAAGATGACCAGCAGCTCCTGAGGAGGGTTGTACTTCTTGAGTTGCCTCAGGAAGTACAGTCTCTGCTGGGCCTTCTTCTGGAGTTTCATAGACGGGTCCGCTGAGGTACAGTCATTTGTGTAGAGGGAGAAGAGGAGTGGGGAGAGATCACACCACTGGGGGGCGCCGGTGCTGATGGTTCTTGTGTGGGAGAAGATGCTTCCCAGCCTCACCTGCTGCTGCAGGTTCTTCAAGAAGCTGTTGATCCGCTGACAGGTGGAGGCTGGGACGTTGAGCTGGGTGAGCTTCTGGTGGAGGATGTCTGGTATGATGGTGTTGAAGGCCGAGCTTAAGTCTACAAACAGGATCCTGGCGTACGTCCCTGGGTGGTCGAGGTGTTGCAGGATGAAGTGTAGTCCCAAGTTGACTCCATCATCTGCCGACCTGACTGCCCGGTAGGCAAACTGCAGGGGGTCCAGCAGGGGGCCTGTGATGTCTTTCAGGTGCTTCAACACCAGCCGCTCAAAGGATTTCATGACCACAGATGTCAGGGCTACAGGCCTGTAGTCATTTAATCCTAGGATGGCACCGGGATGATGGTGGAGTGTTTAAAACAGCTCCAGTGAATTGTTGAAGATCTCTGTGAAGATGGGGCCAGTTGGTCAGCGCAGGCTCTCAGGCATGATGGGGAGACATTATCAGGTCCTGAGGTCTTTTTTATTTTCTTTTTTTTTCAGGCACTGAACGATTCTATTTACATCTTCCTCTGAGATCCTTGGTGCAGGCAGTGGTTCTTAAGGTAGGGGGGTGGTTGGTGTATAGCAAGAATTTGAGTTTGAATAGGATGTGGAGGAGTTGGCTTGAGGTGTGAACTGCTGCTTTGCATACCTGCAGTAGAAGCCATTGAACTGATTTACCAGGTGAGGATTCTGCTCAGGGTTGTGGGAAGGTCTCCTGTAGGCAGTCAGGTTTTTCAAACATTTCCAAACAACAGAAGCGTCTCCATGTGAGAAGCTTTTCTTTAGCTTATACAGGGCCCGGTCCCCACTGCTGCGAGCCTCTTCCTTATCCCTGTGCAGCTGCCTCAGATGAGAATCAGAATCAGAATCAGAAAAGCTTTATTGCCAAGTACGTTTTTGGACATACAAGGAATTTGTTTTGGCGTAGTCGGTGCAATACAATACAAATGAAACAGTATAAACATATCTACAATATAATATAAATATAAGTGCACAGTTTTAAGTGAGTGAGAGTAAATATAGAGCAGTATAAGATGCAAGAGCAATACAACAGTGCAGGTGATCATTGTGCAAGTAAAGCAGGAGTCCAAGCTGAGCGTTAATGTAACTCATAGAGTTACAGGTTACAGGTGTCCTGTCAGTAAAAAAGGGGGGGTGTGGGGGAAAGGGAGAGTGTCAGGGTGGTTTCCGGGCTTTGTTAACCAGGCTGGTGGCAGATGGGAAAAAACTGTTCTTGTAGCGTGAGGTTTTGGTCCAGATGGACCGCAGCCTCCTGCCAGAGGGGAGAGTCTCAAAGAGTCTGTGACCAGGGTGGGAGGGATCAGCCAGAATCTTCCCTGCCCGCTTCAGGGTCCTGGAGGTGTACAGTTCCTGGAGCGACAGTAGACTGCAGCCAATCACCTTCTCAGCAGACCGAATGACACGCTGCAGCCTGCCCTTATCCTTGGCTGTAGCAGCGGCGTACCAGATGGTGATGGAGGAGGTGAGGATGGACTCAATGATGGCTGTGTAGAAGTGCACCATCATAGTCTTTGGCAGGTTGAATTTCTTCAGCTGCCGCAGGAAGAACATCCTCTGCTGGGCTTTCTTGATGAGGGAGCTGATGTTTGGCTCCCACTTGAGATCCTGGGAGATGATGGTTCCCAGGAAGCGGAAAGATTCCACAGTGTCAATTGTGGAGTCACAGAGGGTGATGGGGGCAGGTGGTGCTGGGTTCTGCCTGAAGTCCACAACCATCTCCACTGTCTTTAGAGCGTTGAGCTCAAGGTTGTTCTGGCTGCACCAGTCCAACAGATGGTCCACCTCCCATCTGTACGCAGACTCATCACCATCAGAGATGAGTCCGATCAGGGTGGTGTCGTCCGCAAACTTCAGAAGCTTGACAGACTGGTGACTGGAGGTGCAGCTGTTGGTGTACAGGGAGAAGAGCAGAGGAGAGAGAACACAGCCTTGGGGGGAACCGGTGCTGATGGTCAGGGAGTCAGAGACGTGCTTCCCCAGCCTCACGCGCTGCTTCCTGTCAGACAGGAAGTCAGTGATCCACCTGCAGGTGGAGTCGGGCACACTCAGCTGGGAGAGCTTCTCCTGTAGCAGAACTGGGACGATGGTGTTGAAGGCAGAGCCGAAATCCACAAACAGGATCCTGGCGTAGGTTCCTGTGGAGTCCAGGTGCCGGAGGATGACGTAAAGGGCTAGGTTGACTGCATCATCTACAGACCTGTTGGCTCTGTAGCTGCACAAACTGCAGGGGGTCCAGGAGGGGGTCGGTGATGTGAACCAACGTTTGTTATTGAATGTACTGAAGGTCTTGATCTGCACACAACCTCACAGAAACTGAATTATGATGTCACCACCTCAGTAAGTTGGTTTAAGTCGGTGGCTGAAGTTTCCGAAACAGTCCAATCTGTGCAGTCAAAGCAGGCCTGTACCATCTGCTATGACTCATCAGTCCACACCACAGGTTTGACAGCTCAAGATAGGCAGCAACATGTGACATTGGGAGCGGTTTTGAAGTATAATTGTGTGTCATCAGCGTAACAATGGAATGAAAAACTGTGTCTGCAGAGAGGTATGGTTTAAACCACGCTAAGGTGCTGCCTGACAGTCCGGCCATGTCACAGAGGCGGTCCAAAAGGATAGCATGGTCCACTGTGTCAAAAGCATCTGACAGATCGAGGAGAATGAGGATTGATGGTGCCCCAACATCAGCTGCTATCGGCAAGTCATTTGTCACCCTAAGCAAAGTGGTCTCTATGCTATGTCCTGAAAGAAAGCCTGACTGAAACTTTTATTCTTGAGATGAAGTTGGAGCTGAGAGGAAACAACTTTCTCGAGGACCGTGGACAAAAAAGTAAGGTTGGAAATGGGCCCATAGTTCACAAGGTCATTTGGATCCGGACTACAGGGTGAATGATGGCTGTTTTCAGCACAGTTGTAACTCACCCAGATTGAAGAGAGAGATTAACAAAGTGGGTGAAGATTTCAACAAAGCCATTGGAATGGGGTCTAAGATGCATGATGAAGCTTTTATTGCCTGGAGGATTTCCTCACTGTAGTTGTCAGTGAACACTGGGAAAGATGGCATAGTCCCAGATGAAGGTTCCAAGGCAGGAGACACAGTAGAGAAACCTATAAGGGGGAGTGGATCTTGCTAATATTTGATCTGAAAAAGTAAGACGGTTTCATTACTCCTCAGTTTTTGTATTGTAGGAGGCAGCTGTGGTTTCAACAGAGTATGTTGCTGAAAAAAGCTGCTTGGGGTTTCCAGCATTTTATTAATGAGGTTGGATTAGAATTTAGAGCGCACATCTTTCCTGAGTTTGGCGTAACCCTACTGATGATCACGGAAAGCAAGCTTGTGCACTGTGAGTCCAGAGTGTAGCTAACAACGTTCCAGGACTCGGCTGGCTGTTTTCATCCGGCGCAGCTCCTTAGAGAACCAGGTTGCAGAAAATTCAAAATTGACCTTATCTGACCTAATAGGGGCATAGAGGACAATAACAGTGCTCAGGGAGGAGTTTTTAAAGAATAAAAATTAAATCAAATCTGTCACTATTTAAGCTTTTCTGCAGACTGTGGTTTTATTTTCCTGCTCCTTCCCAGGTACCAAACTAATAACTAATAATCAATTTTATACAAACTAAATCAGAATTAAACTCTTTCACAGAACAACAGGAGATGATAAAAGGTCTTTATTCTGAATGGAAATGACTGAACAGCAAACTGAGGTCTTGAGGAACACAGAGAGCATCTCAGATTATAGATGAGGAAACAGCAAACTTGAATCTCTGAATAAACCAGAAGATCAGAACAGAGCAGAGAAAAATGAACTCAGTGTGTTGAAAATCAAACCACCAGTTGATAAAACTGAACTTAATGTTGGACTTTTAACTGGTTACAGTATGAGTGAAATTAAAATGTTGTATTGTTCTGATTCATGGATCAGACACCTTCATCCTAGCAGGAGGAACAGGAGTTCTAACCAAAGGACTCCCTGGTTCCTCAGAGGTACTTATAACAACTAAACAAGAAGTTCTGGATGGTTCTGTGACAGAAGTCCTCACAACACTCAGTTGAACACCTGATGTTTGGGTTTTTGATCTGAGAATGATCAAAGAGGGAATTTTAGAGCTGAACTGGACCCCACCAGGACCAGACTTTGACCTGATGTTTATTATTCAGTAGATCAAGGATGTGACTGATTAACAGATAAACTGGTACTAGGTTATGGATTTGGCCTATAGCTGTGATTGGACCGGGTTTCCAACACCATGTTACATCACATTTTGTTCCTAGTGCTCAGTAAATGGTTTGGACTTTTCCTGATCTTCAGGTAGAAACTGTTCCAACTGCTCACAACTTAGGTTCTGACAGAGAATATCTGCAGCAGTTCCACACACTGATATGTATCAGCACTCAAACTGGATCAGACCCATATGAAGCGGATCACACTCGATCAGACTGGATGTGACTCTCTTGAACTGGACCTTAATTCAGAGATGAATGGGTTTGGTTGAATTAACTGCTTTAGCTGACAGATCTTATCAGAAACCAGAAATACGAAGCCCTGTTCTACCTGTAGCTCTCCACACTGGTTATAAAGCCACAGCTGACCTCATCAGTTGGTGTATCCTTTCATTTTGATTAACTAAATAATTTCTATTATTTTCCTTTTAATTCTCTGCTCTCTGATTGGTTGGTCTGACCCATTCTGATGCTGTTTCCTGAAAATTAAACACCTGGTTACCATAGTAACAGATCAAATATGGAACAGGGCAGAGTAGAAGGCAGGTTCTGAGCAGCAGCTCTTGTAAGAAAGGACGATATCATTGATCAGGTTTTTCCTTCTGACGTGAGGCGGAGGGGCGGAGTCACTGTCCAACCGACAACGATGACAGCAGTTAGAGACCATCTCAGTGACCAGGAATCCTGAGGACGTGAGACAGATGGGTAAAACAAGTGGGCAGAAAGAGACAGGTATATGGAAAGACAAGTATAACTGAGATGTTGTCTAACATCTAACAGATCTTTAGAAGAACCAAACAACCAGCTGCTGATCAGACCTGATCCTGTTTCTATGGATGTAGGTAAACCCGCCCCCTCCCCTTTGGTTCTATACAGTAGGTTCTCGCTATCTGTCTTTATTGGAGCTCCTTTAAATCTGTTCTAGATCTCTACTGGTGTAGACTGTTGCTTCTTCTGCTCTTAGCAACCTTATTGTTCCTGAAGACCAAACCAGAGTCCATCCTGACAGGTTACAGCTGAGGGTTACGCTGTCAGACCCGGGTCAGGGTTCTGCAGTCTCACTAACTGCTACTTACGTTTTAGACTTGTTTTCATGGAAATGTCTGAATTAATTTTAGTCAGAGGCACAGAGGTCCTTACCCAGAGACCTCCTGCTGGTCACAATCCCATTCATCAATGGGACAACAAGTCCAAACTTGATAGAGGTGTTTCCATGGAAACATATCCTGTACAGTCCCGTTTTCAAAGGATGGATGAAGATCAGTTGGATGCTGGATGAACTAAGAAACAGATGGACAGTTAGATCTGGACGTATCTTTAGATCCAGCACTGGACGGCAATGTTGACTTCTGAGCTGAACTGACTGAAGTAGAACATCATCGATCTTCACAGAGATACAGAACTTCAAATAGACAGATTAGAAATACTGACCCTTTTTCTTAAGTCTGAACCTGATAAACTGAATCAGAACGTTTGAGATGTACCTTGTCTTTGTCTGCGCTCTTGTCTCTAACAGCAGTTCACTCACAGGAAACTTCTCTGAAACACAAAGATCAGAAGAAGATTGACCAGTTAATTCTGCAGGGTCTTTAATTTTATAGAAGAGACGTGGTCGGATCCCTTGGTTTACAGAACAATGGTTCGAACCACTGATGTTATTAAATAAAAGATGGGCAGAGCTTCTCAGTTACCTGGTTCTAAGAAGGCTAACGTGGGAGGACGTTGATATGCAATACCTCCAACAGCCACCAGAGGCCGCCTCTGAATAATATAGTGTCATCAAAATAATATCCTGTTTCTTCAGGTAAAGTTTGTGAAGTCTGCAAGTGAATTCAGTTCTTGTCCAAGTTATGGTGATTGATCTAAAAAATATTTAATTTAATGATTAAGCCAATTTTAATTCATTTATTTTCTTTCTGCGACTCACTGCAGTCAAAACACAGCCACAAAAAACCCGCAAAGGATTATTAATACCTTATTGTTCACTGCCTGATGACCTGATGTTAGTTAGTTAGTTGTGGTTCACATCTTGTTTGCTTACCAATGTCCTCGAAGCGTTCGACCCAAATGATCAGCAGCTTTGAGTCAGAGTTGAAAAATGAGACACCATGACAGGACCTGATGTCTTCTGATGGCCGGGTCTGAACAAACACACAGGTGAGGGAAAGGTAGAGACAGGTGAGACAGAGAAGTGAAGACAGAAAACAGCTTTAATTTTTCCAAATACACAGTAGGTGGATGCAGAGTCTGGTCTGACCTCAGATCGTCTCTGGTTGGATGATGAAACAGTGGCTTGCCCCACCTCCTCATAACTCTTCAGCCAATCAGCTGCTTTGAAAATGAAGATTTTAAAACTGGTCACATATCTGCTTTTATGTACAAATAACTCACAGTGTTGATTATTATCTTGGCTGTTATTGGTTACTGGCTGTTATATCAGAGTGACATCATCACTGACTGTAGGTATTCGATGAAGGAACAATGAAGGTAATCTGCGTTAAAGCGTCTGCAAACTTCAGGACGAACCTCCGTCCATCAAACACGCTGCCTCCGCTGTCACCCAAAACAGCCGGGAATTCTGGAAAACAGGCACCGACTGGTCTGGTAACTACAGAATGCTGACACCAAAACCTTTATCAAGCAGAGAGCTCACCTGAACGACTGGCTCTGTCCACCTGAATCCGCCCCACTTCTTCAGGCCAACCAAGAGACGACAGGAAGTCCAGGAAATGATCGTTGACACTGGTCTGCTTCTCTACATTCCCCAAAATCTGCAAGGAGATGGAGAGGACAAGCAGGCTCTGAACCAGGTAAGACATATGGACCAGTAAAACACACAGGACGTGGAGACTCATGCTGCGTTCCAGTAGTACTGGGAAATGGAGGTTTCAGAGTTTCTGGGTGGAACGCCTATTAGGACATCCTACTTGCAAAGAGGAAGCAACTCCAATTCATCATTTAGGATTTCAAAATGGCTGCTCCTGGCAACAACAGTAAAATGTTGTTTTGACTGTTTTTAGCAATTTTTTTATTATTTACGTTACATTTTGTCAGTCGTAGACGTACTACTTGTCAGTATTTATAAGACGAGATGTTTCATCATTGTTTATTTGCAAAACAAACCATGTAGAACAGTGTTATTGTCAATATGTATTGTTGAAACAGTGGTCATAGTGACCATAGACGAGCAATGAACAATACGAGCGTCCTTGTTTTTTCTGACATTTAGACAAGTGGGAAACTAGTACGCTATCAACTCAGAGATGACGTTACTCCAACTTCCCAGGTTCGGGTTCCGAGGTAAATGAAATGCAGCATTGTTACCAGCTAGACAGGTGATAAAGACAGGACAGCCGAACTCGGAACCAAGTAAAAGAAACGAGGACAGGCAGACCCAACAGCAGATGGTTTAGGTGGACAGGTAAGATAGGTGAGGAATACCTCTCTGGGTTTCCTCTGTCCTGCTCTCATGTAGAATACAAAGGCATAATCACTATTTCTGGACGGAAGCTGGTCCAAATGTCTCAGGTTCTCTGAGAAACCTGGAAGAGAAGAGTCCAGAAACAAGAGCCCAGTCTGGACACTGTTGATACCTGGATCCTACAGAAAGGTGAGACACATAGGTGAGTGATGCACAGGTAAGTTAGACAAAATGAGTCCTGTCCTGATGTCTACGGTACCTTTACACTCTCAGGAGTCAGCAAACCCAGGTGGGATAGGAAGAGTCTCGTCACTTGGAAACAGCTGACTGGAGGAGGTGGTCTGCAAGTCACCATAGCGACTGAATGGCCTCTCAGCTGAGGCCGAGCTTCAATATGCTGCTGAGTCTTCAAGGTTGCTTGCAGATGCATCAACTGCTGCTGTACCTAAAGTATAGATGTCCACACCTGAGACACACCTCTCTCCTGAGCTGTAACACCTGAGAAACACTTGACACATACATGTCCCTATCTGAAACACACCTATCCTTGATCTGTTACACCCATGAACACCTAAAATGCATCCTAACCCCCATGTAGATTCCAGGGTGTGGTTCTGGTCTTACCTCAGCAGTTCCAGTGTTGTTCAGAGCGGGGATACTCTGATCCGCTCTAACTGAAGGAATTCTCTCCATGTTTTTAGGAACCTGCTGATGGTTGATGGCACATTTCTTTTCAAAATCTTCAGCTACTGAACGCTGTTGTTCTGGGATCAGAGTTCTCTGAGTCTAATGAAGAAATGAGACAAAAAGTCACCTGAAGACCATTTTAGGCTGTATTCACACTTGCCTCTATTGGTCCGCTTTAAACGGACCAGAGTTCGTTTCCCTCCTTGGTCTGGGCCTTTCGTGCAGGTGTGAATACACTCAAGCGAACCCTGGTCCGGACCAAACAAACGGACCGAGACCACCTCAAAAAGTGGGTCTCGGTCCGCTTCCAAACGGACTCTGGTGCAGTTCGCTTATGGTCTGAATACAAACCGGCCCCGATCTGAACCAACTACAAAAAGCGTACGTCTCTTTGGACATAAAACGCCACCGTAGCCGGTAGCAAAGGTGTGTGTTGTAAGGTAATCCTACCTGATAAGCTGTGTGTTGCTTAGCAACGCTACAGGCTTGTTGCACGTAGAGAACGTCGGCGTTCAGCACGCATTCTCCGACAGGGTTCCAATATTATAAATGAAACGTCTCAAAGTCTGTGTTGAATGAGCTGCTCTTGAGCCTCACAATAATATTACAGCTGTAATAACGGCATAAATATGCAGAACAGAGGAGCTGAACGCAGCACGTCTACAGATGTTTTCCTAAATGTCCGGGTCTGTGCTCTGTCCCGCCTCCGTCATTTCTGTCCAATGGGAACAATGATCGTCACCCGCATGGCTTTGTTTACAAGTAATAGTTCACTTACAAAAAGTACAATGTGAAAACAAACAGCACCAAATGGAAAAAATAAAGTTTGCTTTTGGTCTGGACCAAACAAGCGGACCAAAGGACTTTCCTGTAGTGAATACACCCTTAGTGTTTGTTCTGCAGACTCTCTGACAGACTAACAGACTCTAAATCAGAACCAGACCAACTACCTTGCAAATAAACTGTATCTGTGCTGTGATACAGCTCCACCATCAGGTTGAATGAGTCTCTGCACACACCATGAGATACTGGAGCAGTTTACCTGTTTTGCTTGTCCATCTTTGGGCAGCAGGTGGAGCTGTAGAGACCAGCTGTGATGTCCTGATGGTCCTCTAAAGACCACCAGCAAAGACGGACATGGGTCTGTTAACAAGACCAAAACCATCAATAAAAAACATTATGCAAGATGTCTGCAGATGTGTTTACAGGATGTGTTGGAGAGGTCTGTGGTTCTGGTCAGAGTTTCTTTCTCTGGTTCTGGATTTACCCTGATCAGGTCCTGGTTTTGGCTCATACATGGCCAGGATCACAGAACCTTCCAGCACAAAATATCTGGACTTCTTCAGGGTGCTGTCATTCAACATCAGAATGTCCTCTCTGAGAGACCCATGTAGACATGTGCATGCTCCTGAAACCTGCATGATACTGGAACAGAACCAGCTGTGGTTACAACAAGTGAATAAAATCAGAACTAGATCTGAAAGACAAAATTGTGTTTAAAATGAACCCTCTGAGACTGAGGAGACATGGATCATGTCTGGTCTAGTCCTGGATCAGACCTTCATTCAACCCACCAGCTCAGTGTTGCCTCAGCCGCCTCCTTCACCCTCAGAGAGACGGGGTTCAGCTCTTTATCCTCCTTCCATGCCACTTTCTGGTCTTGTCTGGACTTGCTGCCTGAGATTCCCAACTCTACGATCTCCAGAACCTCTAACAGACACTCCTGATGGCAGACAGATGGGACAGAGACGGTTACCAGCAGAACAGGAACCTGTTGAGGTACCTGTTTGTGTTACCTGCAGGACCTCCAGAGCAGTAACCTGTTGCTGTTATACTGACTCAGAACCTGCTCACAACTTTGATACCTTTAGTTCACTTACCTGGTGGAGGAGCAAGGGTTTGTGTTGGCTTAGAAAATGTTTAGAACCTGTGTTACCTTCACGTCAGGTACCTGCTCGTGCAGCAGAACTGGGTGCTGGCTCAGCCAGATGTTCAGGCAGCAGAAAGCTGCGACAATGATGGAGTGCAGGTCCCTGGAGTGAAGTGGAGGAGGACGACTACACTGGAACACAATGTAGGTGCAGACAGAACTGACAGCACGGCGCCTCTCCAAGTCCTCCACCTGGACCTCCACCTGCAGCACCACAGAGCAGAGCTGCAGACTGATCTGGGTCAGAACTCAATTAATCAATGTGTTTCCAAGATCCTCAGCGTCCTACACCTTTGATACCATTTCACAAATAAAAAAAAAAACTGGACTGAAGCCAGTTTCATTTTGCCTGTGTGTGTGTGTACCTTGGCCAGGCCTCCCAGTACTTCCAGTGTGGACAGACAAATCGCTGAGTCTTTTCTCCACTGAGACGTCAGACGCTGAGCCAGTAGACGAACAACGTGAACCCAAAGGATCGCTGCTTCTGACTGGATAGCTGGTTACCATGGCAACATACACATAATATTGAAAGCATAAAAATGCCAAAACTTTAAGGAAAATTATTTATTATGCTTTACTTGTTGTCCTGGTTGTATTGGTTCCACTGGTTGCCCCATAATGGGCCTCAGTTTTCTGAAAAGAAAACGGATGACCCTCACTGTTATGATGATCAGATCAACACTTTTCAACTGAATCTCCTGAAAATGAATTTATATGCCGACATGTTTGGTAAAACACTGAAGTATCTGGGGTCAGAGAATCTGGATCCCCCAACAAACTTCAGCCTGGGGTCTTGGATGATGAAAATCTGGAGTTAGTTAAAGGACCAATGTTCTACCGTTTCTCAGACACCATGTTAAAGACTGCTGGTTCTGCGTCTTCAGGTTAAGATATGTAAGTGTAGCATAAATTCTAAACAAAATTATAAACAAAGTTTATATGAAATAAATTTAAAAAACAACTTAATGTGTTGATTACATCACTCAGAAAAAACAGAAATAACCAGGGACTCTAAGAAATTACCTCAGCAGGTTCAGGTGAGATGGTAGGGGCCTCCGCTGCAGCCAAGTCATGGACTACATTCAAAACGGCGGCTGAAGAAACGGAAAAGTGATTAAACTCCATGAAATAAAGCCATGGAGTAGATCAGCAAGCAGGAACTGACCCAGGAGCAGCTGGATGTTGAAGGTGGTGGTCTCTGTCTGTAAAGCTCCAATCAGAAGGCTGAGGAGGCGGGGCTTATAAGATAGCAAATGACCTGCTAATGCATCATCAGAGCTCATCATCATGTCCATAGAGTCCTGCACAAACACAGGTAAAGTTGGTGTGATGGTGAGTCAGACCTGCTCGTATGTTGCTGTGGTTACTGGCTGGAGGGGGAGGAGTTACCTGCAATTGGACAGATCCAAGCTGCTGGGGGAGGGGCATCAGAGACAGCAGGATGAAGATAGAAGAGCGCCTTAAATCCACGGGACTGACGAGGCCCTTAAACTGGACCAGATCCCTGTAGTACAGAAAGCAGTGGCAAGAAGTTACCTGATGGTCAATGGATAGAGCTTCTGCTGCATCAGTCACATGTTTTTAAGTCTGCTCTGGATTTAAAACGCAGTCACAACCATTTTTTGTTCCCTTCAGAGTGAGATATTTATTCCAAAGAATCTAACCTGCTCACCTCTCTACAGGAGCCCAGAGATGGCAAAATAAACACCAGAACACCGGAGCATCTGGAAGTCACTACTTCAGTATTTAAAGTGGTTTAAATTAAATCCAGATTTAAGTCCCTGTCATCTGTTCTAGACCTGAGGGTTCTGGTTGGTCCAGCTGTCAGTCACTGTAGACATTTTTCCCATGATGCTCTGCTCCCCTTTGTTGTATTTCCTCTATGCAGGTATCTGCCCCCTCTGAGATCAGCATCCCCCAAGTGATCAGGTGGATCAGATGTAAACAGCTGTATAAGGTCTTCCAGGTTCATTATAAGCTGTTTGTTTCATTTTTTGTGTGTAAACACTGGATCCGGTTTCTATCTTGGTTCAGGTAAAGAGGGAGGAGGTCACGGTTTACTGATGATCAAGAACAAGGAGACCTGACTGACTCTGTCAGGCACATAAAGAATGCTGCAGCAAGAGTTCTGATGAAAATTAAAAAGAGAGATCATATTTCTCCTATTTTAGCTTCCCTTCATTGGCTCCCTGTTAAATCCAGAATATAATTTAAAATTCTCCTCCTCACATATAAAGCCCTTAATGATCTAGCTCCATCATACATCAGAGATCTGATTGGTCCATATGTTCCTAACAGAGCACTTTGTTCTCAGACTGCAGGTTTACTGGTGGTTCCTAGAGTCTCTAGAAGTAGAGTGGGAGGCAGATCCTTTAGTTATCAGGCTCCTCTCCTGTGGAACCAGCTCCCAGTTTTAGTCCGTGAGGCAGACACCCTGTCTACTTTTAAGGCTAGGCTTAAAACTTTCCTTTTTGATAAAGCTTATAGTTAGAGTGGCTTAGTTTATCTGGGAGGGAGCCTTCCTCCCTCCCTGTTGGTTGGAGTAAGGGGGAGTCAGGTTTAGCCTAAACTGGCTCAGTTATGGTTGAGGTGCAAACACACCCTCCATTTCTGCTACCTGTATGACCTCCTTCTCTTTTCCAATGGTTATAATCAGTCTGACAGAGAGAGGTATCCCAATCCTTGTGGTTTTTAGTATAACAATGACCATCAATGGGACCCTTTGTGGGGTTCCTTGAGACGACATTGTTGTAAATAAGCGCCGTTTAACTAAATAATCTGAACTGAAACTATCTGTGTAGTTATGCTGCTATAGGCTTAGGCTGCTGGAGGACCACTTTCACCCTCTTCGCTACATTCTCATACTACTCTCCAATTTTGCATTATTTCCTGTTATTTCAGCTTTTAACTTTGTTCTCTCTTTTCTCTTCCTAGAAGCTACACCTGGCCTGACTCTGTGTCTACCTGTGACACCTTTCTGGAGAGGGGCATTGTCCGAGCTTCTGCTGGCAACAACTTAAGGCTCACCTTCTACCGATGATCCACATGGCCCTTTCTTTCTCTCTCCTAGACATGGCTACTGACTGAGCTTCTACTGTAACTAACTCTATGTGCTCTCTTTCAGACTCTAACCTTGAAAACTGGCTCAGAGTTTATCTGTTCTTTCTTTCTAGATGAAACGACTAAAGGAGCTACATCCATTAACATTTACTTTTCCTTCCCATAGAAAGTACTCCTGGATCAGTGCTTCTTTGTTCTCTTTGTGTCTCTGCTCTGTTCTCTCAAACCTCCAGTCGGTCGTGGCAGATGGCCGCTCACACTGAGCCTGGTTCTGGTTCTGCTGGAGGTTTCTTCCTGTTAAAAGGGAGTTTTTCCTCTCCACTGTCGCTACATGCATGCTCAGTATGAGGGATTGCTGCAAAGTCAACGCCAGTGACTGTCCACTGTCTCTACATGCTCATCCAGGAGGAGTGAATGCTGCAAGTCACTGACTGGATGCAATCTGCTGGGTTTTCTTAGATAGAAAAACTTTTTATCCATTTTGAATAAATAACTGAATTTGACTGAACTGTTCAATGGTTAGGATTAATTGGAATGTATGAACCTGACTGTTGTGAAGTGCCTTGAGGCAACATGTGTTGTGAATTGGCGTTATATAAATAAAACTGAATTGAATTGAATTGAAAGAATCAGATTTGGTTTGAAATGAGGTCCAAACCTGATCCACATACAAATATTAGATCCTAACGTTTATGTAAACATAGTATGAACAGTGCAAGTCTCAGTTTGTAAAATTAACCAGATCTGATCAGAGGTCCAACCCGTTCCTGTTCTGTCACTGAGGTGTTGGTACCTGTCGAGCAGCACCATCTCCAGGACGGAGAGGAAGGACGGCAGCAGCAGGTTGACTCCTCTTAGGTCGCAGCAAAACAGACAGGTGGAGTTCAGCAGGATAGAGACTGCTACAGGAGGACACACCTCCTGGAGGCTGTGCAGGAGAATCAGGTAGAACCTGACAGAAGGGACCAGGAACAGCAGGGAAACCATGAGACAGACAGTTACCTGAACACTTGGCCAGACAGTTAATTGGACAGGTGGACAGTTACCTAGACAAGTAGATAGACTGAATGTTTTCTGCCGTCTTCTTGCACGTAAAAATCCTACAGAGCGTCCCACAGGCCTCTGCTCTCCCTGCTGCCCATTGCTCTGACATTACAGTGACATCAGTCCGTTTACCTGTTGATGACAGGTGTTACAGGTCAGCTGCTTCCAGGGTACATCAGAGTATAGTATGCAGTAGGAGCATATTCTGCAGGACAGACTGTACTAACAGGACCGATCAGACACGGAGGTTGTCCCAGCAGCATCAAACAGCCAGGAGCCAAACAAGTGCAGGAGGGAATCCATGGCACACCTCAGAGGGTGGGCTGATGAGCTCAGAGGTAGAGAGGAAGGGGGTAGAGGGGAGGAAGACATCCAATGATGGGGGGGTGAAGATGTCTGAGAAGGTAGGAAATGGAGGCCAGTAAGTTCCAACATCAAAGTAATCCATCAGAAACAAACACCTGGCCCTACAAGATCATTTATCTGAACAGGTAAAAGGTTTATTAGCCTAGAAAGGTGAGGGGAACATCTGTGTACTAGGACACTGTACCTATAGGGTTGTTTACCTGAACCAATATAATCATCTACCTGGACAGGTGAAAAAAAATAGAAGCTCAGAAAACTCTGTGGTACCGATGATAATTTGGGCACATGTTCTGCCCTTAGCTGTCGTTTGTGTGGTGGTGAGGAGCTTTTAGAGGGCGGGGCATCGGGTACACTTGGAAAGTTCACAGGTGTGGGTGGGGCAGTCCCAGAACGAGGCCGTGAGAACCCTGTGGAGAAGAAAGCAGGTTGGATCGCAGAGTTTTATTCACTGCAGACTGACTCCAACAATCTGAACCTGAAAGCTGACAGAGTTTACCATACAGAGGGAGGCGGTCTCTGAACAGACCTCTGCTTCCAGAGAATCCTGGAGGGAAGAGAGGAACAAAAATCAGCTCCACATACAAGACCACAGTAACCCGAACCAGCTCTCCAGAACCCATAGAGAAATGTCTGATGTGGAAGGTAAGTGGACTGATGAAGCTGTGTTTACCCAGAGAAGGTACTCTGTCTCTGAAATGAGTTGCTGCCGTGAGTCCTGCAGAAACACAGAAACAATCACATCAAAACATCGGAAGCAGTGTTTTTCTGGTTAAATAAGAACTCGTTCATTATAACTGGACTTCTCAAACTGAAGACCAACAGACGTGTTCCCTCTACATACATTTGTGAAGATGGTAAATCTGAAAATAATCCCCAAAAGTCCAGAAACGTCCATGGTCATTCCCTTCCTTCTTAGATACACCATATGCGTCGTGGCATGGAGGCAATCAGCCTGTGGCACTGCTGAGGTCTTATGGAGGCCCAGGATGCTTCGATAGCGGCCTTTAGCTCATCCAGAGTGTTGGGTCTTGAGTCTCTCAACGTTCTCTTCACAATATCCCACAGATTCTCTATGGGGTTCAGGTCAGGAGAGTTGGCAGGCCAATTGAGCACAGTGATACCATGGTCAGTAAACCATTTACCAGTGGTTTTGACACTGTGAGCAGGTGCCAGGTCGTGCTGAAAAATGAAATCTTCATCTCCATAAAGCTTTTCAGCAGATGGAAGCATGAAGTGCTCCAAAATCTCCTGATAGCTAGCTGCATTGACCCTGCCCTTGATAAAACACAGTGGACCAACACCAGCAACTGACACGGCACCCCAGACCATCACTGACTGTGGGTACTTGACACTGGACTTCTGGCATTTTGGCATTTCCTTCTCCCCTGTCTTCCTCCAGAGTCTGGCACCTTGATTTCCGAATGACATGCAGAATTTGCTTTCATCCGAAAAAAGTACTTTGGACCACTGAGCAACAGTCCAGTGCTGCTTCTCTGTAGCTCAGGTCTGGGGAATGCGGCACCTGTAGCCCATTTCCTGCACACGCCTGTGCACGGTGGCTCTGGATGTTTCTACTCCAGACTCAGTCCACTGCTTCCGCAGGTCCCCCAAGGTCTGGAATCGGCCCTTCTCCACAATCTTCCTCAGGGTCCGGTCACCTCTTCTCATTGTGCAGCGTTTTCTACCACACTTTTTCCTTCCCACAGACTTCCCACTGAGGTGCCTTGATACAGCACTCTGGGAACAGCCTATTCGTTCAGAAATTTCTTTCTGTGTCTTACCCTCTTGCTTGAGGGTGTCAATAGTGGCCTTCTGGACAGCAGTCAGGTCGGCAGTCTTACCCATGATTGGGGTTTTGAGTGATGAACCAGGCTGGGAGTTTTAAAGTCCTCAGGAATCTTTTGCAGGTGTTTAGAGTTAACTCGTTGATTCAGATGATTAAGTTCATAGCTCGTTTAGAGACCCTTTTAATAATATGCTTATTTTGTGAGATAGGAATTTTGGGTTTTCATGAGCTGTATGCCAAAATCATCCGTATTAAGACAATAAAAGACCTGAAATATTTCAGTTAGTGTGCAATGAATCTAAAATATATGAATGTTAAATTTTCATCATTACATTATGGAAAATAATGAACTTTATCACAATATGCTAATATTTTGAGAAGGACCTGTAGTACCTCCAACCTGCCCTGGGTCTTCCTCTGGGCCTCCTTCCGGTGCGACGTGCCAGGAACACCTCCCCAGGGAGGCGTCCAGGAGGCAGCCTAACCAGATGCCCGAGCCAACTCAACTAGCTCCTCTCGACTGGAGAAGCACCGGCTCTACTCTGAGTCCCTCCCTGATGACCAAGCTTTCTCACCCTATCTCTAAGGGAGAGTCCAGACACCCATACAGAGGAAACTAATTTTGGCTGCTTTTATCCGTGATCTCGTTTGATTTAGGTCATGACCCAAAGCTCATGACCATAGATGAGGGTAGGAACGTAGATCGACCGGTAAATCGAGAGCTTCGCATTCTGCCTCAGCTCTCTCTTCACCACGACAGACCGGTACAGCGCATGCATCACTGCTGATGCAGCACCGATCCGTCTATTGATCTCCCGCTCCAGTTTTCCCTCATTCGTGAACAAGTGCCCAAGAGACTTGAACTCCTCCACTTGAGGCAGGACCTCTCCCCCAACCCGGAGAAGGCACTCTACCCTTTTCTGACATAAGACCATGGCCTCGGACTTGGAGGCACTAATTCTCATCCCGGCCGCTTCACACTCGGCTGCAAACTGCTCCAGTGAGAGCTGTAGATCACAAGCTGATGAAACCAGTAAGACCATATCATCCGCAAAAAGCAGAGATGCAATCCTACCGCCACCAAAACGGATCCCCTCAACACCTTGGCTGCACCTAGAAATTCTGTCCATAAAAGTTATGAACAGAATCGGTGACAAAGGGCAATCTTGGCAGAGTCCAACCCTCACCGGAAACAAGTCCGACTTACTGCCGGCAATGTGGACCAAGCTCTGACACCGGTCGTACAGGGACTAACAGCCCATATCAAAGGGCCTGGTACCCCATACTCCCGAGTACCCCCCACAAGATTCCCAGACGGACACGGTCGAACGCCTTCTCCAAGTCCACAAAGCACATGTAGACTGGTTGGGCGAACTCCCATGAACTTTCCCGGACTCTGCTGAGTGTGTAGAGGTGGTCCAGTGTTCCACGGCCAGGACGAAAACCACACTGCTCTTCCTGAATCCAAAGTTCTACTATCCGATGGACCCTCCTCTCCAAAACCCCCGAATAGACTTTACCAAGGAGGCTTAAGAGTGTGACTTATAGTTGGAACACAGTCTACAGTCCCCCTTTTTGAATAGGGGGACCTCCACCCCGGTCTGCCAATCCAGTGGAACTGCAACCGATGTCCATGCGATGCTGCAGAGTTGTGTTAACCAACACAACCCTACAACATCCAGAGCCTTAAGGAACTCCGGGCGAATCTCATCATCCACCCCCAGGGCCTTACCACCTAGGAGCTTTTTAATCATCTCGGTAACCTTAGCACCAGAAATTGGAGAGCCCGCCCCAAGGTCCCTAGGGTCCGCTTCCTCAGTGGAAGACGTGCCGGTGGGATTGAGGAGTTCTTCCAAGTAGTCCGCCCACCGACACACAACGTCCAGAGTTGAGGTCAGCAGCACACCCTCCCCACTGTAAACAGTGTTGGTGGTGTACCTCTTCCCCCCAAGACGCCGGATGGTGGACCAGAATCACCCCGAAGCCGTACGGAAGTCATTTTACGTGGTCTCTCCGAACTCCTCCCACGCCCGGGTTTTTGCCTCAGCAACCATCCAGACCACATGCTGCTTGGACTGTGGGACATCAGCTGCTTCTGGAGTCCCACAGGCCAAAAAGACCCGATAGGACTCCTTCAGCCTGACAGCATCCCTCACTGCCAGTGTCCACCAGCAGGTTCAAGGATTGCGGTCACGACAGGCAACAACAACCTCGTGACTACAGCTCTGGTAAGCCACCTCGGCATTGGAGGTGCAGAACATGGCCCACCCAGACTCAATGCCCCCCACCTCCCCTGGAACATGTTTGAAGCTCTCCCAGAGGTGGGAGTTGAAGCTCCATCTCACGTGAGACTCTGCTAGGCGTTCCCAGCAAAACCTCAAGATTTGTTCGGGTCATCCAGGTCTGACCGGCATCCTCCCCCACCATCGGAGCCAGCTCACCACCAGGTAGTGGTCAGTGGAAAGCTCCGCTCCCCTCTTCACCTGAGTGTCCAAGACATGCGGCCGCAGACCAGATGACACGACAACAAAGTTGATCATTAAACTGCGGCCTAGGGTGTCCTGGTGCCAAGAGCACATATGGACTACCTTATTCTTGAACACGGTGTTAGTTATGGATAATCCATGACGAGCACAGAAGTCCAATAACAAAACACCACTCGGGTTCAGGACGGGAGAGCTATTCCTCCCAACCACACCCCTCCAGGTCTCACGAGGGAGGCTACCCTCTCGTTCACCGGGGTAAACCCCGACGTACAGGCGACAAGAAGGGGGGCAACAAGTATGCCCACCCCACCTCGGCACCTCTCACCAGGGGCAACTCCAGAGTGGAAGAGTGTCCAACCCATCTCAAAAAGACTGGTTCCAGAGCCAGAGCCGTGAGTCGAGGTGAGCCCGACGATTTCTAGCCGGAACCTCTCTATCTCGCACACCAACTCAGGCTCCTTCCCCACCAGAGAGGAGACATTCCATGTTCCAAGAGCCAGCTTCTGCAGCTTTGGATCAGACCGCCAAGCTCCCCGCCTTCGGCCGCCACCCATACCACATAAGGTGGCAGCCCCTCCCTGAGTTGCCACCTTACCAAAAACTTACCAAAAACACCTTACCAAAACTTTTCAACCAATTTGAATAATAAACTGAATCTGACTGAACTGTTTGATAGTTAGGATTAATTGGAATAATTGAAGCTGACTTGGAATCTGGATGATTAGATTGAATTGACTTTGTAAAGCACCTTGAGACGACATGTGTTGTGAATTGGTGCTATAGAAATACGACTGATTTGAATTCTGTGTGAGTTCCGTTTCTGTTGAAGCTGCTGTACCGAGGAAGGCGTCGACCAGTTCACTGACTCCTCTCATGGCTCTGAAGAAGATTCCTGGCAGCTGACTGTCTTCTCTTTCAAACACTTCGTCCTGGGAGGAGGACATAGAGGAACTGACTGCTGGGCGAATCAGGTCCACTGGGTTACTGCAGAAAATAGAAGACTCATCACGTTTCCAGTAGAACCAGAGTGAGGAACATGAACCAGTTACCTGAACATGTGTAGGAACTTGAACCAAGTGTGAGAGACACGTTCATCTTCCATGTTTGCAGGAACCAGAGCTGAATCTTCATCTGGAACTTTGAAGTGAGGAAAGGATGGTCCAAACATCTTAGGAAGCAGCCTGAGAGGATAGAAAGATACAGCCTCAGCACACTGATCCAATACAGAACCAACACTGATCCAATAAAGACCCAACACTGATCCAATATAGAACCAACACTGATCCAGCACAGAACCAACATTGATCCAATACAGGTGGCGGCATTTCCTTTGTCTGCTTGGTGTTTGTCAGTTTTAGCTATTTTTATTTTCAGGAATTTTATCCCTGATACAGGATTTTTACATTCTACCTCTATGGGTTCATGGGAGTTTGCCCAACCGGTCCACATGTGTTTTGCAGACCAGGAGAAGGCATTCAATCATGTCCCTCATGATGCTCTGTGGAGGGCGCTCCAGGAGTACCGAGTCGGGGGCCCTTCATTAGGAGCCATCCGGTCTTTGTACAAGCAGAGCAGGAGTTTGGTCCGCATTGCCGGTACTAAGTCGGACCTGTTCCCGGTCCATGTTGGACTCCAGCAGGGCTTCTCTTTGTCACCTGTTCATAACTTTCATGGACAAGATTTTCAGGCGCAGCCAAGGGCCAGAGGGGGTCTGGTTTGGGGACCAGTGGATCTTGTCTCTTGGCGGGGATGAGGATCAGCCGCTCAAAGTCCGAGGTTCTTGATTGGAAAAGGGTGGTTTGCCCTCTTCAGATTGGAGGAAAACAGGAAAACTCCTTCAGTGCGGAAATCAGCCTTGTTTTCCGCTTATTAAAGGGTGGTGATCCAGTGATCTTAACTAACTATAGATAAATATCAAATTTGTCAGTACTAGCAGAAATTCTTAAAAGTTCTTGTGAGTAAAATAATTTTTAATCTTGCAGTTCTAACATCTCTACTTCTCAGTCAGGCACAGAAACCAGCACAGCTGCAATGAAGGTGGCTAACAAAACTCTTGTTGCTGCCCGGCTCTTTTGTTGATTCGTGAAAAGTGTCTGACACTGTAGATCATGAAGTTTTGAAAGCCAGGCTTCAAATCCAGTTTTTTTGAAGTATGCTGTTGCTTGGTTCACTAACTATCTCAGTAATAGGACACCTGCCTTAAATACCATGATCTGCGTTCTGACTTTGTACCAGTCCACAAGGGGTGCAGCAGGGATCTATATCAGGCCATCTTCCATTCATAATTTATATAAATGAGTTGGGACAGAAGGTATCTGATGGAAATTAGCATTTTTATACAGATGACACAGTTATTTTTTGCACTGTATCAACTCCTGCTCAGGCCAGTGAACTGTTGTTCCTTACTTAATTTGAAACTTGTTTTCAATACAGTCATATATCAAGACTAAATTAACGTGTTTGTCCAGTTCCAGGAGGCCACAGTAGACCCCCTCGATGCTCGGCTCCAGGAAGATGAAATGTTTGTTCACACACATGATCACCTGGGCATCTTGGTTGATGACTTCCTCACTTGTAGGCTCCATCTGGTAAATCTTGTGAAAAGGATGAAGTTAATGTTGGGTTTTTATTTTCAAAACAAATTGTGTTTTTCAAAAATAGCAAAAAACAACTTGTTGCTGCATGTTTGGTCATTGTTGGACTATGGAGATCTTGTGCATGACTGCTTCTTCACAATGTCTTCAGATGATTGACCTAGTCTACTTCTCTTCTCTGAGGTTCACTACAACACACCATATTGTGTTTGATGGGTGGGATAACCTGGTCTGGCCACCAAAAGGAACTGCCATTGATTAAAGCTTCATTTAAAAGGCAATGCTTGGACTTCTGCTGAGGGAACTCGTGACTCTTATACTTGTGGCTCACATAATCTGCTGCTTCTTCAAGCATCACTGTGATTGGGTAAAAAGGTTTTTGTTCTTCTTGAACTTTTACTGAAGACCTGGAAACCAACTGAATTTATTTCACTGAGTGCTTTTAAATCCAAACTGAGACTTGTTGAGGTGTATTCAGTAACATCTACCTGTTTTTATAGTTTCACACAGATCCACTACAGAACCAACATGATCCAGGACAGATCCAACACTCATCCAACACAGTGTTGGGCCTCAAAAACTTCAACAACGCAGCATAACCAACATGACACAGTAAGGGTGTATTCACACCAGGAAAGTCCTTTGGTCCGCTTGTTTGGTCCGGACCAAAAGCAAACTTTATTTTTTTCATTTGGTGCGCTTTGTTTTCACATTGTACTTTTTGCAAGTAAACTATTACTGGTAAACAAAGACACGCGGGTGATGATCGTTGTTCCCATTGGACAGAAATGACGGGGGCGGGACAGAGCACAGACCCGGAAATTTAGTAAAACATTTGTAGACGAGCTGCGTGCAGCTCCTCTGTTCTGCATATTTATGCCGTTATTACAGCTGCAATATTATTGTGAGGCTGAAGAGCAGCTCATTCAACACAGACTTTGAGGCGTTCTATTTATAAGTTTGGAACACCGTTGAAGAATACGTGCTGAACGCCGAAGAAGACTGTGTGCTCTGCATGCCTGGTCTCACATGCCCGGTGTTGCAACAATCAGCTGGCCAGGTATGATTTGAGTATAACAAACACCTTTGCTACCGGCTACGGTGGCTTATTAAGTCCAAAGAGACGTATGTTTTCTGCAGTTGGTTCGGATCGGGGCCAGTTTGTATTCAGACCATAAGCGAACCGCACCAGAGTCCGTCAAAAAGTGGGTCTTGGTCCGGTTGTTTGTTCCGGACCAGGGTTCGCTTGAATGTATTCACACCTGCACAAAAGATCCGGACCAAGGAGGGAAACGAACTCTGGTCCGTTTAAAGCGGACCAAAAGTGGCAAGTGTGAATAAGACCCTGAGGCTGGAAATGGACCTGGAGGTTAATGCTGCAGCGACTCGACTCCACTGCTCCACCACAACAGGCTGATGTCTCCAGCTGCTAAACATCTGTCTGAACGTCTGCCACAATGAGCGGGACGGAAAACAGCGAGAACACGCCTGCAGCCACACATCTAGGAGGACCACCACGAACAGGTCCGATATGCCTCCTGTACACAGTTGAGATGGACAGATGAAACTGACAGAAAACTGAACAATGACATATAAAGAGCAGGTACTTTGTCTTACCTGCAGGAGCGGGCGGGGCCAGTATGATGTGGTTGATACGCAGCAGGAAATGCAGCAGAGTCTCCCAAGTTTCTCTGCTCATCACTGAAGTCTCTCTGGCCAGAGACTGGACAGAACCCAGCACCTGCTGACAGATAGACAGGTAGAACGGACTCACCTGGTCTGACCTGAGAGGACGGGACAAAAAAATATTTTAGCTGTTGAATTAAAAAGAAAACAGTTGAGTCAGTACCATAAAACACATTCTACTGTCCATCTGAATGTAACAGAACCAAGATAAACAATCTCAATCTGACCAGAATGTCATCTGAAACCAGTTTAAGCCTGACAGGTATCACCACCTCAGCAGAATGAAAATAGAATCTTCAACACATTGTGCAAACTGATGTAATCTAGAGGTTGTTTTCTTGGCTGGTTTATATTTAGGTCTGGTTATTAGTGTAGGGTTTGTTCTGGGTTCAACGCTGAGGTAATATCTAGATTGGATTTTTAGTCTGAGGTTTCAGCTAAATGTTCTACATTTAGGTCTTGGCCTTAGGTTTAGGTTCAGGTCGGGATTCAGGATGAACTTTATAGTTTTAAGACTAGGGTTCTGGATTAGGTCCAGATCTCAGCCTCACATCTTTACTTCAGGTATATGTTCTGGTTTAGTTCTAGGTTTGGCTTCAGGTTCAGATGAGATCGAGTACCTGGGCAGGAAGAGGATGTAAAGATGTCGAAGGATCCTCTGGACGTACAGGTTGGGGTCTCTGCTGATCGGTAAAGGGGTGGAGCTTGGTTGGGACACCAAGGCCATCATCCAATCAGTGTAAACGTCCACACAGAGTTTGACAGTGTTTCTGTCTAATGGCAGACTAAGACCATAACAGAGGACTTCCATGGTCCACTTCACCTGAAGATAAATATGAAGAGACACCTGCAATTTAACCGACAGAGCTCTGGGCTGTGGATGGAAACCTATAGGAATAAAACTGAATTTGAATTGCTCAGACTGTATTTGCGTAATTTGAAATACATCCCTGACCGAGGGGTTGGAGACATGGGGTCCGAGTGGACCACGTTCTACGCATCCATTGTCGATACTGCTGCCAGTAGCTGTGGCCGTAAGGTCTGCAGTGCCTGTCGGGGCAGCAATCCCCGAACCCAGTGGTGGACACTGGCAGTAAAGGATGCTGTCAAGCTGAAGAAGGAGTCCTTTTGGCTGTTGTTGGCTTGTGGGTCTCCTGAGGCAGCTGACCGGTACCATGAGGCCAAGCGTGCCGCGGCCCGGGCAGTGCCAGGGGCAAAAACACAGGCCTGGGAGGAGTTTGGTGAGGCCAAGGAGTAGGCCTAGTGGTCGGCCAGGAAGCGATTCTGGCAAACCATCTGGCACCTCAGGAGGGGGAAGCAGTGCCTAACCAACACTGTTTAAAGTGGGGGTGGGGAGCTGCTGACCTCAACGGGGAACATTATCAGGCGGTGGAAGGAGTACTTCGAGGATCTCCTCAATACTGCCATCACGCAGCATTGAGGAGACTCTTTCATCACCCAGGCTGAAGTTGTGGGGCTGTCATGGTTGACACGCCCTTTCAACATTGCGTGGCGGTCCAGGACAGTGCCTCTGGACTGGCAGACTGGGGTGGTGGTCCCCCTTCATAAGAAGGGTGACTGGAGTGTGTGTTCCAACAATAGGGGGAGAATGGAGCGGGAGATCGACAGACAGATCGGTGCAGCTGCCGCAGTAATGGGGGCGCTGTGCCGGTTCATTGTGGTAAAGAGAGAGCTGAGCTGAAAAGCGAAGCTGTCCATTTACCGGTTGGTCTATGTTCCTACCCTCACCTATGGCCATGAACTTTGGGTCATGACCGAAAGAACGAGATCCCGGATACAAGCGGCTGAAATGAGCTTCCTCCGTAGGGTGGCCGGGCACTCCCTTAGAGATAGGGTGAGGAGCTCGGAGTAGAGCCGCTGCTCCTCCACATCGAGAGGAGCCAGTTGAGGTGGCTCGGGCTTCTATACCGGATGCCTCCTGGACGCCTTCCTCGGGAGGTGTTCCAGGCACGTCCCACCGGGAGGATGCCCAGGGGACGGCCCAGGACACACTGGAGGGACTATGTCTCTCGGCTGGCCTGGGAACGCCTTGGGCTCCCCATGGAGGAACTGGAGGAGGTGTCTGGGGAGAGGGACATCTGGGCGTCTCTGCTGAGTTTGCTGCTCCCGCGACCCGGTCCCGGATAAGTGGAAGACAATGAGTACAATTATCAGTAGTAGTAAGCTCTACAAATAAACTGATTTAAACTTTGTTCCTAAAGTTAATGTTAGTGTTTAAGTTGTTAAAAGCTTTACAAATAAATTAAACAAATGTTATTTGTCATCAATGTATTTTGTATACAGTGTTAAATTTTTATATATATGAACACAAAAATTATTTTGAACATTTTAAATGGATGAATAATGAACAAGATCAAAAAACAAGGACATTTTAAACAAAATAGGATTATATACAACAGGGTACTCGAGGGTTCATGGGAGTTTGCCCAACCGGTCCACATGTGTTTTGTGGACCTGGAGAAGGCATTCGACTGTGTCCCTCGTGATGCCCTGTGGGGGGTGCTCCAGGAGTATGGAATCGGGGGCCCTTTACTAGGGGCCAACCGGTCTCTGTACAAGCGGAGCAGGAGTTTGGTCCACATTGCTGGTACTAAGTCGGACCTGTTCCCGGTGCATGCTGGACTCCAGCAGGGCTGCCCTTTGTATGTAAAAGGGTAAATAGTTATTTACAGTGCAGACAGCTTATTAACCTTCAGGCTCCATTTGTTCAGCTTCACACCTCTGTGCTTCACGCTAACACGGTTGCTAGGCAACAGAAGTTACATGGAGGTAAGGGCAAGAGAAACGTAGACCAACGTAACACCGCTATGCTAATCTGGCATGTTTAGCTAATAGCTACAGGTAGCATAAATGTTGCCGTTTGACCATCTGTTGTTTACATGACGCTTCTTATAGACGCTCATTTGACCTGGTGAATAACATCAGCTAAGCTCAGGTAGCTGCGCTGTTCCAGCTCAACATGCCGTAAAGGAAGTTTAACCTGTCGTGAAACGTAAATTGATCAATCTGTGTTTTATTCATCTGTGGCTTCAAGCACCCGGATGTGTGACCCAAAAAACTGAATTTTGGAACTGAAATTGAATTTCAGACCTGAAAGTGAAAGTAGACAAACTGAATTTTTAATACAACGAAATACATTTTAAAAGTAAATGAATTCAGTTTAGTGAAATTTATTTTCAAACCAATGCATTTAATTTCAAATTACGCAAATACTAATTCAGTCAGAGCAATTCAAATTCAGTTTCTGATGGCACAAGTTTATTCCCCTCGCAGCCAGAGAACCTGGATGAAACACGAAACACACTCCAGAACGTTTACCATCATATCACTAGACTGAATATAAAGTCACGGATCAGAGATTGATCAGTGATAAGTATTTGATCTCCGTTTCATGTTCTCAGGTAATTCCAGCTTCATCTGGACGGAAACCTTTAGTAGCTAAAGGTTGACTGAATTATGTTTTTATTGTAAACATTTACAGGTTGTTGTTACCAGTTGCCACAATTTCACAGTTACAGAACACACCTGTTACCATGGTGACACGGTTACACAGCAACGATGAAGATGGCGTTCAAATTCTCATTTTAGTTGAATCAAAACTGATCAGAGGGATGGATCAGCTAATTCGAGTTCAGAGGTACACCTGTTTACCTGTCGGTCAGTACATAGCAGTATGCGGGTACTGGGGTTTCCGAGGCCTGCTGCCAAGGGCTTCACCACGGCAATAACAACATCCCTGCCCACAGATGACGGGAAACAGCTGAGCACACTTACATGGCCCTTCAGAGATTGGTCCATTGCCAGCCAACCACAGCTCACCTGGAACAGACAGGTCCATCACAGTGAAAGTCATTCACTGAGAGTAAATGAATTATTTTATCTCAAACATCCCAGAATTCTGTGACCATCTGCAGCTCAAAGTTATGAACTTAGTAGTTTGTGGGTCAACTGTCTGTGGTTGATCCACTTTGCTGGTTCTGTGTGTGGTGATACAGCCCGAGTCTCTGCTTCCTGAATTACTGAGAGTCCAACATGAGCAGTCCTTCCTTCTGTGAGGTGTTAAGAAGGCTCAGATGAATCAGTGAGAGAACATAGACGGATTACAACACCTAGAACAGGTGAGCTACAAACAGATTCACTCAACAGGTGACGGCTAAAAAGGTGAACTGAGTCACAGTAACATGGATGGATCTACACACACACACCGTTTATTACATACATGATGGAGACTGCACATGCTCAGTTTGTCCATCAGTTTCAGAGAGTCACCGTCACACTGTTCAGTCTGTAGTAATCATAGTACTCTACTAGTAATCAGAGTACTACTGAAGGTAATCACTACTGCATGTATTAGAGGACTGTAGCAATCAATGTACTGTAGAAGTAGCTACAGGAAGCCAGCTGAAGCCAGTCTGAACACATACACCCGGACAGGGCAGACTAAACGGACCTGATGAAGGAATCAATTGCTCTGGTTCTGATAAACTCAGCAACTGAAGCAGAGATTATATGTAGGTAGTTTAAACATGTGACTGTAGAACAAACCTTACCTGCACAGGTGAGTCGCCGTGCTGTTCTCTCAGATCGGCTCAAACAATCAGCTAAACCTGCCTCTGAAGGTCAAAACGCTGACCTAAGAAGAAGGATTCCTGTTCTCCCTGAGCACTGACTGACAGGCTGCAGGTGTTTATAGTCAACAATAAGTGTTCATCTGCTGGTTGTTCCCTCTCCACTGATGGCACCTGAAGCTCTGAGACAAGCTGACCTCCAGCCACCACCAGCTTCCACTGATTACCGCAAACATTTACATTTATGTTTTTCCAGGTCAGATTGTGGCAGCAGGTTGATCCAGCTGGCTGATCCACCTCCTCATGTTCTTTTCTGAGGTGGAGCTCAAGTTTAAACCCTTGTTCTGGGAGGACTAAGGACTTCCACATGATTGTTTGCAGGTAAATTCAACTTTGTTTCCAGGCTCACAGGTGAATGACAGAGAAGGTTCAGACAAGAACACCTGAAACATCTGCTGATTAATCAGCTGTTTTTAAGTTATTGTTCCTTAAAGTGGCAGGTTCCAATTGTCCAATTTATTAAATACAAGCTGAGTATTGAATGAAATCCAAAATCCAGGGTGGCAGTTTATGGCAGCATGCAAAAAGGTGGCAATTATGGTCAATATGTGGATATGATGAAGCCAAACCAGTATGCAACAGAGAGCGGTAAAAAACCGTATGACCTTCACACACCCCAACACCCGATGCCCTCTAACCCTGAGACATAAATATATTTCCCCCACACTGCCACCAGTGGTGGAGTAAAATATAGGTCAAAGTGTCAATTCACATTTAAACCAAACAGAATTATCAAAACTAAATAAGACAGACCCAAACTATGACCAAACACCAAAAAAAAAAAAAAACTACAAATGGCTCCGATAAGATGTGTTGACCCTTCAGGGCCTCTGTACAGAAATAGAAACAGAACCCTGGTTCTGGTTAAAATCTGAGTTTATTTTGTGTTTTCCCTTTGAACCAACATCTCACACTCAGGAAATCAGAAGGCAGTGCTCGTTTCCATGGAGATATGGGTGGAGCCAATACAGGAGGCACTTGATTGATTAACATAACTTTGCACTGTAACTTTAAAACAGAGAGCTGTTCTGATTGGCTGACAGTGATGTACAACAAAAATACAAAAACAAAAAAAATCCCTGAGAGTACGGCAGCTAAGAAGGTCCAAACTGAGCTTAGGTCAGAACGGCTGCTTCTTGATGAACCTCGAGAACATGGCGAAGGCGGCAACAGGTTTATCTGATGGAACCATGTGACCAGAGCCCTGCAGGACCAAACAAACCAACCAATCAACTAATGGGCAACAAGAAACGAATGATATCTCAGCATTAATAATGATGATGAAGATGTACCTTTACAGTGAGGAAGGCAATGTTGTTAAACTCTTTGACAAAGCCTCCAATCTGACGACCATCTTCACCTTCATAGATCCACGGACGCCTCTGGACCTCCACCTAAGACACATACAGAGCTTAACACACCTGAGGACCTCATCAGACTAACCTCACCTCAACGATTGCAAGGACAGAGGAGGGGGAGTCCTGTTTGTTGTGCATGTTAATTATTGTTAAATGATGATTGTTACCTGTTGCTGCAGAGACTCCACAAACCACTCATCACCCATGAAGTTACAGGCCATGTCCACGTCCCCATTGTACACTAGGACCCGATACTTCTGCAGAAAGCACACCACACTACAGCTTAGACATGCCCACAGAACACCTGGAACCAGCCCGAGACCAGGTTTGGACTCCATCATGAATCAAGCATTCCACAGAAACCTTCCTGTTCATTCAGGAAGTTACAGGTGCTGCGGTGTGTTCACTGACCAGAGCTGAAAGCAGTTTCAGGTACTGCTTCCTGACATCCATATAGATCCGGCCATAGTTCAGGTTCACCTCAGAACTGCAACACCAGACAAGACAGGTTAGAGGCAGGACAAGTGGACATTTCCCTTAGAGACAGGGGAGGCCGTTACCTGCAGATTACCCAGTCCAGAGCGTCAGGGCTAATGTGGAGAGCTTTTCGGACGTATGGGTTGTTCAGGTAGAGGGAGGAGGGGGTGGAGTTGGTGCAGGGCGGGTCCAGACGGACGGACAGGTGCAGAGCTGCCAGACTTAGTAACTTCTGCAGTCAGATAAGCAGCAGGTGAGAAGCTGTGAAGACTTGAGGCAGCCTTAAATAGACAGCAGGCGAGATCATACACACCTGGTTCCACTCCTGAGTCCACTGGTGGTTGATAAAAATATTTCCCAGATCTCTAATCACCAACTGCCCATGCTCCACACTGATATCCCAGAACCCATCAATGAGTAACCAGGTTGAACATCAAGAACCAACCTACTGCAGGTGAGTTAAATCTGGTTCCACTTACGTGAATCTGTGAGGAACTCCACCTGCACAGGGAGCGTACAGGTTGTATATGTTGAGTCCTGAACTGTAGACGATCATCTGGACCTCCGACAGCTGCAGAGAAGCACAGAGAGAACACCTGGACTAAACATCCGAGACCCCCGTAACATCAGAAACACAGGTCAAGTATCGGGGCAGTCTGGTTCAGACTCACGCTTTCGCTACAGTTGGGGTTCTGGTTGTCATAGAAGTTGCACATCCCGCCACTGCAGCAGAACTTCTGAAGCTCCGCCCACAGCTGGCTGCCCAGCAGGCCGTGATAGTAGGCGAAGTACACCAGAGAGTTATCGTTCAGCTCGTAGCTCGACAGCCCGTTTCCCACGGCAACACCCTGCAGCATAGGTTATACAAAGCATCATGCAGAGGTCGGGTGGAATTACCTGCAGCAGAACAGGTCAGAAGATGAGCAGAACCTGCAGGTTCAGGGTGGAGTCCTCCATCACTCTCTCAGCAAGCGTTGGGATGTAGATCCCTCCATAACTTTCTCCGGTCAAGAAGAGCTCGTTGCTGCTGAACTCCGGGAACAGTCGGAAGAACTCCTTCAGAGCCAGGTAGTTGTTCATGGACACCTGAAGACACAGAACATCTGACACACCTGAGAACCAATCAGAAGCAGTGGTTGAGGCATGTTACTGACCTCTGTGTCGTTGGTGGCATATTTCTTATTGTCTGAGTACGAGAAACCAACGCCCACTGGAGACTCCAGGTACAACATGTTGGCAATCTGCAGGTGAGCAATGAACCAATCAGTTTTCAGGACAGTTAATGTGACCACACCCTCCAGTCACATGACCAACCTTGTTCCAGGAGTACTGGTTGTACTGCAGTGTCACGCCATCATCCTGGATCTGCAGAAAGCGTTGACATCAAACAGTGCACACTTATCACACAGATGAGGTGGGCGGAGTCAGAGGTTACCTACCAGGAAGGGTCCATGTTCAGTGAGGAGTCCATCCAATGAGCTGCAGCCAGGACCGCCGTTCAGCCACAGAACTACTGGGTCGGAGGAGGGTTTGTTCTGAGACTCCACAAACCTGAAAATTAGAACAGGTTTAGGTGAGGTGCCATCAGCAAGTGAGGTATAGGAGCTGAGCTTTAGCGCAGGTACTGACCAGTAGTGAAGGTGTTTCCCATCAGCCAGGTTCAGATATCCAGAGAACTGCCTGAAGCTCGGCTGTTTCTGGAGACCAGGAAGGAAGGTGATCTCATCTGCAACTGGAGCAGCACCGGCTCCCAGCAGGAATGCCAGGAAAAACCACAGGATCTGCATCTAAGGGAGAAACACCTACATTTGAGAACAGACAGGAAATGACATCATCTACACCCAAGGCTGGACAGGAAGCAGTGAGCGAGTTAGGGGATTTGGAAGCCAGTTAGAACCCAGACCAGTTTACTGAACTGGGTACCAGCAACATCAGACGCAGTGTGAGTCAGAGAGGTCTACTGAAGGTAGAGAGGAACCTCCCCCTGCTCTGATGGTACCTTGTTCCAAAATGGTGAGACCACCAATGAAAATAGTTGTTCCTAAGAAAAAAACTTGGTGGTCTAACGTGAGTTCAGAGTAATCTCCTTCTGTGGTTGTGTCACCTCGCTTTCTGATTGACTAGTCACATTCATCAGGCTGCGTGCTCGTTTGTCCTCGGGGAACATCCCACATGGTAGGATAGTGGGCTGGGCTGCTATAGCCAAACCTTTGGTCACTCATGCCAATGCCAAACGTCGGTTTCAATGGTGCAAGGAGCGCAAATCTTGGGCTGTGGACAATGTGAAACATGTATTGTTCTCTGATGAGTCCACCTTTACTGTTTTCCCCACATCCGGGAGAGTTACGGTGTGGAGAAACCCCAAAGAAGCGTACCACCCAGACTGTTGCATGCCCAGAGTGAAGCATGGGGGTGGATCAGTGATGGTTTGGGCTGCCATATCCTGGTATTCCCTTGGCCCAATACTTGTGCTAGATGGGCGCGTCCATGTGCATCCAATGGTTCAAACATTGTATCCTGAAGGCGGTGCCGTGTATCAGGATGACAATGCACCAATACACACAGCAAGACTGGTGAAAGATTGGTTTGATGAACATGAAAGTGAAGTTGAACATCTCCCATGGCCTGCACAGTCACCAGATCTAAATATTATTGAGCCACTTTGGGGTGTTTTGGAGGAGCGAGTCAGGAAACGTTTTCCTCCACCAGAATCACGTAGTGACCTGGTCACTATCCTGCAAGAAGAATGGCTTAAAATCCCTCTGACCACTGTGCAGGACTTGTATATGTCATTCCCAAGACAAATTGACGCTGTATTGGCTGCAAAAGGAGGCCCTACACCATACTAATAAATTATTGTGGTCTAAAACCAGGTGTTTCACTTTCATTGTCCAACCACTGTAGGTGTTTTGGTTATTTAAAGGTTGATCTGTTTCTAAATAAATACTTTAATATTCTATAACCTCAGTGTTGAGAAGTTGTGTTTGGAAATGAGGATCCTTGCTTGGAAGGTCTGCTGGAGAAACTGTTTCTATGTGTGAGCCCAAGGTCTTCACTGAGGAGCATCAGAGCCACCCGTCACTTTAAATTCACCAATTTTGTCCCCTTAACTGGGACCTGTGGGAGTAATGGGGTAACAGGTCCACAGTAACAACCAGTCTGGTTTCAGTAGAGTTCATTTCCAACAGTTTCCTCAGAAACATCAGCCTGCAGCTCAGATCTGTTGGAGATGACAGTCTGGACTGATGGTTCTGAGCTCAGATTAAACATGGCTGTTCATGGTTATAGTTTCCCTCTCTGGATCTGAACGTTGTCCGGGTCCACCTGCAGGAAGTAATCTCTCCATTAATTATTTACTGAGACACAGTGATGAAGACCTACAATCAGGCCCGTTTCAGTGTTGAAGAACCCACAACAGGTACAGATTCATCCCATCCCTGCAGCTGGTCCTCAAACATCATCAATGACCTGCTGATCCCAGACGGACCCGTTTGATTCAGCCACCAGGGGGCTCTGCAGGGCTGCAGCTGACCGGCCCTTCAGAGTTTCATCATGTGACAGGTTCGGTCCAGAATCACCCACCATTGATTCTTAGATGTGGTGATCTGCTTCAGCTGGGGGGACATTTTATTTAACTCTGAGACAAATACAGTGATATTGTCAGAACCGGAGCCACCAGAGCTTCTTTCTCAGAGGAGTGTAAGAACCCAAACAGAACCGGTCTTTCCAGCAGAACCCACAGCCTTCGGTCAGAAACATCAGATCATAAACAGAGAGAAACACCGAGTTTACCCAGAGACCCGGAAATAGCCTCAGACCCAGGAAGAACCGAGTCAGAACCAAGTCAGACTGATGGATAAGGTCGAGGACTAGGTCAGACCGGGTAAATACAGCTGGATCGAACCGGAACCAGAACCTTGGCACGACAAAAACTCACCTTACTGAGTCCACCTGTCCGCGCTCAGCAGTCCCTCCGATCAGTGCGGGTCATGTGACTACCGCCGGTCATGTGACACTGGTTGTCATGCAAACGTCACGTGTTTATTTGAAGCCTTCCTGGTTCTGAGCCAGAACAGGGTCAGCTGATCAAGGTCCAGTGCTCTTTGGTGCTGGACGACATTCCTGATGGGATTTAAATCTCTAAATGATCGATAAAACGATCAGATGTTCAGGCTCTGGAAACTGTTGTAAAAAGGGAGTTTTATTCTCTTTTCCTCCCTGTTCACCACCGGGTCCAATAAAACCAGCAAAGTATTTACCTTGTGAAATAATGAGAAATGGTTAAGTATAAAATCAAGATTTGATGCCAAAATGATCAGTGTACAGATTAAACATCTAAACAGATACAGAGTGACATTCACCTTCGGTACCGGGCCCTCTTCAGCCCATTTTAGGGATGAACCGAGAGGAGCAAATGAGTCCTGCTTTTATCTAAGCCTGTTCTTAAACCTCCTAAAGGTCATCCTCTAGTATCAGTTTATCTTTGACTATGTGTTGCATCTTATGTGAAATCAACAGTTCTGTTGTGTAAGATGTAGCAGATATATTATTTATATTTATATTATTTAATTAGGGCAGCAAAGAGGTGATTAGAAAATGCCACAGAATCATAAATCCATAATAAAACTTACTGTTAAACACAACTTTTCTGTCTCGATTAGGAATCAGAAGCGTCGAGATAAAACTAAAGTTGTTCTTTTACAAAAGTTGGTTGGAGAAAGGTCTTTGGTCTGATGCTTTAATCAAAAATACATATTAACATGTACTAGAAGTTTTAAAGGCAATACCTCCTCTATGATCCAGCTAAATAAAGGCATGATATATTCAGCAATTACTCCAACAGATCCTGAAACAGCAGGGTCAGGGTTTTTCTTTCATTGTCATGAATATTTTTGGAAAGGTTTTCAAAACTGGATCTTGTATAAGAAATCTATTCCACTTTTATAATTGAATGATAAAAGCTGCTCTTCTAAGCATGGATGAAATATCAAACTATTACAATAACACTTTAACCCTTCAGGTTACATTTTTTATTCATAAGTGCCGTTTCTTAAAATTCACCCCCTTTTCAACATTTTTTAAGTGAAATAATTTTATTTAAGAAAGTCCTGGTAAGAACAAAAAAGCCCAAACATTATACCAATATATTAATGATTTAAGAATTTCTTGTCCTCTTGTAATGGGGTTGATTTTTGTTTTTCGTTGATTTATACACAATTTTATTTTTATATTTTAATATTATATTAGTACTTTTTCTGCTCAGGCTATTGTATTAATACTTCACTTTATTTGGATGTGAAATGTGCCTTGTATAGGAATCATGAAAGTGTGCATAAATACACGCAAACCTTTGACCTGCCATAATAAACTACAGAGAACTAAACCTCCCTTAAATCCACTGAAATATGATTTCATTCAGTTATTTATTTCATGGAGCATCAAACCTGATGTTCCTTCATGAGTTTGAGATTTTATGGTTTAAACTGAATCACATTCAGCCTCAATAACGTAAAACACCTCAGAAAATGATGGAAACAACCTCAGTCGGATGGAAACTTCCTCTGTTTCTGTCACCTGTAGATGGAAATGCTCATCTCCCCATCGAATTTTCCAGAATTCAAAATCTGAATTTCAAGGAAGATAATAAATCTGCCTTAGAATTGCTGCAATATAAAAACACTGCTTTACATTCAAGCCATAAAGGATAAAGATGGAATAATAAAGTCAAAGACTTGGTTTCAGTGAATGTATCGTCACTTTAGGAGTCAAAATGATTTGCTAGGCAAGGATTCTGCCATAAAATCAGAATGTTGCTGGTATTAAATGTATTCACTGTAAAGCCCATCTCTACACATTCATGTTTATTCTTTGTCAGTGAAACTAAACTCCATCCAAATAATTAATGAAGTCACCTGACCTTTGACTCATTTGTTACCATGGAAACATTTCCAACAATCCAGACAAATTTAAACTGAGAAAACTTTATTAAAAAGTAAAAAACAAACATCTATACAACAGGTGAATGTGAGGGGGCGGAGCTTCTTCATGGCCTGGGAGGAGGTCTCATCCCAGGAGGGGGCGGCCCTAATAAAACAAAAGAGGTCACATGATCAGGTTATGATCAGTAATTGGTTAAACCAAGTTGCCAACTGATTAGCTGAACAGCTGACCTCTCATCCCAGGGGGCGGCGGCCTCATGCCTGGAGGAGGCATTCCCATCGGAGCGCCACGACCCGGACCGGGAGGCATTCCCATTGGAGGACCCATCGGGGGCCGCATGCCAGGAGGCGGGCCCATCATACCTGCAGGGGAGGAGCAACCAGAGCATCAGAGAGAGACTTTAACAGCCTAATCTACAGGAGAACCATAAAACATCAGGATTCATCAACAGGTACTGGTCTCAGGGTTCTTTACTATAGCAAAAAGGTTCTGAACAGTAGAACCAAACGTTCACACATCTTTGAGACATAAACTGAGCAGACACATTGTAGGTTCTGGTTGCAACATTTTGGGACTTCAGTTCCTCAGAACGGACCTAGACCCGCTATGGAAGGGAGTGGTGACCTAGTGGTTAGAGAGCAGGGTGTTTGCGTCCTGGAGAGGTTGCAAGTTCACCGCTTCGAAACACAGACTGTTACTCGGGGTCCTAGAGCAAGACCCTTGGTCCCTGCAAGCTGCTCCTTAAGGGATGTGTTAAATGCAGGTGGCAAATAAAAGGTGATTATTATTACTAACGAAACAAGTTTACAGACCCGCTTTAAACAGAACCTAGCTCACCTGGAGGGGGTGCAGCCCGGGCCATAGGGGGCAGGGCTCCTCGGCCAGGAGGGTACTGTGTAGGGGCCCCAGCAATGCTAGCTCCTGCTGCTGCCGCGGCAACAGTCCCTCTGCCCTGTGGTGTCATCACCTGAAACGCACAGAACTTATCAGTACCCAAACCCACCTCCGGACCTCTGCCAGCTGTGTCACCATGAATACCTGCTGGGAAGGCCCGCCCACTCCTCTGACCGGCCCTGCCAGTCCGGCAGGAGCCTGAGGCATCGGAGCTCCTGCAGGAACACCACGACCAGCTGCCCGACCCACACCCGGACCTCCGGCCACACCCGCCAGGGGAACCCGAGCAATCCCAGTCTAAAGAGAGATGTCACAGGTTAGAGGACACAGAGGTAAGAGAAATTTGACAGCCTGGAGGAAAAAAACAAAAACTCACGTCTTTGGGTGGCGGGCCCTCCACCGTCATGGAGACCAGGTTCTCCCCCCTCAATAGAACCAGACCCAGAACCCTCTTCTCCTCACGCTCCGGCTGTTTTGAGTTCTTTGGCCTGAGGAGGACAGAATCTGTCAGTACCCAGAATACATTGGGGCATTGGGGGACATACCTTCCAATGAAACTGAAGCCGTTACCATAGCAACAACCTGGCGCTTGTTAGGTTCCAGATTAGAGATCAAGACAAAGAAAGCACTGGCTCTCACCCAATCAGAGCCCTGAGAAAATTAGAGATTGTCTGGTTTACACTACGATTCATCTCATCACGTCTACACGACAACGTTTGAATTATCTCTGTTCACACAGCAACGGTAGACTTAAAGATGGTGTAATTCACTCGCCACACCACTAGTAGGCAGTATGTTCTCTGAAACTCCCCGTGCGCATGTGTACAAACACTCCCTGCCTAATGCTGCGCTCCACTAACCTCAGAGGTCGGAGTTTACGTCATCTCAGCGTTGTAGTGTTCCAGTTTCCTGCTTGTTTTTGTTCGTGTTGCTAGCAACTAACAAAACAACGACAATGAACACTGTTCTATGCAGCATTTCGTGCATATTAAAATGCGTTAAAACATCACGTTTCAAACACTGAGAAGTAGTACCTGGACGACGGACTAAAGGTTGCATACATAAAGAACTGGCAGCAAGAACATTTCACTACTACTGACGCGAGTAGCAACTGTCTTTAATGCGCAAGCCGAGTATGTTCCTACTGCCCCACCTTTCCGACTCCCAAGTCGACTTTTGGGGGCGTTGTAGTTGAAATTTCCTACTTGGAGGTCGGAAATTCAGACTTCCTACTACAAACTGAGCGCAACATAAAAAGCTGCCGCAACTAATAAAAGTACAAATGGCAGAAAATAAAGTGTTCTTATGGACAGAGGACAAGGTTCAGCTTAAGGTGACTGATTATAAAACCACCACGTTTCAACACGACATCAACTGGGGATCAGGCCAGTCAAAACATACAGATCTACAGGGGTTGGACAATGAAAGTGAAACACCTGTCATTTTAGTGTGGGAGGTTTCATGGCTAAACTGGACCAGCCTGGTAGCCAGTCTTCATTGATTGCACATTGTACCAGTAAGAGCAGAGTGTGAAGGTTCAATTAGCAGGGTAAGAGCACAGTTTTGCTCAAAATATTGAAATGCAGACAACATTATGGGTGACATACCAGAGTTCATAAGAGGACAAATTGTTGGTGCACGTCTTGCTGGGGCATCTGTGACCAAGACAGCAAGTCTTTGTGACGTATCAAGAGCCACGGAATCCATGGTAATGTCAGCATACCACCAAGAAGGACGAACCACATCCAACAGGATTAACTGTGGACGCAAGAGGAAGCTGTCTGAAAGGGATGTTCGGGTGCTAACCCGGATTGTATCCAAAAAACATAAAGCCACAGCTGCCCAAATCACGGCAGAATTAAATGTGCACCTCAACTCTCCTGTTTCTACCAGAACTGTCCGTCAGGAGCTCCACAGGGTCAATATACACGGCCGGGCTGCTATAGCCAAACCTTTGGTCACTCATGCCAATGCCAAACGTTGGTTTCAATGGTGCAAGGAGCGCAAATCTTGGGCTGTGGACAATGTGAAACATGTATTGTTCTCTGATGAGTCCACCTTTACTGTTTTCCCCACATCCAGGAAAGTTACGGTGTGGAGAAGCCCCAAAGAAGCGTACCACCCAGACTGTTGCATGCCCAGAGTGAAGCATGGGGGTGGATCAATGATGGTTTGGGCTGCCATATCATGGCATTCCCTTGGCCCAATACTTGTGCTAGATGCCAAGGACTACCGAACCATTCTTGAGGACCATGTGCATCCAATGGTTCAAACATTGTATCCTGAAGGTGGTGCCGTGTATCAGGATGACAATGCACCAATACACACAGCAAGACTGGTGAAAGATTGGTTTGATGAACATGAAAGTGAAGTTGAACATCTCCCATGACCTGCACAGTCACCAGATCTAAATATTATTGAGCCACTTTGGGGTGTTTTGGAGGAGCGAGTCAGGAAACGTTTTCCTCCACCAGTATCACGTAGTGACCTGGCCACTATCCTGCAAGAAGAATGGCTTAAAATCCCTCTGACCACTGTGCAGGACTTGTATATGTCATTCCCAAGACGAATTGATGCTGTATTGGCTGCAAAAGGAGGCCCTACACCATACTAATAAATTATTGTGGTCTAAAACCAGGTGTTTCACTTTCATTGTCCAACACCTGTACGTACACAATAATTAGTTGCCGTAACAAACGGGCCAGGAGATGTTCAAACTGAAAGAAGTCCACAGGCGGACCGTGGACTCTGGGCACCGTGGAGGACAAGGATGTGTCCTAGGAAACCACCCCTCTGGTCTCACAGAGTTCCTCTCCACAGTTAGTGTGTGAATCACACCTGGAGTCTACTTGTCAGACTTCTATTATGGTGCCTTTGTTTTAAATCACAAAGCTGTCATTTTAACTGTAAACAGTAAAAAGCTGAAGTTGATGCCATAAAGCCTGTTAGATGAAATATGACCAGTGATGGTTTGTTAAGCCGATTATAATCTGTTGACTTCTGTTTCTCATGAGCAACAACTGAACAGTGTCACACGTCTCTGACCAACTCCAGTATCAGTCTGTGGTTTACTTAGGGCCCCTAGACAAGCTAGAAACAGCCCTGCCCATATGTGCTTTTGCTTGGCCCCTCCTTGGCATCAGTAACCACAGACGCCACAGACCGAAAAATATTCTGATTACTGAAGACATCGAACAGAAAAGAACGGAGGACCCTCTGGAGAAGTCAGACAGTAGAAACCACAGCAACAATTCCCTCACACTGCCTCATCCCATACCCATGTTTACAGACAGAGTTCATGATCAAGACATGAAGCATTTGTGAAGTGTGGTTATGATTTTATTCCTTTAACTGGCCCAGTGGTAGTGGAATATGCTGTAGGGATCAGGGGAACAGCGCTAGGCTGGTTTAAATCTTATCTGTCTGACAGATTCCAGTTTGTTCATGTAAATAATAAATCATCTTTAAACTCCAGGGTTAATTGTGGAGTACCACAGGGTTCAGTACTTGGGCCAATTCTCTTTACTATATATATGCTTCCAATAGGTCAAATTATCAGGCAGCATAGGATAAATGTTCACTGTTATGCTGATGATACTCAGCTTTACTTATCCATAAATCCTGATGAACCCAACCAGTTAGACTCTCCAATTTTGCATTATTTGCTGTTATTTCAGTTTTTAACTTTGTTCTCTCTTTTCTCTTCCTAGAAGCTACACCTGGCCTGGCTCTGTGTCTACCTGTGACACCTTTCTGGAGAGGGGAATCGTCCGAGCTTCTGCTGGCAACAACTTAATTCTCACCCTCTACAGATGATCCACATGACCCTGTCTTTCAGTGTTTAATCCTTTCTCTCTCCTAGACATGGCTACTGACTGAGCTTCTACTGTGACTAACTCTATGTGCTCTCTTTCAGACTCTAACCTTGAAAACTGGATCAGAGTTTATCTGTTCTTTCTTTCTAGATGAAACGACTAAAGGAGCTACATCCATTAACATTTACTTTTCCTTCCCATAGAAAGTACTCCTGGATCAGTGCTTCTTTGTTCTCTTTGTGTCTCTGCTCTGTTCTCCCAAACCCCCAGTCGGTCGTGGCAGATGGCCGCTCACACTGAGCCTGGTTCTGGTTCTGCTGGAGGTTTCTTCCTGTTAAAAGGGAGTTTTTCCTCTCCACTGTCGCTACATGCATGCTCAGTATGAGGGATTGCTGCAAAGTCAACGCTATTGACTGTCCACTGTCTCTACATGCTCATCCAGGAGGAGTGAATGCTGCAAGTCACTGACTGGATGCAATCTGCTGGGTTTCCTTAGATAGAAAAACTTTTTATCCAATTTGAATAAATAACTGAATCTGACTGAACTGTTCAATGATTACGATTAATTAGAATGTATGAACCTGACTGTTGTGAAGAACCTTGAGACGACATGTGTTGTGAATTGGCGTTATATAAATAAACTGAACTGAAAATAGTTAGTCTCTCCTCTAATATAATAAATAGTTGTGTTTATTTAATACAAACCAACAATCACAAAATTCCAGATGCTAACATCTGTACAGAATAATCAGTTGAACACAAACCAATGTTCCTAAAACTTGTTTCTGAAATCAGTTAACCCACTAGGGCAACCCGTGTATAATCCGTGTACGCTTCATGTTTTGGTCTTCCGTTTCAAAATAATACAAGAAACAAAAAACAATCAGGCGTTTTTTTATTTTTAAATTAAATTTGAAAAAACAATTCCAAAAATATATATTTTAATATATTATTTTTGTAATTGTTTAAAAGAACGACATGTTTTATGTTTTGCTAGTTCAGCATTTAGGACGTTTCTGCAGAGCCAGGTACTGGCGAACCCTGCATTGATTACAGAACCTGGGCCAGATTCTGTTCCGCTGGACACCCATGGTGCTACACCATGGGGGCTGCATGTACTTCAGGTTCAGGTATGCTGCCATCGCCTCCCACCTTGAGACTATGCGCACAGCGATGATACGTCACAGGTCGCTTACCTGAAAGCCCTCTGATGGACTTGTCCTCACTGTGGCAGTTTCTTTCGTTGAAGGTTAAGTTAAGTCTTGTTTAATGTATTTTGTCTTATTTTCCTAAAGTTTTTGTATTACTTCTTGTTTTAGGTTTAAATGACAGTGAGCTTGTAGCATATTTGTAAATGACTAGTTTGACGTCTATCGTTATTATGATGGAAAAAACGAATTGCTCCAATTGTTTAGCTTCAACAACGTGAATCACGTACAACACTATTTTGTGCTTATAATTACACAACATTTCTGTAAGTTTGAGTTTTGATTATTCTGTATTTGTCACTCAATCATTGCAGGTGTGGTGTGACCTGTGCGGTCAGTGGGCACATTTTGACTGTATATATATATATATATATATATATATATATAATAAAGACTGTCACATAACTTACTGTTTGCAGGGATAACCTGTATTTGTCCATTTCATATATTTGCAATAAAAGCTCATCTAAAACCGTTTCATTCTTCGTCAGGTTGGATATTCTCATGAAGGGTTTGGTGCATCAACACATATTAAACAGGATGGAAATTCTGGTGGTTTTAGAAACGTTTGCTGGTCCTCAAAGACTACAGTTTGACACCAGAGATCATCATCATGAGCTCAGAGAACATCCAACTGTCCAGCCTTCTGCAAGTTCCAATTCATCAGGTTCCGATCCAGATCAACTGGATAATCTGACACCTCAAAACAACCAGAACACGTTTTAACCTGTAGCTGTACAGTGGCTCCCCCTGCTGGATAGAATCTGACCTTTGATCATTTAGAGCAACCCGGTTTAAAACCGTCAGATGATCAAAATACTAACATGAGCGCACAGATCCAGAGTCAGAACCATGGGTCCATTTATCAAGTTCAGAACCAGCTTCATAAGAACACTGAAGATGGATCTTCACTGTCTGGTCCCAGATCTCTCTAACAGGAGAGAGCACCGTGCTTACTGGGAACCATGAAGATCATCAGAACATCTGCAGGACCTATAAAGTTCAGAGATGTTCTAAAGCCTCAGGAACCATCTGAGGTCAAAGCTGTAGCTCAAAGTCACTGAACCATCTGATTATCTTCTGAGATAATCATATTCAAGTATAATCTATCAGAACTGGGTCATAGAAATAAAAGATTTTCCATTCTGGATTTAATCAAAGCTCAACTAGATTTGTTCCAATAAAAACCCGGGCCTGGTTTTTCTGTAGCAAATCAGGATGGAAACTGAGTACCGTCCGCCTGGTGGACAGACAACCACGGGGAGAGGAGATTGGACCTACTTGATCTTCCGGAACTCGTCGCAGTCACACAGGATCAGGTTCATGTGCTTGTCAAAGGCCTTGAAGGTGCCGATGAAGACGCGACCGTCCTGCAGGATGCACCTCATCCTGAAGTCGATGTGCTGCAGCATCTTGCTGCTCTTCCCCACCGTCTGGCAACGAATCAGAGACAACAGTCAGCATGACATCATTGTTACATCACAGCAGTTTACCTGGACAGGTGATATTACTTTGCAGCTCAGAGGCCTCAGCACAAAGGAACGGATGGGATCTTCTGTTCATTCTTTCCACTGAACTCTGTCAGGTTTTAGACACATCCACCTCCTCCTAACTGTGTCAGAACTTGTTTTATTTGTAAGCCGAATTTCATTTTACCGGGCTCTGATCCAATCAAACCAGACCCAGCAAGACTCCGAACCACGGAGTGTTTAAAGTGGCTCAACGTTCTCATTGCTGATCCAGAACCTTCTCATGAAATGTTCAGTTTAAAAATCTATTCAGACTCCTACCAAAGCTTCCTGAACCTGAGAATCTGTTGCCGAACTGGGTCAGAATTCTGAGTGTTGCTCTCAGAGACCAAACTGTGGGCAAAGACAGGCCTGTACCAATTCTCTCAGTGAGACTTCTGTCCGGATTCTGGTTCCGTTGTTCTAGTTTCGCATACTCTGGCACCAGATCCCTTTGCGTCTCTAACATTTGTCGGCCTGAAACGATTGGAATACGGCCCGTTTGATTTACTGGACTCACATTTGATTAGCATTAAACCGTCTTCCCCTTCGCCCTCAGACCGAACCGGATTCTCTGACACCGAAGTGCCAGCAACACCCCGAGGTTTTTCAGTACCAACGGTGGCCCGGTACAGACCGAATCGCAGATAGTAGTAGAAGACCCCAGATGTAATCCGGTTCATTACTCCGAACAAGTTATTGATTATATAGATCAGTTCCCGGACCATTTGGACCTCTCCTGCAACGTCCCGCCAACGTCTTCTTGAACATCCGCCATATTTAAATCAAAACGTTAAAAACTAAAAATTCTAACCAATTTGGAAAGATCCGGATCTCATAGATCCGATCCGGGAAGACTCACCATGACTGTGGTTCTGATGGCACCGATTCGAGGAGGATTACTCGAACCAACTATAAAAACACAGACCACAGGAGCCACCCGGTCTTTATTACAAAGGACCGGAAGTAACGTCACAAACCGGAAGAGCTTCCGACTGGAAACACGATCAGGAGTTCCTACTTCATTTTCTTCTTTTTTATATTGGTTGGCAAACAACTTTTATGTTCACTGCCGCCACCTTCTGGAGTATGGATCAGGAACTATCGCACCATCTTTTTGATTCTTAAAATTTCTGTTTCTTTCAAAAAAATATCAACCAAAGCTATATTCTCTGATTTTCTTTGAAGTAATTCCATTATTCCTGTTTTTGTGAAGATTTCCGACTGATACTTCTGATCAGAAGTTACTACAGGACAAAATTAAATCCATCCGAACTCGAGTGAGGCCTCTGTGGTCAAAAATTAACACACTTGATTAATAAAGTAAACTGTTTCAGAAACACATAATATCAAATCAATGTCCTGCAGCCAAATTACAGAAAGGTCGTGGGAGGGTGGGGGAGGGAGTTGGTGCTCATCTCCAGCGGTCAAGTTGCCAGTCCTACTCAATTCACTTTTCTTCAGTTGTATAAATAATTATATTTGTTATTTTAATGATCTGATCACTCATGCAATCCTGTAAAAGTAGGTTAGTAATGTTGCAGTTGGTTACCATGAAGATAATTCCTATTTTATTTAGAAATCTGGTCATTTAAAAAGAAAATATGGTTATTTCTTTTCTCTGTACACTGGCTTGTTGTGTGGGTTTAAATTTACTGTAAAAAGCAACATCAGAACTGATTTTCAGAGAGTTTTGAAGCTCGGTTCCTCCTGCTGGTTTTTCTGTTGAGCAAAATCACCTTTTAAAAATTATGTGTAACTCTAGAGATTATTAATTATTACTGTGAATAAATTACATGTTTGGTCCAATGACTTGTTGAGGACTTGAAATCGTCTCCACCTCTCTGTTTTATTGCTGGGTTACAGCTAGCATCCAGCTGGATCATCAGCCATGGGACCTCTGGACGATGGAGAGTGGCTTAGGTGATCCTGAGCTATCTCTGTAGTTATGGTGCTATGGGTATCGGCTGCAGGAGGATTTTTCCTCACTATGCTATTTTCTCCTACTACTTTCCATAACCTCATTATCTGCAGTCATTGCTGCCATTAATTTAATTAGTTAATTAAATTAATTTAATCTTTTTTCATTCCATAGATTTTACTTCTGGCTCAGAGCTTATCTGTTTAGCTGTGCGTCTCTGAGATTATTTACTAAAATAGTAAAAACTTAAAATAAAAATAGTACTCCTGGCCGAATGCATCTATCTGCGTCTGTTGTCTTCTCAGACTGCAGTTGATAGGTCATACTGAGCCTGGTTCTTGTTTGGGTTCTCCTGTAAAAGGGAGTTTTTTCTCTTCACCTCTGTGTGTAACTGACCTGAATATGATTGTCTGAACTGCACAGATCAGAACCAGGTTTGGAACAAACTGGATCCTATAGAACTATCTATGAGTTGGACTAGTTTTTGAAGTGCTTTGAGATGACATCATTCGTGGTTTAGTTCAACATCACCATCCTCATTGTCCTGTTGATCGCGCTCTCTGTCCTCCCATTCTCCAGCTTCTGGACAGTTGTCATGGTAACCGGGTTCCCGCCGCCGGTCGCGCGCTGCGCTGAGTCGTCGGGATGGTGAGTCACCACGAACAGCGGTACCAGCCGTGACCGACACTGGAACCAGAACACCGAACCACTGGCACCGAAAGCGAGCCCACTGAGGTTCTGCCGGCCGCTGTCAGACTAATCACAGCCAGGATCCGCAGTGACGTCACACACAGGGGCTGTCGCGTTGACATTTATCAGGACACACTGTTGCTGCGCGTGAGGACACAGCTGCATCCAGTTGAGCCACGACCGGTTCCGCCAGACCCAGCTGCTGGCTTTCCTTTCAGGCTACAGGATCACAGAGACCGAAGCTGTTGATGCTGAAGGCCAACATGTTGCTGCAACCACAGGAAGCCTGTAGCAACCGAAGCAAGCTGAGCAACTGAATCCCACATGAAGAACCTCCAGAGACTGCATCATCTTCATCATCTCCACGGCCCAGCAGGTGAGCTGTTACATCAGTCTCTAAAATGAATCTGCATGCAGACACAATCATTAACAGTAAATAGGCTGCAGCGTGAGGATGCATCCCAGTAATCCCAGATGTTCTTCACCCTCCTGATTAATAATCATGTTTTTAGATATATTCAACCTGTACAAGCTTTAAGCTTTTGGTCAACAAAGCTGCTCTTTTAGTTCAATTACAGACTTATATCCAATCTAGACAGTAATGACCTGTTTGAAGAGTTTCAGTCAGGTTTCAGAGCTCATCATAGCACTGAAACAGCTCTGCTGAAAGTCACTAATGATATTCTTATGGCCTCAGATAATGGACTTGTGTCTGTTCTGGTTCTGTTAGATCTCAGTGCTGCATTTGATCCAGTTGACCATAATATTCTCTTAGAAAGGCTGGAATATGCTGTAGGGATCAGGGGAACAGCACTAGGCTGGTTTAAATCTTATCTGTCTGACAGATTCCAGTTTGTTCATGTAAATGATAAATCATCTTTAAACTCCAGGGTTAATTGTGGAGTACCACAGGGTTCAGTACTTGGGCCATTTCTCTTTATTGCATACATATACAATAAATTAGAATCAGAATCAGCTTTATTGCCACGTTTGTACAGACAAACAAGGAATTTGACTCTGGTACACTTTGCTCTCACTGAGGATTTTTTTGTATATATAACAGTGGAACTATGTTCTCAAGTAACAATAACTTTGCAGCAGGTATTATACTTACTTTTCATTAAGCCCACATTTCTGAATTAAAATGTTTTGTATTGGTCTGATGTAATATTCTAATGTTTTCATTGGCCAGAAGCAGAAAATTATCATAATTAACAGAAATAAAGGCTTGAAAACATCATTCTGTGTCAAATTAATCTATATATTGAGATGAAATTTCTGGAATAAATGGACTTTTCAATAATATTCTCATTTATTATATATGTTGGGAAAAAGTTTCCCTTAAAAAACCTTTATCACTTAAACTGTTAGAAACACACAACCCAATTTTAGTGGCAAGGAGTTCATCCAAATACAACCTGTACAGGGGCGTCTCCGGCTGGACTAACACGCACAGGGAATGCGTCTCCATTTATCTACAGCCCTCCGCCTCCACATACTTCAGTTTTACACACACTCATCTTTCCACAGTTTGCGATCTAGGGGCAGTCCCTCTGTCTCAGGACTTGGGTGAAAGAACTTCTAGTAGATACTATTTAGTGGAGTTTTGGTTTCAGTCTTTGAAGGTCATAGCATTCCTGTGAGAACCTCACGTCTGCATGTTTGTTACGCAGTTCAGTATGTACACAGTAATGTAACATTAATGCTGTAAAATAACAAAGTTTAAAGGATCTTAACATTACAAACAAAAACATTTTTGTAACACATAAAAACCTGGATGACCCTTATTTGACCTCAGTTTGACGTGTCCGTGTCTCTTACATTTCCACCAAGATAGATGTCTGGTTTCCTAGTTGAACGGACAGACGTCCTCCTCAGTCTGACTGATCAGCTCACCTGGCCTCAGGTATGTTTGCAAATTTGTCTCTTCTAAACTTTCTCTGATTTCTCTTTATTTTAAAGTGTAAAAGGATTTTGTTTGTTTTCTGAGTCAGGTGATCCGTTGTGTTAAAACCCACCCCCACCATTCTTCAGGTCAAAACAACGACCAGTAACATGAACCAGCTGAAGGAGGGAGAACTTTGCCAGGAGAATGAAGGCAAGGTGAGATTTCCCATCATCCCTTGCATCTAGGCGGCTAAATGTTTTGGTCTGTCTCTACAAAGGGAGGGTGCTGAATATACTGAGTGAGGGTGGTTCTCGGATATCTGATCATTAAACGTTGCCTGCAGCTGACATGTTGATGGGTGTCTTTTTTATTAAACTAAACTTCTGACCAGGAGCAGAAATTGAATAATATCTGATAAAAGAGTCCCAATTTGAGTTGGCAGAAAACGATGTGGGTTACATTGATAACTGGTGAACATTTTGGGGAAAACCTGGTCTGATCCGGAGAGACGGCATCCATCCCACTTTGGATGGAGCTGCTCTTCTTTCTAGGAATCTGGTCGAATTTATTAGTTCTCCAGAACTCTGACAACCCAGGGTTCAGACCAGGAAGCAGGGTCGTAGTTTAACACTCCTCTCTGCAGCTTCTGTACTGCTACCCACCCATTACCCTATTAAGACAGTGTCTCACCCACGATCAAAATTAAATAGATTAAAAAATAATCTAAAAGGAGGAAATCATGAAAATCTAATAAAAATAAACACAACTCAGACTAAAAAGAAAAATAAAACAATTAAATGTGGCTTATTGAACATAAGATCTCTCTCTTCAAAGACTTTGTTAGTTAGTGACCTGATTTGTGACAATCAGATTGATTTATTTTGCCTCACAGAAACCTGGCTGCAGCAAGAGGATTATGTTACTAGTTACTATAAATGAGTCAACTCCTACTAATTATTTAAATTTTCACATTCCTTGAAATACTGGACGAGGAGGAGGAGTAGCAACCATCTTTCAGTCGGATTTATTGATTAGTCCCAGACCAATCAATAGCTACAACTCTTTTGAATATTTAATCCTTGGTTTTCCTCATCCAAATTGCAAACCACTAAAACCACTTCTGCCAGAACAACTTATTTCTCATCATTAATAGAAGAGAACAAGAATAATCCTAGGTTTCTCTTTAGTACAGTTGCTAAACTTACACAGAGTCATAGCTCTGTTGAGCCATCCATTCCCTTAGCTCTTAGCAGTCATGACTTTATGGGATTCTTCTTAAATAAAATTAATTCTATTAAAAATAAAATCTTTGACATACTCCTGAAGATGATTACTTCATCCTCAGCAAGTGAGACAACATTGGAAATAACTGTAGAACCTGATCTGTGTTTGGACTGTTCTGATCCTGTGAAGCTTCCTGAGTTATCAGAAATATTAGCTTCATCTTAACCTTCAACTTGTATGTTAGACCCAAACCAAACCAAATTATTTAAGGAAGTGTTCCCTCTGATAACCAGCCCCATTTTAGATATGATTAATCTATCTTTAGTAAATGGATCAGAACCACAAGCTTTTAAGGTAGCTGTAATTAAACCTTTACTTAAGAAACCTTCGCTTGATCGAGATGACAATAAATTACAGACCTATATCCAATCTTCCATTCTTATCTAAAATTCTTGAGAAAATAGTTGCTAATCAAATGTGTGAACATTTATACAGCAATGACCTGTTTGAAGAGTTTCAGTCAGGTTTCAGAGCTCATCATAGCACTGAAACAACTCTGCTGAAAGTCACTAATGATATTCTTATGGCCTCAGATAATGGACTTGTGTCTGTTCTGGTTCTGTTAGATCTCAGTGCTGCATTTGATACAGTTGACCATAATATTCTCTTAGAAAGGCTGGAATATGCTGTAGGGATCAGGGGAACAGGGTTAGGCTGGTTTAAACCTTGGTGTTATTTTTGACCAGGACATGTCATTTAAATCCCATATTAAACAGGTTTCTAGGATTTCCTTCTTTCACCTCCAGAACATTGCCAAAATTAGAAATATCCTGTCCAGGAGTGACGCTGAAAAACTAGTCCATGCATTTGTTACTTCAAGGCTGGACTATTGTAATTCTTTACTATCAGGATGTCCACAAAATGCAGTTAAAAGCCTTCAGCTGATTCAAAATGCTGCAGCAAGAGTTCTGATGAAAATTAAAAAGAGAGATCATATTTCTCCTATTTTAGCTTCCCTTCATTGGCTCCCTGTTAAATCCAGAATAGAATTTAAACTTCTCCTCCTCACATATAAAGCCCTTAATGATCTAGCTCCATCATACATCAGAGATCTGATTGGTCCATATGTTCCTAACAGAGCACTTTGTTCTCAGACTGCAGGTTTACTGGTGGTTCCTAGAGTCTCTAGAAGTAGAATGGGAGGCAGATCCTTTAGTTATCAGGCTCCTCTCCTGTGGAACCAGCTCCCAGTTTTAGTCCATGAGGCCCTGTCTACTTTTAAGGCTAGGCTTAAAACTTTCCTTTTTGATAAAGCTTATAGTTAGAGTGGCTTAGTTTATCTTGAGTTATCTCTGTAGTTATGCTGCTATAGGCTTAGGCTGCTGGAGGATATAATGACCACTTTCACCCTCTTTGCTACATTCTCATACTACTCTCCAATTTTGCATTATTTGCTGTTATTTCAGCTTTTAACTTTATGTTCTCTCTTTTCTCTTCCTAGAAGCTACACCTGGCCTGGCTCTGTGTCTACCTGTGACACCTTTCTGGAGAGGGGAATCATCCGAGCTTCTGCTGGCAACAACTTAATGCTCACCCTCTACAGATGATCCACATAGCCCTGTCTTTTAGTGTTTAACCCTTTCTCTCTCCTAGACATGGCTACTGACTGAGCTTCTACTGTAACTAACTCTATGTGATCTCTTTCAGACTCTAACCTTGAAAACTGGCTCAGAGTTTATCTGTTCTTTCTTTCTAGATGAAACGACTAAAGGAGCTACATCCATTAACATTTACTTTTCCTTCCCATAGAAAGTACTCCTGGATCAGTGCTTCTTTGTTCTCTTTGTGTCTCTGCTCTGTTCTCTCAAACCCCCAGTCGGTCGTGGCAGATGGCCGCTCACACTGAGCCTGGTTCTGGTTCTGCTGGAGGTTTCTTCCTGTTAAAAGGGAGTTTTTCCTCTCCACTGTCGCTACATGCATGCTCAGTATGAGGGATTGCTGCAAAGTCAACGCCAGTGACTGTCCACTGTCTCTACATGCTCATCCAGGAGGAGTGAATGCTGCAAGTCACTGACTGGATGTAATCTGCTGGGTTTCCTTAGATAGAAAAACTTTTTATCCACTCGTATTCGTCGTCTTCCGCTATATCCAGGATCGGGTCGCGGGGGCAGCAGACTCAGCAGAGACGCCCAGACACCTCCTCCAGCTCCTCCAGGGGGAGCCCAAGGCGTTCCCAGGCCAGCCGAGAGACATAGTCCCTCCAGCGTGTCCTGGGCCGTCCCCTGGGCCTCCTACCGGTGGGACGTACCTGGAACACCTCCCGAGGAAGGCGTCCAGGAGGCATCCGGTCTAGAAGCCCGAGCCACCTCAACTGGCTCCTCTCAATGTGGAGGAGCAGCGGCTCTACTCCGAGCCCCTCTTGGATGGCCGAGCTCCTCACCCTATCTCTAAGGGAGGGCCCGGCCACCCTACGGAGGAAGCTCGTTTCAGCCGCTTGTATCCGGGATCTCGTTCTTTCGGTCATGACGCAAAGTTCATGGCCATAGGTGAGGGTAGGAACGTAGACCGACCAGTAAATCAAGAGCTTCGCTTTTCGGCTCAGCTCTCTCTTCACCACAACGGACCGGCACAGCGCCCCCATTACTGTGGCAGCCGCACCGATCCGTCTGTCGATCTCCCGCTCCATTCTTCCCTCACTCGTGAACAAGACCCCAAGATACTTAAACTCCTCCACTTGAGGCAGGAACTCCCCGTCCAACCTGAAGAGGACAAGCCACCCTTTTCCAGTCGAGAACCATGGCCTCGGACTTGGAGGAGCTGATCTTCATCCCAGCCGCTTCACACTCTGCTGCGAACCGCCACAGCGCATGCTGTAGGTCTTGGCTAGAGGGGGCCAGCAGGACCACGTCATCTGCAAAAAGAAGAGACGAAATCCACTGGTCCCCAAACCAGACCCCCTCCGGCCCTTGGCTGCGTCTAGAAATCCTGTCCATAAAAGTTATGAACAGGACCGGTGACAAAGGGCAGCCCTGCTGGAGTCCAAAATGCACCGGGAACAGGTCCGACTTAGTGCCGGCAATGCGAACCAAACTCCTGCTCCGCTTTTACAGAGATCGGATGGCCCCTAGTAAAGGGCCCCTGATTCCATACTGCTGGAGCACCCCCACAGGGCATCACGAGGGACACAGTCGAATGTCTTCTCCAGGTCCACAAAACACATGTGAACCGGTTGGGCAAACTCCCATGAACCCTCGAGTACCCTGTAGAGGGTATAGAGCTGGTCCAGTGTTCCACGGCCGGGACAAAAACCTCACTGCTCCTCCTGAAGCCGAGGTTCGACTATCGGCCGGACTCTCCTCTCCAATACCCTGGCGTAGGCCTTACCAGGGAGGCTGAGGAGTGTGATCCCCCTGTAGTTGGAACACACCCTCCGGTCACCGTTCTTATGTAGGGGGACCACCACCCCAGTCTGCCAATCCAGAGGTACTGTCCCCGACCGCCACGTCAACCATGACAGCCCCGCAACATCTAAAGACTTGAGGTACTCAGGGCGGATCTCATCCAACCCTGAAGACCTGCCACCTCGGAGCTTTTTAACCACCTCGGTGACTTCAGCCTGGGTGATGAAAGAGTCCGACCCCGAGTCCCCAGCCTGTTTCCACCAGGGACTGCGTGATTGCAGGATTGAGGAGATCCTCGAAATACTCCTTCCACCGCCCGATAATTTCCCCAGTCGAGGTCAGCAGCCTCCCACCCCCACTGTAAACAGTGTTGGTGGGCTCTCCGACGAGTTCCGACCCCAGGCCTGGCTCCAGGGTGGGAACCCGGCTCCGCCGTACCAGGCGACGTCACGTGCCTCGATTTCGTAGTCGTTATGAGGGGTTCTTGAACTGCTCTTTGTCTGACCCGTCACCTAGAGCCTGTTTGCCATGGGAGACCCTAACAGGGGCATTTAAGCCCCAGATAACATAGCCTCTAGGATCATTCGAGTACTCAAATCCCTCCACCACATAAAGGTGGACTGCACTGTTCAATGATTAGGATTAACTGGAATGTATGAACCTGACTGTTGTGAAGTGCCTTGAGACGACATGTGTTGTGAATTGGCGCTATATAAATAAACTGAGCTGAATTGAGTTTGCATATTTGTCTTGCAGACTCTGCTAAAACAGTGTTAATAAGCCTTGCATTCAGGGCCTAGCAGGAGCAACTGTGGTGCATTCAGGGAATAACTGAATTTGTTCTGGTGGATTCATTGCCTAGGAGAAGTTATGTTGGTGCCGTCTGGAACTAACAGGGTATTTTGTGTGTGTTGTGTTCAGGTTCAGACCTGGGCTCAGTCTCTGGTCTACACTGTGGAGGAGCTGGAGTGTAAAATCTGCTACAATCGATACAACACTCGGAGCAGGAAACCCAAACTGCTGGGCTGTCTGCACCGAGTCTGCGCCAAGTGTCTAAAGAAGATGGTTGACATGGGTTAGTTTACCTGCCAAATGTGCTGACACTTCATTTGTAATCTAAACACATGCTCTGCTGGGATTTTAAGCATTGTTTGATTTCTTTGAGTTAATAAAATTATCCATTTATGATTGTAGTTGTGCTTAGAGCATAAGGTCAGATGATGGAGAAGATGCCAGAGAAGGCTGCGGATGTCAGTGTTACATTTTTACTTTGCAACATCCAAAACTCAAAACTGTCATGTGACTGCTTCCAGGAGACTCTTCACCGACCATCATCAGCTGCCCGTTCTGCCGCCATGAGACCTACGTCCCTGACGAGGAGGTGAGACAGAGAAGGACGGACGGCAGACCAGCCAGCAAGTGACACAGTATGCTAGTATGCTCTCACCTGTAGAGCGGTAGAACATCACCAGCAGATTTTCCTTTAGTTTAGTTTTTACCAAACAGTCGTAAAAAGTTAAGTCTTTGCTGATTTTTCTTTTTATTACTGCTGTTATGTTAGCCCAGGGGTTTTCAACCTGTGGCTCTTTAGGGCCTCTACAGCGGTTCTTAATAAGTTTGGCCAAAAGTAAACTAATATAGAACCAAGCAGTGTTTTAGCTAGAAAGATTTAAAAAAGGCTGGTTTCAGCACTTTTTATGCAATATAAATAACATTAAAAGCATATTTCTCCAGTCAAATTAGAGTAATAACTAGAATATCCCTCAGAGACCGCAGACCTCTGCCAAGGCAATAGGGTTATTGACATACAGTACCTTGTGAAAGTATTCAGCCCCCTTGAACTTTTCAACTTCTTGCCACATTTCAGGCTTCAAACATAAAGATATAAAAGTCTAATATTTTGTGAAGAATCAACAACAAGTGGGACACAATCATGAAGTGGAATGAAATTTATTGGATGTGTCAAACTTTTTTAACAAATAAAAAACTGAAAAGTGGGCGTGTAATATTATTCGGCCCCCTTGCATTAATACTTTGTAGCGCCACCCTTTGCTGCAATTACAGCTGCAAGTCTCTTGGGGTTTGTTTCTATCAGTTTTGCACATCAAGAGACTGAAATTCTTGTCCATTCTTCCTTGTAAAACAGCTGGAGCTCAGTGAGGTTGGATGGAGAGCGTTCGTGAACATCAGTCTTCAGCTCTTTCCACAGATTCTCGATTGGATTCAGGTCTGGACTTTGACTAGGCCATTCCAACACCTAGATACGTTTATTTGTGAACCATTTCATTGTAGATTTGGCTTTATGTTTTGGATCATTGTCTTGTTGGAAGATAAATCTCCGTCCCAGTCTCAGGTCTCTTTCAGACTCTAACAGGTTTTCTTCCAGAATGGTCCTGTATTTGGCCCCATCCATCTTCCCATCAATTTTGACCATCTTCTCTGTCCCTGCTGATGAAAAGCAGGCCCAAACCATGATGCTGCCACCACCATGTTTGACAGTGGGGATGGTGTGTTCAGGGTGATGAGCTGTGTTGCTTTTACGCCAAACATATCGTTTTGCATTGTGACCAAACAGTTTGATCTTGGTTTCATCTGACCAGAGCACCTTCTTCCACATGTTTGGTGTGTCTCCCAGGTGGCTTGTGGCAAACTTTAAACAAGACTTTTTATGGATATCTTTGAGAAATGGCTTTCTTCTTGCAACTCTTCCATAAAGGCCAGATTTGTGCAGAGTACGACTGATTGTTGTCCTATGGACAGACTCTCCCACCTCAGCTGTAGATCTCTGCAGTTCATCCAGAGTGATCATGGGCCTCTTGGCTGCATCTCTGATCAGTCTTCTCCTTGTTCGAGATGAGAGTTTAGAGGGACGGCCGGGTCTTGGTAGATTTGCAGTGGTCTGATACTCCTTCCATTTCAATATGATTGCTTGCTCAGTTCTCCTTGGGATGTTTAAAGCTTGGGAAATCTTTTTGTATCCAAATCCAGCTTTAAACTTCTCCACAACAGTATCTCTGACCTGCCTGGTGTGTTGCTTGGTCTTCATGATGCTCTCTGTGCTTTGAACAGAACCCTGAGACTATCACAGAGCAGGTGCATTTATACGGAGACTTGATTACACACAGGTGGATTCTATTTATCATCATCAGTCATTTGGGACAACATTGGATCATTCAGAGATCCTCACTGAACTTCTGGGGTGAGTTTGCTGCACTGAAAGTAAAGGGGCTGAATAATATTGCACGCCCCACTTTCAGTTTTTTATTTGTTAAAAAGGTTTGACACATCCAATAAATTTCATTCCACTTCACGATTGTGTCCCACTTGTTGTCGATTCTTCACAAAAAATTAGAATTTTATATCTTTATGTTTGAAGCCTGAAATGTGGCAAGAGGTTGAAAAGTTCAAGGGGGCCGAATACTTTCGCAAGGTACTTTATGTCAGCTTTTTTCTACACTGATGAGCTCTACTCTGGGTGACTTCTGACCTCTGGATGTCATCTGCTGACAGGTTGAGGAAATATGTGGGAACTCCAAGTTGTCGCATCATCATCAGGCAATGATAAATAATCCTGGATCCAGGATGGTGCTCCGCATCGCCACCAAAATCTAATCATCCGGGGCCTCTTGTTTAAACACTGCATACGCACAAAACCCTTGCGGCGCCATGTTTCACGCACAACTCAGGATGTATAAAAATAAACATGAAAATGTGCGGTAATTCATGCAAACAATAACAAACTACAGAAAACCTCCCCTAAATCCACTGAATTATGACTCCATCCAGTTTATTTCATTCATGGAGCATCAAACCTGATGTTTCTTCATGACTTTGAGCTTTTATGGTTTAAACCAGAGTGATGAAACTGAATCACATTCAGCCTTAATAACGTCACACATCTCAGTAAATGATGGAAACAACCTCAGCCAGGAACGATGGCAGCTTTGGTTCAGCTGGAGGACATCACCAATGGAAGTCAGAGATCCTCCTGACCTGCTGGGACATGATGATGCATGGCTTATCAGCTGGTTTAGACTGTCCAGGACAATCATCTTGGAGCTCTGCATGGAGCTGGCCTCAGTGTTACAGAGGGAAACCAGGAAGAATCGTGGGTCTCCGGCACCAGTTAGGGTTAGGGTTAGTCTATTTTACCTAAATCTGTTTTTCATATTGGGTTTTTTACATGTCACAGAACATTTTTCCATCCTTCCTCCTCCTGCTCCCACTGAACTCTGTACTCCTGCCTGACCTCCTTGCTCACTCAGTAGTGGCTGATTACTTGTTTGTTCGTCATCTTCCTCTACATCAGTCCGTCTTTTTTCACCTGTTTTATCAACACCTTTGTCATTATTGGGCTTTTGGAAGAAACTTTGGATGCTCAGCTGCTGTGACATTTTTCTGAGTGAAGTAAATGAGGTCAGGCATTAAGTGAGAAAACAGCTAATTAATATGCTAAATCGCCACCAAGTGGTCACGGTTATGGATTGCAGTCTGTCAAAATGACAGATGTTTTAGTGAATAGAATGCATTTTCATTCAATATCTGAGAAAACTATTTGTCATGCACTAATATGCCTCACTAATGCAATGTTGGCTTTCTCAGTTCATGATTCCTTTATACTGTAATATTAATTATAAATATTCTAATTATAATAGTTGCGCATGGTGATGGTCTGCTGTGAACGTCTGGCAGAGCCCGTGGCCATGGATGTATTCAATTCCCACCTCCGGGAGAGCTTTGACCAGATTCCGGGGGATGTTGGAGACATAGAGTCCGAGTGGACCATGTTCTCCGCATCTATTGTCGATGCTGCCGCCCGTAGCTGCGGCCGTAAGGTCTGCGGTGCCTGTCAAGGCGGCAATCCCCAGACCAGGTGGTGGACACCGGCAATAAGGGATGCTGTCAAGCTGAAGAAGGAGTCCTATCAGCTGTGGTTGGCTTGTGGGACTCCTGAGGTGGCTGACGGGTACCGTGAGGCAATGGGTGCCGCGGCCCAGGCGGTGGCAGAGGCAAAAACTCGGGCCTGGGAGGAATTTGGTGAGGCTATGGAGAAGGACTACCGGTTGGCCTCGAAGCGATTCTGGTAAACCGTCCGGCGCCTCAGGAGGAGGAAGCAGTGCTTCGCCAACACTGTTTACAGTGTGCGTCGGGAACTGCTGACCTCGACTGGGGACATTATCGGACAGTGGAAGGAGTACTTCAAGGATCTCCTCAATCCTGCCATCACGCATTCCCTGGTGGAAACAGGCTGGGGACTCAGGGTTGGACTCTTTCATCACCCAGGCTGAAGTCACCGAGGTGGTTAAAAAGCTCCTCGGTGGCAGGGCTTTGGGGGTGGATGTGAGCCGCCCTGAGTACCTCAAGTCTCTGGATGTTGTGGGGATGTCATGGTTGCCACGCCTCTTCAACATTGCGTGGCGGTTGGGGAGAGTGCCTCTTATGTTCCCGGTGCATGTTAGACTACGGCAGGGCTGCCCTTTGTCACCGGTTCTGTTCATAACTTTCGTGGACAGGATTTCTAGGTGCAACCAAGGGCCGGAAGGGGTCTGGTTTGGGGACCAGTGGATTTCGTCTCTTCTTTTTGCAGATGAGGTGGTCCTGCTGGCCCCCTCTAGCCAAAACCTACAGCATGCGCTGGGGCGGTTCGCAGCCGAGTGTGAAGCGGCTGGGATAAAGATCAGCTCCTCCATATCCGAGGCCATGTTTCTCAACTGGAAAAGGGTGGCTTCTCCTCTTCAGGTTGGAGGGGAGTTTCTGCCTCAAGTGGAGGAGGTCAAGTAGCTTGGAGTCTTGTTCACGGGTGAGGGAAGAATGGAGCGGCAGATCAACAGACGGATCGGTGCGGCTGCCGCTGTAATGGGGGCGCTGTGCCGGTCCGTTGTGGTGATGTCAGAGCCTAGCCAAAATGTGAAGCTCTCGATTTACTGGTCGATCTACGTTCCCACCCTATGGCCATGAACTTTGGGTCATGATCAAAAGAACGAGATCCTGGATACAAGCGGCTGAAATGAGCTTCCTCCGTGGGGTGGCCGGGCACTCCCTTAGAGATAGGGTGAGGGGCTCGGAGTAGAGCCGCTGCTCCTCCACATCGAGAGGAGCCAGTTGAGGTGGCTCGGGCATCTATACCGGATGCCTCCTGGACGCCTTCCTCGGGAGGTGTTCCAGGCACGTCCCACCAGGAGGAGGCCCAGGGGACGGCCCAGGACACGCTGGAGGGACTATGTCTCTCAGCTGGCCTGGGAACGCCTTGGGCTCCCCTTGGAGGAGCTGGAGGAGGTGTCTGGGGAGAGGGACATCTGGGCGTCTCTACTGAGTCTGTTCCCCCTGCGACCCGGATGAAGCGGAAGACCATGACGAGTAATAGTTGTGTATGAACAAACCTCCATCAGGCTCCGTGTGCGATGGTTGGTTCAAGGTCATTATTAATGGGACGTCCTAAATGGTTTAAAAGGTTTAAAGTTCTTTACATAGTGTGTATGGTTAGAGTCTTCATAATAAAAATATAGGAGGCATACTCAGGTCATTATAATGATCAGCATTGAGTTATGAATGTGCTCTCTTCACTGCTTTGATCTCCTTGGTCAGTTTGTTCCTGGCCTGCTTATACAGGGACCGGTCCCCACTGCTGTGAGCCTCTTCCTTATCCCTGCACAGCTGCCTCAGATGGGAAGTAACCAAGTTTTATTGTTATTGTATGTGCAGAAGGTCGTGGTCTGCATCACATGTCCTCACAGAAACTGATGTATGATGTCACCACCTAACTAAATTGGTTTAAATCAGTGGCTGAAGTGTCAAAAACAGTCCAATCTGTCCAGTCAAAGCAGGCCTGTAACATCTGCTTTGAGTCATCAGTCCACCTTTTAACACTCTGAACCAGAGGTTTGGAAGCTTTTAGTTTCTGCCTGTAGGTTGGGATAAGATGGAGCAGAGAGTGGTCAGAAAGTCTCAAAGCAGCCCTTTTATCGTTGATGGGAAACTTAACTTGCTGTCTGTATTTGGGAAGTTCATTGGAGAGGTTTGCACTGTTTAAATCCCCAAGAACAATGATGAGAGAGTCTGGGTGTCTTTTCTCCACGTCTGTTATCAGCTCAGCCAGTTGGTTTTCAGCCTCTGAGTGGAGCCTTGAGGTGGTATGTAAGAACCAACCAGTACAGACGAGGAGAAATCCCTCTGTAAATAAAACAGTTTAATGTTTATGAGAAATAACTCCAGGTCAGGACTACAAGTCTTCTTCAACACTTAAATATCTATGCACCAACCTTCGGTTATATAAAAGCAGATTCCGCCTCCTTGCTTTTCCCCCAACAAGTCCATGTTGCGGTCCGCTCTGAACAGCTGGAAATCCGGTATCAGTCCAGGGTGTTCTTACTCAGCCAGGATTTGGTAAGCAGAGGGTGGCAGATCCCCAAAGGTCTGATTTTACAGGTAAGGAGAAGCAGTTTGTCCATCTTGCTGGCCAGGTAAAGCACATTTGCCAGATGGATTGAAGGCAAGTGTGAGCGTAGTTCCCGCTGTCGGAGCTTCTCGAGCATGGCGGCTCCTTTCCCTGTCTGTCGTCTCTGGCTGTATAGTCCATAGAGAGCTGCGGCTCTGCTGGCCAGGATCTCTGTGAAACTTTCGTCAACGAATGATGGTGAAAAAATACCAAGAGAAGACTGTCTGATATTTAGAAGTACTTCTCTGCTGAATGAGACCTCCGAATAGTGGCAGAAAGCAACACAAAAATATGCAGAAAACGAGAGAAAATATGAAAAATGCCTTGAGTGGTTGCAATGTGGGATTTTTGGAGGTCGCCCTATCATTAATGAAACCGGGACAATGTAACAAAGTGATTTCCAGACTGCACAATGGAATTCAGCTCTCAAAACAAGGGAATACAGATTACAGCAAGAAGAAATGGGGGACTGAACTAAATGAACTGATCCCAAGTGAAACCTGGAAACACATTCAGTGGGCCTTCACGGCATCAAATGCATGGCAGGAGCTCTGTTGGAAGAACATTGTGAGGTTTTTCATTACACCGTTTCAGAAAAGACATCTGGGCTGTGGAGATTTCTGCTAGACTGTGTGTGACTAGGGGAGCCACGCACGAGAACATTTTTTGGGGATGCCAGGTTATTGTGCATTTCTGAGAGGAAATACACAATCATATAGAACATGTCTTTGGAGTAAAGATTCATTTTAAATGGACTACTATGTATAATAATAATAATCATCATCATCATCTTTATTGGTCATTGCGCATGTACATTACAACAAAATTTGTCCTCTGCATTTAACCCATCCCTTACAGGGAGCAGTGGGCTGCCATTGTGCGGCGCCCGGTGAGCATTGGGTGATGTACAGAAGTTGAATAGAAATGATAGAACACTGTTTGGTCTACTTATGGCAGCCAGTAAAAAGGCTATTACACGAAAATGGCTGAAAGTGGAACCACCTACCATTGAAGAAAGACTTGCTATTGTGCATGAAATTCATATAGTGGAAAATATCACATTTTCTCTCATTTTGTAGAGTTTGGTTAAAATAGTCTGGGTATGTAAAGCCTGTAAGGTCGGACTTCATGTGAAACCACGTCTTCCCACCCAGCCACTACTTTTATGATACAGTAAGGTGTTGGTACCAAGGTATCTGGTGGTCAGGCAAGCCTCCCCACCACTTCTTCTGTATTTTTATTTTTTTTCTGTTGAGGTTTTTATGTTTTTCTTTTGGTTGTAACTTGTTATATGCTTTGGAAATGTTAAACTGCCAGTAAAAGAAAGAAAAAAAAGAAAAGAGAGCAAAGCTGCCATTAGTGGCGCCATCTTGGATGAAGGGTTTGAGCTCAAAAACGTTTCATTTTCAGTCAGGTTTGAGTCATTGATTCATTCAAGACGTTGCTGGTTGGCTCAAATTCACTGCAAACATCCCTCATGGTGTAGTCAAAGTCTCTCTGTGAATGCCATGAGCTTTTGGACACGTGGTGGCTGCCTTCTGGTTATTTATACTACTTTGCACATGTGCTTGCAAATTATAAACTGGGATGTATGAACTTTTAGGATGAATGCTGTGCACTTTTATGCATGACACTCCTGGTTTTGATGCTGAAAAATAGACCAGTCAGGGCATCTAAAACAGTCCTGAAGCTGTGCAAGTGCTCGTACTGGCCAGGTTCTGATGGTTCTTGTTTCTGGCTTGGTTATTCTACTAGGAGGTATGTGAGCAGGTAGGCTTGGCATGAGAAACGCTGCGAAGGTCCTAAGGGGGGCAGGGGTACTGCTTAATGTTGGAATAGATATGATCCAATGTGTTCCTCCCCCTGGTGGAAAAGTGTACATATTGTACAAACCTGGGAAGTGGAGGCATTAAGGAAGCTTGCTTGAAGTCCCCAGCAATAATATGCACTCCATCAGGATGGGGTTGTTGTTGTTTGTTTTCTGCATCATGGAGTAGAGCATGCTAACATTAGCATCTGGTGGTATTTAGAAGCCTGTCGTGAATACGACAGTAAACGTCCGTGGCAGAAAGAAGCGTCTGCACTTAACAGTCATTGCTGAGGGTCCTGAAAGCAGTGGCTGTAAACAATGTTACTGTAAGTGCACCGGCACCAGCTGTTCTGTCTTTTGTCTTGCTGGTTGAACGGTTCAGCCTGCTACCTGCACTGCTCTGTCCGGGAACAGAAGAGCCATCAGTTATAAACCTTTACTCAACAGTTCTGTAGATTGCAATCAGCAGCTCCAGATCTTCCTTTCTGTGAACAATAGATCTTGTGTGGGAGAAGACGATGCTTGTTTCGGTGGTTTGTGTGGTTGTCTTTCCAGTTCGCTGGGTTTTCCTTCCTGTTAAAGGAGAGTTTTCCTTTCCACCATCACCACATGCATGTTCAGTATGAGGGATTTCTGTAAAGTTAGGGAGCTGATACACTGCTGGTTTCCTTAGATTGAAACTTTTGAACCAATGTAAATAATAAACTGAACTTGATCACATTCTTTCATAACTAGGATGAAATTGGAATGGATGTACCTGACTTGGACTCTGTCTGGATGATTGGACTGAATTTACTTCATATTTCTGTGCATAAATTGGTTGTTGTTTTGTAAAGTGCTTTGGGATAATATTTGTTGTGTTTTACATTTACCAGAAACTAAACTGAATTTATAGTCACATAATGTTGTTTTTACTCAGTCTCTTACTGGTAATTCGTGAATTCTGACCTTTTTCTGGGTTCTTCTGTGACCTCCTGGATGAAGGGGAATTTGTGCTATATAAAAACTAAATTGCATGCAATCGGTCAGAGAGGTTACTGGGGTGGTGTGACAGGTTTCTGAGGTGACAGAAGATGTAAGATGTTTGCTCTTCTCTCCACATTTGCATGTCCCAGCTTTACATTAAATCCCACCATCTCCATGTTTAGTTGTCATGTCTTCTTGTGCCCTCAGGTGTGGTTGATGGAGGATGACCGGCACATCATGGCAGTTCTATCCTGTCAGGATGGTGCTCAGCAGGAAGGAGTAGCAGCAGGAAGAGTAGGAGATTCAGAGGTGGTGTTGACTTCCACTGCTCTGAAAGGTGGGATGACACCAGTAGTTGTGTCTCTATGTTTCTCTTTCTCATATCTAACATTCCTGTCTCGGTGTGACTGCAGGAGGAGGAGCAGGAGGATGCGCAGACACCTCTCACCGTTCCTCAGATTGTCTGGTTATCACCATCATGGAGCTTCCAGATGATTCTCCATCCTCTGACTCGATGAGCATGCTCAATGTGGTGGGTCTTTACCGGCCTCCCAGCTTGGACTCTCTGCCCTGCAATTTGCCAACTCAGAAATGTCGTGTCTGGACATCCCGCAGTTTTCCACGATGCCTGCTGGGGGCGATGTGTATGGTCAGTGATTCCAGAACAAGGTTTAACAGTCCAACCAGTAACACACAAAATTAGTACAATCATTTTTGCAATTACAGGCAATACCTGACCCAGTACAACATATGAACCAGTACAACAGTAAGCTGGGTCAATAAGACATGAGATCTGCCTCCAGGTGAGATTTTACAGGTGTGTGACTCATGCCGCTGTGTGTCCCCAGGTATACTTCAGCTCGTTGCCACTGGGGATCTACCTGCTAATGATTGGTCAGCTGTTTATGGGCGTGGTACTTGTCAGTCTGGTTCCGTCCACACTGCTGCTGCTCGTCCTCTACGGATTTTGTCAGTGCATATGTCAAGAGGTGAGGGAGGCAATTGCTGCACGCAGCCTGCCATGACAACAGTATAGGCTGATGTCATGGCAACAAGGACAGTATGTGCGGCCATGATGACAGGAACACCCGATTTGGCCACACTGACGATGACTGTGACAATAACATCAAATCTTCAACATCAAATCCACACAACTGGAAGCAGAACCCTACCATCAGACCTGAATACTCAGCTGATTACTCACCAGTAAGCTGAGACATAATGAAGGTCCTGTCCCTTTTCGAGCACCAGCACCACTTTGCCAAAACAGCCAAACAGAGAAGGAGCACGAAATTTCTTCATTACAGCCATTTTTTTTAAATCTTGAGTTGATTGTCAGCTGATCACCACAGACTGATAACCAATCAGTGGACAGGTAGATGTTGAATACATCGTGTGGAGCTGGACAGGCTACAAACTCCTAATAATATGTTGCTAATAATATGCTGTAAATACACGTTTAACATTCTATATGTAAATATTTAATTCTGTTCATCATTGCACCATAACAGACAGTCGCATCAACCACTAACTGCCACTCAGAGGCCCAGTTTAACAAAAAAACTAAACCTAGCTTAGCAAATAGACTGGAAATAGAGAAAACTATTAATTAGCGTAATTAGCATAATTTAGCAATAAAACTGGTAATAAAGGATGGTGTTTGGCTAACTTAGCACAAACACAAGAAGTTGTGGGAAAGACGTTAAGCCCAGTTTAACAAAAAGACTGTAAAACAGGTAAAGCATTAGCCTAGCTTTGCACACCAATGATAAAGAGAGGGAATCTATTAGTCAAACTTAGCCAAATTACTGAAATGACAGAGAGAAAGAGTTAACTAAGCTTATCACATTGACTAGAAAAAGGACAGTGTAAGCCCAGCTTAGCACAAAGACAGGACACAATGGGACGGTGTTGGTTTAGCCTCACATAAACGCTAGAATCAAGGGGAGTCTTAGCATAATTTCACATAAAGATTGTAAATGAAAAGAAAGTATTAACCTATCTTTTAAAGACTGAAAAAAGAGTGACAGTATGAGGCCAGCTTAGCATAAAGCTGGTAAACAGAGTGAAAGTATTAGGCTAGGATAAAATAAGGAAATAGTAGGAATGTATTAGCCTAGCGTAGCATAAAACTAGAAATGATGGCACAGACCGGAAATTAACAGTGTTAGGTTAGCTTAGCACAGAGACAGGAAACAGTGGGAAAGTGTTAGCCTAACTTAGAATAAAGCCTAACAATGACAGTAAAGTGTTAGCGTTGTCTAGCATAAAACTGTAAAGAGAGGGAAAGTGTTAAACTAGCTTAACATAAAAACTGGAAATAAAGGATGGTCTCTGGCTATGATAGCACAAACACAGGATACAGTGAAAAAGTGTTAGTTTATCTTTGCATAAAGACCGGAAATGAAGAGATAGAGTCAGTCTGGCTTAGAATAAAAAACAATTAAGCTAAAGTATTAATGAAAGTCTTGGCTTGGTTTAGCATAAAGTCCAGAAATGATGGGAAAGTGTTAGCCTAGCTTAGCATAAAGAGTGGCAGTAATGTTAGCATGAAGAATTGAAGAGAAACTGTTATCCACGACTAGAAATAAAATTAGATTTTTGAAGTTCTTCTTTTCTCCTAGCAGGTTAGATACTAAATCCAGTTATGTTCTCTCTGATTCCATCACTGTGTTAAAATAGGCTGAAAGTTTACATTGGTTTCCAGTTTTCTACTAAGCCCATCTAACCATCTGGATGTTTCTGTGTCTGACTGAAGAGCAGCAGTTAAAAGTGCCAACATTTGACCTGATTACTTAGTATAAATCATTTGGCAATTTGGACCTTGTGTCACTTCCTATCCGTGTTGCATGCGGACTACAGACCTTTGCAGAAACAAATAAATGTATTCGAGACAAAAAAAGTTTGATTTGTTAATTTGTTTTAGCTGCTGCTTGCCTGTTCGACCACAATATGAGTAAGTTTACTGATGAATTTACAGTCTTAGGCAATACCTCAGCCACATCTTTACCAATAGTTGACTCAGCTGTACAGAACTCTTTGCCCTGTTTACAGTGTTCTCCTACAGGGAGAACGTTTCTAAATCTGGTTGATTTGGATTCTGCAGAACACCATAAACTGACATTCTGTTAAAGAATAATCTCTGGTTTATTCTGGTTGTATATAAAAATTTAATAATTGCTTTATTTAGAATTGATTTCCTGTTTCTGTTCCAGTATTAAATAGAAAACATGAATCCTCTTGATGATGTAATTAATTTACGCTCCACCTCCTCGATGGAAAGATGAGCCATACCCTAACTCTGTCTCTTTGCCTGTAAATACACGTGCCATGATGTGTTCCCCCAAGACAGATGAAGTTGAAGTGGGAGGCAGACCCTCCTGGGAGCCCAGAAGAATCAGGACTCAGCTGTTCTACCAGCATTAATTAAAAACACTAGCATTCCCTGGAGAGCATGAGAACTTTATAAAAACCTGCCTACCCCATAGTCATCCACCACTGAAGAAGGTGGATGGTGTTGAGACCAGCATCAGCAGAGAGGGCATTATTCAGCTGGACTCTATCAAGGTAAAAAAAAAAAACTAAACATCTGAGGGCTCCTAGGAGATTCTCTTCTAAATGTTCTTTAGAACCTGTCTTACAAGTAGTTTTTTTACAGAATATAATATTCTAGATGCTCATTGGGATGCTCTTTACAGATTGTACCTCAAACCCTGTAGTGTTTTGTTTGTAGATGAATCTAAACAGGTTGTTCCAAACTGAATACCCTTTACAAGGCATCTTTTCTAGAATAGTGTTGCATCAGATGGTAGCTTGTTAGAGGTTAGGGTAGCTCTGTCATATTCCTTCTCATTTATTCTTTTTAAAACCCAGTTTCTACCATTATTTGATTTAAACTTTGCTTTGGTGAAATATTTCTAAGTCGGATTATGGATGCTGTGCAGCTGCAGAGAGTTTGGCTTTTAAACTTTTTTTTTAAGTGTCCTGTCCAGCAGAGCAGCACTCAGAAATGTTGTCTGAATGCCAAGAGGAAGCCCAACAGATTTGCTTTCACAGGTGGAGCATTACAGCTTTTGATATATATATATATATATATATATATATAAGTATTTTATTTAGAATAAGCCCTATTCAATTCAATTCAGTTTATTTATATAGCGCCAATTCACATCACATGTCGTCTCAAGGCACTTCACAAAGTCAGTTCAATTGAATTATACGGATTCCAAATCAGGTTCATACATTCCAATTAACCCTAACTATCAAACAGTCAGATTCAGTTTATTATTCAAACTGGTTAAAAGTGATTTGCAGCATTTATTCCTCCTGGATGAGCATGTAGAGACAGTGGACAGTTGCTTGCATTGACGTTGCAGCAATCCCTCATACTGAGCATGCATGTAGCGACAGTGGAGAGGAAAAACTCCCAGGAAGAAACCTCCAGCAGGGAGCCAATGAAGGGAAGCTAAAATAGGAGAAATATGATCTCTCTTTTTAATTTTCATCAGAACTCTTGCTGCAGCATTTTGAATCAGCTGAAGGTTTTTAACTGCATTTTGTGGACATCCTGATAGTAAAGAATTACAATAGTCCAGCCTTGAAGTAACAAATGCATGGACTAGTTTTTTAGCGTTATTGTGATCGACTGTATCAAATGCAGCACTGAGATCTAACAGAACCAGAACAGACACAAGTCCATTATCTGAGGCCATAAGAATATCATTAGTGACTTTCAGCAGAGCTGTTTCAGTGCTATGATGAGCTCTGAAACCTGACTGAAACTCTTCAAACAGGTCATTGCTGTATAAATGTTCACACATTTGATTAGCGACTACAAGTCCTTCTCAAAATATTAGCATATTGTGATAAAGTTCATTATTTTCCATAATGTAATGATGAAAATTTAACATTCATATATTTTAGATTCATTGCACACCAACTGAAATATTTCAGGTCTTTTATTGTCTTAATACGGATGATTTTAGCATACAGCTCATGAAAACCCAAAATTCCTATCTCACAAAATTAGCATATTTCATCCGACCAATAAAAGAAAAGTGTTTTTAATACAAAAAACGTCAACCTTCAAATAATCATGTACAGTTATGCACTCAATACTTGGTCGGGAATCCTTTGCAGAAATGACTGCTTCAATGCGGCGTGGCATGGAGGCAATCAGCCTGTGGCACTGCTGAGGTCTTATGGAGGCCCAGGATGCTTCGATAGCAGCCTTTAGCTCATCCAGAGTGTTGGGTCTTGAGTCTCTCAACGTTCTCTTCACAATATCCCACAGATTCTCTATGGGGTTCAGGTCAGGAGAGTTGGCAGGCCAATTGAGCACAGTGATACCATGGTCAGTAAACCATTTACCAGTGGTTTTGGCACTGTGAGCAGGTGCCAGGTCGTGCTGAAAAATGAAATCTTCATCTCCATAAAGCTTTTCAGCAGATGGAAGCATGAAGTGCTCCAAAATCTCCTGATAGCTAGCTGCATTGACCCTGCCCTTGATAAAACACAGTGGACCAACACCAGCAGCTGACACGGCACCCCAGACCATCACTGACTGTGAGAAACATTTATTTAAATATACTGTATGTACATGTAATTTATTTTAATAATGGTAATAATTTTGTGTTATTATTATTAATAAAATTAACAGTAACTGCCAATATCTAAATGTACTTTTTGCAACAAGAATCTGACTGAACTGTTCAATAATTAGGATTAATTGGAATGTATGAACCTGACTTTGTGAAGAGCCTTGAGACGACATGTGTTGTGAATTGGCGCTATATAAATAAAACTGAATTGAAAAAATTTAATTAAATTGAATTGAAGGTGTTCTTACCTGCTGAGCCTGGATCCGTTTAGCAACAGCAGCAACAACCTTTTCTTTGGAGATCTTTTCCCATCAGATCTTCTGAACAGCGAGGCTATAGACTCTGCTTCAACGTCCTCCTTCATCTGCAGATATCTGACCTCTGACATCATTTTTCTGGTCGATTCAGAGGTTTCTTGTTTGAAGCAGTTTGCTGAGAAGTCCTCTGATCACACCTGGCTGTGCTTGGTGGGACCAGCCCATCTGTCCCTCATCAGTTTTCCAGCTCTGATCCTCTTCACTTCATCATGTTAATTACTGCCCAATGTTAAGATGTTTTCTTTAAATTTCTGCATTTGTGGGAAGAGCGTGTCACAGGCACTTTAAATAATTTGGTTGGGAGTGGGTCAAACATACAAGTTGAAGGTTTAGATCGGAGTTCATCCGGCTCTTTGTCCCCAGAAGCGACCCCACTGTCTACAACACTTTCTCTTTTAGGAATGACTCTCAAACGGAAATAAACTTTTAACACTTTTATTCTAAATAAGGCAGAGGAATGATTACAGAGATCAGTGCTGAGACCACCATCCTGGATCGTCTCGGTGATCAAAGTGACGAAGCAGCCTCTAAAGAAGGTCACTTGTAGTTTTATATCTGGTTTTCCCATGCAAGGGATGTACACTCCCTCAGTGTTTATCAGTAGACTGTGTGTCACCATTGTGGTGTTCATCTGATAGGGCGTGTAATAGCAGGTGTCCAATCCTTAATTCTTGCAAGTGTTGCTACAGCATTCAAATCAACCCGGTCACAGACTGTTCCACAATCAACCCCAAAGCACTACATTTTATGTCAAACCGTAGATCATTTGTCCTTGTAATGTACGTCAATGAGGATTCTTATCCACACCCTAACAAAAGTGAAAACATTAGAATTTATACTTTTTCATTATGGTGCGAGTGTGAAAGCTCATCCATAAGTAAGAATAAGAAAGGTTATTCCTAATAATAGCAACATAATCCTCTTGCTGCAGCCAGTTTTCTGTAAGACAAAATAAATCAACCTGACTGTCACAAATTTAGTCATTAATTAACAAAGTCTTTGAAGAGAGAAATCTAATGTTCAGTAAGATACATTTTGTTGTTTTATTTTTATTTTCAGTCTGAGTTGTGTTTATTTTTATGAGATTTTCATAGTTTCCTTCTTTAAAATTATTTTTCAATATATTAAATTTTGGCTGTGGGCAAAACACTGTCTTAGAGTTTTGAAGAACTAATAAATTCATAATCAGAATCAGCTTTATTGCCAAGTTCATACATACAAACAAGGAATTTGACTCCGGTACACTTTGCTCTTTTGTTCTGTTTTTGTATTACAGAATATACATATATACAATGTACAATATACAAATATATAATAAAAAGATACATTTGCAACATCTGTATGCTGTTGTTTTGTACTCTATTAAATGTTCATCAGAGAAACAGCCTGGAGGAAGAAACTGTCTCTGTGGCGGCTGGTTTTAGTGAAATTCGGCCAGATTCCTAAAATGAAGAGCTGCTTCATCCCATTTTGGATGGAGCAGCTCTTCATTCTAGGGTTAGGAACCCTAACCCTGTTGGCCCATCTTTTAGCTCCAGTAAAAAGGTGGTCATTCTCACCCCTGAGTTTAATAAACTGACCCGTCTGCTCCTTTGTCCCTAAACAATAAAAAAACCCATCTTGCTTAATATTAGTGTAAAAAAAAGCCTTTTTTAATTTTACATTTGTCTTAATTTGCAGAACATATTAAAATATTTCTATGCAAATGCCTAAAACAAGCTCTTTAAACTTTTCACTTCTTTACTGAGATTTACTTGCATTTGAAAGTGTATTTCTCTCCAGCTGTACCTGGAACCACGAATTATAATGCTAGCTGGATTATAAATATACTTTTAAAAACACATATAGCACATTTCTTCATCAAAAATGAATATTTAAAAGCTTATTTATTCTCAATCACACTCTTCAGCGATACGGTAAGATTACATAAAATCATCCATTTATTCAGGTTATCTTTAATATCACCTGTAATGTCAAATCGACTTACATGAACAAATGACACAATACATTAAAATAATACTAACATAAACTGTTAGAAATCACTTGTGTTTAACGTTTACTGTGATGACTGGCAGCAGGAGCTCAGTACCAATAGTCCGGTCAGATCTCTACCGGGTCTAGCTCGCTCCACCGCCGGTAGGACTGGTGAAGTAAGGCGGCAGTTACTACGGTGGGAACGGAAAACTCCGAACACGTCGGAGCACGTTTGAAATTAAGCGATGTCTAGATAAATCAAGCAGATATTTCACGTCTACATAGTTATATTCCCGCACTAAAAACATTGTAGAAGTTAATTTGTGTCACAGAAAGTGTAATTTTTCACAGTTTACTCACAGCTTTTGCCAATGTGGTTTGCCATGGCTGCCCCTGTTTGACCAAACCGCTTCGACCCGCAATGAATCATGGGAAAAGATGGACCGTGAAGGATACTCACAACGCATCCTTCAAATCGGGCAAAAGAAGGACACATTTGTCGGCAGCATCTGACAGACCTTACGCGCCACGCTGTGATGTAATCAGCCCACAAGTACGGACTTGGAAGGATCCAGCCCCTGAATTGGGACACACCCTCGGCCTGCACATGGATCCTCCTCCTTCCTGTATATTGACCAATAGGAGAGGAGCTGGAGAGAAGAAGGCAGCCCTCCTCATTTGCATAATGAAGCAGAAATTCATACGGTAAAGGAAGAGAGACGAGGAAATGTCAAAAGAACAAAGGCATGTGTAAGGAAAAGGAAAAACAAAACATATATATTTCTGCTTTTATTTTTAATTTTGTCAGGATCGGTCCTCCATAATTAGTGGCCTTTTGCTGGCATTACAGATTTGATTCCTAACTAATTTTGTTTGATAGCAGTGTCTTTTCGAATTAAGGACCGTATAGGTGCTAGTTCTGATGCTGATTTCAGCCCGGGGTGCTGGTAAGGAGCACAGACAGAATGCTTGAATAACTTTAGGTTCCTTTAATCATTGAACAGATGACATACAGCAGCCCTCATATTTAGATATATTGGGATATGTATGTGTGTGTGGTTTATAAAAGAAATAAAACAAAAGTAGAAATATAATCTATGCAGTACTAATGAAACTACTTGGCATATATAAACATTTACATTCTATGAAAGATGACTAACTTAACATAACCCAAGCTTAAAGAGTCATGACTCCTATAAAAACCAAGCTACACATTACACTTATATAGTGGGAAAATGCATGATAATTATCCATCCAGCTTTAATAATGTTAAAGTTACATTTCATCAGCTACGCACACATCTTGAGCTGCTAATGCTGATTACATGACCCAGTTTCACATCGGACTGATTGAAGTGTAGAGCAGGTCAAAACTAAAGGGTGCACTTACCAGTGTTTAGCACTAGGGGTCTCAGATTTTCTACTGCTCATTACTCTTGGGGGTGGATGTGATGCTGCTATTGCCTGCTCCTTTAAGATTTGTCCAGCCATTAAACCTACAACTTATCAGTTGTACTAGCTTCCCTGCTGTAGGTGGACTGAGCTGTAGGATTCAGACTTTGCAACCACGGATGACCATGAGTGGTGTCAAATGTCTGCGCAGTATCACATTGGAGGAGTTGGAGTCTAGGAGGAACTGGAGGAGGGTAGTTCCCATAATACTGACCTCCAGCAGTATAGGGATAGAGAGGTTGACATGGATCCAAAAGTGGTGACTGAGTAATAGATATGACTTTCCATGGTCCAAAGTGTTTTGAGCAAGATGATGATCCACTAGCGCCCTCTGCAGGTTGCTGCACTGGTTGAGGAGTAGGCTGTGGGTTCATCTCCTCAAGCATGGAGGCTGTCCAATCATCTAAAGTATAACCCCAGCTAGATTGGCTCATAGGACTGGTACCACAGGATGATACAGGTGAATAGTAGCCTCTCCTAGTGGATATGGGAAGTTGTACAGACAATTAGATGGACCAAAATGTTTGATACATTACTACACTTTACCATGAACTAAACACATCTCAGAGCTAAAAAACTCACTGCCTTTCCAACAAGTATTTAGCAGTGAAGTTTGTTGTTATTATGTTGCTGTGTCTATGCTCTGTGTACTGGATGAGAAGACAGTGTGAAGTTGCCGTTGTTACATAGCTGTATGCCATGTGGTAATTTATGTATTTCTTTTACTTTTGAACAGTTGGTATGATGCATAACCATATCAACAATGTTGGATTTTATTTTTCAACCAGGACCAGCTGATCAACATTTCTAATAATACATTAACTACAACCCAAAATCCCAGATGAGCTGAAAAGGAGACGTCATGGATGCAGAGTATGGGCATAAAGAAGAGAGAGAAGAAGGAAGTTCAAACCACCTTCCATTGATCATAAAAGAAACATGGCAGCAAGATCATATCCCCAACTCCAGCATCTCTCTGCTTGGCTTTCTAACTCTTTAAGCACACAGAGATTTAAATAGCAGCAGCAAAAGCAAATGAGATGGATTATCCCAAAGCAAGACTTTGTCTTGGCAAATCAGATCACAGTCTTGTTTTTCTCTGTTCGGAATATAAACCCCTCTTTCAGAGACAGCCCATAATGAAAAGAAAGTTGATTACATATCCTAACCCCAAATTCTATCACTATAGGCGTTAGAGGATTCATCCCTATGCATGAGAGCACTAAAAACAATTGTGGCCTCACCCTGGTCTGTATAAATTGCACTCTGACTGGGTAATTGGCTCCCACATTGTGTTTTTTCTCCAGCCATTCAGGAACCACTGAGGCCCAGAGCTTCAAGGACAGCGCCTATACTCAGAAACGGGTTACAATACGTAACCAATGTTCTATTTCGTAAAGGCTTCACCCTTAAAGGCTAAAGCTAGTGGGTTTAAAGGATGTGGTCTATGCCTCACTGGGTCCATCTGAACCACAAGAATAAACATCTGCTAGGCCAGAATAGCTCCAAAAACCCAGCCCTCCGCATGCGTAATTACATTGCCCTACTGAGTGACAGAGAGGAGAATGATCTCTGTTTAGGGCGGAGGCTGGGATAAAAGACCTGCTGCTGTGAATAGGGACAATCTATGACAGCATAACAAGGAGCAGAGCAGGTCAACAACTCCTCAGGTGGAGGAGGAAACCAATTAGCTATTGAATCCTGCATGATGTTAAGAGGGAGGCTTGATGGTAATTGAGCCATAGTGACAATGATAACATAGGTCATGAACCGGGGCTGGAAGATAAATATGATCTCACTTTGTGCCTGCAGGCAAAAGAGTTAGCCGATATAAAAGCCCAGTGAAATATTAATCATTCTGTCCGAACTTGGAGAAATGAATCAGACATGGGAAAGCGGAAACGTCCTGGAGGTAAAACGTAATAAATAAACACAGAGATCAGAATCAGCTTTATTGCTAAGTACGTACATACAAACAAGGAATTTGACTCCGGTACACTTTTCCCTCTGGGTTTTGTTTTTTAGCGCATTATAAGATATATTTATGCATATATCTTTATGTCCTTAAATATACAAATATACAAAGGTGCATTTGCAACATCTGTATGCTGTTGTTCTGTACTCTATTGAATTTTCAACAGAGAAACAGCCTGGAGGAAGAAACTGTCTCTGTGGCGGCTGGTTTTAGTGAACAGTGCTCTGTAGCGCCACCTGAAGGTAAAACTCTAAACAGTTTATGTGCAGGGTGTGTGGGGTCTGCAGAGATTTTAGCAGCTCTTTTCTTGACCCTAGACCTGTATAAGTCCTGGATGGAGGGAAGGTCAGCCCTGATCATTCTCTCTGCATTCCTGATTATTCGTTGCAGTCTGGACCTGTCCTGTTTTGTGGATGAACCAAACCACACTGAGATGGATGAAGACAGGACAGACTGAATGATGGCAGTGTAGAAGTTCAACCTTCCACAGTCTCCTGTGGAAGGTTGAACTTCTTGAGTTGCCTCAGGAAGTACAGTCTCTGCTGGGCCTTCTTCTGAACAGTGTCTATGTGTGAAGACCATCTCAGGTCCTCAGAGATGGTGGTTCCTAAGAACCTGAAGTGGTCCATGGTCGATACAGTGTTGTTGAGGATGGTGAGGGGGGTGTATGGGGGTGGTGTTCTCCGAAAGTCCACCACCATTTCCACAGTCTTGAGTGGGTTCAGTTCCAGGTAGTTCTGACCACATCAGTGGACCAGCCGATCCACCTGCTGTCTGTATGCAGACTCATCACCGTCCTGGATCAGTCCAATGACAGTGGTGTCATCTGCAAACTTCAGGAGTTTCACGGACGAGTCCGATGAGGTGCAGTCATTTGTGTACAGAGAGAAGAGGAGTGGGGATAGAACACACCCCTGGGGGGCACCAGTACTTATTGATCTGGATCAGGAGAAGATGCTCCCCAGTCTCACCTGCTGCTGTCGGTCCGTCAGGAAGCTGTTGATCCACTGACAGGTGGAGGCTGGGACGTTGAGCTGGGTGAGCTTCTGGTGGAGGATGTCTGGTATGATGGTGTTGAAGGCCGAGCTGAAGTCTACAAACAGGATCCTGGTGTACGTCCCTGGGTGGTCGAGGTGTTGCAGGATGAAGTGTAGACCTAAGTTAACAGCATCATCTGCCGACCTGTTTGCTCAGTTAGCAAATTGCAGGAGGTCCAGCAGGGGGCCTGTGATGTCTTTCAGGTGCTTCAACACCAGCCGCTCAAAGGACTTCATGACCACAGACGTCAGGGCTACAGGCCTGTAGTCATTTAATCCTAGGATGGTGGGTTTCTTGGGAACCGGGATTATGGTGGATCGTTTGAGGCAGGAGGGGACCTCACATTTCTCCAGTGATTTGTTGAAGATCCTTGTGAAGATCGGAGCGAGTTGATTAGCACAAGCTTTCAGGCATGATGGGGAGACGTTATCAGGTCCTTCAGCTTTCTTTGTTTTCATGCGCTGAAAGAGGCTGTTTACATCTTCCTCGGAGATCTTTAGTGCAGGCAGAGGATCTGAAGGTAGGGGGTTGGTTGCTTTGTGGGAAGAACTTGTTCCTGAATGGGGTGTGGAGGAGATAGTTTGAGGCATGAATGGCTTCTTATCATGTCTGCAGTAGAAGCCATCCTCTGTTCAGGATGGGTGGAGGGGCTCCTGTAGGCAGTCAGGTTTCTCAGACCGGTCCATACAGCTGAACCATCACCAGTAGAAAGGATGTTCTTCAGCTTCTCACTGTAGCTTCTCTTGGCTGCTTTGATCTCCTTTGTTAGTCTGTTCCTGGCCTGCCTGTACCGCACCCAATCTCCACTGCTGTGAGCTTCTTCCTTTTCCCTGCAGAGATTCCTGAGGTGTGGAGTAAACCATGGCTTGTTGTTCCCAAAGGTGCAGAAGGTCTTGGTCTGCACACACATGTCCTCACAGAAACTGATGTATGATGTCACCACATCAGTTAGTTGGTTTAAGTCAGTGGTTGAAGTTTCAAAAACAGTCCAGTCTGTACAATCAAAGCAGGCCTGTAGCATCTGCTTTGATTCCTCAGTCCACTTCTTAACAGTGTGAACCTTGGGTTTGGAAGCTCTTAGTCTCTGTCTGTAGGTTGGGATGAGGTGGATTAGATAATGATCTGAAAAACCCAGAGCAGCCCTGGTAACAGCATGATATGAGTCCTTTAAAGCTGTGTAACAATGGTCCAGTGTGTTTTTATCTCTGGTGGGACACTTAATATGCTGTCTGTATTTGGGGAGTTCATTGGAGAGGTTTGCTCTGTTAAAATCTCCCAGTATTATGATGAAAGAGTCCATGTATTTTTTCTCCAGGTCTGTAATCAGCTCAGCAAGATGTTTTTCAGCAGCAGAAGTTCAGCCATGCGGTGGAAAATATGAGCCGATTATTATAAACGAGGAAAACTCTCTCAGTGAATAAAACGGTTTACAGTTTATGGAAAATGACTCCAGATCAGGACTACATGTTTTTCCAGAACTTTTATATCTCTGCATCAACCTTCATTTATATAAAAGCAGATTCCGCCTCCTCGCTTCTTCCCCGATAGCTCCACGCTGCGATCCGCTCTGATCAGCTGGAAGTCCGGCATCAACAGTGCTCGGTCCGGGATGTTTTCACTCAGCCATGTCTCGGTGACGCAGAGAACCGCTGATCCACGGAGGTCCGTGTTTTTACCGGTGAGAAGAAGCAGCTCGTCCATCTTGTTACTTAGAGAGCGGACATTTGCCAGATGGATTGAAAGCAGTAGTTGATGACCAGGAAGCTGCTGTGCAAATGTCCCCTACTGTCATTCCTCTATAGAGTTTTGGAGAATGGAATCCCCCCAGTCTGAGCTTCTCTGAAAGATCCAGTCCAGAAAAAGCATAAGCATGTGAAACAGCCTCACATAACCAGTGTGAAAGGTGCTGAGCAGACAGCGGCTGTCCTGCAAAGTTCTTTCTGTAATCCACAAACAGATCCTAGGTGCATCGCAGCGTAGCCGTATATGCCACATAAAATGAGAGCACGCACATGGGACAGAGAAGATACAATGTGGCTTTCTCCTCAGAGTTATGAGTGGAACAGAAGCCATTCAGAGTTATCACTCTGGACCTAAATGAGCTTGTGATCTTTTGGGAGTAAAAGCAAGATTAGGATGCAGCTCTACTGAGCTGCAGATGGCCTGTATTCTGAGACAGGAAGGTGCAACAGAGAGAGCAAATAATAATCACTCACTCTCTTTGGAGATGTCAGAGCAATAACAGCAGAGCTGTTTTAAATGACAGAAGTTTAATTGAAGCTGAAGTAGAAGCAGCCCATGCTCGCTGAATTTTGCGCATGACCTCCCGCGGGAGGGCAGGCTTCTCCAAGCGCTCCTGTTCAAAGGCCAGATCCAGAGACACTGGCCTATCTCTGGGTACCCCCCTTTCTGCTCAGAGGAGTGCATCCTCCCTCAATGGCAGCTGCCATGGGCGGCCTGACAGCACTTGCTGTAATAAGAATTGCTAAAAAGCTGTTAGTCTCGCACCTGATCCAGGGTCCGTGGGATCAGCGGCACCGGAGGGAAAGCGTAAAAGAGCATCTTTGGCCATGGACTGTGTGCAAAGGCCTTATGGTGGATCCTCCTGTGGGTTTAGTGAGAACCACACTGTGCCTTCTCCCGTGTCACGAAAATATCCACAACTGCTCTGTCGAATTTTCTCCCGATTTGATAGATCAGGTCAGGATAAAGGTTCCAGTCTCCACTTTCACTTTCAACACAGTAAGGAGCCTGATGGGTACACCGTTACCACTGGGAAACAGGGCCGGACCGGGTGTTGTTGGCTTGGGTTGCACCAAGGCAAATTTCCCCGCCAGGTCATCTGTAGGAGGCGGGCCTAGCGCCACAGGGACAGAGACATCTTTAGCATTAACTACTTGCTATGATGTCCGCCAGCATGCAAGCGCGCCCATCGATGGAATTGGAGTGGCCCTGAGCATGGGCGCCAGACTTTCAGTACAAGACAGACTCCTGTCATCTGCAGAAATACTCATGATTCTGCAGTTGTTGGTGGATCAGAGATGGACAAGAAACTGACTACAGGAAGGTGGTGGACCACTTTGTGGCATGGTGTGGAAACAATCATCTCATTTTGAATGTGACTAAAACAAAGGAGATGATTGTAGATTTTAAGAGACACAGGAATAAGTCAAAAACTATTTCTATCATGGGAGAAGAAGTGGAGGTGGTGGAGGAGTATAAATACCTCGATGTTCACCTGGACAACAGACTAGAGTGGAGATGCAACTGTGAAGCCGTCTAAAAGAAGGGACAGAGCAGACTGTACTTCTTGAGGAAGCTTAGGACCTTCAGTGTTTGCAGCAAGATGCTGCATATCTTCTATAAGTCTGTTGTGGAGAGTCTGATCTCTTCTCCATCATCTGCTGGGGAAACAGCATCAGAACCAGGGACTTAAAAAACCTCAACAAGCTGATAAAAAAGGCTGGTTCTGTTCTGGGGACTCCTCTAGAACCTCTGGAGATCATTGTGGAAAGAAGGATTCTTCATGAAATGAAGAACATTATGGAGAACCCTGAGCATCCTCTTCATCAGACTGTATACAAAGGGCTCTTTAGTTCTGGTGACCTCTGCAAGAGATCCTTCCTGACAACAGTCATCAGCATCTGCAACAAGTCTTTGAGGAAACCTGCATAATGAGTCACAACAACATTAATTTCCCTTTGGGGTTAATAAAGCATTCTTTAACTGAATGTGGATTTAATTCTGCTTTTCACCTGGTTCCTCACTGTTTTCCTTAGGCTATTATTGGTAGGATGTTCTCTGAAGGTTCCACCCGCTGATTAAAGATCATATGATCACTATAAATGAAATCTCACACAATTTAAAGCGCCAGCATCTTACTGTGCGTTACTATCTGCAAACATTCTGATGTTATCACAGGCAAAGACAGGTGCTGAGCTCTAATTGGTCAGGAGGTCACAGGTACATCAAGCTATCTCTTCCAGTCAGGTGGTTACATCATGAGTCGGTGGCGTCGTTCAGTGGATGAGCTCACAGCTGGGCGACAGAGATACCAGAAAGAGTGTGAGCGCGCTCAGAACGCTCTGAGTCGAGTCACTTCCTGTTTCCAACAATTGGTGGCGTCGCTTGGAAGTACAGCCGATAACAGCTACCTACGGGAAGAAATCGGCGAGACGAGAGCACTGGCTCACCGGATCTGCTCAGGTAACACCAGTCTGTCTCTCATTTGTCTGTTACCTGTCTGATTTCAACCTGTTTGTTTGTCTCTCACCTGTCCCAATGCAGGCTTGTCTCATCGCCTGCTTCGCCTGCTGTCAGCTTGCGACTCCGCCCCAATAGCTGTGGAGGACAGACAAGCTTCAGAGCGTCTCTGGGTCCTCTTCCTGTCTGTAGTGGAGAACTTCCTGTGTGAGCTCCAAAAGGCCAAAGATCTGATTGGTCAGTTTCCTCTGACTCAACGTTCAAACAGATGCTCATTGGTAAACACAGGTAGGTTGTTGGCTCTGCCCTGCAGTTTGTGATTGGCCTAGGTACATTTACCTTCTAGGAGCTGATAAAGGGACAGTTCAGAGTTCTGAGGACACCTTCAGCAGCTGCAGGGTTTTCCTCCAGAGGGCAGACTGAAGCATTTACTGCTTCAGAAAAATTTCTTTAACTAAAACATCATCTCAATCTCTGCAGCCTGTCTGACCTTACGTGTCTCTCTGCCCCCCCCACCACCACTCAGGATGTACCGATGGTCTGGTGGGTCTGGCAGCCCGTGTGGCTCTGGTCCAGATACCCTGGCTGGTTTTAGAGGAAGGGCCGAGTCCTAAACTGACCGATCATATTGCAGGACTGGAGTCCCTGCTAAGTGAGCTACAGCAGAGGGTGAGTTACAACCTCCTGTTAGAGCCTCTGGAGCACCAGAACCGTGTTTAACGTTAACTTGTTCTGCAGGTTCCAGTAGCTTTCTGGTCAGTGGAGGCAACCCAGCCAGCCTGGGCCGAAGTTCTCAGCGACCCAGATGATCCAGAGGACAGCCTGGAGGACATTATGGAGGTTGAGGTGATCTCCAACAGTAGAAATAGAAACAACATGTCCGCCTGCTGCCCGGGGAAATGCTGCAGACTTAGTTGTGTTGGATAGGCACAAACACTTCAAGATTGGTTCCCCTTTACCAAAGAAAACAGAACCGGTTCCCCTGCAGCAAATAACATCAGTAATGTAATCCAAGTGAATTTAACTAAGTTTTTTTCATGTAAAAATTCTCTACATTTCCAGAGTCAACTTCCAAGATAAGCTAGAAATGACTATCTATGAATCCGTCTGTCTGGATGGGTACAGCTTACAGAGAATGAAAACCAAAAATGATGTGTCTGAAAAAATGTGAATATTGTGAAAAAGTTATAGTATACTCATAGGAAGTTGAGTGAAAGGAAAAATGTAGTATGAAAAGGTGCCTCAGGAACAGGGATAACCGCAGCCTCAAGTGGATCGTCAAGCAACATCATTTCAAGACTTTGGTGGAGCTTCTTAAGTGGTGGACTGACGCTGGAGTCAGCGCATCCAGAACCACTAAGCACAGATGGTTCCTACACGTGGGCTACAAGCATCTTACCTGGACTGAGGAGAACTGTTGCTCAGTGGTCCAAAGACCTCTTTTGAGATTAAAGTTTTCATTTCATTTGGAAATCAAGGTCTCAGAATGAGGAAGAATGAAGAGGTCCAGAATCCATGTTGCTTGAAGTCCAGTGTGAAGTTTCTACAGTCAATGATTTGGAGTGCCATATCATCTGCTGGTTCTGGTCCACTGTTTTCTTTAGTCCACAGCCATTTACCAGGACATTCCAGAGCACTTCATGCTTCATTCTACTGACAAGCTGTATGATTTCAGTTTCCAGCAGGACTTTGTACCGGCCCACACTGCCAAAAGGTGCCAAAAGCTGGTCCAATGGCCATGGACCAGCATACGCAATGGTCCATCAAGATCTCCATACAGAATGTATAGAGTTCTGTCAAGAGGAAGATGAGACACCAAAACCAACAATAGAGATGACCTGAAGGCAGCTATCAAAGCAACCGAAGCGTCCAGAACACCTCAGTAGAACCACAGGCTGATCTTCATGCCATCCCGCACTGATGCTGTAATTCAAGCAACAGAAGCCCAGACCAGGTACCGAGAGCATAGAAATGAACATATTTAGAATTCTGACATTCCCGTTTAAAATATCCTTTATTGGTTTTATGTAATATTCTGATATTGAGACACTGAATGTTGGGTTTTGATTCTCAGAATCATCAGAATTACAAGAAATAAAGGCTTGGAATATTTAACGGTATGCGTGTTGGATCTATGTAATATAACACTTTCACTTTCTGAAATGATGGAAAATAAAAACCTGGAACACAGGAAGGGGGACCAAAGGAGGGAAAGACACAAGGAAGGAGCAATGGTTGAATAGAAGAGAGAAATGGGGGTAGGACATGAGAATGAAAAGGTGCAAGAAGGAAGGGACAATGGTAAGAAAAGGACATGAGAGAGAAAGTACACAAGAAAGAAGTAGGACACACACACACAACAAAAGACAAAGTATGAGGATGGAAAGAAGGACACTTAGAAGGAGGAAAGAATCAAAACAAGGAAACAAACAAAAGGACAGAAAGAAGTGCACAAGGAAGAAGGGAAGGAAGGGCACAGGAAATATGAAAAGGTTGAAGGAAACGCCTGAAGGGAACCAACTTCTAAATGATAAATTAACTTATATAGTGCTTTTCCAGTCATACAGACCAATCAAAGCACTTTACACTAGAGCCACATTCACCCAATCACACTCACTAACGCTCACACATTCATACACCGATACGCAGATCAGTAGGCAACTTGAGGTTAAGTGCCTTGCCCAGGGGCACATTGACATATGGCAGGAGGAAGCTGGAATCGCACCCACAACCTTCTGATTGCAAGACGACTACTCTTCCTACTGAGCCACAGTCGCCTTCTGAGGGTCATGTTCTGCTGAAGCTTATCCTGCAGATAGCAAATATCTCCCAATTGGCCACATGAACATATACTGGTTTCTCTGAAAGTCTGAGCAGTGCAATGTTTCCAGAAATAAAATAATTCATCCGAGAAACATATTCACCTGTCAGCACCACCTTATCTACTGGCTAATTACACACAGAGTCAGGGTTGAATTAAGAACTTTATTAACACAGTATGGCGAACAAACATAAAAATATGATACAATCAGGCAGTAGGAAGAAAGGAGGAGCTGCTTCACTTCTGGAATGTGGCGTGGAGGTGAGCTCGGAAGGCTGCAAGAGAAACAACAGTCAGGCTGCAGCTCCAATCATCCCCTGCACACAGCTCGTATTAAATGTGGACCTTTAATTGAGTTCAGCTGTTAGAATAAAAAGCTGAATGTGGTGGAGAGAGCTGATACCTGAAACTCTGATCAGACTGGCTGTGCTTTGGCTGGCTACAGAGTTACTGGTCCTGTTCAGCCTATAGTGCTGACTTGATAAATATTAACATTGGGTCACCAATATGTTTGTCAAAATAATTAAAATATACATATAATCCATATAAAAAACATTGCAATAATAAAGACCCTGAGTCCCTCTCCTCCCTGAACTGCAGCTGGAAGTTAAACCTCTGGTAACATGGCCACTACAGCCAGAGGAAACATGCTAGCCCTAACCCTAAGGCAAACACAAAGCGTTGTTCAGAGATACTTTCCCAAAGAGGCAGACTGACATGAGATATACGACATACCGACCAATGCTACAAGCTAGCTGCACTAACAATAATGCTACAAGCTTCCTGCGCTAATATTACAAGCTAACACTACAGGCTAATGCTAAAAGCTAACTGCACTAAACGCTACATGCAAACACTACATGCCAGCTACGCTAATGCTACAAGCAGACGCTACATGCTAGCTGCGCTAACACTAAATGCTAGCTGCGCTAACACTAAATGCTATTGCTACATGCTAGCTGCATAATGCTACATGCAAACACTACATGCCAGCTGCGCTAATGCTACAAGCAGACGCTACATGCTAGCTGTGCTAACACTAAATGCTAATGCTACATGCTAGCTGCATAATGCTACATGCAAACACTACATGCTAGCTGCGGTAACGCTACAACCCTGATGTTTGAGGGAAACTTAAAAAGGTCAGTAAAGCTTCAGTATCTGCAGCAGTGAAGGAGTAAACCTCCTGGATGACATAAGCCAACGCTATCTGTGTAAATATTAGCTTCAAGGACTCAGACAGACCAATGATGGGGTTCTGTTGGACTGAGCTACCCGTGGAGTTCAGAACCACGAAACGGTCCGGTCTTTTTTTTTTTTTTTTAACTTAACAGACGGAACATGGTCCACATCAAGTGAAGAACATCGGAAGAAATACAAAGGAAAATTGAAAAGGATTCAACTGAAGTCCACCATAAACAACATCCCAGAGGTTTCAGATTGTTTCAACACTAAATTAAAATGTTTAAAATACACGTTTTTAATGTTTTTTTTTATTCTTGCTGTCTTTTATTGAGGAAATATAATCCTTAAGACACAAAAATATTAAGAATGAACCTTTATTTGTCCCTCAGCAGTAACATTTATTTGTATCAGCATCAGATTGAATGGAAACACACCATGGCTCACTAAAGATAAGCCAATAATTACACAACTAAATCAAAGGTACATACTTCATTAAGAATATTAACACTTATACTAAGTCAAATCCTGTTTACGGTTTTACAACCAGGGAAGTCACATTTATATCATATCTTTTCCTGAATGGAGGCTGAATTGTTCTGTACTTATCGGTTTCTCTGATAAAAAGGAAATTTAAATATTGTCATATTGTACTTAATCATATTTTTCTCTTTACTAGAAAGAACTATGTTCCTTCAAAAAATAATTTGCAGCGGTCTCAAAAATGGTACCAAGTTAAAATTTTAGCATCAGTACAACCCTAGTCACTAATGGATCAGAACATGTTTGGTACCGTCCACTTCAACTTCACTGTCTCAGAGGTTTGGGGAGGTTCTGAGCTGCTTACCATCTTGGTTCTCCCACATATCTGCTGCGGCCATGTTCAGAGGACTGTCGTTGTTGGGTTCTGAGGAGAACACAGCGAATAAGTGACACGCTGAAGAATCATCAGAACTGGATCTGTTTGAGCAGTTACCTCCCAGCAGGCTCTGGATGGACAGGAGAATGGAGCGAACATCATACAGAGCAGACCACTTTTCCTTCAAGATGTCCAGACAGATAAATCCCTGATTGTCCACGTTGGGATGAAAGCATGGAGTCACAAACTTCACACGTGGGGCCTGATATGGATACCCGGCCGGAAAATCCAGGGACAGTCGGTACCGCAGCCCTTCATACACCTAAAGGGGAGAGAGAGTAGCCTGAAATCCATGGACCCCCAGACCGTGAGAATGAGAGACAGGTGAGATATGGTTTGGGTGCGTACCGTCCCTTGAGCTCCATCGATGGTTCCAACCCATTTAAAGAGATTATCTGATTCAGGAAACGCCGAGATGCCCTTATCACCTGACATCTGCAGCAGGAACACACACTGGTCACATGACCTGGCAGGCACAGCAAGAACCTCACAGCACCGACTGCTATTCAGCAGAACTGAACTGACCATCAGACCACAAATGAGTAATTAACCTGAGTGGAGCATGCTCAGAGTGAACTGGTGTCCAGTCTGCAGCTATCCCTTCACCAGTTTAATCAAAGCCTGCTTCTACTTCAACCCTAATGTTTGGTCCCTGAGTCAAGTTGGTTCTGTTGGAGCTGCAATGTTTTTAATCAGAGAAACGGGTCAGGTCATATAAATTCATTCTGGATTATCTGGTGGAGACCTGATTTCATCCTCCAACATCTGACAAATTCTGATCCAATTCCTTCTGCAAGGAACATTCCTGACAGCATCGTGGGAGCAGAGCATCCATCTTCTATCTCATGCAGCTCTAATCAGGGCATGTCTGAGGTGCCTGAAACAGAACAAAATGTTCTGTTTCAGGAACCAACACATGAACACCAAGGCGCTCCGATGACATCATTATTTAATGCTTCATAATTCAGAAGGTGTTCATGTTTTTCGTGTCGGTTTGTAATGTTTGGTTCTGGTCGTGCTTGATTTTTTAAAAGAAACAATCCATGCGGCTCACTCCATTATCTGCCTGAAGTTCCCAGATGCCTCCTCCTTTCTTCTTCTGAGGCCGTCTGTCACAGCTGGCAGCGACGGCCAGAGAAGATAAAACACCAGGAAGCTCTGGCTGCCGATGCAGCAAAATGTGTAAATGAATATTTGTTCATAAGGGAGCAGGTGAGACATCAACACTAGTGATGAAGAATAAAAACACTAGCATAGCCTATTTTAGCCTAATGCTAACATGTCCAGGAATTCAGATTCAGAACCCTTCATAAACTCCACTAATAAATGGTAAATGGACCCGTACAGAGCTTTATCAAGTCCCTGGAGACCCCAAAGCTCTCCACACTACAACCAGTCATCCATCCATTCATCCACCCACTGACAGTGGTAGATTACATTGTAGCCACAGCTGACAGAAGTGAGGCTGCCATACAATCGGCACCCTCCGACCTCCAGGCAAGGCAGGTGAAGTGTTTTGCCCAAGGACACAACGACTGAGAGACAAGAGCTGAGGTTCGAACCGGCAACCCACCAGTTACAGGACGAACCTCTACCACTGTCGCCCCACAAAGTTACCGTAAAGGAATATTGAAATCCTTGCATTATATATTATTTTACCACTTATATTCAAGTGAAACTGTAGAAGCAACACATTCTTCTACTCCTAGAACTTTATTGGCCTTTAAGAACCAGTCTTCTAACTTTCTGACTCAATGCCTAGTAATGGTGCCTGTGTGTCATGCCTTCGTGACGAGCCTTGAGACGACCTGTGTTGTGAATTGGTGCTATAGAAATAAACTGAATCCGAGCCTGGACTCTGGGTGGGATGCCTTCTACCAGGAGAAACATGTTGTAAAATTTAAATACTGCTTTCAGTCTAAACTTGCCAGAGATGTTAATGTTCTGGGCTGAACTGGACACCTCCAGAACTCCTCGTTTGTTGAAGAAAAACAGAAGCTGAGCAGAGATTTTAAACTCATTCCTCGTTGGAACAGTTTTTCTTTCAATAAAAGCAGTTGGAGAACGTTCAGAATCACCTCATCCAGACCGATGATACCGATTACACACAGACTCTCCAGAGCTTCTTGAGGTTGACATGAAAATTCAGAATCTCGTAGATGGAGATAGAAAGACATTTTCAGAATGATATAAATACACAGATAAACATACAGAAAGAATAAAGGAGTGATTATTCTTATTGCTGTAGAAGTTGATTAAAGCAGTCAGTAGTTCTACTGATCATGTTCCCTCTACGTTTTCGTCACGTTTCCCACCCAGACGACATCCCGACAGGAAACACAGAAAGCAATCAGAAGGTGAACTCACCATGAGGGTCATCAGCTCCTGCTGCAGCCTGTAGACACACACAGAGTTAGAAAGCCTGATCCCAGAGGAATGATGATGTTTCCAGCTGTTTCACTCAGTTATTTGCAGGACTAAAACCCTGCAGGAACCTTGCATTTCAGAGCCGAGTCCATACTGAGGGCCGGACCTGCACTTGGACCGAGACTAGGTCCTACTTGCAGAAAGGATGATGCTTACAATATGATTCCTGATTGGTTTGTTGTTTGGGTCAGCAGCTTCCCACTGTGAGACAATCACCAGCTGAGAAGACTGATGGACCAACCTTTAACCTTGAAACATCTGAAACTGACCAATCACTAATCGGTACACAAGACAGCCCATCAAACTCAGGCAACACCTGAATTATGGACCAGTTCATACCAGACTTACACAGGTACTGGATCAAGTGACTCGGAAATCAAAAGCTGCCAGGTCTGCTGCAGGTTCGGATGGGTTCTGCCACGTCGGTTTTGATTAGTTTAAAGTCAGTTTTATGTCAGACTCTGAACCGGTTCTGTGCAGGTCTTGTTTATCTTTTACCATGGTAACAGAGTGATGCTAAATTTCAGAATAAACATAGTTAAATAACGCTTCAGATAACCAGAGGACAGTATATCTCCCGTAACTGGACCGGTCCTGTGATGTTCCGTTTCGGGACTCACCGCTTGGTCACCGAGCCTCTGGTCGCGCTGCTGGCGCTATCACTCCCCTTCAGGGCAGCTGTGGATGAAGCTGCAGCCGCTGCGGGGTCCATGTTCTGGGAGGCCATGGCGGTCCGGTTGCTGCTGGGGACAGAGAGAATAAAACAAACCGAACCGAACAGGTCGAACGCTCTTCAAGACGGTGGGAAATAAGCCACCTTAGACCCGGTTAAAACTCTCGAACAGAACAGGAGCGGAACCCTTATCCTCACGGCCCGCTGGTACCTGCGGGCTACGGGTCAGAACCCAGATGAATTCGTTAAACTTATTTTAGCTACATGCTAACAGCCGTTAGCCTGTTTGTCTCGACGGTCACAGAAATAAACAACACGTGACATCAACATGTAAACAGATTAGCTAGCTGGCCTGTCCACCTGCAAGACTCACCAGGTACAAGTTAGGTGTTAGTTCGGTCTCAGTCCGAATAGAGCTGGTGCCGGTTCGGAGTACAAACTGAACTTTCTCCCGCCCCTCAGTTTAAACCGACTTTTCTTTACAAACAGCCAATCAGCGCCCGACTTTCAAAACCACAAGACGCACAATGTTCCAATCAGACAACTGGTTATAGAACAAATCGCACTGCGATTAAATTAAACCGGAAACTGCGTAAGGTACAGTTAATGCGGACGTCACAGATACGAGGTTAAAAATTATAATCTTAAAATTCTAACAAGCAAGCAAACAGTCGCGTTTATTTTGATTTTCTACGAGGTTTTCCTATTCGCTCTGCAGTCAATAAATTCCGTTTTCTAAATAATTTTAGCTGATTCATTGAGTAAATGCCTAAACTGTCCCTAATTTCATTCAGAATATTACATTATTTTGATATTAATAGATTAAATCTGCCTCTCATTTTACCAGCTGATTCTTCACAGCGTCATAATTTAGATTTTAATTTACTGAAATACTGTTGGTTTATGCTTGTGATTTTCACTTGCAGTTCCACAGCCTGTCCGGCAGGCGCCGGTAGTGGGCCCTGAAGCTGGTTCACAAACCGGCTCCAAACAAACAGAAAAGTGTTTGAGCGGAAGTGTTTCCCCAATTTCTTGGTGGTAATTCTGCTCCAGCTTCGGTTCGGACGGAAAGATGAACGCTCCTCCAGCCTTTGAGTCATTTCTGCTGTTTGAGGGAGAGAAAAAGATCAGCATCAGCAAAGACACAAAAGTTCCCAACGCCTGTTTGTTCACGCTGAACAAGGAGGACCACACGCTGGGCAACATCATCCGAGCGTAAGACTCACACAACACCGTAGAACCCTGACCTAGTCTGACCCAGCAACATCCAATGCTGATACAACACAGAACCATACAGACAACATTCAACAGGCTGAAGGACATTATCAGAGCGGGTGGTTGGGGTCCAGCTCACCCACACCACCGAACCTTCATGTGTTCCTTACTGATCCAGATGTCCCTGTGATAAAGTTCATGTGGGTTCCTTCCTGCACATGTTCAGTTGGCTGACAAATTAGCAAAATTTACAGCAAAGAAAAATCTAGAGGTGAATGTGAAAATGAGCAAAACGGAGTTTGGAGAGCAGTTAAGAAGAAATGGCGAGAAGTCAAGGCCAGATATTATTACAACATTTAAAAGAAAATGAAAATGTGATAGAAATAAAGAAAGAAGAGGCTGTTATAACCTAGGATGAGATTTAGTCACACGATTAAATAGCTTAACATAATAAATAGACGCGACAGGATACAGAGATTATTGCAGACAAATGGAAACAGCATAAATACATGAGAGAGAAACATTAGTCATTCATTTACATTAGAGGCAGTTTAATTTAAGGATAATGGAATTACCTCCAAGAAGATCAGGGGATTTAGTTCTTGTTGATAAAGTGTGTGAGTAATGTGATGGTTCTGGTAAGATGGGCTTTATTGACCTCACAACTGAAAAATGAACTTGTTACAGCCGTAACTCTTAGTAACACACAAGTAGGGTGCAGATAGTTATGGAAAAATGTGCAATCAAAGAAGAACAAGATAGATGTGCAAAAACAAGTAGTAATAATAGAATAAAATAAAAATAAAATTATTTATGTACAGTAGAAAGTGGCAATCATTTGTGACAATGATTACAGGTACAGAGGTTGTTGCACTAGTTATTATACAGTAGAACTGAACAGTGTGACAGTGGTGGCGATGGAGGACCTGTGGAGGACCTGTGGTGGCGATGGAGGACTTGTGGAGGACCTGTGATGGCGATGGAGGACCTGTGATGGCGATGGAGGACCTGTGGTGGCGATGGAGGACCTGTGGTGGCGATGGAGGACCTGTGATGGTGCTTCCTGCACTGAGGGCGTCTCAGTCGGCCCCCGAAGGAGCTGCTCAGCTCCTCTACAGTCCGGTGCAGTGGGTCAGAGGTTATGTCCATGATGGATGTGAGCTTGGCTGGCATCCTCCTCTCACCCACCACCTCCACAGAGTCAAGAAGGTCGCCCAGGACAGAGCTGGTCCTCCTAACCAGCTTGTTCAATCTCTTCCTATCCCGCTCTGTGCTGCCTGGGGCCCAGCAGACGGCAGCGTAGAGAATACCAGAGGTTACCACAGAGTCATACTCCTCTCTGGAAGGTGGCACTAATGTACCTAGAAGTTGTTTGACAACCACCATAGAAGCAGAAGAAGAGTTCCCAGTGGTCGTTTGGCTGCATTTTCACTCCGTATTAGTCCACGTCTGGTACCTGGATGAGATTCTGATGACTGGTTCTTTAGTTCCATCCCTTGACAGACAGCATTCAGGACTTTAGCTCCAACAGGTAGAATCCCAGTTTGTCCTACTGACCAGGTGTGTGTGTGTGTGTGTGTGTGTGTTCCAGTCAGCTTCTGAAGGATCCTCAGGTTCTGTTTGCTGGTTACAAAGTTCCTCATCCTCTGGAACACAAGATCGTCATCCGAGTCCAGACCACACCTGACTACAGTCCACAGGTAACACACACAGCAGTTAAAATACATTAATGTTGACAGCAGGTCATGTCTAACTGGAAGTGATGTCATGTCCTCCCCAGGAAGCGTTCACCAACGCCATCACAGACCTGATCAGCGAGCTGTCGCTGTTGGAGGAACGTTTCAGAGTCGCCATCAAAGACAAACAGGAAGGAATAGAGTGACCCCTCCCACTGTGATGACCTCACAGCTTCCTTTCTGTTTGTGTTTTTCTAATAAAAATGCGATGTCATATCCTGTAGAGCATGAGGGTCAGGTTATTGCTGATGTATCCACTCATTTGTGTTAGAACCAGAGAACTGTCTTCAGAGGTACAGATATCTGCAGAATTTAAAGACAAGGAACAGATAGCAGAACATTCTGGAGAACCTGCCTGGGCTGGAACCGTTAAATAAATAGTCACTGTTAAACGAGAGTTCAGGGTATCTACTTTTCTTTGGTTCCACTTGCTGGAAATCAACTGATTCACCCCATCTGATCAGAACTTCCTGTTTATCTGCAGCAGATGGTTGGACCGGTGATGACATCACTGTTCATTTAGCCTGACGTGATGGAGAACATTCAGTCCAAGCTGTGGTACCCCTGAAAGAACACCTCATTAAATGTTCTTACTGTTATTTACAGAAAGTGATTTAATCCCTAAATGATCCTTGTGTTAAAAGATTTCAATAAAAATGTCTTTCCATCTTTGAAATAAGTTCATTGAGACCTTTTTAGGGGTTTCTTACATGTTCAGGACTCGTATCCCCAAAGATCCTCCGAGTCTCTCACAGAGCTGCTAACAGCCCAAACTTCCTGCCAAGGAGCCTGAACTTCAGTGATTCAGTTTGCTTCTGAGGAGGAGAAACTCCTCTTATTGAGGAGGTGTGGTTGACCCCGTTGCTAGGTGTGGTTGACCCCGTTGCTAGGTGTGGTTGACCCCGTTGCTAGGTGTGACGCTGTCTTCTAAGGGCTGCGTCCCGAATCTGGCGCTGCCGAGGCAGTGGAGGACAAAACGGGTCCAGTTTCTGCGTGGCTAATGTTAGCAGCATCATAGCTTAACATGGGCTAACGTTCAAAGCTGTAACAAACTTTCAGAAAGTTTACATGTAGATTTATATTATCTCCAGTAAAGCAAATGATCACAGGTGTAAAGCATAAAACGCTACGATCAATGCTGGCAGGTCCAACTTTTGACTCACTACAGGGTCTGAGTGAGGTGGGTTTATACCTGAACGTGGTGCTGTGACGTAGACATGGACCAAGCTGGACCATTTCATCCAATAGGAAACTTCAACTGCAGGAGCAACTGTGCAACCCACAGAGGGCATGGAAGCAAATCGTTACCATATTTCAAATGAAAAAGCATTTCCAGAAATGCTTTTTCATTTTCGTGGTCTGTCCGTAAAGTGCCACCGAAGCTGCCGCAGGGTGGCAGGGATTCTGCGAGGATGCCAGAAAGTGCCAGACCGGCCGTAAAAACTTGCCAAGGCGGTTGCTGCTGTTTTTGTGGAAGCTGATGCTGATTATCGGCAAATGGGTTGTCATTATTGTTATAGCCTGTTACCTTTAAATAATGATTTCATTATTGATTATTATTTAATAAACAGCTTTAGACCCATAACATAAGGTGATTGTATTTACTTGACATGGAAAATAAATAGCACTATGTGTTTGTGTGACGTGTTGAAAGGATGACGAAGATTTATTGCACAAACAGACGGTTTATTATAGAGCACGAGCGGCTATTCTGAATTATCACTCTCAGAAAATTATAAATAAATGCTTAAAAACACGCTGGATGTCTCAGGCCACAAGGATGCCACCAGAACTACCAGTTCTTCCTGCCACCAGAACTACCAGTTCTTCCTGCCACCAGAACTACCAGTTCTTCCTGCCACTGCCACAAATTGAGCTCGGTCCTGCTGCAATTCAATCAATTTCTCGGCACGTTTGCAATGTAATGCAATGCAGACGTGCACAGCGCCCCCTACTGAACAAGATGGGTAGCTCGGTCAGCAGGGAGCTGAGGAAGAACGGCTGCTGACGTCACTCTTCTGCGCCCGCAGCTCGGAATGCTTTTTCATTTTCTAGTTCTGGGCAGAACTTTGCGGGCAGAAAACGAAAAAGCAATGTCTGCTTTGTTCTCTTTTTGATTATGGCATAAAATGTGCAGTCATGAAGAAGAAAATGCAAATAGGATGATTGATTACTAATTTTATTTATGGGTCAAATAGTGCAGCCACATTCTTAAAATGAAAAAGTATTTCTGGAAATGCTTTTTCATTTTAAATATGGTAACAATTTGCTTCCATACAGAGGGCAGCACTAACACGGTTTTCGGAGAAATATTGCAGAATTAAGCAAGTTTACATTAAAATGTAAAAAATAGCACAGTAACATAAACATAGCACCCTGAAGGCCCATCCCACTTTGGATGGAGCAGCTCTTCTTTCTAGGAATCTGGCTGAATTTATTAGTTCTCTAAAACTCTGACAACCCAGGGTTCAGACCAGGAAGCAGGGTCGTAGTTTAACACTCCTCTCTGCAGCTTCTGTACTGCTACCCACCCATTACCCTATTAAGACAGTGTCTCGCCCACGGCCAAAATTGAATAGATTAAAAAATAATCTAAAAAGAGGAAATCAAGAAAATCTAATAAAAATAAACACAACTCAGACTAAAAAGAAAAATAAAACAATTAAATGTGGCTTATTGAACATAAGATCTCTCTTCAAAGACTTTGCTAGTTAGTGACCTGATTTGTGACAATCAGATTGATTTATTTTACCTCACAGAAACCTGGCTGCAGCAAGATGATTATGTTACTATAAATGAGTCAACTCCTACTAATTAATTAAATTTTCACATTCCTCGAAATACTGGACGAGGAGGAGGAGTAGCAACCATCTTTCAGTCCAATTTATTGATTAGTCCCAGACCAATCAATAGCTACAACTCTTTTTAATATTTAATCCTTAGTTTTCCTCATCCAAATTGCAAAGCACTAAAACCACTTCTGTTTGTTGTTTTGTACCGTCCACCAGGCCCTTACTCTCAATTTTTAGATCAGTTTTCAGACCTTTTATCTGATTTAGTGTTAAATACAGATAAAGTTATTATAGGGGGGGATTTTAACATTCATGCTGACACTGAAAGTGATAGCCTAAATATAGCATTTAATGCTATCTTAGACTCAATTGGCTTTGCTCAAAACATTAACAAACCTACCCACCTTTGTCTTCATTCTCTGGACCTTGTGCTGACATATGGCATTGAGTATAAAGACATAACAATATTCTCTCATAACCCTGTCCTGTCTGACCATTTCTTAATAACCTTTGAGTTTAATTTAACCAAGTACTCCACACCTGAAAGAAAATGTTATTATAGTAGATCATTATCAGGCGATGCTGTAACAACCTTTAAAGAATCTGTTCCACTTTTAATTTCCTCATTATCACAGAAAAACACAGTGGAGGGCAATAATTCTGTTTCTGCCCCTTGACAAATTGATTCTTTTATTCATAGTGTTACTTCATCATTGCGTGATGCATTAGACAATGCAGCCCCCTTGAAAAAAAAGGTAATCATTAATAGGAGGCTAGCTCCCTGGTTTAATTCAGAGCTGCGTACTTTAAAGCACAATGTTAGAAAATTGGAGAGAAAATGGTGCTCTACACACTTAGAGGATCCCTACTTAATCTGGAAAAATAGCCTACTGTTGTATAAAAAGACACTTCACCAAACTAGAACAGCTTATTTCTCATCATTAATAGAAGAGAACAAGAATAATCCTAGGTTTCTCTTTAGTACAGTTGCTAAACTTACACAGAGTCATAGCTCTGTTGAGCCATCCATTCCCTTAGCTCTTAGCAGCCATGACTTTATGGGATTCTTCTTAAATAAAATTGATTATATTAAAAATGAAATCTTTGACATACTCCTGAAGATGATTACTTCATCCTCAGCAAGTGAGACAACATTGGAAATAACTGTAGAACCTGATCTGTGTTTGGACTGTTTTGATCCTGTGGAGCTTCCTGAGTTATCAGAAATATTAGCTTCATCTAAACCTTCAACTTGTATGTTAGACCCAATCCCAACCAAATTATTTAAGGAAGTGTTCCCTCTGATTACCAGCCCCATTTTAGATATGATTAATCTATCTTTAGTAAATGGATCAGAACCACAAGCTTTTAAGGTAGCTGTAATTAAACCTTAAACCAGCACTAGGCTGGTTTAAATCTTATCTGTCTGACAGATTCCAGTTTCAGAATCAGAATCAGCTTTATTGCCAAGTTCGTACATACAAACAAGGAATTTGACTCCGGTATACTTTGCTCTTTTGTTCTGTTTTTGTATTACAGAATATACATATTTACAATTTACAATATACACATATATAATAAAAAAGTGCATTTGTAACATCTGTATGCTGTTGTTTTGTACTCTATTGAATGTTCATCAGAGAAACAGCCTGGGGGAAGAAACTGTCTTTGTGGCGGCTGGTTTTAGTAAACAGTGCTCTGTAGCGCCACCTGAAGGTAAAGCTCTGAACAGTTTATGTGCAGGGTGTGTGGGGTCTGCAGAGATTTTAGCAGCTCTTTTCCTGACCCTAGACCTGTATAAGTCCTGGATGGAGGGAAGGTCAGCTCTGATTATTCTCTCTGCAGTCCTGATTATTCGTTGCAGTCTGGACCTGTCCTGTTTTGTGGATGATCCAAACCACACTGAGATGGATGAAGACAGGACAGACTGAATGATGGCAGTGTAGAAGTTCAACCTTCCACAGTCTCCTGTGGAAGGTTGAACTTCTTGAGTTGCCTCAGGAAGTACAGTCTCTGCTGGGCCTTCTTTCGAACAGTGTCTATGTGTGAAGACCATCTCAGGTCCTCAGAAATGGTGGTTCCTAAGAACCTGAAGTGGTCCACGGCCGATACAGTGTTGTTGAGGATGGTGAGGGGGTTGTATGGGGGTGGTGTTCTTCGAAGGTCCACCACCATTTCCACAGTCTTGAGTGGGTTGAGTTCAAGGTAGTTCTGACCGCACCAGTGTACCAGCCGATCCACCTGCTATCTGTATGCAGACTCATCACCGTCCTGGATCAGTCCAATGACAGTGGTGTCATCTCCAAGCTTCAGGAGTTTCACGGACGAGTCCGATGAGGTGCAGTCATTTGTGTACAGAGAGAAGAGGAGTGGAGATAGAACACAGCCCTGGGGGGCACCAGTACTTATTGATCTGGATCAGGAGAAGATGCTCCCCAGTCTCACCTGCTGCTGTCGGTCCATCAGGAAGCTGTTGATCCACTGACAGGTGGAGGCTGGGACGTTGAGCTGTGTGAGCTTCTGGTGGAGGATGTCTGGTATGATGGAGTTGAAGGAGGAGCTGAAGTCTACAAACAGGATCCTGGCGTACGTCCCTGGGTGGTCGAGGTGTTGCAGGATGAAGTGTAGACCTAAGTTAACAGCATCACCTTTCAGACATGATGGGGAGACGTTATCAGGTCCTTCAGCTTTCTTTGTTTTCATGCGCTGAAAGAGCCTGTTTACATCTTCCTCAGAGATCTTTAGTGCAGGTAGAAGATCTGATGGTAGGGGGTTGGTAGCTTTGTGGGAAGAACTTGTTCCTGAATGGGGTGTGGAGGAGATGGTTTGAGGTGTGAATGGCTTCTTGTCATGTCTGCAGTAGAAGCCATTCAGACGGTTGGCCAGGAGACGACTCTGTTCAGGATGGGTGGGGGGGCTCCTATAGGCAGTCAGGTTTCTCAGACCGGTCCATACAGCTGAACCATCACCAGTAGAAAGGATGTTCTTCAGCTTCTCACTGTAGCTTCTCTTAGCTGCTTTGATCTCCTTTGTTAGTTTGTTCCTGGTCTGCCTGTACCGCGCCCAATCTCCACTGCTGTGAGCTTCTTCCTTTTCCCTGCGCAGATTCCTGAGGTGTGGAGTAAACCATGGCTTGTTGTTCCCAAAGGTGCAGAAGGTCTTGGTCTGCACATACATGTCCTCACAGAAACTGATGTATGATGTCGCCACATCAGTTAGTTGGTTTAAGTCAGTGGCTGAGGTTTCAAAAACAGTCCAGTCTGTGCATTCAAAGCAGGCCTGTAGCATCTGCTTTGATTCCTCAGTCCACTTCTTAACAGTGTGAACCTTGGGTTTGGAAGCTCTTAGTCTCTGTCTGTAGGTTGGGATGAGGTGGATTAGATAATGATCTGAAAAACCCAGAGCAGCCCTGGAGGTCTGTGTTTTTACCGTGTTTTTTGTTCATGTAAATGATAAATCATCTTTAAACTCCAGGGTTAATTGTGGAGTACCACAGGGTTCAGTACTTGGGCCAATTCTCTTTACTATATATATGCTTCCAATACGTCAAATTATCAGGCAGCATAGGATACATTTTCACTGTTACGCTGATGATACTCAGCTTTACTTATCCATAAATCCTGATGAACCCAACCAGTTAGATAGACTACAAGCATGTCTTGAAGATATAAAAACTTGGATGACTTTAAATTTTCTGCTTCTAAATTCAGACAAGACAGAAGTTGTCGTCTTTGGACCGGAGTCTTTAAAAAATAAACTGCTTAGTCAATCACTTAACCTGGATGGCATTAAATTAACCTCTGATAATAAAGTAAAAAACCTTGGTGTTATTTTTGACCAGGACATGTAATTTAAATCCCATATTAAACAGGTTTCTAGGATTTCCTTCTTTAACCTCCGGAACATTGCCAAAATTAGAAATATCCTGTCCAGGAGTGACGCTGAAAAACTAGTCCATGCATTTGTTACTTCAAGGCTGGACTATTGTAATTCTTTACTATCAGGATGTCCACAAAATGCAGTTAAAAACCTTCAGCTGATTCAAAATGCTGCAGCAAGAGTTCTGATGGAAATTAAAAAGAGAGATCATATTTCTCCTATTTTAGCTTCCCTTCATTGGCTCCCTGTTAAATCCAGAATAGAATTTAAAATTCTCCTCCTCACATATAAAGCCCTTAATGATCTAGCTCCATCATACATCAGAGATCTGATTGGTCCATATGTTCCTAGCAGAGCACTTTGTTCTCAGACTGCAGGTTTACTGGTGGTTCCTAGAGTCTCTAGAAGTAGAATGGGAGGCAGATCCTTTAGTTATCAGGCTCCTCTCCTGTGGAACCAGCTCCCAGTTTTAGTCCGTGAGGCAGACACCCTGTCTACTTTTAAGGCTAGGCTTAAAACTTTCCTTTTTGATAAAGCTTATAGTTAGAGTGGCTTAGTTTATCCTGAACTATCTCTGTAGTTATGCTGCTATAGGCTTAGGCTGCTGGAGGACATAACGACCACTTTCATCCTCTTCACTACATTCTCACACTACTCTCCAATTTTGCATTATTTGCTGTTATTTCAGTTTTTAACTTTGTTCTCTCTTTTCTCTTCCTAGAAGCTACACCTGGCCTGGCTCTGTGTCTACCTGTGACACCTTTCTGGAGAGGGGCATCATCCGAGCTTCTGCTGGCAACAACTTAATGCTCACCTTCTACAGATGATCCACATGGCCCTGTCTTTTAGTGTTTAACCCTTTCTCTCTCCTAGACATGGCTACTGACTGAGCTTCTACTGTGACTAACCATTTCAGGTGAGCTCATGGAGAGAATTGCGCCGCTCAAGGTGGCAGCAGGTTGGAGTAGCTCTGTTACTTTTTATTCTGATTTATTCTTTTTTGGGAACTATTCCTCTTGTGGTGGATACAGTTGATTTTTTTTGGACAACTGTCCTCTCTGGTGTCAGATGCTGTGCAGCTTGGAGTATTTTCCTAATACCTTTCTATTTTTGGACATTTGATGCATTTCCATGGCAACAAGGTTGTTTCTTACAACCGGGAGCAGCTAAATAATATCTCAAAAGCTCAAATAATACTTCAACTATAACCCCAAATCCCTGATGAGTTGAAAAGGAGACGCCGTGGATGCAGAGCAGGAGCTAAGAGAAGAGAGAGAAGGAGGAAGTTCAAACCATCTCTTCCGTCGATTTTGATGGGCAATGTGAGATCGTTGGGAAACAAGTTGGATGAACTCCAAGCCCTACAAAGGACCCAGCCAGAGTACCAGGCATGCAGTATCATGTGTTTTACTGAGACATGGCTGCAGGATCATATCCCTGACTCCAGCGTCTCTCTGCCAGGCTTTTTAACCATACGAGCAGACAGAGATTTAAAGAGGAGCGGCAAATGTAAAGGAGGTGGACTGGCAGTACTTGTGAACAACAGATGGTGTAATCCAGGACATGTTACTGTGAAGTGTCATCTCTGCAGTCCAGATATTGAACTGTTGGCAGTAAGTTTTCGTCCATATTATTTACCCAGAGAGTTCACCAGTGTTATTTTGGCAACAGTTTACGTTCCACCTTCCGCTGTTGCTGACACTGCATGTGATGCCATCAGCTCAGTTGTTGCTAAGCTACAGACACAAAACCCCAATGCTTTTGTGGCAATTTCTGGTGATTTTAACCATGCTTCACAGGACCCACAGCTGTCCAGTAACACCTCAAATGTTTTATCTTCCACCTCAGCCATGGACCTTCTGCTTCTACATGTTTGCCTTCAACCATATCAGAAGATGTTGATGCTTCCTTTGCTTTCCCCTTCCACCTGTGTGTCTCAAGAAGTCAGGTGAAGAGACAACTGGAGAGACTGAATCAGAATAAGGCTGCAGGTCCAGATCATGTCAGCCCTAGAGTCCTGAAGGCCTGTGCAGAGCAGCTCTGTGGGATTCTGCAGCACCTCTTCAACCTTAGCCTGGCCCAGAAGAAGGTTCCGGTGTTGTGGAAGACCTCCTGTCTTGTTCCGGTACCAAAGAAAACTCACCCATCAGTCCTCAATGACTATAGACCTGTTGCCCTGACATCTCACATCATGAAGGTCCTAGAGAGACTCTTGTTGGCCCACCTGAGTAAGCAAACAGTAAACCATCAGGACCCCCTTCAGTTTGCTTATCGCTGTGGAGTTGGGAGTTGAAGATGCTATCAAACATCTACTTCAACAAACCCACTGTCATCTGGACAAAGCCAGCAGCACTGTGAGGATCATGTTCTTTGATTTCTCCAGAACATTTAATACAATCCAACCTGATTTGCTTTGTCAGAAACTCCAGAAGACTCAGGTGGAGGCCTCAACAATCTCCTGGATCAAAGACTACCTGACAAACAGACCACAGTTTGTGAGACTGAAGGGTTGTGAGTCTAACCAGGTAGTCAGCAGCACAGGAGCACCACAGGGGACGGTACTCTCACCATTCCTTTTCACTCTGTACACCTCAGACTTCCAGTACAAGACAGACTCCTGTCATCTGCAGAAATACTCGGATGATTCTGGAGTTGTTGGTGGATCAGAGATGGAGAAGAAGCTGAGTACAGGAAGGTGGTGGACCTCTTTGTGGCATGGTGTGGAAACAATCATCTCATTTTGAATGTAACTAAAACAAAGGAGATGATTGTAGATTTTAAGAGAAACAGGAATAAGTTCAAAACTATTTCTATCATGGGAGAAGAAGTGGAGGATGTGGAGGAGTATAAATACCTCGGTGTTCACCTGGACAACAGACTAGAGTGGAGATGCAACTGTGAAGCCGTCTACAAGAAGGGACAGAGCAGACTGTACTTCTTGAGGAAGCTTAGGTCCTTTGGTGTTTGCAGCAAGATGCTGCAGATCTTCTATAAGTCTGTTGTGGAGAGTCTGATCTCTTCTCCATCATCTGTTGGGGAAGCAGCATCAGAACCAGGGACTTAAAAAAGCTCAACAAGCTGATAAAAAAGGCTGGTTCTGTTCTTGGGACTCCTCTGGAACCTCTGGAGATCATTGTGGAAAGAAGGATTCTTCATAAAATGAAGAACATTATGGAGAACCCTGAGCATCCTCTTCATCAGACTGTCCTACAACAACAGAGTGTCTTCAGTCAGAGGCTTCTTCAGATCTGCTGTAAGACGGAGCGCTACAGGAGATCCTTCCTGCCCACAGCCATCAGCATCTACAACGACTCTTTGAAGAAACCTTCATAATGAGCTATAACAATATTTAATTTCCCTTTGGGATTAATAAAGTATTTTTGAATTGAATCAAGAGAGCAAAGCAGTAATCAGGGCAAAGGGATGTTATTGGAAGAATCTAAAATATTAAAATGTTTAGTTATTTCATGCTTTTTGTTTCCTTTGATGAGAATCTACAATGTAAACAGTCATGAAAATAAAGAGACCCATTAAGTGAGAAAGTGTATCTAAAACCTTTGACCGGTAATGTGTCTAAATGTAAAACCCATCAGGCCAGGTAATTGTGTCGGTCCGAAGCAGGTTTTTAACACATGGAAATGAACTAGAACCGTCTGGATCCTCATGATGCTACTTTGCACTGTGAAGAAAATGGACGCTGCAGCTCAGAGACCCCAACAGTTTCACATCAATCACTGATCAGCTGATCACAGGAAGTGATGTCACCGCCTTTGGGAGTGGTGAAGCTAAGGAACAGAATACAAACATCATTCACAAGCAGAATTTATTCTTTTCTTTTTTTTTATTACAGCAGAAAAAACAAAACCAAAACATCCAATACAAAAGGTCACATGATTAGGGGCTCATCGTCACGTGACCTTCAGGGGTCGTTGTCTCTCTGTGCCTCCATGGCTCGCTGCATCTTCTCCACCATCCATAGAGGAACACTGAATGGCTTCAGCTCATCCATCCTCACATCTGGACAGTCCCTGAGAAACATACACACACGTTTCCATGGTAACCACATCCTGACAGTCCCACACAGCTAAAAGCGGATCAGATAAGGTGATCAGAACAAACACCGGACTGAAGGGACACAAACTAACTGAGGCTCACCAGCTGTCATGGAGGGACTGGAGCTTAAAACAGGAAGAACAGACTCCTCACACCCTCAGGACATGTGATCAGTTTAGAGCTGATGAGTAAGCAGAGCTTACTGGTCCACCTGATCAGTTTGGCTCTTATCCAGTTTACTGAGTTGTCCTTTAGAACCTGGTGTTTTGATGGTGGTCCTGAGGACCTTTGTTCTATTGTTCTGAGCCAGATCATACCTGGTTTCTCTTATCAGTTCTAATTTCCCTACACACCTGACCAGTTCTCAATTTTTAGATACATTTTCAGACCTTTTATCTGATTTAGTGTTAAATACAGATAAAGTTATTATAGTGGGGGATTTTAACATTCATGTTGACACTGAAAGTGATAGCCTAAATATAGCGTTTAATGCTATCTTAGACTCAATTGGCTTTGCTCAAAACATTAACAAACCTACCCACCTTTGTCTTCATTCTCTGGACCTTGTGCTGACATATGGCATTGAGTGTAAAGACATAACAATATTCTCTCATAACCCTGTCCTGTCTGACCATTTCTTAATAACCTTTGAGTTTAATTTAACCAAGTACTCCACACCTGAAAGAAAATGTTATTATAGTAGATCATTATCAGACGATGCTGTAACAACCTTTAAATAATCTGTTCCACTTTTAATTTCCTTATTATCACTGAAAAGCACAATGGAGGGCAATAATTTTGTTTCTGCCCCTTCACAAATTGATTCTCTTGTTCATAGTGTTTCTTCATTATTACGTGATGCATTAGACAATGCAGCCCCCTTGAAAAAGAAGGTAATCATTAATAGGAGGCTAGCTCCCTGGTTTAATTCAGAGCTGCGTACTTTAAAGAACAATGTTAGAAAATTGGAGAGAAAATGGCGCTCTACACACCTAGAGGATTCCTACTTAATCTGGAAAAATAGCCTACTGTTGTATAAAAAGACACTTCACCAAGCTAGAACAGCTTATATCTCATCATTAATAGAAGAGAACAAGAATAATCCTAGGTTTCTCTTTAGTACAGTTGCTAAACTTACACAGAGTCATAGCTCTGTTGAGCCATCCATTCCCTTAGCTCTTAGCAGTCATGACTTTATGGGATTCTTCTTAAATAAAATTGATTCTATTAAAAATAAAATCTTTGACATACTCCTGAAGATGATTACTTCATCCTCAGCAGGTGAGACAACATTGGAAATAACTGCAGAACCTGATTTGTGTTTGGACTGTTTTGATCCTGTGAAGCTTCCTGAGTTATCAGAAATATTAGCTTCATCTAAACCTTCAACTTATATGTTAGACCCAAACCCAACCAAATTATTTAAGGAAGTGTTCCCTCTGATTACCAGCCCCATTTTAGATATGATTAATCTATCTTTAGTAAATGGATCAGAACCACAGCTTTTAAGGTAGCTGTAATTAAACCTTTACTTAAGAAACCTTCGCTTGATCGAGATGATTTAATAAATTACAGACCTATATCCAATCTTCCATTCTTATCTAAAATTCTTGAGAAAATAGTTGCTAATCAAATGTGTGAACATTTATACAGCAATGACCTGTTTGAAGAGTTTCAGTCAGGTTTCAGAGCTCATCATAGCACTGAAACAGCTCTGCTGAAAGTCACTAATGATATTCTTATGGCCTCAGATAATGGACTTGTGTCTGTTCTGGTTCTGTTAGATCTCAGTGCTGCATTTGATCCAGTCGATCATAATATTCTCTTAGAAAGGTTGGAATATGCTGTAGGGATCAGGGGAACAGCACTAGGCTGGTTTAAATCTTATCTGTCTGACAGATTCCAGTTTGTTCATGTAAATGATAAATCATCTTTAAACTCCAGGGTTAATTGTGGAGTACCACAGGGTTCAGTACTTGGTCCAATTCTCTTTACTATATATATGCTTCCAATAGGTCAAATTATCAGGCAGCATAGAATAAATTTTCACTGTTACGCTGATGATACTCAGCTTTACTTATCCATAAATCCTGATGAGTCCAACCAGTTAGATAGACTACAAGCATGTCTTGAAGATATAAAAACTTGAATGACTTTAAATTTTCTGCTTCTAAATTCAGACAAGACAGAAGTTGTCGTCTTTGGACCGGAGTCTTTAAAAAAGAAACTGCTTAGTCAATCACTTAACCTGGATGGCATTAAATTGACCTCTGATGACCACTTTCATCCTCTTCGCTACATTCTCACACTACTCTCCAATTTTGCATTATTTGCTGTTATTTCAGCTTTTAACTTTGTTCTCTCTTTTCTCTTCCTAGAAGCTACACCTGGCCTGACTCTGTGTCTACCTGTGACACCTTTCTGGAGAGGGGAATCATCCAAGCTTCTGCTGGCAACAACTTAATGCTCACCTTCTACAGATGATCCACATGGCCCTGTCTTTTAGTGTTTAACCCTTTCTCTCTCCTAGACATGGCTACTGACTGAGCTTCTACTGTAACTAACTCTATGTGCTCTCTTTCAGACTCTATCCTTGAAAACTGGATCAGAGTTTATCTGCTTAGCTGTCTTTCTCTCCTAGATGAAGCCTCTAAAGGAGCTTGATGGTTGAGGCTCACCGGTACTCATCACTGCGGGACAGATCCTGGATGTCCTCCTCAATCAGCAGGTAGGCCTGAAACAGGAACATAGACCGGGTCAGGAACAAGCTGCAGAGATCAGTATTTCTGTGGAACCTTCGATGGAATCAGAGGTTTGCTTTTAGGCCCAGTTATTAACATGCGTCCTGGCAGATCTGATTGTACGGTTGAAGGCTAATTATCCATACCCCCCCTGGGAGATTCTTTTTATTTGTTCTAATTATATGTATCTTGTAATTTTATGTTTTAATGATTATTTTCTCTTTGTGATGTTTATCTATGAAACCTTTCTAGATTTCAGCTAAAGGTCATCCCTTAATATGACCAACATGGTTCTGACTGCAAGTGAGATTAATGTTCTGGACCGCCTAGCCGGAGTTCAGACCTGAATCTGGTAGAGAATCTGTGGAGGGAGCTAAATATGAGGGTCGTGGTAAGGAGGACTTCCAACCTCAGACTTGGAGCTAATCAGTAAATATGGATCATCAGAACACCTTGATGTGGAGAAAGCTCCTCAGCAGTTACAAGGGTTTGATAATAAAATAAGAGTTTTTCATTCATTACTGATGAAGGGTAGAAATAATTTCACAGGCCATTTTATAATAAAAGTTAAAGTAATTATTTTTACATTTTTCCTTGTTTTATTGTCTCCTGAGAGACGCTCCTCTCATGTCCTACTGGAGACAATCTACCTGGAATTAAAACAACTTTGTCTAAGTCTGCCGGGGGTATGAATAATTTATTCATGCATTTATATTTAGGATCCAAATCTGCTTACTGTGGTTCCTTCAGCTCCAGACTAGCAGCTCATTGGTGGAGTTTTCACACCAGTAAAGTCCTTTGGCCCAGTTGTTCCTCCATTACAGACCCGATAATGGAGGAAAACTATCCTAGAAGTTCTGTTTGCTGCATTTGGTTCTGCATGTTTGTGCCGTTATTACAGCAGTAAAATCACTGAAGACGACGACGTGCTCAGCGTGTTCTGACCCACAACATGCTGGTAGCAGCGTTGCTAAGCAACAGACAGCTGATCAGGTATGATTTCAGTACAGTGACACCTTCCTACCAGCTACACTGGTCCGTTCAGTCCAAAGAGACGAATGTTCTCTGCAGTTGGGTCGGATCGGGGTCGGTTGGTATTCACACCAGAAGTGAACTGTACCAGAGTCCATTTGAAAGCGAATCAAAACCACCTGAAAAAGTGGGTCTCTGTCTGGTTGTTTGATCTGGACCACGGGGAGAAAACGAACTCCGTTCCGTTTAAAGTGGACCGAAAGTGGCAGGTGTGAATGCATCCCAACATGTCATATAAGACAGGAAACAGCAGCAGAACCAAGACAGTACCGCAAGGAAAACACCTAATGGCTTTCAGGCGTAGAAGTGACAGGACCTTCAGCAGATCAAGAAAATCCTCATTGGTGAAAGAATGAACTTAAACATTCTGAACACAAAGATGGTTCAGTGTCACCTAAGACGGATTGGGTTCAGAGTACCAAACTAAAGACATTTGAAGCGAGTTCACGACCGGATTCAATGTAGTCCAAACAATCGGATCACAATGGACGCATGTTAGCAACAGGTTTGAACTGGGCCTTATATCTGATTTGCGTGATGGGTTCTGATCCATTTCCCTGTAAGTATTTTATTACCGACAGAATTTCTCACCATCTTCCCTCCTGTCGCCCTCATGTGGTGTCTCTCTGCCAGCCACTGCTTATCCTTGGCATCAGCAGCGTACTGAAACACAGACTTAATGAGTACAGCGCCCCCCTCAGGTAACCCACACACCTACAGACAGTTCACCATGTGACAGGAAATGTCAGGTGGATTTACCTTGAACAGGTCGGCGTGCTTTATGTAGATCCGTCCTCTGGTCCCGCCCATCCCCAACGCCCTGTGATGACATCACAGCAGCTGATGACTCACTTCCTGTTCCAGCACTAACATCCTTAGAAGTTACTATTAGTCCAAGACTGAATGTTCTCAGATGAAGATGAGTTTGTCAAAGCCCACCTGCTAAGATTACTGATCAGCTGGTCTGATCACAGGTGGACAAGATGACATCATGATGTCATCATGATGACATCATGATAACATCACATTTTTTTCTATCTTTAAAATCTGTTTCTGACAGATTAGCAGGTGTCTTCGGTGCTGGGACTCACTTGTTGGCTCTGGAGCCGAGAACAAACGTGCTGCTGTCGTTGAGCCTGGATGGATCCCACTGAAAAACACACACATACATGAACTTTGGACAGGTGAAGGTAGTTTTAATATGTCAGCTAGAAAACACTGACTGGTAATTTTATTTATTGATAGAAATACAGTTTTAAGAAGTTCTGAGATGGCTCCTGTTTCTAACCTGACCACCAGGTGGCAGCAGTGTACCTTTAAAGATCAAGCTTCCAGAACAGACTCACCTTTGGCCCCTCCCTCTTTACAGGCTCAGCCTTTGGCTTTACTCTGATGACAAAAACACAAACTGATCAGGTGCTACGATCTACCTGGACACTAATGATGTCACCTGGTGGGTACTCACAGAGAGTAGGTCATAGGTCGGTCAGAGGAGATGACGGGACCTGGACGACTTTTCCTCTGAGGACACAGAACCGTCAGACAGATTCATCAATCACACTGAGGTAACAAGTACATTAAATAGTCAGGTCAGCAACCACAGCTGAGAATCACATCCAAGTCATACCTGAACCACACCAACATACCCAAGTCCTTCCACATGAGTTACACAAGACTCATACCTCCATCATACTTGAGAAATTGAGTTCCTGTGACTCAAATTCGATGACACTCACACCTGAGTCATACCAAGTCACACCTCATTCCAACTGAATCATTCATACCTGAGTCACATGTTACCTTTTTGGGGAGCGGGCTTCCTCTGAGAATAAAGTCTTCATCAACTGCTCTGGATCTCTGGATGACAAAGAAAACCGGGTCAGAACCAAGTTAGGTCACAGCATGTTCTGATTGGTCAGCCATAAGGCGTGTACCTTCATAGTGACCTCTGATCCCGTTCTTTTCCCCTCCACCTCTGGAAACAGCTGTTTGGCCTGGTGAAGACATGACAAAACCAGGTAAGTGCAGGTAGCTACAGGAAGCATTAAGAGACAAAACAGGAAGTGACCTCACATGTTCCAGAACATTCCGGCAGGCCTCCCTGATCAACTGATCCGTCTGTACATCTTCACCCATGTTCTCCTTCACGTTCTCTGCTGCCTTCTCAAAGAACTGCAACACAAACACCTGATCAGACCCAACACCTGCCTGTACTGCCCCTTTTCCACCAGTCCCTACTCAGAGCGGGTCGCTGTGGGTCGACTCACTTTTCCATTAGTAACAGTTAAATCTATTTATGCTGTATTACCCGTCTATGAGCTCTATTATAGCAGCTAGCATTAGGTAGCGTTAGTTGCTCCTCTAGTTTGATACAACATGGCTTCCCTCTCTCTCCTGTTCTGACCCACAGTGCTTCAAGTCTTGCTGCCCAGAACCTTCTCTGGTTCTGTTCTTTAACTCAGAGTCTGACAGTGTTTCTAAATCACATCAGTTTGGATTGTGGGGCCACCTTGCTATTAATGATCCCGCCCTTATTGAGATGTTACTCAATTGTAATGGAAAATGTATCAAATCATGTTAATCTGACCCGACCCGACTAGATTAGGTACTAGTGGAAACAGGACATATGCGGGCTGCCCCATCAGTGTGATCTCAGACCTTCTGGTACTTCCTGAACACAGCCATGATGTCATCATTGAAGCTGGGCTGAAGTACTGCCCTCAGCAGGTCCATGGACACCTGAGGATCTGTGTAGCTGCTCACAGGTGGGAGAAGGATTGTGATTAGACTGGACTGGGTTAGAACTGGAGCCAGTATAACCAACAGAGCCAGTATCCAGTCGCACTGACCTGACAGCGGTGTGTGAGCGGCGTCCTCGTCTCTGAACGTGTCTGTGTTTGATCATCAGGTTCCACGGCTTCTACACACAGATGATCAGAAACACTCAGTGGTTCAGTGAGTCCGATATCATCACCTTTACCTCTAAAATCCCCAAAAAAGGTTCTGTGGAGAAACTTTTCAGTCTTGATTTTAGATTCTCACCAAACATCATCTTTCTTGTTGCCATCAGATGTTTAAATGTGAAGCGTCATCTTGTTCTTAACTAATTACCTTTGTAATAAAGTTTTTCTATCCTTAGAAAAGTCCATTTCACTTTCAGAACCAGCAGTCTATGTTCTTTTGGACATGCATTGCTGGACCAGCAACACCTGCTTGCGTGCTTGATGGCATTTAGACTGAACCCGGCCCAGACACGAATTCAACTATATACAGCTCAGAATTATTCATACCCTTGGCAGATAGAGCAGTGGTTCTCAACCCTGGTCAATCAGTCAGTCAAACTATATTTATATATCATCTTCCAACAACGCCTTGCATTGATCAAGATCCTCTACAAAATAAAACCGATAAATACAGAACACTAGAAAACAAGTAAAAACTAGAAATACAAACACATTAAAAGAACATTTAAAACAGTCAGTCATTTTCTACCACTTATTCCATAGTGGGTCACGGGGGAGCTGGTTCCTATCTCCAGCAGTCTATGGGCGAGAGGCGGGGTTCACCCTGGACAGGTCACCAGTCCATTGCAGGGCAACAACATTTAAAACACTAAAAATCAAATGCCAAAAGCCTTTTTAAATAATTAGGTCTTAAGTTTAGCTTTGAATAAAACCAGGTGAGAGATGGCGCTCAACTTATAGACCAGGATGTTGGGCCGACCACTGGAAACAACCGGTCCCCCACTGCTTACACCTAGAGCGAGGTACCTCCAGCAGACCGTAAGGCTCTAGCTGAAGTTCAGCTAGGTAGGGCGGTGCAAGGCCAACCAGCAGCAGTTTAAACTGTATCCTGAACTGAACCAGAAGTCAGTGCAGTGATAGAGGCTTCAGTGCTTCGGACGTCTGTTAACGCCTCATTCCTCTAGGTTAAGGTCCGGAGGGTGGCAGAAAGGAACCCCCGAACACAAACAGGACAGTGTGTCCAAAAGGCCAAGAAGGACAAACACTGAGATAGAGAATCAGGCTCTAGTCCTCAAAGGCTGGTGTCCTTGCTCCAACACAACCAATTGAAATGGTTAAATTACAGCAGGTCACCCAGCTCTGAGCCGTTCACCTGATTCAGGTGAACATCTAGAACGTGCAGGACATCAGCCCTTAAAGCCTGACTAGGGACACAGCTGATTTAGGGCTATGGACCTGAAGCTCATCACCAGAGGTACAGGTCCTTCTCAAAATATTAGCATATTGTGATAAAGTTCATTATTTTCCATAATGTAATGATGAAAATTTAACATTCATATAATTTAGATTCATTGCACACTAACTGAAATATTTCAGGTCTTTTATTGTCTTAATACGGATGATTGTGGCATACAGCTCATGAAAACCCAAAATTCCTATCTCACAAAATTAGCATATTTCATCCGACCAATAAAAGAAAAGTGTTTTTAATACAAAAAACGTCAACCTTCAAATAATCATGTACAGTTATGCACTCAATACTTGGTCGGGAATCCTTTTGCAGAAATGACTGCTTCAATGCGGCGTGGCATGGAGGCAATCAGCCTGTGGCACTGCTGAGGTCTTATGGAGGCCCAGGATGCTTCGATAGCGGCCTTTAGCTCATCCAGAGTGTTGGGTCTTGAGTCTCTCAACGTTCTCTTCACAATATCCCACAGATTCTCTATGGGGTTCAGGTCAGGAGAGTTGGCAGGCCAATTGAGCACAGTGATACCATGGTCAGTAAACCATTTACCAGTGGTTTTGGCACTGTGAGCAGGTGCCAGGTCGTGCTGAAAAATGAAATCTTCATCTCCATAAAGCTTTTCAGCAGATGGAAGCATGAAGTGCTCCAAAATCTCCTGATAGCTAGCTGCATTGACCCTGCCCTTGATAAAACACAGTGGACCAACACCAGCAGCTGACACGGCACCCCAGACCATCACTGACTGTGGGTACTTGACACTGGACTTCTGGCATTTTGGCATTTCCTTCTCCCCAGTCTTCCTCCAGACTCTGGTACCTTGATTTCCTGAATGACATGCAGAATTTGCTTTCATCCGAAAAAAGTACTTTGGACCACTGAGCAACAGTCCAGTGCTGCTTCTCTGTAGCCCAGGTCAGGCTGCTTCTGCTGCTGTTTCTGGTTCAAAAGTGGCTTGACCTGGGGAATGCGGCACCTGTAGCCCATTTCCTGCACACGCCTGTGCACGGTGGCTCTGGATGTTTCTACTCCAGACTCAGTCCACTGCTTCCACAGGTCCCCCAAGGTCTGGAATCGGCCCTTCTCCACAATCTTCCTCAGGGTCCGGTCACCTCTTCTCGTTGTGCAGCGTTTTCTGCCACACTTTTTCCTTCCCACAGACTTCCCACTGAGGTGCCTTGATACAGCACTCTGGGAACAGCCTATTCGTTCAGAAATTTCTTTCTGTGTCTTACCCTCTTGCTTGAGGATGTCAATAGTGGCCTTCTGGACAGCAGTCAGGTCGGCAGTCTTACCCATGATTGGGGTTTTGAGTGATGAACCAGGCTGGGAGTTTTAAAGGCCTCAGGAATCTTTTGCAGGTGTTTAGAGTTAACTGGTTGATTCAGATGATTAGGTTCATAGCTCGTTTAGAGACCCTTTTAATAATATGCTAATTTTGTGAGATAGGAATTTTGGGTTTTCATGAGCTGTATGCCAAAATCATCCGTATTAAGACAATAAAAGACCTGAAATATTTCAGTTAGTGTGCAATGAATCTAAAATATATGAATGTTACATTTTCATCATGACATTATGGAAAATAATGAACTTTATAACAATATGCTAATATTTTGAGAAGGACCTGTAAATCACTAGAAGACCAGAGGAAACATGCAGATAAGGGACAAATAACTTTGGCATGGCTATAGTGAGAAAAATGTAAACAAAAACAGATAAATGACATTTTTAAAGAAATGATACTGTTACATCGTTTCATCTTCTAAGAGAAGTCTGTTGCATTTCCTGATCCTGAACAAATGAACATCATTGGAAATCTAAATCTGCCAGAAGAATGAATCATTTTGAGCTTCAGGGTTTTTAATCTTTGCTACCGAATTCAGCAAAAACCAGGAAACATGGTCTGAAGGTCTAGACCCAGACGTTTCCTCTCAGAACCATGAGAACTCGAGATAACATTTTAAAAGCACACTTTGTTCTGTTGATCAAACGAAGCTCATAATTCTCACATCTGGGCACGTATAAAAAAAACTACCAATATTTGATTGTTTTAAAATATTTACCTATTGCTCAATAAATCTGTAAAACCTCAGAATTTTAAAAAGGTCAAGAGTTATACAACTTTATTTATAAAGCACTTTAAAAACACTGTTGACCGAAGTGCTGTGCACTGATAAAACTAATAAAAATAGTTAAATTAATAAAAGAGTTTTGAATTTAGTTATTAGTTAACATCTTAAAGATACATTTTTAACAAACTTGGTTAGTTTGCTTTACTTTAGTTTGTTTTAATAAATCCAGTAAAAAACTAAAATAAACGTAAATGTTAAAAAGAAAACAAAGCTGACATAAACCTACACATAAATAAAAAGAAAACCAAAACAGAAAAAAACAGCAAAATTACAAAAGAAAGCAGAAGATTATAAGGAATTAAGGAAAATGTTCAAATAAAACACACAAAAATAGTTTTAATAAAATATTTTTAAAAATACCATAAATCCTAAATTAAAACAAAAATAAAAACCCTGTAACATATATTTAACTAACATACAACTTGAGTTGTTTTCTAAGTAAGATAAATGTTGATAAAACTTTAAATAATAAAAGTTAAAAAATGTAAAGTACATTTAAATAAAATGGTAGCTTCCTTGTTAGCAACCGCTAGCTGCGGCTCTCTCATGATTTCTTACCGGGTTCTGGTCCGGGTTTTCTGCTCCGACTTGCTCCAGCCACTCCCGGCCTCCCTCGCTGCGGTGGGCTCCCATCCTGAACGTTGCGCTAAGGTTCTGCAGCGGTTCGTTTCGGTCCAGTCAGCTCCGGACTGATCCGAGCTAACCGTGCTAGGCTAACGGTGGCTAAAGTAGCGGATACCGACGGTGCTTAACGTGCTTAAGAGATTTCCGATATCGGTTCGGTTCTGTGATCGGTACAGCAATTAAACGTTGATTTTCAAATCAGCTGGCGATCAAAGATCGATCTAAGGTTTGATATTTATTTCCAGGAAGTTGCACGGCTAGCACTTCCGTTTAAGTGAAGCTAGTTTCCGGGCACCAGATTCCGGCTCCAGGTTTCAAAATAAAAGTTCGGTTTGAGACGAATCAGCAGCATATTTTACAGCTCTGTTACTTCAGATGGATATACAGGTCCTTCTCAAAATATTAGCATATTGTGATAAAGTTTATTATTTTCCATAATGTCATGATGAAAATTTAACATTCATATATTTTAGATTCATTGCACACTAACTGAAATATTTCAGGTCTTTTATTGTCTTAATACGGATGATTTTGGCATACAGCTCATGAAAACCCAAAATTCCTATCTCACAAAATTAGCATATTTCATCCGACCAATAAAAGAAAAGTGTTTTTAATACAAAAAACATCAACCTTCAAATAATCATGTACAGTTATGCACTCAATACTTGGTCGGGAATCCTTTGGCAGAAATGACTGCTTCAATGCGGCGTGGCATGGAGGCAATCAGCCTGTGGCTACTGCTGAGGTCTTATGGAGGTCCAGGATGCTTCGATAGCGGCCTTTAGCTCATCCAGAGTGTTGGGTCTTGAGTCTCTCAACGTTCTCTTCACAATATCCCACAGATTCTCTATGGGGTTCAGGTCAGGAGAGTTGGCAGGCCAATTGAGCACAGTGATACCATGGTCAGTAAACCATTTACCAGTGGTTTTGGCACTGTGAGCAGGTGCCAGGTCGTGCTGAAAAATAAATCTTCATCTCCATAAAGCTTTTCAGCAGATGGAAGCATGAAGTGCTCCAAAATCTCCTGATAGCTAGCTGCATTGACCCTGCCCTTGATAAAACACAGTGGACCAACACCAGCAGCTGACACGGCACCCCAGACCATCACTGACTGTGGGTACTTGACACTGGACTTCTGGCATTTTGGCATTTCCTTCTCCCCAGTCTTCCTCCAGACTCTGGCACCTTGATTTCCGAATGACATGCAGAATTTGCTTTCATCCGAAAAAAGTACTTTGGACCACTGAGCAACAGTCCAGTGCTGCTTCTCTGTAGCCCAGGTCAGGCGCTTCTGCCGCTGTTTCTGGTTCAAAAGTGGCTTGACCTGGGGAATGCGGCACCTGTAGACCATTTCCTGCACACGCCTGTGCACGGTGGCTCTGGATGTTTCTACTCCAGACTCAGTCCACTGCTTCCGCAGGTCCCCCAAGGTCTGGAATCGGCCCTTCTCCACAATCTTCCTCAGGGTCCGGTCACCTCTTCTCGTTGTGCAGCGTTTTCTGCCACACTTTTTCCTTCCCACAGACTTCCCACTGAGGTGCCTTGATACAGCACTCTGGGAACAGCCTATTCGTTCAGAAATGTCTTTCTGTGTCTTACCCTCTTGCTTGAGGGTGTCAATAGTGGCCTTCTGGACAGCAGTCAGGTCGGCAGTCTTACCCATGATTGGGGTTTTGAGTGATGAACCAGGCTGGGAGTTTTAAAGGCCTCAGGAATCTTTTGCAGGTGTTTAGAGTTAACTCGTTGATTCAGATGATTAGGTTCATAGCTCGTTTAGAGACCCTTTTAATGATATGCTAATTTTGTCAGATAGGAATTTTGGGTTTTCATGAGCTGTTTGCCAAAATCATCCATATTAAGACAATAAAAGACCTGAAATATTTCAGTTAGTGTGCAATGAATCTAAAATATATGAATGTTACATTTTCATCATGACATTATGGAAAATAATGAACTTTATCACAATATGCTAATATTTTGAGAAGGACCTGTAGAAGAACTGCATCACACAGAGTTTAGCAGAAGATATGAAGGAGACTTGAAATGTTTACAGCAGCAGCACCTGTTCAGAATGGGGTGGAGTTAAAAACTTTACCTCCACCTGTGGATGGCAGAAAGCTCTTCTCATTAACACATTCATGTGTTATTTACATTATAGATCATCTTAGTGTGTATTAACTTAATTATGGATGTTCAGTCAGGTCTCATCAGTTTTAACTCAATTTGTAGTCCTCTGGATGGAAAACTTGGATCAGACTTGTTTCTGTGACCTGTTTTTAACATCCATCCATCCATTGTAGCGAAGGTCACAGGTCCAGGAGGAAACCCATGTCCCTCTCTTCAGTTCCTCCTGTGCTGACCCGGTAGATCCATAAAGACAAACGTTAAGCCCTTGACTCAGATGAAGGCCCTAAATGCTGCTAACTCCACCCCAGTAACCATCAAACAAGGAATAGACAAATAAAAAACATCTTTGCAGCACATCTCCTTCCACCTGGAGCACCAAACGTGAGTGAAAGCTGGGAAAAAACGTTATATTCTCTGACGAGTAAAAAAACAAACATCTAGATAGCTCTGATGGCTTCCAATGTTTCCATCTCATCAAGGAGATCCTAGTGGAGATCTGTTCTATTACTTTAATGGAACAATAGAGCTTCAGGTTGCTCAGTTGAGGATCAATGTGGTGGTGACCATCTTTCAGCAGAACAAGGCAACAGTTTCCAGCATCCATCTGATGAAGGACTTCTTCCAAGAGAATAACGTTCCCCTCATCTAAATGCCAGTGAAAATGTTTGGTGACGCGCAGCGAGGGAGGCTCCAGGTTGTGGAAAGCCTTCAGGAAGCCATCTTCACCACATGGAGCAACCTACTTGCATCGAGCCTTGCTGGACTATTCACCACCAACTCCTTTTCTTTGACACTTATTTTTTAGGTTCTTGGTCTGAAATGTTGAATAAACTGATGAACAGCCAGAGCTTTAATGTTTTGTGTCTTTTTAAAAGTAACTTTTTCTGATACAGCAGCTTGAAGAACTGGGAACTTTTCACCATTTTAAAGATTTTGATCAGGTTATAATCCCTTCTGACAGTTCTCGGTGTCCTCCCACTGGGAGAACAGGCCTAGAAAACCTCCAGAGTGGTACAGAATCATCCTGATCAGCAGCTGCCCTCTGACCCCAGGGATGACAGAGCTCCTCACTTGATCTCCGAGGCAGAGCCCAGGCACCCCACGTCAGCTGCTTGGATCCAGAGTTGTTTGTTCAGTCAGGATGCTTCCTGAAGTCCATCTGGGAGAGTTGGAATGGAGCAGTAAATCCAGAGCTCCAGCTCCTTCTCCACCACAGACTGCTTTAGCTACCTCCTTACTGCAGATGAAGCAGTGGTCACCCTGTCCAGCTGCTGCCATCACTAAGGGACACCACGCCAAGATCAATGAGATCACAGCAAATAAAGTCTCATTGCTTTGGTTCTCGTTTCCTGATATTCAGGTCCGTCAAGAAGTAAAGCTGACCCTACCGTCAGGCTGTGATCATGTGACTGAGGTGTGTGTGTACAGAAGGACCAGGTGACTGATTTGTTCTGGCTGGATATATTTTTACTAGGAGAGAAGCTGCAGGTTATCTGCAGGCAGTATGAAGGACAAACTGAATTTACAATGAAGCTGAAAGGACGGTGGAGCAGACTCCAAGTCGAGGTCTGAACTTCTGCCACCTCCAAGTATCAAACGTTCAGAGTCCAGCGATTTCATGCACAGAGTCAGAGGATCCCTGCTGTCAGTCATACACAGCTCTACTGTACACACTCATATACATCATATTACACTTTGGTTTGGTTAAAACAAACTGTGAGAATGAAAACACACAAACACATTTCATCTCTTTAAAAAGGTTAAATTAGACCAAATAAAAACTGTTCAACAGCAAAACAAACATCAACAAACCTCACATCAGTCCAGCTGTACAGTATCTACACACAGACAGGCGCCTGATAGGTCCACCACCAGCCAATCAGAGAGCACTGAAGATGCCTATTAAAGATGGAAACAACAGCCAGACAAACTGGCTTCAAACAAATCAAACTGGTTCCCATCCAGATCAACCCAGACGAGACCTGATCAACCCAAAATAACCCATCCCTACAGAACCCTAACCCATTCAGACTGGATCTGACTGGTTCCAATTAGGCGAGACTGGACTGGATCTAACAAACATGTACCAGATCCGATCTGGTCTAACCAAATTAAACTAGATCAGACTGGTTTTGAACCAGATTCCACTGGATCAAAGAAATAAAACACAGACTAAATCAGATAATCTGAACTGGACTGAACTAGATTAGAGAAGAGTGTACTTGATTCAACTGGAACAAATGGGACTAAACTGATCTGAAAATATCTGGGTCGGACTGAAGCTCTTAAAGACTGAAAACACCACAGAAAGTTTGGATTTTTGTAAACTGAGAGTAAATGTCAGAATCCATCTAATGGTCAAGAGGGTTGGGACCGGAAGACCCAATAGTTCTGATTATAAGAACGGTATGGTTAGGGATTCTGATGACAGGCAGGAGAAACCCAAATGACTCGTTACATTTTAGACTGATGTCCCCCTCTGCTCCTGCTCACCAATCACAATCCAGCTTGGATTCTACCTTCTCCTTCCTGAAGAGGAGATAAGACTCAAATAAAGAAGTCCCAGAAATGACAGCTGCCATGAGAACCAATCACCAGCCTCAGGGAAGAAGGGACAAATCAGGGGACTCCTCACAGGTGGGCTTTTATTGCTGGACCTCTGAAGCAGTTCATCAAGTGCTTCCTATTATCTATACTCGCTGACATCACTCAGCTTCAGGTGATCTTCAACCAATCAGAGCAGCCAACTAACTAAAAAGACGTAGTGAAGTTTAAATGAGGCTCCGCTGCCCCCGATGGTGGTGGTAGATTATCGTTAAGAGGTGAGGATGTGCTACAGGTGCTGGTGAGGGACAATTTGAGAGGACCAAGTGACGTTCATAAACACAGATTTACATTACGTAGAGGGGCGTGGTCTGCAGTGACCACGCCCCTCTACATAGCAGTGAGCTTGTCCTGAGGGCTGCTGCTACTGCTGCTGCTGCTGCTGCCATTGTTGTTGTTATTGTTGTCATGGCCGCCAGGTGACATCATCCCACTCGGTGTCCTATCAGAGGCCTTAGGGGTGGAGTCTCTGTCTCCAGCAGCCGATTGGGCAGGGCCAGGGGAGGGCAGCGAGGAAGTGCGGGACAGAGACGGGCGGTACGCCGTTGTCAGCTCAGCCAGACGTTCTGGTGTCGGAGCCCACTTCACAAATCCTGCGTCATTCTGGAGGAAGAGCATGGCAGTACCATGAACGGCCCGGTAGTACATCTCATCCCTGAAAACAGAATCGTTTACAACGGGTCAGTGCATACATTATGAAAAATCACAAACTAAATCCTGCAGCGAGAACATACAGTTTAGTCCAAGAGTATTCACACGCCCGGCAGATTTCTAATTATTTTCATTCAACCAACAAGTTTGTTGCTGATAGAAATGAGACATGAGCATCTCATAAAGATAAAACAATGTGAAAGGACTATCAGCATTTATTACATTTAAAAGATGTATACTTTTCGCACCTTCTCTGGGGTTCTGATGATTTATCTTTGATGATGAACTCCAAATCCCTTACCATCACCCTAATCTTTAGCTTCCTCCACAGATTGTCTATCAGATTTAGGTCAGGACTTGGACTGGGCCCTCTAAACCTTAAAATACTTTCCAGTTAGAAGAAACACGTCGGTAAAATAAAATAATACTTTAAAATAAATATCTGCCAGGGGTATGAATAATTTCGAACTCAACTGTATACTTCATGTGTTAATCGTCTGTGAAGAGCTCAACAACTGGCTCCACAAAGACAACCTGGATCTGTCAGTTTAGAACAGAACCAGAACACAGTATTGCTGTGGTACAACTGTAGAACCGGTACCGCTTGCAGATGTGCTGACTCCCAGAGCGGTACTCGTGTTCATAGGCCGGTATGTTCAGCTGGTGTCGCAAAAATCGACTAGCCTCCATCCGGGTCAGAGCTGGAGTCACCGGGTCACGCCACTCAGGAACGAAGACGATAAAGGATAGAGGCTCGGAAGACTGATCCAACAGTTCCTGACAGAGAAAGAAAACGGGTCAGGACGCCACGGTCCAGAGCAGACAAGTATAATCTGACACACCATTAAAACCCAGAAAGGAACAGGATAGTATGAACTGGTTTGCACCTCAATGTGGGTCACCATGGCGTCCATCAGCTCCTCACAGAACGGGGGATTGGCTTCAAATGAGCCGCTCACTGGACTGAAGGACAGGAAGGGCCTGAAACACACCAGTTATTAGGACTGGTTACAGAACATCAGCACCATGGGAAATCTGCTGACATTCACAGAAACACTGGAACAGGTGTGAAGACATTCCAATAAAGTTCATGGTGACTGTAGACAAAATAGTCTTTAAGTTTCCTTTGTTGTTAGATACACAATTCTTTGGTACCTGACATGTTTCAATGGAAACTAAAACTGTCACTAGAAAATCAGCTGTTGTTCCTTGAGGCTGTCAGCCTGTAATATAATGGACCGGCTGACAGCGCCCCCTGCTGCTCATTGAAGGATGTCATTCCAGGTGAATGAAAGCTGGCAGGCCCCCTCGTCCCGGTTCTTAACTGTGTGGACTCGCTTTCAAATCTCCACCGCCTCCATGATCCAACGCTGTTGTTTTACATGCAGATGACCTTCGCCCCCTCCCAATTCATAATGTGGTTCTCATTCATATCATTCGTTTCGATGTCTCACTATGGGATACGCCCACTGCAGGATTCCTCAGAAGCACCACTGCAACCTTCACCATAGTCTGGAGCAACTTTCGCCATTCCAGTATTAGCATCTAATATCCACTGAGACACCAGTCACCTCTGTTCGATTTCCCCTCACAACAGAGGAGGCATTGGCTCGTAGGCTCGCCTCTGCGGGAACAAAATTTCGAGGAAGGACCCATACCAGGTGTGCTCGACATGTCTCGGGCTCAATGCGCCCTTCATGCTTTCCGCATACCGAGCAGAGCTGTGCGAGGACATGGACGCCTAAGCCAGACCCTGACGTGTGGGATGAGATCACCGCGGTCACAGATATCTGCATCCGTGTCCAGTGCTGCACAGTCCAGCCCACTGGGAGATCAATGAGGATGATGGTGTTGCAGGAAAGAGCAAGGTGGCTAAACCTGACCCACTTGTCAGACCGGGAGATGGAGGACATTCTGGACATGCTGATTGTGCCGGAAGGCATCTTCAGTTCCGCTTTAGCCTCTATGCAACAGGGGTGCGAGGCTCGGAAGAAAGAGGACGAGGCACTCCGATTCTGCCTACTCAGGAAGACCGAGCCTCCTCTTCAGGTGACCCTAAGGCAGAGCTACAACCGGGTTTTGCCACGGTCCCCTCCTTTCAAGATCCCCTAGCCTTCTCCAGCCGCCCCGTCCGGCCAGGGAGGAAGACAGGGTTAACCCGGAAAGGCTTCGACTGCGGGGACAACTGGTTCTGTCCCACCAACAGGTCACATAACCACACACACACGTTCAGAATAAATATACAACATGTTACTCTGACCCATCTAAGATCTAAGGTCGAGGGCGCAGAGAACAACATTAAAAAGAGTGAATAAATGGGTCTATCAACCCTGCTTTGGGATGGGGCACCCACTCCCAGGCAGCAAACTGTGACCGACTCCATAACAGCTCAATCTCCCCGGGCATGCGTAGTGCCGTCCCGTTGATGACGCCTCTGCTCTACCACCGGGGGCCTCCAGGAGTCAACATTTGAGAATGGAGGTTTCTGTCACGGTGTCAGCCTGCGTTTAGGCGAACAATAACAGGTATACAGGCTTCGGTTCGCCGCCATTCCCCCTCGTTTCTCGGGCATACTGTGCACTCAAGCTCAGGGAGAATCTGTGTGCTGCAGGAAATCTCCACGCTGCTGAGAAAAGGAGATGTCAGCCCTGTTCCCAAGGAGCAGAAAAACAGCAGCTTCTATTCCAGGTATTTTCAGATCCCTAAATGGACGGGGGGAGGGATTTGACCGATCCTGGATCTCAGGGCTCTGAACGGTTATTTCAGAAAATACAAATTCAGGATGCACTCACACGCATCCCTTTTGTGTTTGGCTTGCCTGGGCAATTGATTCACCTCGGTCGACCTGAAGAACGGGTATTTCCATATTCCGGTGTACCCACTGCACAAGCAATATCTGAAATTTGCTTTTCAGGGCGTCTGCTACGAATACACAGTGCTCCCCTTTGGCCTGTCTCTGAGCCCAAGGGTGTTTATGCGCTGGACAGAAGCAGCAATATCCCCACTAAGACAGCAGGCCAGCTCAATTCGGTCCCTTTCAGGCTGTGCCTTTGGTTGTTGGGATTGATGGTTTCTGCCATCCTAGTTGTTCCCCTCGGCTGCTTGCACGAGGGAGTTTCAGCGCTGGGTGGCCGTGCTCAAGCTACACCTTGTGTGTGATGGCGCACAGAGGGCGAGGGTCAGAGCCGAGTGTGATGGGGCGCTGCACCCATGGCTCTGCCTAGGTTTTCTGGCGTAGGGGGTTCCGCTGGGTCCCATCGTATCACAGAAGGTGGTCATGACGGACGTGAGCCTAACTGGATGGGTAGGAATTCACGAGGGACGGTATGTGTAAGAGGTATCTGGTGCCATAGCCTCCAGGAGTCCCACATAAATTATCTGGAGCCCTTTGCAGTGTTCCTCACGATGTAGCGCTTTCTCCTGTTCCTCAGCGGTCAGCACGTCCTTGTGAGGACCGACAACACCCCTGCGGTGGCTTATATCAACAATCAGGGGGGACTGTGTTCCCGTCGGTTGCACATAGACTGATCACATGGAGCAGCTCCTGTTGCTCCGAGCTAACAATGTTCCAGGAGCTCTGAACCACGGAGCAGGTATGCTGTCTAGGGGTGCTCCGTTATATGGGGAGTAAACTCTGCATCCAGCCATAGTGGAACAGCTGTAGTTCCGCTTCGGATGGGCAACGATGGAGCTGTCTTGACCGCCGCCGAGAATGCTTGGTGTCTGCTGCTCTTCTCAATGCGCGATCAGGGCAACCAACTAGGCATGGATGAGCTTGCGCAGTCCTGGCCCTGCGTTTGCCCTCCCCCTGCCTCTGATTGCACCCATTCTAGTCAGAGTGAGGGAACACCGCCACATGCTGATCTTGATAGCTCAACACCGGCCAGCGATGCACTGGTTGGCGGAGATTTATCAGCTCCTGGGGGCTCCGTGGCATGGCTGCGTCCTGGGCCCCCTTTAAAGGGGTGTCCATTCAGGACATATGTGCAGCAGCGAGCTGGTCCTCACAACTGGCTTTTGCACGGTTTTATGAGTTGGACGTTGCTGTTCCAAGTGTGGCCTCAGCTGTTTTGAGTTCTGGGTCCCTACTGGAACAAGGAGCGCACGGCTCAGTGGGTTAGGGTTAACCCTAACCCTAACCCTAACCCAACCCTAACCCTGGTTGCAGGAGATAAGCTGTCTGGCAAACAGGAGTCTCTATATCCCATAGTGAGACATCAAAACGAATGCTATGAATGAGAACTATAGGTTACTTGCGTAACTCTGGTTCTTAAAGTAGCATGAGTGAGATGTCTCACCAGACAACCCTTCTTGCTGGGATGAGCGACAAGAGGTGCTTAATTCGAATGGCACTGCATTGTGGCGGACGCTACTTATAGGAAAGGTGATGCATGCATCAAGATCACCAGCCAATCAGGATTGGCGTATTAAGACAGGTGCTTCTGAGGAATACTGCAAGGGGTCTATACCATAGTGAGACATTGGAGTACTGTGAGAACCGGGGTGACACAAGTAACCTATAGTTTTCCCATCTGCAGCTGTCCATCGCTGATCGTAAGTTTTTAAGATGTTTATTTTCCTGACCATGTTGGTCGCCGTCCCGTTTCTTTTTCACATTCTTTTTGATTTTCTTTTATCCTTGTGGCGAAGGTCCATCCTGTTCCTCCTATGTACGTTTTGTTGCAGGATACCATGTCACTCCTTGGTGAGATGGCGGTATGAGACTCATGTTACATTGCATTTGTAGTCTTAGTCCACCTGGTCTTTCGGGTGCACCAGGAGTTGTCTGAGTAGGAATGGTCTGCGTATTTGTTGTTTTTGAGTCTAGTGAATGCACTCGGTGATGTCCTTTTGCTTTCTGTTGTCCCTGGTTTTCTTTTTACTGTTTACCTGTCTTCTCTGTTCTACTTTTTTAATGTGGATGAATTTTTCTTCTCCTTTCCTTTCTTCCTCATCTGTTACCAGAACTGGAACGAAGGGGCCTTTCAGCTTTCCCTTACCTGAAATGACATCCTCCAGCGATAAGCCAGCAGCAGGGGGCGCTGTCAGCCTGTCATCATATTAACAGGCTCAGGGAACAACAGCTGATTTTGACATGTCACATACCATCTAATGCAACTCCGATGAAGATGGAAGTTTTCCACTGAAACATGTCAGGTATTTCCTTAGGGACCAAAAACAAAAAAACTGTGTCTAATAACAAAAGAGCCTAAAGACTAAGGTGTGAAAACACCCCTTGACTCTTAGTGAGCCTTGCCCCATCACCTGACCCCATAACCTGAGCCCAGATACAGTCTCACCCTCTGGATCCGAAGAAGCCATCAATGTCGGGGAAGGCCGAGCAGAACTGTTTAAAGTAGCAGTTAAGCGGCGAGGCAAAACACTCGAAGGTGACTCCAAACTGTCGATTTAACGCCTCGAACACAGTCACCGGCAGCGCTCCCTGTAGACCGAACCCTTCATTAGCGCCACTGCCAAACATCGCCTGGAGACACATACACCTGGTCAACCAAGTCATCACTGAAGACACAGATACTGAAACCGCACCGGCAAACAAAGGGTCAGCTGACCTGGTATCTCTTTAGGAGGCACCAAACTCTGGCAAGGAACTTCTCAAACCGAGGGTCATCAATGCAGCTGTACCTGTACAACAGCTCCTGCAACAGACAGGTGGGAGAGGTGAGCCAGGTGAGGACAGGTAGAGACAGAGTAGGGTGGAGACGGACTTCAATCAGCTGGAATGCAATCAGATTACCACAGTAATCAATCCTCCTGTCATCTTGGGGGTCCAGGAGTGACCCCAGACATCCCTCTCCCCTGCAACATTCTCCAATTCAATTTGGGCATCTAAATGTCTTCCTGGACCAGAAGGGATAAAAGGTCCTGTCGTCATGTTCTGGGTCATCTCCCAAATGGGATACCTTCATAAAGAGGAGTCCAGGAGACATCTCTATTAGACGAAGCACCTCAACTGACTTCTTTGACGTTGAGGAGCAGAGACTCTACTCAAACCCCTCAAGATGAGACACTGAGGTTTCCAAACACCCTTGATATCCTGTTCATGAACCCCACAAAGAGGATTAAGGACAAGGGGCAGCCCTTGCAGAGACCAACACATAAGTTTGTACAGAGCTTTCTCTAGTTCTATGAGGACAGGATAACCCTTAAAAAGTATCCCGTTTTCCTGCAGAGACCCACACAAAATACTTCCAGGGTTGTTTCCAGATCCACAAGCTAACAGGACCCATTCAAAAGTCCAGGAGATTAAAGATCTTGTCCTCCTGAATCAGAGTTTTGACAACCAGTCAGACCCTCCTTTCCAACACCTGAAAGCAGCGGTGTCCAAACATCTGACACGGGGCACAAATTGTGAGTTTTTGTACGTCAAAAAAAGTATTTTATTTTTGCATTGATACAATAAACTAAACAGAATATTTGAATGGAGGAAGCGAAGTAGTCTGGCTTCTGTAGAAAAAAGCTCTGTAAACTATTGTAACTGGGGGAGTCCAAGTCTGCTAAACAGAACAAATCACCGGACGTTTGTGGTCCATCACGTCGCACATACCACATTGAGAGTACCATCTCAATGTGGTAACAGACCACCTTGGCCCAAAGGTTGATGATAGATTGTGTAATCGTATCATTAGACCTCAGATACTCAGGTAGAGAGAGGACCCAAGCTGTCAACTGATCAGAACCTGGTAGTGAGTTGTATTTTACCGCTAGAGCACACACGGCACGAATAACACGAATCACCAAGAACAGCAGAGTATGGGAATACTGCTGAGGTCTGTTCCTGGTAGCATTCAAATTACAGAACTGACCAGCTTGCTGAAGTGTCCTCTGTTGACTTTGACCATCTCTCCTTTGAAGCGAAGACACGCCACATCGTTCTCAAAGTGCAGCTCCACCCGGGGCAGGGCGGGTGTGGGGATCGCAAGGCGAACTGGGTAACAGTAGACAAGCCGCGACTGAGGTGGCGACGCACACGTCTCTGTAAAACAACAACAACAGGTACACAGGTGATCAGCAGTGACAGGATAATACACAGCACTGCAGGTGTGTGAGTATACCTGTGGAGGGGTCCTGCAGCAGGCTCAGGTGTGTCTGTCTTAGGCGACGGCTGTACTCGGCTGAAAGCTGGTAGATCTTGGAGCAGATTCCTTCCACAGAGTCTTTGGCGACAGCAGTGACATGAGGCCCACACTGCTGCCTCAGGTGTTCTAGGCGGTCCTGCAGATACATGGCAGATAAGGTAAGAGGTGACAGATGACAGGTGAGAATGCCCGTCTCTTCCTAACATCAGCAGCATTTAACACAGCAGGTAAATCAGAGCTCCTCCTCTCCAACAGGTTGCTGATGGTTTCATAGAACCAACATTCTGAACCAGTCAGGGGACGGGGCCTGATGGTTCTCACCTTTCACAACGTTGAATTGTTATGAAGTTTAGGTCATCTGTGGAAACTTTTCTGTTTCTATCAAACATGAAGACACAAGGAGGCCTCCAGCTGAGCTCAGCTCCTGATTGGTTAGTGATGGGACCTTTTCCACTAATGAAGCAGTCAGGAAAGTCACATGACACAAACATGCTAAAGTGTTACCATATAGTCTTCTTTGCTGGCGGAGTGATCCCTGCGCAGCCAGTTCATGGTGTCCTCAGCGTTCCACTTCACCACCTTCCTGCTCTCTGGGCTTGCATTTCTACATAGGTCAAAGGGCAACGTTAGCCACACCCACTGGCAGCGGACCTCAGTGACATTCATCCCTGTGATTGGTCAACTGTGGCTCACCTGGAGTCTATCATCCTCTTGGCAGCCTCAGCGTATTTAAACAGGAGCTTCCGAGCCTCCTCCTTGTACTTGATACGGGACAACCTGACCAACATAAAGCAACATGTAATCAATACCGGATCAATCAGGTGGTCCACCTTCGACAGACAATAATTCTGAACATCAGCTGGACGTCGGTTATATTCCCCGCTCTAAACTGAAGCTAAATTAAACATTAAAATGTTCTGAGAGTTTTGAAGGCATAGCAACGTTAGATACCTCTGGATCTTTCAGATATCTCCTCGTTATCTACTGAATGATGAAGAGCACTTCATCTGAAAACCCAGAGTCCAGGTTAACTAACCGACATCTGATCCCAAACTTAACCCTTAAGATGGATCAGTACTCTGGTTCCCTTTCAATGCTGAGCCTGGCATACCTTATGGGAATGTCGTTCATGACTTCCCGGAACATTGACGGAGAGACAGCGGGCTCACATTCGCTCGGCAATAATGGGTCAAGACCTTTATCGATCACTTTCCTCTCCAGCAGCCATCGATTGAAGGACTCCCGGGGTGGATCGATACCTGAGTCGGACCCACAGACCATATGATCAGTTCTCCACGAGATCAGACGCTGCTGGGTGTTCAGCATAAGTTCTCAAAAGAGTTCTTACCTTCTCTCTGGTGGCACAGTTCATGGTAGTGTTGCCTCAGCTTGGTGACCAGCTGCGCGCGCTGCAGCTCGATCTCAGGGTGCGACGGCAGATGATTGGCTGCTGAGCGTTCTCTGATCACAGCATTGGTCTGAACATCAAGATCCCAGTAGATCCTGAAACAACAATCAACATGTAATCAATGAATCCTTCTGCAGGGGGTGAGGAGGGCAGGTCCTCAGTACTCACACAGCTGGTCTGTATGGGGCAGGGGCTGGACTGGGAGTTGTGGGAGTAGTTGTTGGAACCTGCTTCTCATCTGGGGCAGAGCTCCATGGTTTGACTCCCGGCGTGCTGGGAGAGATGGGCGTAGTTGGTTCCACCTGTAAACAGCACTACCCATCAGCCACTGCACATCGGCCACACTGATCACATGACCAAATATGACTGCTTTTTAACCTTGGTTCGTTTAAAACTGTTAGGTCCTGCTCCCTGCTCTTCAGAGCTCCTCCTCTTCCTCTGGCCGTTTCCAAGGTTACCATCTCCACCCTCTGCAGGAGCTGCGTTGAGACCCAGCGGATCAGACTGCAAACAGATTGATACATCCATCAGCTCCTGCAGCTAATTGGCTGGTTGACTGGATGACTAACTGGTTGCTGGGTTGACTGGCTGGTTGACTGGATGACTAACTGGTTGCTGGGTTGACTGGATGACTAACTGGTTGCTGGGTTGACTGACTGGTTGACTGGATGAGTAACTGGTTGCTGGGTTGACTGACTGGTTGACTGGATGAGTAACTGGTTGCTGGGTTGACTGGCTGGTTGACTGGATGACTAACTGGTTGCTGGGTTGACTGGTTGGTTGACTGGATGACTAACTGGTTGCTGGGTTGACTGGCTGGTTGACTGGATGACTAACTGGTTGCTGGGTTGACTGGCTGGTTGACTGGATGAGTAACTGGTTGCTGGGTTGACTGACTGGTTGACTGGATGAGTAACTGGTTGCTGGGTTGACTGGTTGGTTGACTGGATGAGTAACTGGTTGCTGGGTTGACTGGTTGGTTGACTGGATGACTAACTGGTTGCTGGGTTGACTGGTTGGTTGACTGGATGACTAACTGGTTGCTGGGTTGACTGGTTGGTTGACTGGATGACTAACTGGTTGCTGGGTTGACTGGCTGGTTGACTGGATGAGTAACTGGTTGCTGGGTTGACTGGTTGGTTGACTGGATGAGTAACTGGTTGCTGGGTTGACTGGCTGGTTGACTGGATGAGTAACTGGTTGCTGGGTTGACTGGTTGGTTGACTGGATGACTAACTGGTTGCTGGGTTGACTGGTTGGTTGACTGGATGACTAACTGGTTGCTGGGTTGACTGGCTGGTTGACTGGATGACTAACAAGGTTGCTGGGTTGACTGGCTGGTTGACTGGATGACTAACTGGTTGCTGGGTTGACTGACTGGTTGACTGGATGAGTAACTGGTTGCTGGGTTGACTGGCTTGTTGACTGGATGAGTAACTGGTTGCTGGGTTGACTGACTGGTTGACTGGATGAGTAACTGGTTGCTGGGTTGACTGGCTGGTTGACTGGATGACTAACTGGTTGCTGGGTTGACTGGCTGGTTGACTGGATGACTAACTGGTTGCTGGGTTGACTGGTTGGTTGACTGGATGACTAACTGGTTGCTGGGTTGACTGACTGGTTGACTGGATGAGTAACTGGTTGCTGGGTTGACCGACTGGTTGACTGGATGACTAACTGGTTGCTGGGTTGACTGGCTGGTTGACTGGATGACTAACTGGTTGCTGGGTTGACTGGCTGGTTGACTGGATGAGTAACTGGTTGCTGGGTTGACTGACTGGTTGACTGGATAACTAACTGGTTGCTGGGTTGACTGGTTGGTTGACTGGATGACTAACTGGTTGCTGGGTTGACTGACTGGTTGACTGGATGACTAACTGGTTGCTGGGTTGACTGGCTGGTTGACTGGATGACTAACTGGTTGCTGGGTTGACTGACTGGTTGACTGGATGAGTAACTGGTTGCTGGGTTGACTGGCTGGTTGACTGGATGACTAACTGGTTGCTGGGTTGACTGGCTGGTTGACTGGATGACTAACTGGTTGCTGGGTTGACTGACTGGTTGACTGGCTGGTTGACTGGCTGACTAACTGGTTGCTGGGTTGACTGGCTGGTTGACTGGATGAGTAACTGGTTGCTGGGTTGACTGGCTGGTTGACTGGATGACTAACTGGTTGCTGGGTTGACTGGCTGGTTGACTGGATGACTAACTGGTTGCTGGGTTGACTGGCTGGTTGACTGGATGAGTAACTGGTTGCTGGGTTGACTGGTTGGTTGACTGGCTGACTAACTGGTTGCTGGGTTGACTGACTGGTTGGTTGACTGGATGAGTAACTGGTTGCTGGGTTGACTGGTTGGTTGACTGGATGACTAACTGGTTGCTGGGTTGACTGACTGGTTGGTTGACTGGATGACTAACTGGTTGCTGGGTTGACTGGTTGGTTGACTGGATGACTAACTGGTTGCTGGGTTGACTGACTGGTTGGTTGACTGGGTGACTAACTGGTTGCTGGGTTGACTGGTTGGTTGACTGGATGACTAACTGGTTGCTGGGTTGACTGACTGGTTGGTTGACTGGATGACTAACTGGTTGCTGGGTTGACTGACTGGTTGGTTGACTGGATGAGTAACTGGTTGCTGGGTTGACTGGTTGGTTGACTGGATGACTAACTGGTTGCTGGGTTGACTGACTGGTTGGCTGACTGGATGACTAACTGGTTGCTGGGTTGACTGACTGGTTGGTTGACTGACTGGTTGGTTGACTGACTGGTTGGTTGACTGACTGGTTGGTTGACTGACTGGTTGGTTGACTGGATGACTAACTGGTTGCTGGGTTGACTGACTGGTTGGTTGACTGACTGGTGGTGTAAACCTTTGATTCCTAACCGGGGGCACTCATACCCCTAAGTGGTACGTGAGCGCATTGCAGGGGGGGATGTGGAAACATTTAAAATTTTATTTCCGAGATTAGGTAAATATCATCAGTTAAGAGATAAAGGATCAGACATCCAAAAATTATTACAACCCAGGTGCAAAAAACGCCAAGCTTTTACCAACCAAGAGAACAAAAAAGGCACAATAAAACATCTACAGGTGGGAAAGACTAGACTGTCATTGCTGTTCACCTGCATGACGCTCTGCTACCCGCCGACCTATCAAAGCTCATCAATCAGGTGTCTCATTAAATGATGAAAACTAAGTAGAAATGATATAGTTAGCCTGAATATTATTTTTCTTAAATGTTCTGTTGCTGATTTTTCAGGTTTAAATGTCTGTTTATTGGAGACTTAGTCAAAACATTCCTAGTTTTTGTTATTACAAAATCAGGTTTATGTTGTGCGCTCGCACGCAGGTGAATTTGCTCTCCTGACAGCGGACAGAAAAACGTGCCGCTAAAACCTGGAAAGCAGGTAAGGATATCTGCGGTTTTTAAAAGCGCAGAATTTCATTCTGATGGCAGCAATTCCTCATGTGGCTGGAGTGTGTCAGCAGTTCCTGCAAGATGAAGACATTGAAGCTATGGACTGGCCCGTACGTTCCCCAGACCTGAATCCAAATGAGCACATCTGGGACATCATGTCTCGCTCCATCCACCAACGTCACGTTGCACCACAGACTGTCCAGGAGTTGGTGGATGCTTTAGTCCAGGTCTGGGAGGAGATCCCTCAGGAGACCATCCACCGTCTCATCAGGAGCATCTCCAGGCGTTGTAGGGAGGTCATAAAGACACGTGGAGGTCACACACAATACTGAGCCTCATTTTGACTTGTTTTAAGGACATTACATCTAAGTTGGATCAGCCTGTAGTGAGTTTTTCCACTTTAATTTTGTGTGTGACTCTAAATCCAGGCCTCCATTGGTTCATAAATTTGATTTCCATTGATGATTTTTGTGTGATTTTGTTGTCAGCACATTCAACTTTATACAGAACAAAGAATTCAATGAGAATATTTCATTCATTCAGATCTAGGATGTTTTAGAACACCTTTCTCATTTCTCACCTGCTCCAGTGTGGCACTGGTTCAGGAGGTAAAACAGATTGGTGGTACTCCCCACCTTTGTTGGATACTTTGTTTGTTTTTGTCTGATTTTAAATAGCCGGAATAGCCACATGACTAAACCGCTCAGACCCTTCTTGTCAATGATGTCGTTCACTGTGTTTTCCGTCTTTTGAGGCACACATTTCTTTTCTCATTTTTTTCAGTGATGTCAGTCCTATCTGTTACCTGAAGTAAGAGACTACAGCTGCACAAACATTAGCACGTCTGGCGGCTACTGTGCTGTCTGCGTCAACGTAACTTTGAGTCTCTGTATTTCAGCCACATGATTTGGTCCAGCTCTTATTATCACTGGCTATCCGTGTTGTCTGTCAAAACCTGGATGAACGCCATCTATTGAAAAGTCTATCGACCATGTTTCATAGTTCTTTCTCTGAAAAGTTATTTCACGATATATCTCTCTATCGTTTTATCGCCCAGCCCTATGTTTATGACTGTTTCCATTGGACGTAGATTCTCACTGAAGGCATCAAAGCTGTGAGCTGTGAACCCATACGGTGTTATGTAGCAAACAAAACTTGGTAAAAGAACTGTAAATATGTTTTATATTTTAGATTCCTTAAAGCAGCCGCCCATTGCTGTGATGACTGAAATATTAACCTCTGGCCGTTTCTCAATGAACATCTGGACTCCTTGAAAAACCATTCCAGGTGACCACCTCATGAAGTTCATGGAGAGAACGCCCAGAGGGCGAAGCAGTCATCAGAGCAAAGGGAGGCTGTTTGGAAGAATCTACAATATGAAAATGTTTAGAGTTATTTCACACTTTTTGTTGACTACATGTGGGTTCAGTGATAGTGTTGTTGCCTTTGATGAGAATCTACAATTCAAATACCGTATTTTCCGCACTATAAGGCGCACCGGATTATAAGGCGCATAGAATAGAAGCTACTGCAGTCAAACGTTTGACTGGGGTTGCGTTATGCATCCACTAGATGGAGCTAAAGAGAATGTCAACAAAGTCAGTCAGTCAAACTTTATTAATACACTACAAACCAGCGTTCTGATAACTCCATTCACTCTCATGGTAAGGTCTCCTCTACATAGAAATCTATTGAATAGAGCCAACCGCACGTTAGGAATGCATTGGAGTCTATGAAGTTGAAGTTGAAATCAAACGTTAGTTAAAACGTGAGATTCAATAAACACGTAAAAGAAACAGTTTGATGCACTAAATCAAACGTTAGTACTGTTAACCTTTCCTGTTTCTGTCCCCTGACCGTAGTCTGATGACACAGGGGAGACGCTTTCTCCAGGGCCGAAGTTACTAATTTCCTCGGGGTTAACTCCCTCACTCATACGTTGCTGAGTTGAACATGAAGAAACAGCATCAAAATACTGAGTTGTTGACGAGATTCGGGGTTCTTTTTAATGACTTTGCAGCACGTAAAAACACAGGGCTTACAGACTCATACATCGCTGCTCCGGTCGCCGTCTCTACCCACCCCACACACACAATAATACCGACGTCACTCCTTCACTCTTGATTCTCAGCTACGGCAGCACACAGCGCCACCTCTGTCCGGAGGAGTAATGTCAGCATCTTCCATACACACACGAAACATACACCCCACACACTGAGCTTCTAATCACATATAGTTCAGGCAATTCCTGCAACAGTACATTCAAACGTTATACACACACAAGTGGTGTTGGACTAGGAGTAAGCACAGTACAGGTGTTTACCGCTATTACTTCGGCGACGCCCCTGACTACGGTAGCCGTAATGCTGCAAGCGGTGCGGCTTTGTAGTTTACCAGTCGTACTGAAACATTTTGACAGAGCGCCGTGTACAACCAGTATGGATCAACCAATTAACCAATTGATCCATATATAAGGCGCTCCGGATTACAAGGCGCACTGTCATTTTTTGAAAAAATTAAAGGTTTTTAAGTGCGCCTTATAGTGCGGAAAATACGGTAATTGTAGTGAGAAAGGCGTTCTAAAACGCTTGACAAGTACTGTATATATTTTTTAAATTAACTAATCCCCACCAAGACAAGAATGCTAGGGAAAAACACTGGACAGGGTACCCGTGGCATAGCAAAATGGCTCAGGGTCACGAGTCAAAAAAGTCTGTGAACCACTGGTGTAAACAGAAAACTCACAATGACATCATGCTGACCCAACACAGGCACCTCCCACAGGCTCTGATTGGTGAATCGGTTAAAGTAGTACGGCCGGTTCTCCCTCCGAGACCAACACTTGGACCATCCGGCCTGGACCAACTCATCTGTCGGGATACAGGTGAGACGTTTGAGAGGGAGACAGAGGCAGGTGGTACAAGAAGGCAGGTGAGAGAAGTCAGAAGAAGACAGGAGACAAGTGATAAAATGACACTGGTAAAGTGAGACGGAGAGACCGGCTGATGTACCTGGAAGCTCAGGTGATTTGGAGGTGGTGGATGGAGAAAGAGGCGGTCCCTGAGAGGAGGCAGACCCAGAAGGAGGAGCCACGGTGGCCGCCTCCCCCTTCATAGATCCCTGGCTGTTACTGGACATTTCAGCTGCTCGTCACAGTCATGTGGACCTGGCAGGAAGAAGCAGGGTTTCAGAACAACAGACTGATGAGGTCCTGCTCTGAAAGGTCAAATATTGGACAGACAAAATTGTTCAAACCGTCGCAAGTATTAAACCCAAAGTTCTGTTGAAGTTCTGGGAAAAACAAAATATATGCTGCATCATAAAACTCTGTTTACTTTGCATTCATCACTGCTGTTGCCATACCTTACAGTAATTGTGTGGCGGTCTTGGGTAACACCTACTAAAGAAATTTGCAACCAATATACACACAAAACAAAAGCAGTTATAATATTAATACAATTTACGTGGTATTTGAAATGTGTTCGATCAACTGCTAAGAGTTTCACTTCAAACGTTTGCTGTGCAAGGAATGGACAGACCAATATTTATACCAAGCTAAGATTTATTTCATTATTGTATTATTTTGTTATGTTATTATTGTTGTTGCATATATTTACATCTGTTCATTTTTTAGTGTTTGCAATATTCACTCAGATGAGTTTCAGCTGCTGTCAAACACTTGATGTTTAAAGGCTGAGCGCAGGCCGACTAATCATCAACTATTATAACACTGTTTTAATTAAGCTTTATTATACTATATTACGATCATAAAGATGTATGATCCATCGGCCAAATTTTCCTTGATCAGCTCTGATTGGTGAACAGCAGCAGCAGACTTTTGGTTGAGTTTAGTAAAAAAAAAAAAAAAACATCAGATAGAAGGTTAGAGACAGATGCTTTGGTGCAGAAGTACAGGTGAGCTTGTAATTCCTTATCCTGCTTTCCTTTGAAACTACTGCCTGTAGCAAAGAACCAGCAGCAAGTTTTTTTCCAATTTCTGAGTTTTCTCAAAGAAAGCCTGAAATTGGTACTGGCCAGGAAAGTCTAATCAAAGTCTCTTTTAAAAACATTAAATCTGGCCTCATTCTCACCATAGGTGACTTATAGAAGAAAGGGGAAGTGTGAATATTTCCTCATGGTGCTCAGCTTCACCCAAACAAACATTTTTACCCCAGAGGACTCAAAACCCAATCCTCGAGGAACAGTGTCCTGCACCTTAACATAAGAGATTAGACTATTCATCCCCCAAGAGGGAAAGCTAATTGTCATAACAGCAAGACAGAATGAAAGGTGGACACCTAGGAAGATAATTTAAAGAAATTAGTTTTTAAAAAACCTGTAAATAGTGCAACCAAAGCAGCAACATACAGGTCCTTCTCAAAATATTAGCATATTGTGATAAAGTTCATTATTTTCCATAATGTCATGATGAAAATGTAACATTCATATATTTTAGATTCATTGCACACTAACTGAAATATTTCAGGTCTTTTATTGTCTTAATACGGATGATTTTGGCATACAGCTCATGAAAACCCTAAATTCCTATCTCACAAAATTAGCATATCATTAAAAGGGTCTCTAAACGAGCTATGAACCTAATCATCTGAATCAACGAGTTAACTCTAAACACCTGCAAAAGATTCCTGAGGCCTTTAAAACTCCCAGCCTGGTTCATCACTCAAAACCCCAATCATGGGTAAGACTGCCGACCTGACTGCTGTCCAGAAGGCCACTATTGACACCCTCAAGCAAGAGGGTAAGACACAGAAAGACATTTCTGAACGAATAGGCTGTTCCCAGAGTGCTGTATCAAGGCATCCTCAGTGGGAAGTCTGTGGGAAGGAAAAAGTGTGGCAGAAAACGCTGCACAACGAGAAGAGGTGACCGGACCCTGAGGAAGATTGTGGAGAAGGGCCGATTCCAGACCTTGGGGGACCTGCAGGAAGCAGTGGACTGAGTCTGGAGTAGAAACATCCAGAGCCACCGTGCACAGGCGTGTGCAGGAAATGGGCTACAGGTGCAGCATTCCCCAGGTCAAGCCACTTTTGAACCAGAAACAGCGGCAGAAGCGCCTGACCTGGGCTACAGAGAAGCAGCACTGGACTGTTGCTCAGTGGTCCAAAGTACTTTTTTTCGGATGAAAGCAAATTCTGCATGTCATTCGGAAATCAAGGTGCCAGAGTCTGGAGGAAGACTGGGGAGAAGGAAATGCCAAAATGCCAGAAGTCCAGTGTCAAGTACCCACAGTCAGTGATGGTCTGGGGTGCCGTGTCAGCTGCTGGTGTTGGTCCACTGTGTTTTATCAAGGGCAGGGTCAATGCAGCTAGCTATCAGGAGATTTTGGAGCACTTCATGCTTCCATCTGCTGAAAAGCTTTATGGAGATGAAGATTTCATTTTTCAGCACGACCTGGCACCTGCTCACAGTGCCAAAACCACTGGTAAATGGTTTACTGACCATGGTATCACTGTGCTCAATTGGCCTGCCAACTCTCCTGACCTGAACCCCATAGAGAATCTGTGGGATATTGTGAAGAGAACGTTGAGAGACTCAAGACCCAACACTCTGGATGAGCTAAAGGCCGCTATCGAAGCATCCTGGGCCTCCATAAGACCTCAGCAGTGCCACAGGCTGATTGCCTCCATGCCACGCCGCATTGAAGCAGTCACTTTCTGCCAAAGGATTCCCGACCAAGTATTGAGTGCATAACTGTACATGATTATTTGAAGGTTGACGTTTTTTGTATTAAAAACACTTTTCTTTTATTGGTCGGATGAAATATGCTAATTTTGTGAGATATGAATTTAGGGTTTTCATGAGCTGTATGCCAAAATCATCCATATTAAGACAATAAAAGACCTGAAATATTTCAGTTAGTGTGCAATGAATCTAAAATATATGAATGTTAAATTTTCATCATGACATTATAGAAAATAATGAACTTTATCACAATATGCTAATATTTTGAGAAGGACCTATATATCTAAAATAGAGTTACAACAAATATGTACACTCTGTAAACAGATAAAAATGAGGTGAAACTTATATGTAACCAAACATGTCTCTGCTTCAACACACCTGAATAAAATAAGGTCATTAGCTGGCCTCTACAACACTTAATGACACGCTGATAAGATCATTCAGCCATTTGAATTTGGTTAGGATAATTGGAGCTTGAGACCTATGTCATTAACAGGATCTTCAGATGGTAGGTCATAGATTAAACTCACAACTTTCCTATTACCAGAAGAATACTCTTCCCACTGACTCCCTGAAGTCTGCCTAAGGACTGCTGAATGTACAGGTAAAATGACAGGTGTGTGTTGTTTTCACCATAGCTCTGATGGACTGATCCGGACTACCTGTGTCTGGAACATTCACTGTCTGTCTGGAGGGCTAAAAGAAAGAATCCTCCCTTTAAACATAAAACCTGGTCGACCAAGAGCTGATGTGATCAGATCGACTAGCTTTCGGTTTTAAGATTTTCGGTTGTTTTTCTTCTCAAACGCAGGAATGAGCGCCATGGTTACACGCATGCGCGCTGTGAGCCAGAGCAAACAGGGAGGAGGGGGAGGAGGACAACAAAAGGCTGCGGCTGCTGCTCGAAGCCCGCGCTCCTTTCTCGGAGACCGCGGTGATTACAACAATTCTCCGGAGCACCCGGACCGCCTGAAAGTGTGACAATTCCCCGTTAACACGGCGGCCTGACCCCGCAGCCCCTGTGACGGTGGATAATAAAAGGTTTTGTCGGGCTCTGAGTTCCGACTCGCTGCTGCTAAGATCCATCTCTTTTAAAAGATGGCGGACACGCCCCTGCTACAGCTATACGCGCCTTTACCAACATGTCATCTCCAGAATGTCGACCCTTCGGCTCCGCAGCCCCGGAACCTCGTCCATCCGCAATACGAAACCTTCCGCCGACTGTCGGTGTGTTCGGACGAGCCATACGGGCTCTGCTGCTCTTACCCTGGGCGGTGAAACAGCAGACCGTTGAGGCTTCTCCGCGCTGGTTTCGAGTGGTCCGCTCCGCTCCCTCCCCGCCTGCTCAGACATCTTTACAGGGAACCTGGCACAGCCACTGCGCAGGCGCGGCGGCTGACCCACTTCCGGTGTCGACGTGTCTGCTTCCCGGCGCCATGTTAAATAGCTCAAAATGTTTAAACCAGAGCGAAAGAAGAACAGTCGTGCGCCACATCTACTCAGTTACATAAGCAGATGTATCGGGTGGAGTGGTGGAATTAAAAGGCCTGTTTCTTTATAGCGTGGTTAAAAGACAGGTTGGAAAAACCGCGACATCACCTCACTTTACTGCCCGGAATCGCTGCCGGGATTAAATTTTATTAACAGTATCGAGCAGATAGATACTGAGAGATTATTCAGTTTTGGAAGTGGCGGTAAAAGGCTTAAACTGGTGTGTGAATGGTTCAGAATGGACACACAGGAGGACAATATGGACTTTAATGAATGGACGCCAGTAAGTAGAGGGAGAGGACGAGGAAGAAGTAAAGCAGAAGAAGGAAAGATGTTAGACAGCCAAAGGAGTAAAAGAGAGCTGGAAGAAAACAGTTCTGAAGAAGAGAGAGAAGTTAGGAGGAAAATTGGAAGGGAAGAATGTAAAATAATATTAAAGATAAAAAATGAAGAAGAAAAAGAGAACCTGAGTCCTATTTCACTATCTAGAGAAATAAAAAAAAAGATAGGAGATAGATAGGAGATGTTGAAATGGTGAAGGTCTTGAAAGATGGAAATATATATATTTACTGGTGTAACAAAGAAGAAAGGCTTTACAAGTTGAAAACATTTGCAAGAAAACGGTGACAGAGAGGAAGATTATAAAAAGATAAAATTATTTGGGGGGTAATTTATGGCATTCCTCTGGAGGAAGATATAGACAAATTTAAAAAAGCATTGTTGGTGCAAAGATAAAAAATCTCAAAAGATTGACTAAAAATGTAAATGGAGAAAGAGTAGGAAGCCTGTCAATTTTAATAGACTTTGAAGAAAAGGTGTTGCCACAAAATGTTAAAATAGGATATCTGAGTTTTCCTGTGAGGCCTTTCATTCCTCCACCACTAAGATGTTATAAATGTCAGAGATATGGTCATATAGCAGCTGTATGAAAAGGTTAACAAAGATGTCCAAAGTGTGGAGAAGATCACAGAATTGAAGATTGTGGGGAAGAAGTGCAGGAAAAATGTTGCAATTGTGGAGGGAAACATAGAGTTACATTCAGAGGATGTGAGGTAAGGAAGAAAGCAAAAGAAATTCAGCAAATTAAAATGATTAAAAACATAAGCTATGCTGAAGCAGTTAAAAATGTCCAGAATGAAAGAACAAGGGATGAAGGTCAAATTAGGATTCAAGATTATCAACAAAGAAAAGTAGAATCAGAGGAAAATGTTACAATGTCTGGAAAAACTGATATTATTCATAGCTTATGTCATTAACTGCACTGAACAGGCTAAACACAAAACAGAAAAGATTAAAATAATAGTCAGAGGAGCAGAAAAGTTCTTAGGATTTAAAGAAGGATCTTGGGAAAATATTAATAAAATGTTGGAAACAGATGGGAGGCAAGGAGGAACCCAGCTGATAGAAATATATGATAATATTACAGTGGAATGAAAGAAGATTAATCGCTAATGGACAGGAATTTAAATGGTATATAGATGGAATAGAAGAAAAACCAGAAATTATATGTATACAGGAGACATGGATAAAACCAAACCTAGATGTTGTGTTTAAAGATACAATATTATCAGAAGGGATAGACGAGAAGGAAGTGGAGGAGGATGTGGAATATTTATAAAAGAAGGGATACAATATCAGATATTAGGAAAAGGTAAAAATTTAGAATACATAGTAGTTGAAATTTACAATAAAAAAGAAAAATGTAAGATAATAATTTTTATAATCCATGTAAAATATTATCATTCGAGTTGATGGATGAATTAATGGGATACTTAGAAGGAAAAGTAATCTGGTGTGGAGATTTTAATGCTAACAGCACATTATGGGGAAAATGTAATGATAAAAATGGACAAGTTATTGAAGAAATAATGGAAATAAAAAATTTGGTATGTATAAATGATGGAAGAGGAACAAGAATTAATGTAAAAACTTTAATAAGGCTGATTGGGAAATATTTAAATATTTAAGTCAAAAGAAATTGGAAGAAATAGATGAGTCAATTGATATAAATAGTTTAAATATATCTGTAAAAAAAATCTTACAGGCTGCAGAAGAATCAATAAAAAAAGGAGGAAGAAAGAACGATTAAAAAATTGTGCCATGGTGGACAAAAGATTGTAATGAAGTAATAAAATTAAGAAATAAAGCATTTAAAACATTAAAAAGTAACTCAATTTATCAGAATCTCATTGAGTACAAAAGAAAGCAGGCAAAGGTAAGAAAGATTATTAAGAATGCAAAAAGAGAATATTGGAGAAACTTTTGTAATACCGTAGGGAGAGAAACAAAAATTGATCAAATTTGGAAAACGATTAAAAGAATGAAAGGTATTAGAAAAGAATATGGATATCTTATATTAAAAATAGATAATACAACTATAACGGAAGATAAAGAAAAAGCAGAAATATTAGCTAAAATATTTAGTAAAATTAATAGTTCAAGTAATATTAGTGAAGAAGGAAAGAAAGGTAGGGAAATCACAAAGATGAAATATAAAGAATTAATGCAAAATAATGTAGATACAAATAAATTAATAAATGAACCATTTACAAAAGGAGAATTTAACTTTGTTACCAGGAAAACAAAAAATACATCACCTGGAAAAGATCAAATTTACTATACGATGATAGAACATCTTAATGATAAAATATTATAATTATACAATAAAGTCTGGGAGGAGGGAGAGCTGCCACAGAGCTGGAAGGAAGCAATAATTATTCCAATAGTTAAACCAGGAAAAGATAACACAAAACCAGAAAATTATAGACCGATCGCATTAACATCAAATATATGTAAAATAATGGAAAAAATGATTAATAATAGATTAACATATTATTTAAATATTTATGGATATATATCTAGAAATCAAAATGGGTTTGGAAAAGGGAGAAGCACAAATGACTCTGCATTATGTTTAGAATATGAAATTAGGAGAGCACAAATAAACAAAGAAAATGTAGTAGCTGTATTTTATGATATAGAAAAAGCTTATGACATGATGTGGGTTGAAGGATTATTAATTAAATTAAATAAAATGGGTATTACTGGAAAAATGTTTAACTGGATTAAAGATTTTTTATCAAATAGAAAAATACAAGTAAGAATTGGTCGAGAATTGTCAGGTAAATATATAATAGATAATGGTACTCCTCAAGGAAGTATTATAAGTCCGTTATTGTTTTCTGTAATGATAAATGATGTATTTAAAAATATTGGTAAGGAAGTCGGTTGCTCACTATTTGCAGATGATGGAGATATATGGAAAAGGGGTCGTAATATCAAACTTATTGAAAATAAAATACAGGATGAGATTATTAGAATAGATCAATGGGGATTTAAATTCTCAGTGGAAAAAAATAAATTATGGTGTTTACACAGAAAAGGAAAAGAGAAAATATAAAACTAAAATTATACAATCAAGTTTTAGAACAAGTAAAAAATATAAAATTTTTAGGTATATGGTTTGATGAAAAAATTATATGGAAAGTACATATAGAAAGAATCATAGATAAATGCAAAAAAATATTAAACATTATGAGATGTATGGCTGGTATTGATTGGGGAACAGATCGAACATCATTAAAAAGAATTTATACAGGATTAATTAGATCAGATATTGATTGTGGAAATATAATTTATGGATCAGCAGCAAACACTCATCTTATAAAATTAGACAATATACAACATCAAGCTTTAAGAATTAGTACAGGACCAATCAGAACCAGTCCAACAGCACCACTTCAGGTAGAGATGGGAGAGATGCCATTAGATCTAAGAAGGAAACAGTTAGCAATAAATTACTGGATAAACTTACAAAGCAATAATCTGGATCATCCCACACGTGATATTTAAAACCATGCTGGGAAAAAGAAAAAAAACAAGAGTTTTGGTTGGATTATCAATAATATAGCAGAAGAATTTTAAATATATGAAAAATAAATAAGTTCAATGTTGCCTTTGCCAGTAGTGCCACCGTGGCTGTTACCAGAAGCAGTGATGGATATGGTGTTGATGGAAAAGAAAAAGGATAAGAAATGTATTTTAGATTCAAGTTTAATACAAGAATATATAAACAATTACTATCATAATGTCCAGATTTACACAGACACATCAAAAACAGATGAAAAAATAGGAATAGCATTTATAATACCAGAATTTAAAATAAAAGTAGGAAAAAGAATTACAAATAGATTATCAATATATTCAGGAGCATTATTAGCAATATTGCAGTGGGTGGAGGATATAAAACCATTAAAAACAATCGTTTGTTTAGACTCAAGTTCAGCATTAATAACTATAAAACATAAATCATTCAGATGGTAGACCAGACATTTTGTTGGAAATAAAACATACTTTATTCAGAAGATAAAGGTTGGGATTAATATTAGTGTTTTTATGGGTACCAGAACATGTAGGAGTTGGAGGGAATGAGATGGTGGACAGGATGGCAAAGAAGGCAACACAAAACAACATTAGTTTTATAATAAATATTAGTAGGTCAGAGGCAAGAAATATAATTAAACAGAGAATCAGGAAAGAGTTGCAAAAAAGGTGGGATGAAGAAAAGAAAGGAAAATGGTTTTATAGAATCAACAAGATAATAGGAGAAGTAAGAACAGGAAGAAGGAGCAGAAAAGAGGAAAGATTAATTACAAGATTAAGAATAGGACATAAAGGAATTAATTCTACATTGTTTAAGATACAGAAACATAATACAGGAAAATGTGATTATTGTGGAGAGGAGGAAACAATAGAACATGTAATATTGAAGTGTCAGAAATATGAACAAGAAAGAACAATTTTAAGGAGAGAATTTGTAGGTATTAAAGAACATTTTATTTTGAGAGATACTTTGCAAAGAAGTTTAGGTAGCAAACATATTGAAATTATAGTTAGATTTTTCAAAAAAACTAAATTAATAAATAGAATTTGATTGTTGTAAAAGTAAATAAGATTTAAAACCATGAAGATCTACACTCCATACCAGTCGGTGGCGGTAATGCACATCTTCAAGTTATTTGCCAACCGCCAAAAATAATACAAGAAGAACCAGAGCGAAGTAAACTCAAGAATCGGGTTAAACTGGATTTCAGTCACTGAACTGGTAGAGAATTAACACAGATCATTTAAAAGTCACAATCTGACGCTTAATGTGCTTGTTGCACAAATTGTAAATTAAATTAGAGTGTATTAAACATCAAACACAGCTACAATCAGTGATTCACACACTAAGTAATAAACACCTAAATCCGTTATCAAGCCAACCTTGAGCACAAACGAGAGTTACTGCAGGATATAGATGATTAAACCTATAAGGAGTTAGAACAGATTGTCTCCTTACTGCCCCATAACACTTTTTTTACTGTAACACCAACACTGATGTCCTCTGCTAGGCCTGCAGGCAGCATGAGCAGCACTGGATGGAGGTTAAGAGTTCAGATGTCTTCGCAGCTAGATTGTTGGGTACACAAGCCCAATGACTAAATTCTGTCTCAGAAAATTAAAATATTACATATGATTAATAAAAATGATATTTTAAACAAATGTCAGGCTTCTGAAAATGTTCTCAGTACCTGGTCTTGGTTCCGTTTTCATGAAATACTGCATCAGTGTGGCGTGGCTTGAAGGAGATCAGTCTGTGGTTCTGTTGGGATGTTCTGGAAGCCCAGGTTGCTTTAACAGTGGCCTTCGGGTCATCTACATTGTTGATTCTGGTGTCTCTCATCTTCCTCTGGACAATACTCCATAGATTCTCTGTGGGGTTCTGGTCAGCCCAGTTTGCTGGCCAATCAAGCACGGTATCACCATCGTCACTGAACAGGCTTTTGGTACCTTGGTGGGCCGGTACCAAGTCCTGCTGGAAACTAAAATCAGCATCTCCATTAAGCTTTCACAAAATGCTCTAAATTTCCTGGTAGATGGCTGCATTGACTGTGGACTTCAGAAAACCCATTGGACCAAAACCAGCAGATGACAAGGCACCCCAAATCTTCCCTGACTGTAGAAATTCACACTGGATGTCAAGCAACGTGGATTCTGGCCTCTCCGCTCTTCCTGCAGACTCAGAGACCTTGATTTCCAAATAAAATCAGAACTTTAATTTAATCTGAAAAGTGGACTTTGGACCACTGAGCAACTATCTGGTTCTCTTCCGTCCAGGTAAGACACTTGTAGCCCATGTTGCGTCAGTGCGTAGCAGTTCTTGATGTGCTGACTCCACCCTAAGTCCACTCCTTTAGAAGCTCCCCCACATTCTTGAGTGGATTTTGCTTGACAATCCTCTAAAGGCTGCAGTAATCCCTGTTGGTGGTGCACCTTTTGCTGCAACACTTTTTCCTTCCACTCAATTGTCTATGAATATGCACTGTAAACCCCAATTCATCCATGACATAAAATTTTATTGTGAAGTCAACACAAATGTTCAAGACTGTCAACGTGACATAAATATTTTATGTTTACTTGACTCAAATACCCATCTCTTGTGAAGTTGACATAATTTTTTTGTGTTAAGTCAACAATTTAGGATTTTTGAGTCAGTTTTAGTATAAGATTTTAAGGCAAGATACCCTAATTAGTTTTTGGCCAAATAACATCAGAAAGACTGTGCACTTAGCATAGTTTTCTAGTTGAATTAACAAATAAAAATGTTGTAATTATATGAACTGAATGTTTTTACGTTCATGTGACAAGTAATAACTTTACTGTTAAAGAACGGGAAAAAATAATGTTCACTGAACATAACAAAAACATATGATTACTACAAGAGTTTGAGTGTTATGCTGAACACAAAAAATATTTACTGTCTTAACATAAAAATGACAGTTTCATGGGTTGTCTTTTTCCAACTTATTATTTTTTAGTACACATAATGTATTAAAGATCTGCCACACCAACGTTACATTTAATGGAAGAGTACAACTTCCATTTCTTTGTTTGTGTAACTTAAACCTTTTCAGTAGAAACAAAACCCATGTGTGCAGTGATATTAACAATACAATTTAAAAGTTTTATGTTAAAACTAGTAAACTAGTAAAATTATCTTCTTTGGTTGAGTTCATCCTAAGACTGTGAAGATGCTGGTAGACTTTCGGGGAACACCACCCCCACACACACCCCTCACCATCCTCAACAACACTGTGTCTGCTGTGGACCTCTTCAGGTTCCTAGGCACCACCTGACCTGATATGGTCTTCATAGACACTGTTCGAAAGAAGGCCCAGCAGAGACTGTACTTCCTGAGGCAACTCAAGAAGTTCAACCTTCCACAGGAGCTGCTGGTCATCTTCTACACTGCCATCATTCAGTCTGTCCTGTCTTCATCCATCTCAGTGTGGTTTGGATCATCCACAAAACAAGACAGGTCCAGACTGCAACGAATAATCAGAGCTGACCTTCCCTCCATCCAGTATTTACTTATACAAGTCCAGGGTCAGGAAAAGAGCTGCTAAAATCTCTGCAGACCCCACACACCCTGCACATGAAATGTTTAGAGCCTTACCTGAAGGCCGCCACACAGTGGACAGTAACTCAGTAAGTATAAAAACAGACAACATCTTAAGTGTCCTGATGATTCCTGTTAGCCTTCTGAAAGAGGAGGAATAGGATCAATGCCTAAGGGGATGACTTTCTGGCCTAGCGTTATGAGTGTTAATGCACATCACTGTATCAAAAACAAAACTGAAAAATAAAATTCTAAGTCACAATCTAGTCCAAAACCAACAATTTAAACGGTTGTAAAGGTGTTGACAGTGGATAACTTCATATATTTGGATATTGTCAGACTGCTTTGATCCCCATGTTGATGCTACTGCTAAAAGCTTTCCTCAAAGACTTTTCATTCTGAGATATAAATTATTTTAATGTTTAAACTGAGATAATGACATCATAAATTTTGTTTAATTTCTGTATTACTGTGTGGTTTGGAAACAGACTTTGTAGATTTCAGTGAGGAGTCACTTTAAGACATTTAATAGGCAGGTCTTTAGCAAGGCTTTATTGGATTGCCAGGATCCCTCCAGTATCCCTCTGGCTGCCATTTCAGAAGTATTGTCTGCGTGAAAAACAAAAGGTTTCTCTTTTGCTGCCAATCGGATTCTGATAACAAGATTATCAGTGTAATTCACTTCACCTGTCAGTGTTTATAATGTTATGGCTTATTTATTTATTTTTTGGTAATAGTTATAGTAAAGGGAAATAGCATAAAACGTATGAAAGAAAAAGGTTATTTTGAAAGAAATCCCGCGCATTTATCTAAAGTTATATTTTCATGCGGGCACCAATAGGTAACAGAGGAGTCTGATGACGATTGGTCTGATCCTGCCGCTGACAGCCAATCAAGGCTAACTGAACACTATCATCTAAAATAATGTATTTGGTTATTCTGTAAACTAAACCTATGGGCTAAACTAAGGTTCTTGACTATAAACTAACGTTAGTTTCATTTGACGAGATAACTGGCGAATATGTTGTCAGAAGTGGTTAGCTAGCAAGTGAATGTAAACGTCCTGTTGACCCTTGAAAGTAACGTTAAGTTTAAACTTGACATAACGTTAGACTGACGAGACTGTTAAAAACTACAAGACACGCTACTGTTAATTATTTTTTAAACGGTAACGTTATATTGTGAAAATGAGTAAGTAACGCTACAATTCGGTAATTCGGGCTCTTGAGCCAGCTAATGTTAGCAAGAAACAATATAAATGCACCTGAACCATGTAACATTAACCTGAGAAACATGTAGCTTTCAACAACACGAATTTAAAAGAACGGATAAGTTACAGATACTTTGTGTGAACACTTGTGCAGCGTTTAGCATTCCTGCTGAGAATGGCAGCCATGCCAGGAGGTGATTAATATAGGTAACTGTAACTCTCAGAAGGCTTAACGTTACATTTTCTGCTTCATAATGCAGCCACATCGTTATTAGACACCTTACTATAGACTACCCATTAATTACCTCATATTTTGGTTGAAACTCCAGAAATGCTACTTTTACTCAGTCTAAAGAACCATTCATGGCTCTAAACATTCACAAAATGTATAACGTTACGCAGAGTAATGTATCACTATTAATGAACCCCATAGATAATATTATATTGTATTTAAACAGTTTTTGGACACAATTCATGCAAAACATGTTTCTATAACAATAAGTTAAATACAAATAACATTAAAGTTACACCTTTACTGTTTTTGTGACAATAAATGTTGTATTTGTTTACTGTTTAAACCAAAATGCCTGAAGGCTTAATGGTTTAGATGTTATTGCCTGATGTTACCTAATTAAATTAATTTTGTTAGTGTGTTTCACTGGGTGAGGTTTAAGAAACCTTAAATTGCATAGCATTGATGTTATCTAAACCTCGCTTGAATTGTTTTTTTACAGCCTTACGGTATTATTCAAAATGCAACAAAGGGAGATGTCAGTTTTAAATCGGACCAGGTACAATTAAAACACATTGTACCTAAACCTGTCAAATGTGGACTATATGATGTCAGTCAAAGTAAATCTTATTTGAAACACATTTTAAGAATTGTAAATCCACACACAAAAGTATTAAACCATAATGAGTTTTTTGTTAAATAAAATATTCAGGTGTATTTTGAAAGACATCCAGCACATTAGGGGCTGTAACTACTTTTCAATTGGCTGACATACATGAGTTTTTAAAGTGCACCTTTTCTTTCTTTGCAGAAAGGACTGAATGTGTTTTCACCCTTCGTCCATTAGAAAGATAAACTGCTTCCCAGATTGAGCATACATAATCTAATGGTAAGTGAAGCAGTTACATCAGAGTGTTTCGATTCCTGAACATTATATTTAAAGACTATGTTAGAGTAGACATGGTCTGTGTCACATATGTGACAATGTTTTGACTGTGGTAGTTAAAGCTACACATGGTCACATTTGTTTGAGTGCATAATGATCATCAGGTACTTTTTGGTTTTCACTGGCTCAGTCATTCTCTTCCTGCCTTTACATCATATGGATGATGAAACACACCAAACAATCCATTTAGCTTTTGCAGTGGTCCAAAAAATGAAGTGGTAGAAGTGCAAGCGACCATTGCAACAGCTTCTCTGAACTACTGTCTTCACTGTTTCAGCTAGGATTTTTTTACAGTAGTGGTGGAAAAACATCTATGTTTAGAGGAAACTGGTTCCAAAAATGGCTGGAAGCACAGCCTTTTAAACAAAATAAAAAATTACAGACGCAACCTATGCAAATCTGGATGCCTAGAGGTCAAAATAAACAGTGATAGGAGGAGCAGAGCCAATCCTGATGCAGCTTCACCACGTGCTTCCCTTAAGCGGCCTTGACATACAGAAGTTAAGTATCTGCCACAACTTCCTAAGGGGGAAACACTGGATACTTTGGAAGTCTTCAGATTGGACATGTTGAACAAAATGGATGAAGACATTGATTTCACACTGACAGGTATGAACATGAGCAAGACCTTTGCTGCAAGAAGGCTTGAGATTGTAAATTCAAGTCCTTCTGTGCAGCATCTTCAAGAAAGATGGCCAGCTCTTCTCCAGGAACACCAGGTACATAAAGCTGTAGAACATGGTTGAATTCAGTTTACTTGTCATAATATGCTTATTCACATTATTTAAATCCGTCTCAGAGCTTCAAAAACTGGTCTCGAGCACTACATAATGTGTGTGTTCATTTAAATTATATGTTTTTGATTTAAAGGGGGAATGATGAATGAGACAACTGGAGAGACTGAATCAGAATAAGGCTGCAGGTCCAGATCATGTCAGCCCTAGAGTCCTGAAGGCCTGTGCAGAGCAGCTCTGTGGGATTCTGCAGCACCTCTTCAACCTTAGCCTGGCCCAGAAGAAGGTTCCGGTGTTGTGGAAGACCTCCTGTCTTGTTCCGGTACCAAAGAAAACTCACCCATCAGTCCTCAATGACTATAGACCTGTTGCCCTGACATCCCACATCATGAAGGGCCCAGAGAGACTCCTGTTGGCCCACCTGAGTAAGCAAACAGTAAACCATCAGGACCTCCTTCAGTTTGCTTATCTCTGTGGAGTTGGAGTTGAAGATGCCATCATACACCTGCTTCAACAAACCCACTGTCATCTGGACAAAGCCAGCAGCACTGTGAGGATCATGTTCTTTGATTTCTCCAGAACATTTAATACAATCCAACCTGGTTTTCTTTGTCAGAAACTCCAGAAGACTCAGGTGGAGGCCTCAACAATCTCCTGGATTAAAGACTACCTGACAAACAGACCACAGTTTGTGAGACTGAAGGGTTGTGAGTCTAACCAGGTAGTCAGCAGCACAGGAGCACCACAGGGGACTGTACTCTCACCATTCCTTTTCACTCTGTACACCTCAGACCTCCAGTACAAGACAGACTCCTGTCATCTGCAGAAATACTCGGATGATTCTGCAGTCGTTGGTGGATCATAGATGGACAAGAAGCTGAGTACAGGAAGGTGGTGGACCACTTTGTGGCATGGTGTGGAAACAATCATCTCATTTTGAACGTGACTAAAATAAAGGAGATGATTGTAGATTTTAAGAGAAACAGGAATAAGTCAAAAACTATTTCTATCAGGGGAGAAGAAGTGGAGGTGGTGGAGGAGTATAAATACCTCGGTGTTCACCTGGACAACAGACTAGAGTGGAGATGCAACTGTGAAGCCATCTACAAGAAGGGACAGAGCAGACTGTACTTCTTGAGGAAGCTTAGGACCTTCAGTGTTTGCAGCAAGATGCTGCATATCTTCTATAAGTCTGTTGTGGAAAGTCTGATCTCTTCTCCATCATCTGCTGGGGAAGCAGCATCAGAACCAGGGACTTAAAAAAGCTCAACAAGCTGATAAAGAAGGCTGGTTCTGTTCTGGGGACTCCTCTGGAACCTCTGGAGATCATTGTGGAAAGAAGGATTCTTCATGAAATGAAGAACATTATGGAGAACCCTGAGCATCCTCTTCATGAGACTGTCCTACAACAACAGAGTGTCTTCAGTCAGACACTTCTTCAGATCTGCTGTAAGACGGAGCACTACAGGAGATCCTTCCTGCCCACAGCCATCAGCATCTACAACGTCTCTTTGAAGAAACCTTCATAATATGAGCTACAACAACATTTAATTTCCCTTTGGGATTAATAAAGTATTTTTGAATTGAATTGAATTGAATTGAATTGATTGAGGCCACTTTGTTTTCATCAGGTCTGTACAGAATATCAGTGAATCACCAACCAGAAGCTAAAGACTGAACTGTATGCTTCATTGGACAGTCACACAAACAGTTTGCTGGCTTTAGCCTGAGGGATGCAGGGGAAATCCGATCAGTTCCCAGAAGATCTCATCAGTTTTAAAGACATACTCTGAGGTAAATCTTTGTCAAGTATTAAGTAGATCCTAATAATTGCAGTTCTCCATAACTACATAACAGAGCTGGTGGAGGGTTGGGGACCTTTCACGCCTTCCATTTCCATTTGAGGATGCCCCACAGATGCTTAATAGGCTTTAGATCTGGAAACATGCTTGGCCAGTCCATCACCTTTACCCTCAGCTTCTTGAGCAAGGCTGTGGAGGTGTGATTGGGATCGTTATCATGTTGGAATACTGCCCTGCGGCCCAGTCTCCAAATGTAAGGGATCCTGTTTTGCCGCAGTATGTCACAGTACATGTTGGCATTCATGGTTCCCTAAATGAACTGCAGCTCCCCTGTGACAGATGCACTCATGTAGCTCCTGCTTTACTATAGGCAAGATGCACTTGTCTTTGTACTCCTCACCTAGTTGCCACCACACACGTTTTACACCATCTGAAGTAAATAAGTTTATCTGTCTCATCAGACCACAGGACATGGTTCTAGTACTCCATGTCCTTAGTCTGCAAAGGAGAGGCTTCCTTCTGGGACAACAGCCATGCAGACCAATTTGATGCGGTGTGCTCTTTATCTAGAGCAACAATTCTTTTTTTTTTCCAGATCCTCCGAGTTCTGTGGTACGAGGTGCCATGTTGAACTTCCAGTGACCAGTATGAGGGAGTGTGAGGGTGATGACACTAAATGTAACACACCTGCTCCCCATTCACAACTGAGACCTTGTAACATTAACACTTGCCAGCGATTTGGAGATTAATGTCTGTGTGTTGTTATTTTGAGGGGACAGTACTGTTATACAAGCTGAACATTCACTAGTTTGCTATTATGTAAAGTGTCACTTTTTTAGTAGTGTTGCATGAAAAGATCAAACCAAATATTTCCAAAAATGGCAGGGGTCTACTTCATTCTGTCACATACTGTGTATAGATACGTAGAAAAGTTTTTAAAAAAGGGTTGGTATTTTAGCATTTCATTGTCTTTTCCATGTTTTTCACTACAGCAAACACAAAACATCATTGTTGACCGGGTTGCATCTCTTCGGTGTCTACCACTGCATCTTCAAGATGACACAGAGCTCTTCTACACCTGTAAGGTGAACTAATATACTATTTACTTGAACAAGCAATAGTAGGATTAGCATTTATCTGAAAATGTATGAAACCCAAAAAACCTTTTCATACAGGTTAGTGCAAATACACAATGTAAGTAAACTTCAAGTGATTAGGATCTAACAGTGACGCTGATTTTGAGTTTATTATCAAGTATTGTTTTCATGTTCGAAGCAACACAGAATAAAAAAGAAAATGTTGTGCATATTGTACAAACCATAACAAGATATTAAAATTTAACTGCAGATTAACCCTTTCTGAAAATCCTTTGACACTAAATCTACCATATAGAGAATTTTAGTTGGTTTTGGTAACATTTGAACAAAGACTTGAGTAGATCTAGATGTTTTTTTCATTTATTTCTGAAACCTACTGAGTGACTGACTTCTGAATTGTTCATTCTCATACTACTCTCCAATTTTGCATTATTTGCTGTTATTTCAGCTTTTAACTTTGTTCTCTCTTTTCTCTTCCTAGAAGCTACACCTGGCCTGACTCTGTGTCTACCTGTGACACCTTTCTGGAGAGGGGAATCGTCCGAGCTTCTGCTGGCAACAACTTAATGCTCACCTTCTACCAATGATCCACATAGCCCTGTCTTTTAGTGTTTAACCCTTTCTCTCTCCTAGACATGGCTACTGACTGAGCTTCTACTGTAACTAACTCTATGTGATCTCTTTCAGACTCTAACCTTGAAAACTGGATCAGAGTTTATCTGTTCTTTCTTTCTAGATGAAACGACTAAAGGAGCTACATCCATTAACATTTACTTTTCCTTCCCATAGAAAGTACTCCTGGATCAGTGCTTCTTTGTTCTCTTTGTGTCTCTGCTCTGTTCTCTCAAACCTCCAGTCGGTTGTGGCAGATGGCCGCTCACACTGAGCCTGGTTCTGGTTCTGCTGGAGGTTTCTTCCTGTTAAAAGGGAGTTTTTCCTCTCCACTGTCACTACATGCATGCTCAGTATGAGGGATTGCTGCAAAGTCAACACCAGTGACTGTCTACTGTCTCTACATGCTCATCCAGGAGGAGTGAATGCTGCAAGTCACTGACTGGATGCAATCTGCTGGGTTTCCTTAGATAGAAAAACTTTTTATCCAATTTGAATAAATAACTGAATCTGACTGAACTGTTCAATGATTACGATTAATTGGAATGTATGAACCTGACTGTTGTGAAGAACCTTGAGACGACATGTGTTGTGAATTGGCGATATATAAATGAACTGAATTGAATTCATAAGTTGAACAGAAGCAAACTTTTGTCACATCAGTGGATGTTCTGAAAACATTCCAGTTCTCTGGGATGTATGGGGGATTTCTTTTTTTAGATTGAAATGTGAATGGTCTACAAATTTTGAATTGTTGTAATGAGCCACACACAAGCCTAACTGTATTTGACGATTTAAGATAAAATCATTTGAACAAAGACAACGAAATCCAGAGATTAACAAGATCAAATAAGTTTTACTCTATGTAAATTTGTGATATAAAAGAGTTCAATGAGTGTTGCTATTAAAAATGTTTTTTTAAAATGGTTCTGACAAGGCTTTATTTCATCACAGCTATCACTAGAGATTTTCACGAGAGGTTTGCATAATGCTCTTCCCATCTATATGTTTGGGTCCTTTTGGGTATTCTGATAGCTCAGAAAACTCAAAAAACACGTTTATTTGGCTTTCATTTTTATGACTAATGTTTAGTTATGGACACTCTACTGATACTTTAGTAACATAAAACAATGAAATAATGTCTAGAACACAAATATTGTTTTCTGTGACAGACTTGTGAGCTGATAAACACACAAAGATCAGATGACATCCATTAGAGAAATGTAATTGTAAATGTATAATATTTTTCAGGAGGGTGAAGACCAAGGGTCTACCATTAAGAAATCTGCTGCCATTGTGTCCATTATTGGTGACAGCGAGGATATGAACACGGTGCCATTCCATCCTCAAGAAGTCAAGGTCTTTCTCCAGGAGCAGGTTGTTTTGCAAGGGACTAAATGCTGGCCAGATGCAATAATGCATTTATATGGCTTGCTTAATGTTATCCAGGCTAAATATCCAAAAGCAATGACCTACACATTTGAGTTTATTAAGAAAGTCCTCCTGAATGTAGATGGCGAAAAACCCAAACCAAAGACACTGTCTTTAAAACATAAGCTGTAATGTACAAAGGCAGTGTCACAAATGAATTAAAGGTCTGTTGAGGTTAGAAGTGACCCAGGTCATGGTTATACAGCAAAAGTTCAAAGCAACAAACAAAAGGCCCACTTATCCCCCATTTAACAACACAATCCTTGTTTCCATAGTCATTGTTTGCAAAGAAACTCTTGTAAATGCTCACAGTTGGCAATAGATGGTCATTTAGACCACCTGATCCTATGGTTTTCCAATGACTAGTTAAAACAGCCAGAAGCACTAACAAACCATTTGGATGGATCATGGTTACTTGTACCTAATTAAAACTAAACAGCTACCATTCAGTCAAGCAAAAGAAGCTCTTCTGATGAGGGACGAAAGGTCTTCAAGACACCTTAACCAATCCAGTTGATCCTTTAAATAAGCAAGTAGGAAGTGTTTGAGTGTTACTTTACATAATTTGTCCATCAGAGAAACAAAGTGACTGCAGATTTTAGCAGATATGTGGCTTGGTGGATAGTAATGTTCATCTGTTGCAGACTAATGAAGACCCACAGTAGGCATTATGTATCCGTACATGTGTGTTCTGACCAGCTTAAGTTGGGTAATTGTTTCAGACAAACGGGTCTTATTTTCTATGGCCCAATATGTGTGACACATTCATTAGCGCGCACACTTTTGTAAAAGCACATATTGTATTGTGAAGAGAAAATATACATTTGAGCTAACAAAAATGAGTTGTTTGCTAAACTCTATTTCTGCACTTGCCACTCAGTGCCTGTGCAGAACTCCTTCTCCGTGCTCGCTGACTTCTAACTCTGAGAGTCTACTTTTAACTCCGTTCTCGCTCAACTTGTCACAGCTTTACAGTGTGCCGCAAAAATCAGTCGATCACCGGCTCAGAGAAGGTAAACCTGATTGGCTGTTTGGTCTCCAATTGGTTGCTAGCTTCCAAGAAAAAGATGGAGAGAATTTGGATGGCACAATGCATTCTGGGTGTTGATTACATCAGATGCAAACAGGTAGTATTTTTTTGTTATACTAATTAAAGTCAGATTTTGCTAAATGTTTTGGTGTAAAATGGTGGTCATAATAGTTTAATTATCTCCCAAGCCTGGTCAATGCAAGGACTCATCCTTTTTTAGTTGTCCTTGGTTAGACTAATTAATACACAAAACAATCATACTTTCTTAATTACCAAAAAAAAAAGAGAATACTAGCGCTGGTCAACTTGAGCGCCTTCGCTTAGGAATTTGTCCCATATTGTGCCATAATTTTCTTTTTTCTATATTTTCTATTTTTTAGGTTTGTTTTAATTAGAAACTTATATTTATTGTTTAGCTTTTTTTAAGCAGAGCGCACAGATATTTATGTTTGTTGTTTATTTCCATCATTGAGGTGTTATATTGTTGTTACAATCTGCTAAATAAAATAGATACAATTTAGAATATAGTGACCTAATGTTTTTTTTTATTTTTATTACATAATTATAGATTAGTAGTGAGAATGTAGAGATAACATGGGAGTTTGTATAAACAACTAAATGTTCTGATATATAACAATTTATTTCCTTCTATATAACTGTTAATGTGTCCATTTCTGTAATATATATTTAATTTTGAGGTGTTTCCAAAATGTTTTAAGAGTTACTTTAGATAAGTGAATTGCTAGCAGTATTAACATAATGCTTTTAGTAGTTGGTGTATGTTCAGAACAGTAGTTCACATTAAGGTTTGAGTATATACATTTGAATTTGAGTTGTTAAATTGCCTATAATAGTTTTTACACTTCATTAAATAAAGTTTAGGTTAAAAACACAAACATTTTGTGTCCTCAAAAACCATTAATAGTTCCGGTGTAAATATTAGATATTTAGTGTAGAAAGCATGAAATATATTGGTCATAAATTAATTGTAAAACTTTTTAAAACAATTGAATAGTTTTTATGTAACTCTACTAAAAAGACATGGGTCCAAATGGCAGAAAACATCCTCTAAACAAGTTCAACTAAATGTGTAAGATTGACTTAATTGTAATATTACGTTGAGCATAACAAAAAAAGTTATTTTGTAGCATTTTCTTTTGTGTCTAGAACACTGATTTGATTGCGTTGTAAAACCAAAACTTTTTAAGCTTAACGTACACAATAAAATGCCTTAAACAACATGAACAATTTGGTTCAAAGGTACAATCCCAAATGTGTCATCATAGAGCAAAATATTGTTAATTGCACAAAAATAAATACTTGTTGCAGACTGAATATATTAATGTTAGGCTGACTATAAGAATTCTGTTTAGTGAAATCAATGTGTTTGTGTTGAAGAGATATTAATACATTTATATATAATGGCTCAAAAGGTTTGTGTTATGTCCACTAGATATTCCCACTTAAATGACATACTATTACAATGTTAGTAAAACAAAAACTATTTTATCATTTGACTGAAAAAAACTGTTGAGCTGACAGAAATCTCCGTCAGACAAGGGTCACATTAAACATTTAATTTGTGTTGGTTGCATTCATAACTTTCATGTTACCGTACTCAAAGGTTTTGTGTGCAAGCTGTTTCCAAAATTATTTTGAGTAGAGTGAGCAAATTTGGATTTAGCTGAACAATGAAAAATTTTGTGTTCATTTAACCTAAAAATAACAATTTATGTACGTAAAATATTAGTTTATTACACATAATTTTGTTTGTGTTCAATAAACACTTAGTGAAAGTGTAATTTTTATGTCATATGAACTATTCAATTCATTTCAATCCAGTTTATTTATATAGCTCCATATCACAACTTGTCGTATCAAGGCTCTTCACAAAGTCAGTTCAGTCCAATCATCCAGGTTCCCAGTCAGGTTTATACATTCCAGTTAATCATAACTATTGAACAGTTCAGTCAGATTCAGTTATTTATTCAAATTGGATAAAACGTTTTTCTATCTAAGGAAACCCAGCAGATTGCATCCAGTCAGTGACTTGCAGCATTCACTCCTCCTGGATGAGCATGTAGAGACAGTGGACAGTCACTGGTGTTGACTTTGCAGCAATCCCTCATACTGAGCATGCATGTAGCGACAGTGGAGAGGAAAAACTCCCTTTTAACAGGAAGAAACCTCCAGCAGAACCAGAACCAGGCTCAGTGTGAGCGGCCATCTGCCACGACCGACTGGAGGTTTGAGAGAACTAAACATTTCCTGTTGATGTGACAAAGATTTAAATGCTCAAAAAGCACAAATTATTTTGTTCTGTAATTAAAAATAGTTATGTTGAGTTGACATACATTTCCAGTCAGATAAAGATCATGTGACATGATGATTTTGTGTTTGGTGTACTCATAACTTTTATGTTACTGTACTGCACTAAACTAAAATTTTTGTGTGCAAGCTGTTTCCTAAAATATTTTGAGTTGAGTTGAGTGAATTGGGGTTTACAGTGTGCTTGGATACAGCAGCCTGTGAACAAACAGCTTCTTTGGCAATGACCTTTTGTAGGTTCCACTCCTTCTCGAGGGTGTCCATTACTGTCTTCTGGACACCTGTCTAGTCAGCAGTCTTCCTCATGATTATGTCACATACTGACCCAGACTGAAAGAATTGTTTCCCACCCGTCTTCAGAAAGTTTCAGGGTGGAATAGTTATCAGAAGTTTCGGTCAGCACAGAGAGGAGTTACCATGCCTCCCTAATACACTGCCGGCTTCTCACGATACAGACAAAAAACACTTGCAACCTTTAACCTGGAATAATAAACACTCATTGTTATAATACTAGAGGCTACTGTTAAGGTTTGTTCTATCAAAAGCATAACTAAAAACTCCTAATAAAAATCAATCTATAAGCAGCAAAGTCCCAAATATATCTTAGCTTTAGCTACTAATGATAAGCCATTTATATTTCCACACTTCTCAATGTCAGTAATTTGTGCCTAATTTACACCAGTAATTTTTTTAAAGTCCAATGTAAATAACGGCGAGGAACCTCTGCCTCTCAAACGGACCCTTGTTTTTCTGTCCCTTCTGCTCATACAAGACAGCAGAAAGGCATTATGTGACTAACCACATGAGGAATCATGCAACAGTGAAACATAAAGGTAAAATCCGATAAATCCATATAAATCTAACATCTGATTACTACAGACATTATGTCAGAGCAATTTACATCAAAACCTATCAAAATTCAGTTTAAGACAATGTTCATACTGTAAGAGTAGCAGCATCTTATTTTGCAATTAAAATCCCCTTGCAGTTTGAAATATAGACTATTGACTTTGTTGCTGGTCGAACTGGAATTTATGCAAAAAATAATTTCCACAGTTTTAACCTTTTTTTCTTAAATATCCTTTACTACATGGGTTTAACAGGTTGTAATTTTCTCTCTCTCTCTCTCTCTCTTGGCTAAATGGAAAACTGTCACTTTAAGATAATATGTGGAAATATTTATTCATCCATTCATTTTCTATACCCGCTTCTTCCACACTGGGTTGCAGGGGAGCTGGTTCCTAGCTCCAGCGGTCTATGGGCGAGAGGTGGGGTACACCCTGGACAGGTCGCCAGTCCATCTCAGGGCAACACACAGGACAAAAAATTAAACACACACCCATTCACGCCTAAGAAGAAGCCGGAGGATCCACACATGCACGGGGAGAGCATGCAAACCCGACCAGGAATCGAAACGAGGACCTTTTGCTGCAAGGCAACAGTGCTACCAACTGCACCACTGTACAGCCCCATGGAAATATTTGTTTTATTATATCTTAATGCAAACATAATCAGAATAACAGATAACTAGTTTAGCAGTCTCAAATCAGTCTGCAAATGCCTGAAGTAACTTTAAAGAAGCTTAGTGCCAAGTCAGATGTTCACGTATCTCACTGAAGTAAAGACGGATACTTTCTTCTTCTGTGTTGAGGGTTCTCTGTCCAAGTCCCATTGGGAGGGAACAGGGATTAGTTCAGTAGTGGGTTTGTTTCTGTTCTCACCTGCACTTTTGCTACAAGAAACTAGTTTTGGAGGCTGTCTTTTAAAATGACTATTGACTAGGTTGCAAATCTTTAACATCAAGAAAAGTAATAAGTTAGTGAAATTAATAAAGACTTTAAGTCCTCATTTGGTGATGTGTTTCATTGATTTTTAAGGGACTTTAGCAGGAAACTCATTTTAGATATCAGGACCATTAGAGGTTGTGTGGCAGATGAATCGAAGTGTATCACTGTGATTTTACACCAAGAAGTGGAGGGGCAGCCATGCTTGTCAGGGAAATCATCCCCATTATACCATCAAAGTAATATCAGATGTAGGTTTGGATTTCTTTCTCCCTTAATAATAAAAACTTTCATGTCAAAACAGCATTTTATGTTTACTTGTGTTGTCTTTGACTAATATTTAAATTTGTTTGACGATCTGCAACACCTAAGTGTGACAAACATGCAAAAAATAAGTAATCAGGAAGGGGGCAAATACTTTTTCACACTACTGTATAGCAATGGCTTCAGCAAACGTTCAACATAGAGAGCAAAGATTTTTACAACTTCCAAATACACAGAACTGCTTCCGATTATCTGTTTCTACCACATCCATTAAGGAAAGGCCCTATTTCCAAGATCTACTATAAACTCTCACAATTAGACTACAGCCACACTGGAGCACCTGAAGGATGTTTGGTGCAATGAACTAGATGTTAACATGACTGAGAATCAGTGGCCTAAAGCACAGGAACAGGTTCACACCACTTCTATCTGTTGTAGACATGGTCTACTACCATTTAAAGTACTGCTACACTGGTTACATTTGTCCAAATTGAAGCTGTCCAAGATCTTTCTTGGAGTAAACTCGATGTGTAATCTTTGTGGCCAGGCTCCTGCTTCATTGTTGCAAATGTTTTGGACATACAGTCACTTATTAGACCAAAATATTTAAAACATTACCTGAAATTATTAACACGTGACTCCTCCTGGATCCAGTAATGGCCCTGTTAGGTGTATACATAATTAAAGATTTAAGCAATAAACAAATGAATATTTTGAGTTTGTGACATTGTTACTAAGGTAACAATGTCTTTAGGAAAACAAAGCTCCTCCATGCCTCCCAGCTCTAATAAGGGATGTAAAATAAAATAAACCTTTCTCATAGAGGTCACTTAAAGTTGTTTTAATCTATTTTAAACCCTTCATAGATTATTATGCAAACTGTAATAGGCACTTAACCCAGAGTTACCTACTGATCTGTGTATCGGTATGAATGTTGAGTGCGGCTAGATTAAAGTTTCTCTGCTGTAAAAGGGCTTTGAATGGCACCCAGCATCATGAAAGCACCAAACCAGAGGCCTTTCTAACTCCACCAGTGTTAATCTGATGTGTCTCTGGGACCTCCTCTGTGTCTGCTGAGCTGGACTCACTGCTCTGACTGTCAGCTGCTCCAATTGCTGCCTGATAACACTGTCAGTCCATTCATGAAGCTCTCTAGATGCTCCTGCCTCCTGTAACCCTAACTCCCTTTGGCTCCTGAACTGTTTGTCAGTCTTTAATAATAAAATAACTCAGAATAATTGAAACACGGGTTTCAGGATTTCTCACTCACATTCACACACCCGGCCCTGATAACTGAAGCTGAAGCACATTCAGTGCTTCAACAACCAGCTCTGTGTTGTTAAAAACCTGACAGTCAGGCTTTCATCCACAGCTGTCACAGATTCAGCTAATCAGATCACAAGAAGCTCAAACATTTAGCCAATTATCAGAGATCAGCAGTAATGTAATATTAAAGCACAATGGACACACAGAATTAAAAAGGGGTGTGGACCTTAAAACAGCGAGGGTCTGATCTTCAAAGATTCCACATAGGGAGGGCTAAATTGCTTGTGTAAAAATAAAATTGCACGTGCAATAAGTGGGTGTGTTGCAGGTGATCTACAAAGACTGTGTTGTAGAAAAATTAGTTTTTACCAAGACAAAGATTGATGATTGTCACTTAGAATCAGCTTTATTTTAATCTTGCAAGAGAGAAGGATTTTACAGCATTGGAGATGCGCTCAGTAGTGCTGCCAAATCGTTCTGCCTGGACAAAGCAAAGGTTCTCCTAGAAGCTACAACAGTTTTCAAGGTAACTCTCATGAGACCTGTTGTCCTAGACATAATCTTAACAGTGTGGCGTACATATTATCTCACCCAGCTGCAAGCAGAAGGCTGAGAAACCATTACTCTAAGACTAAATAAGAGAAGAATGGATCAACACTGAGGGGTTCTAATACTTTTGTCAGTTCCTGTAGAGAATCAAGGAGCAAATCAAGCAAGGCACTAAAAATTTCCATGACAACTGCGTGCACAATGGATAACAGGTGCAAAGGAGGCGCTGACCACCCTATTTAAATGAGGAAATTGCTACTGGCTGTTACTATAGAGCGTGTTGGAGAGCAGAGCAGCTGTAAAAGAAAGATGAAGTTGTCATGATGTGTGGAGGTGAAGTAGGACCAAACTGCATACAGGAGGATGGGGGCCGCATGGTGAGTAAAGATATGATTTTTAATAATAATAGAAAACAATAAACTTACAAACTGGAACTAAGACAAGGTAACAGACAGGAACTCAGAGAAGTAGAACTGGGGAATGTCAGGAGAGAATCCGTTGGAATGAAAACAGGAAGACATAAATGCTGAGGGGAGTGGATTATGGACCAATAAAATGGAGCTAATCAGAAGGAATCTGGAACAGCTGGTAGCACAGGAAGATCAAGCTAACTGAGGGGGAATGACTAATAAACACAAATGAGCAGGTAGTACAGATAGGTAACCACAACATATCTAAATGATTTGAAGCAAGAAAACAATGAGACTAAACTGGAGAACATAAACAAGGGGAAACCAGATCTATAAGGAAATTTAGACTGAACACAAATGTCCATTATAAAACCTAGAAAAGCTGACAGCCACTGGCAGACTTACATCAACATCCAGCTCTAAACATCTGTATTTACTTCCCCCACCCCCACGCTGTGAGAGCTTCTAGCTTCTTTCTGTGCACTTAATTGAGGGATATGACTCCTTTGAGCCAAACATGGCAACCAAGGTAGGCCCATAATAATGTTTTACAACATGAGTGGTCTTCATACAGAGCCGTTAAGGAACATCGAGGGAGAAAAAACAGTAAATAATCTGAATTGTACACAAGGGACGTAGAGGAAGGTTTTCTATTATTCGTTTTTGCTTGTATGTCCCTTTTGCTCCGATGGTTTTCAGCTCTCTGGTGGCTGTGGTTATAGAGCAGGGCCTGGAGAGGCCACAAGTACCCTGGTTCCAATCCTACAGCCTGCCATTCTAGGCCCAAGAGCAAGACCTTTAACCCCTGAATGCTCCCTGGGCGCCGCACACTACTCCGTAGGGGATGGGTTAAATGCGGACAATCATTTCTCTATTGTGAGATCAATAAAGTCTATATTTCTATTATTATTGTTCCTAGTTAGTAGGCTCAGCAGCTACTTCCCAGAGGCTGGATCTCAGCCAATAGGAGAGAAGCTGAGGTGGTGACGCTGGTCCAAAGACCGCCCCCTCTGTCTCAGTCCCGCCCCGTTCGTATTTACATTTCTTCCTCATGTTGAGGAGGAAAAGACAAAATGGCGACCAAGTAATGTAAAACAGAAAGATGGAAATAAATGGGCTCAGGGAAATCCGTTGAGTAAAAAAATACAACAGGGGTATATTAGAGGGGAAAATCTATCAGTGCTGAAGAAATAAAAGGACAGTAAGTTACTTTGAAAAATAATATATTTTTAATTAAAAAAAAGAAAAACGTTTTAAATATATTTGAGTGGTAATAAATTTGAAAGAAGTAAACAGCAAGAAATCAACTTGTATTAAATAAACAAAGGAAAAATATAGTTAAAAAATATGATTTGAAAATTAGTGGTTTAAATAAAAATAGTAGATTAAAAAAAAAAGAAAATATATATATATAAATAATTTAATAAATCTCTTCTTTTTATTATTTTGTTGCATTTAATGGTGCACACATTCATATTTCTAGCTACTTTTTGGCCCAGTAATCTTATTGATTCATTTATTTTTTTCTGTATTTATTCTTAGGTATGGCAGGATCGGTCCTCCATAAAGATTTACTATTCTGCTGAAAACTGCAGGACTTTCTGTATTTCCATTATTTAAATTCCTGATGTCCGATGATGAAGATATCCTGTTCAACAGCTAGTAGCAATTTGACAAACCAAACTTCCCCAATAACAAGCAGACAGAATAAACCAGAAGACATTCCCAGTGGAAAGGAACAGAACTCCTAAAGATTTTTCAGGACATGATGGCACCAATAATTGAATTACCAGTTCATGGCCAGCTGGTCATCTGCCCCACCAATCACAGCTCAGCACCTGCAAACTAAAAGGACCATACTCCCCAACCCATGAACCAACACCATCTGCCATTACAGAACCATTAAAAAGCCCAATTTCTATTCCCAGATTGTTCATTTACCTGAATGTGTCTCAGCCTGAGAATTTGCTGCTGGTCGCCCATCATTCCTCTGAGTGAGCTCAAACCCAAAGCTACTGCTTCAGGGTTTATGAAAGGATCTGAAAACATTTTAATCTCATCAAAGGCAGACGTTTTATATGAATGCAAATTCAGTTAATTTACAGCTCAATCAATTATGCCGCTGGAATGTCGTAATAAACACCTATTACCTATTAAAAGGAAGATATGGAATGATCTAAATAACTTTGTTGTGACACAGCTGAGATCTGTCCTCTGTATTTTAGAGGCTCACTCCTGCCTCAGACACACACCTTTCCAGGTACAGTCCCAGGTACCTGCTTGGATATGGTATGAAAACAATGAGGCTCAGAAAAACTTTAGCTTTTAGCGTTTATTTTAGTTTTCTGACGGTCACCGTAAAGAAATGAAGCAACACAGCTCTTCATGCTTGACCCAGATTTACCTGCTAACAACCAACATTTTCAAGCTTAACACATTAAAACCTGTGAAGATCAAAGGTGTACAGCTTCACGGTTTGAGATCAGACTGAGTCCCACCTGCAGATCTTTACTGATTTAAAACAGCGACATCCTCCGCAGCTATGAGACAGCGAGCCAGGTGTGAGCCAGGTGTCCCGTCTAAATCACGTTAGGTGTAAGTCAGATGTATCAGGTATCCATCAGTGGTCAGTCAGATGTGTCAGGTGTTGGAACTCTCCTGCTGCAGCATCAAGTCTACAGCAGCCTCCACGTCCTCCACCACATGGCTCGGTTCCAGCAGATCCGGGTCCAGTTTCCGGTGTTTGCAACCATGGAACATCATGTCTGAGACATTCTGATCACCAGGCAGTGGAGAGTCAGGGTTATACACACCTGTGCACACCTAGGAACAGGTAGAGGATCATTTTAACATCAACATCTCATTTTTACTGGGGTCATATATTACTTTCTACCTTCATGTAGGCAAGTCAAAATAAGAGAAATTGACGTAAAGAGAGCCCAGCAAAGATAATGTTCAAAAAGGTAAATTCTGCTAAGTTAACGTCTGTTAAAGTTAGGTCCGGTACACCATGGTATTGTATGGACCTGTAAGGTAGGATTTTTAGTTTAAAGTTTAATTCAAAGTTTGTAACAGGAAAATAAAGAAACAGAGATAAGAACAGTTACACAATATAAAAATATGTATTAAAACTATAAGTAAAACTATAGAAAGAAATTAATGAAAATTTTATAAAATAACAGATTTACAACAAATAAAAGGCTAAGCATAATATAAATGATACAACAATCCTTGGCCTTTATGGGTAAGCTGCAGGAAAAAAATATTTTCAGTGCGGATTTAAAGGAACGAACATTTTCTGAACATCTCTGGGAAAACAGAGAAAGCAGGCCTCAGGAGAGCTGATGGGTCTGCATGGTCCATACCTAACCTGAAATGCATTTTTAGTTTCTTATTTAGTTTCTTATAGACCAATAACAACATTTCTTTCACATACAAGGAGCCAGTGCTGGTTCTGATATAATCAATTTATGGATCATATCCTTGTGTTGGTCAGGACTTTGACACAGGGACAATTATAGACGCTGTTGCAGTGATCTAACATGGTAAAAAAAAAGCATGCAGCATTTTTTTCTGTTTCCTGTTTAGACAGGAAACCCTTTATTCTGGTGATGTTTTAGATGGCAGTAGACCAATTGATTGATGGTGCATTTAAAAATTGATTCAAGTCTGAGTCCATGCGACACCTAGGCTTTTTGCCTGCTCTCTAGTCTTTAGCGCTATAGAGTCAGTTGAGTTCTCATCTCTAACCTCACATTTTTGGGATCAAAAACAATGACTTCTATCTTTTCTACATGAAGCTGAGAACATTATGAAAACACCGACTTAATGACTGCAGTGGACCATGGTCAAGTTGTGGTAGAAATATATGCCATATCTTGAGTTAGTGGGATCATTAGATGTTGAATAAAATATTCCTGAGAATTGAGCCCTGAGGAACTCCACACATACTCTTTGCTGTGTTTTATTTATTTATTTTTTTAAACATGTTGTGGCCTTTCAGGCATACTGTATGGAGCAGAAGGTTGCATGGAGTTTGCATGTTCTCCCCCAGCATGTATGGTTCTCTCTGGCTTCCTCCCAATGATCCAAAGACATGCCTGTTAGGTTAACTGGTCTCTCTAAATTGCCCTTAGCTGTATGAATGAGTGTGTGCATGGTTGTTTGTGTGTTGCCCTGCGATGGACTGGCGACCTGTCCAGGGTGAACCCTCGCCCATAGACTGCTGGAGATAGGCACCAGCTCCCCCACGACCCACTATGGAATAAGCGGTACAAAAAAAGACTGACTGAGCTGACAGCATCTTAATTGTGTGATTAACTTAATTAATTCCAGATTCAATCCAGACGTTCCTCAAAGTAGGCAGGCCACATTGATGTTATGGTAACCTGTGTTTGTATGACCTTCAGCCATTTGCGGTAATTGTGTGTGTGTGTGTGTGTGTGTGTGCGCACGTGCGTATGTGTGATGGTGGGTAGGCATATGTGTAGAAAACAAAAGCGTGTTTGTGTTGAGTGGATGTGTTTAAGTGAGAGTTTGTCATCTAGTAGTGTACATTTGTAGGTGTGGCAAGAACGGTAGAAGGTCTGCAAACCACAGCACCTAAGAGCAACAAAGGATATGTAGACCTGGCTCCAGGAGGCAGCAGCAGTCTCAGGCAGCTAAACATAAAGCATCACCCCAGGGAAGCCATATACACGCACAGAAGTAGGTTGTCGGTGAGGCACAGGAGCAGCAGCCCCCAGGCCAAAGAGGCACAGAGCGAGACACGGGGCTTTGAGCCCCCCAACCCAGCCACACCACCACCCCCAGCCATGCAGGCCAAACCCAGGAACCGGGTCCCCCCGGCGGCCCAGGGCCCGCACCAACACCTGGCACCAAGCAGGAGAGACCCCTGTAGCTCCCTACACGTTGGGCAGGCAACAGCTCAACACAGACGTCAGAACCCAGAGGGACCACAGTAGGTAGGACACCTATTACCCGGGAGGCCAGTCTCTCAGAGGTCTAAATGGAGGGATACCCAACAGAACCCAGCACAGTCCCTGGGGCCCTCAACCAGCCCAACAGACCTCTGTAGGCCTTAGGCCACCAGATGGGTGCTTGCCACTCTGTGATGTGGCCCAAGCATCCCTCAACCCTGGGGGGCACCAGCATCTCCATACTCCCGGCACCCGATGTATTGAATCATTGGAAACCAAATTCAAGGTTGTTCTGTTGGTTTTTTCTACATTTTGATGCTTTTAAAACAGCTTTGCTGCTTAATCAAAGATAAATGGAATATATGAGATCCAAATTTTGTTTGTTCAATTCGATTTCTATCTATAGAAGATCTGATAAAGTTTTCCAAATTCATTTCAAGATATATTGTAGTCTAAGTTCCAGGTAATATTTATAAAGAATTCAGAGCTCCAATCCTTCTAAACGTTTAGCCTTTTGTAAAGTCTTTAAACTTACGTGTGGAGGCTTAGATGCCCATAAAATGCGGATATGATAGAATCTAAGTTTGGTCTAACTGGGATCATTGAAAAGATCTATTTTATTTTAGGGAAGATCATCATTTTAATTGCAACTCTTCTTCTCTTCCATTAATTTGAGCAATGGGATCAAATTTAATTGCGTCAGCTCATTAAGCCAGTTGATACCCAGGTACCTGGTGTTTCCATTCTGAAAAGGGGAGAGATGAATCTTAGAGGAGACGGAAAGGGCATTTAATTTGTACCAATTACTGGAGGAATCTGATATTGTTGAGAACTTATTTATTAGGATTATTGTCTTTCTTAGAGAGGGGTTTGCATTTTCCAGAAAGAGCAACACACCATCAGCATAAAAACACATTTTGTGGATTCTATCAGCTGTTTAAAATTTAAGGCGTTGTACTTTTAGCCATATGGATATAGGATCACAGTTTTCATCTGCTAGATCAGGGGTCTGCTACCTGCAGCTCCTGGGCCGCAAGTCTCTTTGTGGCTTCCTTAATGTATGAAATGATGAAATATTGCCCTGTTTTTTAGTTCTGTGCCCCCATGAAAAACCACTGGCCCCACCCTGCCCCCCCTGGTAAGTTCGGTCTAGAACCCCCACTGCTGACAGGTGCAACAAGTGTGATGGGAAGATGGAAGGTGGACTCTGAAGGACAATGAGGGAGAACAAGGCAGGGTATGGAAGTGTCTAGGAGAAACAGTAGTAGGTTTTTGACTGGTGTGTTCAATGAGATCTTACTGAGCGAGAAGATACCTGAGGAACGAAGGAGAAGTATGCTGGTACCAATTTTCAAGAGCAATGGAGATGTGTAGAAATGTGGCAACTACTTAGGAATGAAATTGATGATTCATACAATGAAGTTATGGGAAAGAGTAGTGAAAGCTAGACTGAGGTCAGAGGTGAGGATCTGTGAGCAGCGGAATTATTTCATGCCAAGAAAAAGTACTACAGGTCCAATATTTGCATTGTGGATGTTGGTAGAGAAGCACAGAAGGTCAGAGAGAGCTGCATTGTGTTTTTGTGTATCTATAGAAAGCTCATGACAGGGTGCTGAGAGAGGAGCTGATGTATGACGACATCTGGAGTAGCAGAGAAGTATGTCAGAGTGGAGCAGGACATGTATGAGAGCTGTGAGACAGTGGTGAGGTGTGCTGGAGGTGTGACAGAGGAGTTTAAGGTAGAAGAGGGACTGCATCAGGGATCGGCTCTGAGCTCCTTCTTGTTTGCTGTGGTGATGGACAGATTGACAGCTGTGGTTAGACAGGAATTTCCATGGACAATGATGTTTGCAGATGACATTGTGATCTAAGGTGAGAGCAGGGAACAGGTGGGGGAAATCTAGAGAGATGGAGGTTTGTCCTGGAAAGGAGATGAATGAAGGTTAGATTGAACAAGACAGAATACATGTGTGTGAATGAGAGGGACCCAAGATGTTACAGGGAACAGAGATAAAGAAGGGGAAGGACTTTTAAGTTATTAGGATCAATGGTCCAGAGCAACGGCGAGTGTGGAAAAGAGGTGAAGAAATGTGTCCGAGCAGGTTGGAGCGGGTGGAGAAAAGTGTCAGGTGTATTGTGTGATAAGAGTTTCAGCGAGAATGAAAGGAAAGGTGTAGAAGATGGTGGTGAGACCAACAATGTTTGGTTTAGAGACAGAGGACCTGAGGAAGAGACAGGAGGCAGAGCTGGAGGTAGCAGAGATAAAAATGTTGAGGTTCTCTTTGGGAGTGACGAGGAGGGACAGGGTCAGGAATGAGGACATGTTAGATGTGTTCGAGGTAAAGTCAGAGAGGCCAGAGTGAGATGGTTTGGACATGTACAGAGGAGGGATAGTGAGTTCATAGGTAGAAGAATGCTGATGCTGGAACTGCCAGGCAGGAGGGCCAGAAGAAGAGCAAAGAGGAGATTCATGGATGGACTGAAAGAGGACAGGGAGTGAGTATGGGAGAAGAAGAAGCAGAAGATGGGGTTAGATGTTGACAGATGACTGGCTGTGATGACCCCTGAAAGGAAAAAGCCAAAAGAAAAAGAAGGCTAATATCATGTTTTGTATGATAGTATACATCCATCCCAACTGTAGAACATAAAGAACTCTAATGAACTTTGAGGTTTCTACTTACCAGGATGGAGCGACACTGAGCAGCAAACGCCAGTTCTTCCTCCGCCATCATTGTCTGGGTTCCTGTTCCCTGGGCAACCAGTTTGGTGCCGCTCATCATTTTAGTGTGATGCTTGGCCAGGTAGCGGTTATAAAGGTTGGCACCATAGATGTCCGTCATCAAGTTGTCTCTAGAAGACAAGAACAGGGTCCATTTTTTATGGAAAGTAATCTAGAGAGTACTGTTATTGAAAGTTAATGTGCCTTCAGTTGAGTTACATTTTGTAGAATCTAAAGCCAGAAGTCAACAAACACTGGACTCTCTATCTTACAAGTTCTACAAAGGCAGCAAATGCTTTAGAGGTTTTGATGGAACAGGTGGATTAGTCCACATGGTGCACAGAAGGTTTGGTCATTTAACAGCACATTTGGGATAGTTAGACAGGCTTTCAGAGAGAGCTTTAGACAGAGCTATGGACAGTGTCACAGATCTGGGTTACAGAAAGTGTTCTGACAGCACAAAGTCTTTGGTTTTGTTTTCCATTACAAAACAGTGCTACGACCATGTAACAAACAGGATTATGATGGTGTTCCATATACTAGAGTTTGCTAACTGCATGGATAGTCTTTGGTTTGGTTAGATAGGTTCAGAGACTGGTTACAGAGATGGGTTCTGAAGACGGGTTACAGAGACGGGTTAGGAGACGGATTACAGAGACTGGTTACAGTTCTGGATTTGAAGAAGGGTTACGGAGACAGGTTCAGAGGCTGATTCAGAGGTGGGTTCCAAAAAAGGGTTACAAGTGGTGTTGCAGACAAAATGGTTACCCAACAGCGTAGATTGTAGACAGCTTGTGGTTTTGGTTCTGCTGATGCAGCAGCTGCTCAGCATACTGGTATGTAAGCAGACTGGGTTTTCCCAGCACCGCCGCATACTCCAGATCCCGACCTGTCAACATCTTGTAGACGGACTCCAGACAAAGCAGAAATATCCCGTGACCAAACCTGAAGCCACACATCGGGATCATAATTGGTTACATGCTCTCTTGCCCCGCCCATATCTTAAGGATGTGGTTGCCGGTTGTTACCGTGGTGATGGGGCATCAGCCATCCACAACAAGTCCATGTTACAGGCCAGAACAGGCATCTGAGCCAACATCTGAGTGCCATACACACAACCAGGTCTACCATTGGATAGGAGCACATCAATGAGTAGCTGAAGGTTTGTCTCCCATCTGACTGGCTCCCCCAACAGGATGATCGCTATGGCAACACATGTAAAGATAGCTTCAAACTCTCAAATAAATACTTGTGTTATATTGGGACAAAAACAGGCTCTTCTTCAAACTGCTTCTGGTGTTTCCCACATGGAGCTGGTTCTGTCCTGTGAAGATGTGAGCTGTCATTAATCCATTACACTATCATGGCAGGAGTCATTAAAGCACTAGCTCCCATGGTGGCTCCAACGTGAAACAGCAGCAGGTTGAGTTAAATCCCGCCTGCAAGATTCATTCAGTTCAGAAACATTCTTATCAAATAGTTGAAGTATTTGTCCCCAGAGTATTTGCTCCACATTTTTACGCAGACAAATGATCCGTTTAGACGGTCATCCTACAGACCTGCTGATGGTTAACCTCGTTAGGTGTCACATGGTCACAGTTTCCTCTGTCCCAGAGCCATGTGCATTTATTTTCTGATGGGGAGTGAGTGTTTAACTCAGTTTGTCCAGAACGTGCAACTGATAAACTGAGAAAAGGAAACCTGAAACTGTGATCAGTTGTTGAGCGATGGTTGTATTACCTTGTATCTGGGGGAGCATCTGTGAAGAACAGGGCTGAAACAAACCGAACAAACATAAATCAGCCAGACTGATCATAAACAGGAAGCACAGATCATATGGATCGGTAACTAATCACTGAAAACGGCTCTTAAGTTGATGAAACTAAAACTAGAAAGTCAGTCCAAACTTACACTGTCTGTTGTTAAATGTCAAAATGTTAAATCTGTTTAAATAAGACTAAGTCTTAAATAAGTCAAACTATTTTAGTGGAAGGTTCTCCATTGAGAGCAGCAGTGTTATTAAAGATATGAAGAAGAAGAGCACTGATAAGGTTGTGATGAAGAAGAAATCTGGTTGGGTTGAGGGATTTTATTTGTAAAATGTTGTAGTTTTATTTAGTTTCCAAATCAGCAAGACTTTCAGTCTAAACATGTTTAAACCACAGTTTTAGTGTTAATTAAAATTGATCTCATGTAAGAAATAAGAATATAGTGGTGGTACTGGGACAGGAGGCGTTTCCACTGGTTATATATGTATCTGACATGGCTGTTATCTGCGCTTTAGCCACTGGATGGCAGTATATATCTGAGACGGTCCCTGAATAAAATATTTAAATATTCAGGTGATACTATTGAAAATATTGTTTTTATGAATCCAACCATAAAAACCATGTTTGTCAGAATCTGAGAAAACAGAGTGATGACGTCACACATCAGCTGGAAACAGGATAAACATGAGCTAAAAGTTCTACTGAACCGCTCCGGTTATTCAGGACTCACGGTGCTTGTAGGTCTCCTGCTGTGGTCCACCATGTCCAGCAGAGGATGCTGTTCTGATAGCTGCTCGATTGTAACTATCTTCTGGAAACCCAAACTGAGAAATACCGGGTCAGGAGTCCAAAACATATGGGTCAGAAACTAACATCTAATCACCAAATGTCTCTGTGTTCTGATCCATTTGCTACTGAAAAGCTTGAAACAATTTTAGTCTGAACTTAGTAAAACTGAACAATTTAGTTTCTTCAGTTTGTGTAATTCTGACAACAAAAAAAAGAAAAATGGCCAAACATGCAATTTGACTGGTAAAGGATACATGTGGGCAATCTGGGTCACTGGTCCCTGTCCCGAGACCAGCACACATTTATTGTGGAAACTCTTCATCATTTGCAGAGGACTATGCGACAGAACCACCTGCTCAGGTGTTATCTGCAGAGAAAGTACATGACTTGTTCTGATCCAGTCACATGACAGTAACAACAAGGATGCTGTGTCACTGGAAAGCAAATCAAATAAACCCCGCCCCTCCTACCTGCAGGTCCAGCAGGTGAGACAGCTGCTGTGCCTTGTGGTGTCTCAGACAGCTTCCTGCGTTGGTGACGAAAACAACAGGAAACAGGAATTTATTGTTCCGGTCCACGAGTTTCCTGAGAGCTCGTGGAGCAGCCGGGATCACCGATCCACCCCGGAGGAGGACGCCATCAACGTCAAAGAGGACACCCGCCTGATGGGCAGACAGGGGAAAGACAGGTGATGTGGGCAGTTGAACTGTGAAAGTGGATTAGAATACACTTGATTGATTGATTGATTGACTGCAGGTTGAAATGTCCAATCATCATGAATAATCTAGAAACAGCTTAACTCACAGCTGCTAAACCTGCAGGAAGGATCTTTGTCCTACACAGGTCCAAAGATCCTCTCTGTCTTCATGTCCCCATTGAGGACCTTCATACCAACAGAACAGATCTGTTAGGAAGGAAGGAAGGAAGGAAGGAAGGAAGAGGACTTTGTCTCACTGACCTGCCTGATGTTGGACGCGTGTCGGACAACCTGCTGCAGGAGACCTCGGCTCCACATGATGCCTGTCTGACCCTCAAGCCGACTGCTGCTGCTGCTATAAGACCACAGGACTGTGATGTCACTGGGGGGCGGGGCTACATGATGATGGGAGAACCACACTCAGCTCCGATTGTTTAAAGCCAGGCTGAATGACTCTGATGTTCTCTTCAGCTCCAGGTGTCATTGGATCCGTGTGGCCTCTGTTATCTTTACATGGGGAACCTCCACCAATAATAACCAACAGATTCTGATCCATTTGGATCTGTTCAAATGAAACCTGAAGCTGTGTCTGAAACACAGAGGGCTACTGTGAATATGCAAGAGTTTGAGCAGAACCTCGAGAACCAGACTTGGAGCCTGATGTTGACCCTGGCTGGTGTTTAGTTTCAGATTAATGAAGTTTAAGCAACACCAGACAAGCAGCTTCCAGAGCAGGGTTCCTGAGCTTCAGACAGACGTTCCTCAGCCTCAGAAAGACGTTCCTTAGCCTCAGACCGAGGTTCTTCATTTTGAGACCGACGTTCTTCAGCCTGAGACCGACGTTCCTCAGCCTGAGACTGATGTTCCTCAGCTTTAGACCGACGTTCCTCAGCCTGAGACCGACGTTCCTCGGCTTTACACCGACGTTCTTCAGCCTGAGACCGACGATCCTCGGACTGAGACCGACGTTCTTCATTTTGAGACAGACGTTCCTCAGCCTGAGACCGACGATCCTCGGCCTGAGACCGACGTTCCTCAGCCTGAGACTGATGTTCCTCAGCCTGAGACTGATGTTCCTCAGCCTGAGACCGACGTTCCTCAGCCTGAGACTGATGTTCCTCAGCTTTAGACCGACGATCCTCAGCTTTACACCGACGTTCCTCAGCCTGAGACCGACGTTCCTCAGCCTGAGACCGACGTTCTTCATTTTGAGACCGATGTTCCTCAGCCTGAGACTGATGTTCCTCAGCCTGAGACCGACGTTCCTCAGCCTGAGACTGATGTTCCTCAGCCTGAGACTGATGTTCCTCAGCCTGAGACCGACGTTCCTCAGCCTGAGACTGATGTTCCTCAGCCTGAGACTGACGTTCCTCAGCTTTAGACCGACGTTCCTCAGCTTTAGACCGCATTTGTCAGACTGAGACTGATGTTCCTCAGCTTTAGACCGACGTTCCTCAGCCTGAGACCGACGTTCCTCAGCCTGAGACTGATGTTCCTCAGCTTTAGACCGACGTTCCTCAGCCTGAGACCGACGTTCCTCAGTTTCAGACCGACGTTCGTCAGACTGAGACCGACGTTCCTCAGCCTGAGACTGACGTTCCTCAGCCTGAGACTGAGGTTCCTCAGCTTTAGACCGACGTTTGTCAGACTGAGACTGATGTTCCTCAGTTTCAGACCGACGTTCGTCAGACTGAGACCGACGTTCCTCAGCCTGAGACTGACGTTCCTCAGCCTGAGACTGAGGTTCCTCAGCTTTAGACCGACGTTTGTCAGACTGAGACTGATGTTCCTCAGCTTTAGACCGACGATCCTCAGCTTTACACCGACGTTCCTCAGCCTGAGACCGACGTTCCTCAGCCTGAGACCGACGTTCTTCATTTTGAGACCGATGTTCCTCAGCCTGAGACTGATGTTCCTCAGCCTGAGACCGACGTTCCTCAGCCTGAGACTGATGTTCCTCAGCCTGAGACTGATGTTCCTCAGCCTGAGACCGACGTTCCTCAGCCTGAGACTGATGTTCCTCAGCCTGAGACTGACGTTCCTCAGCTTTAGACCGACGTTCCTCAGCTTTAGACCGACGTTTGTCAGACTGAGACTGATGTTCCTCAGCTTTAGACCGACGTTCCTCAGCCTGAGACCGACGTTCCTCAGCCTGAGACTGATGTTCCTCAGATTTAGACCGACGTTCCTCAGCCTGAGACCAACGTTCCTCAGTTTCAGACCGACGTTCGTCAGACTGAGACCGACGTTCCTCAGCCTGAGACCGACGTTCCTCAGCCTGAGACTGACGTTCCTCAGCCTGAGACTGAGGTTCCTCAGCTTTAGACCGACGTTTGTCAGACTGAGACTGATGTTCCTCAGCTTTAGACCGACGTTCGTCAGACTGAGACTGATGTTCCTCAGTTTCAGACCGACGTTCGTCAGACAGAGACCGACGTTCCTCAGCCTGAGACCGACGTTCCTCAGCCTGAGACTGACGTTCCTCAGCCTGAGACCAACGTTCCTCAGTTTCAGACCGACGTTCGTCAGACTGAGACTGATGTTCCTCAGTTTCAGACCGACGTTCCTCAGCCTGAGACCGACGTTCCTCAGCCTGAGACCGACGTTCCTCAGCCTGAGACTGACGTTCCTCAGCTTTAGACCGACGTTCGTCAGACTGAGACTGATGTTCCTCAGTTTCAGACCGACGTTCGTCAGACTGAGACCGACGTTCCTCAGCCTGAGACTGACGTTCCTCAGCCTGAGACTGAGGTTCCTCAGCTTTAGACCGACGTTTGTCAGACTGAGACTGATGTTCCTCAGCTTTAGACCGACGATCCTCAGCTTTACACCGACGTTCCTCAGCCTGAGACCGACGTTCCTCAGCCTGAGACCGACGTTCTTCATTTTGAGACCGATGTTCCTCAGCCTGAGACTGATGTTCCTCAGCCTGAGACCGACGTTCCTCAGCCTGAGACTGATGTTCCTCAGCCTGAGACTGATGTTCCTCAGCCTGAGACCGACGTTCCTCAGCCTGAGACCGACGTTCCTCAGCCTGAGACTGATGTTCCTCAGCCTGAGACTGACGTTCCTCAGCTTTAGACCGACGTTCCTCAGCATTAGACCGACGTTTGTCAGACTGAGACTGATGTTCCTCAGCTTTAGACCGACGTTCCTCAGCCTGAGACCGACGTTCCTCAGCCTGAGACTGATGTTCCTCAGATTTAGACCGACGTTCCTCAGCCTGAGACCAACGTTCCTCAGTTTCAGACCGACGTTCGTCAGACTGAGACCGACGTTCCTCAGCCTGAGACCGACGTTCCTCAGCCTGAGACTGACGTTCCTCAGCCTGAGACTGAGGTTCCTCAGCTTTAGACCGACGTTTGTCAGACTGAGACTGATGTTCCTCAGCTTTAGACCGACGTTCGTCAGACTGAGACTGATGTTCCTCAGTTTCAGACCGACGTTCGTCAGCCTGAGACCGACGTTCCTCAGCCTGAGACCGACGTTCCTCAGCCTGAGACTGACGTTCCTCAGCCTGAGACCAACGTTCCTCAGTTTCAGACCGACGTTCGTCAGACTGAGACTGATGTTCCTCAGTTTCAGACCGACGTTCGTCAGACAGAGACCGACGTTCCTCAGCCTGAGACCGACGTTCCTCAGCCTGAGACTGACGTTCCTCAGCCTGAGACTGAGGTTCCTCAGCTTTAGACCGACGTTTGTCAGACTGAGACTGATGTTCCTCAGCTTTAGACCGACGTTCCTCAGCTTTACACCGACGTTCCTCAGCCTGAGACCGACGTTCCTCAGCCTGAGACCGACGTTCCTCAGCCTGAGACTGATGTTCCTCAGCCTGAGACTGACGTTCCTCAGCCTGAGACTGACGTTCCTCAGCCTGAGACTGAGGTTCCTCAGCTTTAGACCGACGTTCCTCAGCTTTACACCGACGTTCCTCAGCCTGAGACCGACGTTCCTCAGCTTCAGACCGACGTTCCTCAGCCTGAGACCGACGTTCCTCAGCCTGAGACCGACGTTCCTCAGCCTGAGACTGATGTTCCTCAGCTTTAGACCGACGTTCCTCAGCCTGAGACTGAGGTTCCTCAGCTTTAGACTGACGTTCCTCAGCCTGAGACCGACATTCCTCAGCCTGAGACTGATGTTTCTCAGCTTTAGACCAACGTTCCTTGGCCTGAGACCGACGTTCCTCAGTTTCAGACCGACGTCCGTCAGACTGAGACCGACGTTCCTCAGCCTGAGACCGACGTTCCTCAGCCTGAGACTGAGGTTCCTCAGCTTTAGACCGACGTTTGTCAGACTGAGACTGATGTTCCTCAGGTTTAGACCGACGTTCCTCAGCTTTACACCGACGTTCCTCAGCCTGAGACCGACGTTCCTCAGCTTCAGACCCACGTTCCTCAGCCTGAGACCGACGTTCCTCAGTTTCAGACCGACGTTCGTCAGCTTGAGACCGACGTTCCTCAGCTTCAGACCGACGTTCCTCAGCTTCAGACCGACGTTCCTCAGTTTCACACCGACGTTCGTCAGCTTGAGACCGACGTTCCTCGGCCTGAGACCGACGTTCCTCAGCTTCAGACCGACGTTCCTCAGTTTCAGACCGACGTTCGTCAGCCTGAGACCGACGTTCCTCAGCTTCAGACCGACGTTCCTCAGTTTCAGACCGACGTTTGTCAGCCTGAGACCGACGTTCCTCAGTTTCAGACCGACGTTCGTCAGCTTGAGACCGACGTTCCTCAGCTTCAGACCGACGTTCCTCAGTTTCAGACCGACATTCCTCAGCTTCAGACCGACGTTCCTCGGCCTGAGACCGACGTTCCTCAGCTTCAGACCGATGTTCCTCAGTTTCAGACCGACGTTCGTCAGCCTGAGACCGACGTTCGTCAGCCTGAGACTGACGTTCCTCAGCCTGAGACTGACGTTCCTCAGCCTGAGACTGAGGTTCCTCAGCTTCAGACCGACGTTCCTCAACTTCAGACCGACGTTCCTCAGTTTCAGACCGACATTCCTCAGCTTCAGACCGACGTTCCTCGGCCTGAGACCGACGTTCCTCAGCTTCAGACCGATGTTCCTCAGTTTCAGACCGACTTTCCTCAGCCTGAGACCGACGTTCCTCAACTTCAGACCGACGTTCCTCAGTTTCAGACCGACGTTCGTCAGCTTGAGACCGACGTTCGTCAGCCTGAGACCGACGTTCCTCAGATTCAGACCGACGTTCGTCAGCTTGAGACCGACGTTCCTCAGCTTGAGACCGACGTTCCTCAGCTTCAGATCGACTTTCCTCAGCCTGAGACCGACGTTCCTCAGCTTCAGACCGACTTTCCTCAGCCTGAGACCGACGTTCGTCAGCCTGAGACCGACATTCCTCAGCCTGAGACCGACTTTCCTCAGCCTGAGACTGATGTTCCTCAGTTTCAGACCGACGTTCGTCAGACAGAGACCGACGTTCCTCAGCCTGAGACCGACGTTCCTCAGCCTGAGACTGACGTTCCTCAGCCTGAGACCAACGTTCCTCAGTTTCAGACCGACGTTCGTCAGACTGAGACTGATGTTCCTCAGTTTCAGACCGACGTTCGTCAGACAGAGACCGACGTTCCTCAGCCTGAGACCGACGTTCCTCAGCCTGAGACTGACGTTCCTCAGCCTGAGACTGAGGTTCCTCAGCTTTAGACCGACGTTTGTCAGACTGAGACTGATGTTCCTCAGCTTTAGACCGACGTTCCTCAGCTTTACACCGACGTTCCTCAGCCTGAGACCGACGTTCCTCAGCCTGAGACCGACGTTCCTCAGCCTGAGACAGATGTTCCTCAGCCTGAGACTGACGTTCCTCAGCCTGAGACTGACGTTCCTCAGCCTGAGACTGAGGTTCCTCAGCTTTAGACCGACGTTCCTCAGCTTCAGACCGACGTTCCTCAGCCTGAGACCGACGTTCCTCAGTTTCAGACCGACGTTCCTCAGCCTGAGACCGACGTTCCTCAGCCTGAGACCGACGTTCCTCAGCCTGAGACTGATGTTCCTCAGCCTGAGACCGACGTTCCTCAGCCTGAGACTGAGGTTCCTCAGCTTTAGACTGACGTTCCTCAGCCTGAGACCGACATTCCTCAGCCTGAGACTGATGTTTCTCAGCTTTAGACCAACGTTCCTTGGCCTGAGACCGACGTTCCTCAGTTTCAGACCGACGTCCGTCAGACTGAGACCGACGTTCCTCAGCCTGAGACTGACGTTCCTCAGCCTGAGACTGAGGTTCCTCAGCTTTAGACCGACGTTTGTCAGACTGAGACTGATGTTCCTCAGGTTTAGACCGACGTTCCTCAGCTTTACACCGACGTTCCTCAGCCTGAGACCGACGTTCCTCAGCTTCAGACCAACGTTCCTCAGCCTGAGACCGACGTTCCTCAGTTTCAGACCGACGTTCGTCAGCTTGAGACCGACGTTCCTCAGCTTCAGACCGACGTTCCTCAGCTTGAGACCGACGTTCCTCAGTTTCAGACCGACGTTCCTCAGCTTGAGACCGACGTTCCTCGGCCTGAGACCGACGTTCCTCAGCTTCAGACCGACGTTCCTCAGTTTCAGACCGACGTTCCTCAGCCTGAGACCGACGTTCCTCAGCTTCAGACCGACGTTCCTCAGTTTCAGACCGACGTTTGTCAGCCTGAGACCGACGTTCCTCAGTTTCAGACCGACGTTCGTCAGCTTGAGACCGACGTTCCTCAGCTTCAGACCGACGTTCCTCAGTTTCAGACCGACATTCCTCAGCTTCAGACCGACGTTCCTCGGCCTGAGACCGACGTTCCTCAGCTTCAGACCGATGTTCCTCAGTTTCAGACCGACTTTCCTCAGCCTGAGACCGACGTTCGTCAGCCTGAGACTGACGTTCCTCAGCCTGAGACTGACGTTCCTCAGCCTGAGACTGAGGTTCCTCAGCTTCAGACCGACGTTCCTCAACTTCAGACCGACGTTCCTCAGTTTCAGACCGACATTCCTCAGCTTCAGACCGACGTTCCTCGGCCTGAGACCGACGTTCCTCAGCTTCAGACCGATGTTCCTCAGTTTCAGACCGACTTTCCTCAGCTTCAGACCGACGTTCCTCAACTTCAGACCGACGTTCCTCAGTTTCAGACCGACGTTCGTCAGCTTGAGACCGACGTTCGTCAGCCTGAGACCGACGTTCCTCAGTTTCAGACCGACGTTCGTCAGCTTGAGACCGACGTTCCTCAGCTTGAGACCGACGTTCCTCAGCTTCAGACCGACTTTCCTCAGCCTGAGACCGACGTTCCTCAGCTTCAGACCGACTTTCCTCAGCCTGAGACCGACGTTCGTCAGCCTGAGACCGACATTTTTCAGCCTGAGACCGACGTTCCTCAGCCTGAGACTGACGTTCCTCAGCTTCAGACCGACGTTCCTCAGTTTCAGACCGACGTTCGTCAGCTTGAGACCGACGTTCCTCAGCTTCAGACCGACGTTCCTCAGCTTCAGACCGACGTTCCTCAGTTTCAGACCGACGTTCGTCAGCTTGAGACCGACGTTCGTCAGCCTGAGACCGACGTTCCTCAGTTTCAGACCGACGTTCGTCAGCTTGAGACCGACGTTCCTCAGCTTCAGACCGACGTTCCTCGGCCTGAGACCGACGTTCGTCAGCCTGAGACCGACGTTCCTCAGCTTCAGACCGACGTTCCTCAGTTTCAGACCGACGTTTGTCAGCCTGAGACCGACGTTCCTCAGTTTCAGACCGACGTTCGTCAGCTTGAGACCGACGTTCCTCAGCTTCAGACCGACGTTCCTCAGTTTCAGACCGATGTTCCTCAGCTTCAGACCGACGTTCCTCAGTTTCAGACAGACGTTCGTCAGCTTGAGACCGACGTTCCTGAGCTTCAGAGATTTTCGGAGACATCTTGTTCTTATTTTGTTTGTAGTTTGTATAAATCAGAGCCTGCAGGGTGGTGTTAAACATCTCCAGACATTACCACAGTCATGTCTCTGTCCTCTCACTATGGGGCAGTCTTCTCAGGGTTCTGGTTCTGTCCTTATGGTAACAAAAAGATGAGGTAAGTATGAGGTTTCAGTTTGGAAACAGAACCTAAATAACCTGTTCTGAGCCTGTAGCAACAAACTGGGACAGAGGTCTCTAAGAGAAGTGGGTTCAAAATCAGAACTCTGCCAAGGCAGGAGCAGAACTCAGAGCGTTGAACAGAACCTGGAGCTGAGCTGTAGATTCAATGTAGCTGACTGCAGTTCTCTCCTCACATGATGACACGTGCAACATGCAGTCGTTAATCAGCCAATCACGTGCTGCAGAGTGGTGTCTCTAATCAACCAATCAGCAACCACACTCACACAACAAGACGAGGACAGAGACGCTCTTCTGTTGGGTCAAAGCCCAGCAGAACTCGGTGACAGCAGATTCAGATGTGGCCATCATCTCAGTGTTCTGGTTCTGTCCTTTCACTGGTTCTTCCTGAGCATTCTGGTCCCAGATGGATCTCAGAGCAGTGTTTTTGTGGAACACCGTAGTTTGAATCATAAAATTCTGATGGACAGTTTCCTGTACTGAGAGAGATGTGAGCTGGACCATTTCAGGACGGTTGCAGAAAGTCCAGTCTGTCTGAGCCCATCGGGTAGGACGGTTTGGTCAACTGTATTGAAAGCTGCGCTGATGCCCAGTAATACCAGTACTGAAGGTTTGTTCTGATCCAAGTTATGTTTCTGAACTGTGATTGGATCTAAAACCAGATGGTGTTTACCTAGAACGACTCTAGAATTTAGTTGATTCAGAACCAGCTTCTCTAAGCTGGACTTAAAACAGCAGCTTATAAACGGGCCTAAAAGGATTAAACATGGAGGCAGCAGGGAAAGGCCCGTCTGAAGACAAGAGTTCATGTTTAAAAGAGTTGAACACATTTTAATAAAGGATGTTTGGATCTAAAAGATGGAGAAAAGGTTCTGATGAGCAGGTCAGCATCAACCAACCTGCCAACAGCGACTCTGAGGTCATTAGGTTTCTATGTTGGCATGGAGATAAATTACGTCTATATTTTCTATTTAAGCTCCGAAGTGGGCTGAGTATTCTGTTGTTGGTGAGGTTCTGAGCAGACTCGGGTCACCCGAAGGCCTCAGTGCTTCTCAAAGCAGAAGCATGTGACGGGACACGGATCACGGCCCTGAAGCTGGACGATGTTGTATTTGGTTCGTCTCTCTGTGTTGATCTGGGGAATGGCTCCTGGGACGGAGATACCTCATGTCCTGGGTCATCCTCTGAAGGAGATGCATAGCAGTTGGACAGTACCAACTGTGGTTGGTGCTGGGTGGGATCCAGAGTTGTCTGACACAGCGGCCTTTGATTGGTAGGAAAAGGGTATCAGAACCAGAGGAGCAATCACATGTCCTTATTCTGGATTTTAGCCTAAATGGTATCGATCTTCTCTAGACACCGGTAAGTTTTTGTGCTCCATGATGTTATTGTAAGGTCCTGGAACGCCAGCTTGCCACACTTTTCAGATCTTTACTGTAAAAAAGTTGAACACTGTGAATAATTTTCCTTCCACATCCTGGTTCTGCAGTACTTTGTGTTGGTCCGTCACATAGAGCCCCAATAAATGGATTGAACTGATATAGACAACAGTTAAGTTCTCAGTTGGAACAAGACGAAAGGAGGAAGAGTTGGTGGGTGCAATTAAAGATTCAAGGTTCCTTTATTTATACCGGAAGGTAAATTTGTTTTGTAGGGTTTGAAATACACACATGCACACACAGATACTGGAGAGAAAAAAATCTCAACAGAACCAGAACCAGAACCAGAAAATATAGTAGTACTCAAAATGCTCAAATCAAAGGACAGAGAAGAGGAGGGCAAGCCGTAATAATCAAGACCAACTAATAAATGAATCTAGAAAAAGAAAAATAATAAAACAAGACTTTGGTAAAAACAAGTAACAACTAAATAAAATATGACTAAAAATTATTGTATAATAAATACTAAAGTTAAATAAAATATAAAATCCATTTAAAATTATTTCACCACCAGCTGGTTTTAGTAAATCTGGTTTTACATTTATGGATGGGGATGGGAGTTGTAGTTTTATTTAGAGGGGATGGGAGTTGTAGTTTTAATGTGTGAGCAGAAGAGGCGCTGATGAGCCTTTTTGGACACTGCCTCACAGCTGGCTGCAAAGTTCAGTTTATCATCTACAACATTGGGTAGGTTGCACACTCTTAACGTCCTGACCTTTAAACAAAGTGACTTCATGCTTGTGATGTTTCCTACTAAAATCAGTGATCATGTCTTTGGTCTCATCAACGTTCAGCTGGAGGTAAGTCTCCTCCCACCATGGAGTGAGGTCATTGGTCACCAGACCATGGCTGCTTTCATTCTCCTGAAGGTGAAATCATCAGCATACTTTATGATGAATCTGTTTTCATGTCTGCTCTGACACACGTTAGTATAGTGAACTGTATAGGTGACAGCACACAGCCCTGAGGTGTACCAGAAACAACTGTTGCTCTGCCTCTCTGTGTGCCGTTAATTAAAACCTCCAGCATCCAACCCAGGAGACTGTTAATGAAACCAAACTGTGGTTCATGTAGGGTTGATAAGTGGTCTCATCAGCAGATAAAACCTTGGCATGTGTCCCATTAACATCCAAGTGTTGAAAAAGCAGGTCTAGCAGTGTTGCCTCCACTCCTCTAGGAGGTCTGGATGGAGACGGTATGGGGCCCAAAAGTCTGGGATTAGAGCTTCTGGTCTGAACCACCAACAGGACAGGAACATCAGCAGCATCTTTCCAGGTAGGGGGAACATGTGGTTCTAGAGACTTATTATAATGAAACACAGAACTCAGCTCATCGGCACCAAATTTCACTGAACCTCCACATCTGGACCACAGTAGCTGTTCAGCTTTACAGGGTGAAGCCGTCCTGAAGGTTGATGTTGGAAAGTTGTCTTTGTCCCTAAAGTCACAGATATCAGAACGATGACAGGAATGAGACACATTCAAGGAGCAGCTGCGTAGATTCTGGTCCTGGTCCATTCCGAACCAGGTTGGTTTGTGGACAATTTCTTCTCCAGTTCAGATTTGATCTTTTGTTTTGCTTTGAAAATATTCAGTTTTAATTCTGTCCTAAATGCAGATCAGGACTAGACCGATTTGGTGACCTGTGACCTGTTGCTGGGACAGATTCTAACACACATGTTCTCCCAAAGTCCAATATGAGAGCAAGTCTATTCCACCACCGAGTCCAAATCAGAACCACATGATCGTCCCGGTCAGTTAAAACTGCAACGAGAGAACGGATATCTCTCCAGAAGCGTCTTATAAGTGGTCAGAAGACCACAGAGGAGGGAGTGAGACTTTAGGTTCTGTAGTGGTGAGTGAGACTAGTCCATTGGATCAGGTTCTTTTGAGGAGTAGGAGCTAATATTGGATCCAGAAAAGGAACATCTGACATCCAGGTGTGTGAAGCTGTTCAAAGGTTAAAGGTTAACCCTCATGACATAAAAAGGTCCATCTGAGGAACCCCCTGAGGAAGAACCTGAATAAGTACCTTGGGCACCACGTAAGGAACCAGATGAGGAGGCTCAGATCCATCAGGAGGTCACCAGGACGTACCAGCAACTTCTAGTTATGTTCCTGAACTGTTTCAGTAAATAAAAAAAAAACATCAGGTCAAAAGGCACCTCTCTCAGGCATGTTTGGATCAGCAGGTTCTGTCCACCAGCGGACCCAAGTTTAGATTCATCATCAAATCAGAACCCAACAAACAAAGAGACAAAGAGCTGAGCTTCAAAGATTTAATGAGAAAAACATAGAAAAACCTGAAAACAACAACTGTTATTTACACAGACGGGACAGAACCAGCCGGATCAGATACCCAGCAGAGTTCTGGCTTCTTGACTCTGAGCCTGAAGAGTCTCGCTGGCGTAACGCTGCAACAACTCCATCTTCTTCCTCCGGACCAGAGCCTCTTCCACCTGAGAGACAGACGGGTTGGATCAGAGGAGATTCAGAACTAGTGTCTGGATTCTCATTAAAACCCAGTTCAGAACCTGTGATTACATCATGCTGGAACAGGAGGAGAACTGAGTCTCACCTCTCTCTGAGACGGAACCGGAACATGAGCGATGAAGCCGACTCCTCCCTCCTCTCCCTCCATCTCCTCCCGACTGTCCTCATCCTCAACCTGACCAGTGAAAGAAAACAAACACATCTGTATCTTCCAGAACCAAAAGACAGGCAGAAGAACCTCCTGTCAGAACCACAGGTCCATTCCGGGAGGCTGGGGTCGGGTCAGTTGAAGTTTACCTCCTCGTTGTGGACGGTGTAGATGCTCTCCTCCTCTTCCTCCTCCTGTTGCTGCTGCTGCAGACGAGACCCCTTCTCTGTCTTCCACTTCTGCACCGCCTCCAACACGGCTACACACACACACACACACACACACACACACACACACACACACACACACACACACACACACACACACACACACACACACACACACACACACCATTACAAAAGTATTCACCCCCTGGTTTTCTTACATCCCAACCTGTGATTTAAATGTGTTTAATCTTATTTTATGTGATGACCTTCACTGGGGTCAAATGAGTGAAGCCTGAAAGTATTCATACCCCTGGCACATTTTGACTTGAAGTTACCTTTATTGTTTTTTCCTGATTGGGAAAAACCCGGGTGTCTCCCAGAAGATAAGATGATGAAGAAGCATCATTGTGGGAAAAAAAATAGTTTCTCAGCTGTTATTTACATTTGAACCAAATTATTCACACGCTCTCAATGCTCAATAGAAAAGCCTTTTTTGGCTTTTACCACAATCAGACGCTTCCTATAATTGCCGACCAGCTTTTTTCCAATTCATTGATCTTCAACGATGTGCTCCGACTCTTATAGGTCGGAGGCTCTCCTTGCCATCACCCTGATCTTTAGCTCCCTCCACGGCCTCTCAGGCCGCTGCAACACGTAAATATTTCTGTCCGCCAACTCTTTCTTCACCAACTTTGCTGTTTTGTTTCGTAGTCATGCTGAAATGTCCACTGGTGCCCACAGCCAAGTGTACCTGAAGTGATTAGGTTTCCACCACGTCTGACAGTGGGGAAGGTGTTCTCTGAAGGCTTCTCTTTTTATATGTCAAATGAAGGATACATCATGGTGGCCAAACAATTCAATTGGTGGGGTTATTAAAAAAAACATGCAGATCTTTGATATTCCTCTGGAGCTCCATGAGAACCATCATCTTCAAATGGAAAGCACATGGTACCGCAACAAACCTGCCAAGAGAAGGCCACCCACCAGAACTCGCAGACCGGGCAAGTCTTCACTTAAAAATAAGAAGGCAGGTTTTGAGTTTGCCAAAAGGCACGTAGGCGACTCCCCAGGAGGAAGGAGCTCTGGTCAGATGAGACTATCTGGCCCAAACCCAACACATCCCATCACCCCAGCAACACCATCCCATACAGTGAAGCATGGTGGTGGCAGCTTCATGCTGTGGGGATATGACTGGGAAACTGGTCCGAGTCCAGAGAAAGATGGATGGTGCTATATACAGGGATGTTCTGGAGCAAAACCTGCCAGTCAGCCTGTGATCTGAGACTGGGTCGGAGGTTCTCCTTCCAGCTGGACAATGACCCGAAGCGTACTGTTAAAGCGAGGTTCAAAGGGAAACCTTGAAATGACCTAGTCAAAGTCCAGACCTCAGTCTAATAGAGAATCTATGGTTAGACTTGAAGATCATCCAACATGAAGGAGCTGGAGCAGTTTTTCCTTCAGGAATGGGCAGAAATCCCAGTGGGAAGACGAGGCGAGCTCATAGAGGCTGATCCAGAGACTAACAGCTGGAATTGCTCTACAGTACTGACTTTAGGGGGTGAACAGTTATGCACCCTGACGTTTTCTGTTTTTTATCCTATTTGTTCTTTGCTTCACAATTAAAGAACATGTTCGAAGTTGTAGGAATGTCCAGTTAATGAGACGCTGCAAACTCCCAAATAATCCATTTTAATTCTAGGTTGTCAGGCGACAAAGTATGAAAAATGCCGAGGTTCAGGTGGGAACTCACCTTCCTTCTCGTACTGCGCCTCCAGAGGAAGCAGCACGCCGTCGTCTTCATCTCTGTAGCCATAGTACTCTGCGTCCACATCCTTCATTAGTTCCCCTCTTGTCTTCCTTTGTGCTGGGGTAGCTGTGGATCACATGAGCAGTCAGAACCAATTATCTGAGAGTTACCATGGAAACAAAAAGGTACATACGATCTTTCTCGAACAGCTCCCTGACTCCAGGCAGGTCTCTTGCTGCTCCAAAGTACTTATATCCCCGGTTCCCCGGAACCTCTTTCCCCTCGTGGTCCAACATCTTCGGACCGAAACGCTGCAACAGACACAGTCGATCAGACTGGACCCATCAGTAAAGGCAGGATGACATGTGATGTAGGGTGAGACAGCACCGCCCAAATCAATGTGGCAGACATACTGGTTACCAGCTCAAGCAGGTGCCTGGTCTCCATGGTAACCATCAATTATGAAGAGTCAGTTATTAGTTATTGATTACCCGGTAGTCAGGTCCTCCAAGCTCTTTGATCCGAACCTCCCAGTGACCTTTCTCCCTGAGCAGCTTATTGATCTCATCATTAAGATCCCGAATCCGGAACTCCCCGAGGCCGGCTGGAAGACGGGTCAGAGGGAGAGAGACGGGTCAGAGAGGGTGACAGCGTGTCAGAAAAAGTAAACCGGGCCTGAACTCACCGTTCTGGATCTGAGCGACCTTCTTTGAGATCTCACTGATAATCTGAAACAGAAAGCATTTTGGGTACTGATACCACAGAGCACTTCCTGGAGCTACAGGGTACAACAAAGTATAACAGAACCTAAGAGTGTTAGAGGGTAAGATAGGGCACTACAAGATACTACAGAGTACTACAGGGTGTTCTGTTGGTACCTGTCGTCTCCATTTTTCAGCTTTAGGAAGCTCGCTGCACTCTGAGGCCAAAAAAGGTCTCCTCTCCTGCAGAGAGACGGGTCAAAGACACAGACAGGTTCACACCCAGACAGATGGGTCAGATACATACAGTTTAAAGAACCAAGCAGAACCGGACCTTGACTTTCCCCTCCTCCAGCTGAGCCTGCCTGAAGCGGGCCAGAGCTGTCCTGAAAGACAAAGTAGAGGGAGATGGTAACCCATGGGAAGCAGAGTTTATTCTAACAGAACAGCAGAAACTCAGAGGATGTTCAGGTCAGGTGAGTTCAGGTGTTCTGACAACGGTCCGATCCAGCTGGAACTGTGTTGGTCTTCAGAGAACTGATTTAATGTTCTGAACTGTTCTTCAGGAGCATTCCTCATCCGATCCAGTTCAATAAAAGCTCTCTGCTGTCAGAATCAGCTACTTGATCACGTGATCAGCTGCTGTGAAGTCTGACAAACACCTGAGCAGGTGAGCAGGAACACCTGAGCAGGTGAGCAGGAACACCAGAGCAGGTGAGCAGGAACACCAGAGCAGGTGAGCAGGAACACCTGAGCAGGTGAGCAGGAACACCTGAGCAGGTGAGCAGGAACACCTGAGCAGGTGAGCAGGAACACCTGAGCAGGTGAGCAGGAACACCTGAGCAGGTGCCTAATGGTGGACTAGACTGGAACAAATACTCACATGGCCTTCTCGGCGTTCCTCGCCTGCAGACAGAACCAGAACACACCGATTACCCACTTCATCCGTACATGTGATTGGTTCCGATCAGTTGACCAATCAGTGTGCGAGGCTGCTGCACCGGACTGAGGGAAAAGCTCATTAAACATCATTTTAACACCAGTTTAACTGGCTTACTCCCAGTGCAGCAGCTTCACACCAGACTCTCTAAGATTCTCTGGAACAGAACCGGTTCCTATCTAAACAATAAATGGGCCTGTCCGGAACCAGCATAACAGCCTACAGCAAGTCAGAAACATCTGAAAGTCTCACCATGTCTGCAGCTCTTTTCCAGCGATGATGGAGCTAAAACAACAAAGCAACACACGCTGCCCCACCAAGTAACACTGCTGCTACTTCCGTTTCCGGCCTGCTCACATGTAACACTGCCTCCTACCGGACAAATAATCTACTGCAGGCTATTTCACACAAAATCAAATCAAATCAAATAGAAAATCGTGTTTCTTTGCACAATCTACTTTCTTATCCATTTTCAGTATAGGGTTAGGGTTATAAAACATGGTTCAAATAAATCTTTAAAAGTTTAAAAATAATTGAGCAACCATGGGGTAATTGGTGGGTAACAGTACAGAAGTTGCACTATGACCATGCTAACTGGTCTGGACCCTGGTTGCCAGAGTTTAGGAGAACTAATAAATTCTGTCAGAAGAGCTGTTCCATCCAAAGTGTGTATCTCTGGATCAGACACACCCGTTGAAGCTCTGAACAGAGGCTTGGGATCACCTGTGGGAAGGTGGACTGGTAGGAACTCCACATGGATTGAACCAGTAGCTTAAACCTCATTAGAATCTCTGACTTGGATTAGTTCAGACCTGACATGGACTAATGTAAACCTGAACTGCTCAGAACCTTTCTGCTGACCTGGATAAGGTTCAGTTGGACCACACTGACACGGTCACCTTTATTGATCTACAAATAGAAGACCTTTGACCTGAAGCGTCAGTATGAATCAAGTTTCTTATGTCAACATGACAAAGACCTGGACAGACTCAGTGACAGATTGAAGTCTTCAGGTTTACACCAGATTTCATCACCCAAGTGGCTGAACAGAGAGATGTTCTGCTGTCTGAGTAAATCTACAGATGGTTTATGGGTGACTGATTACTGAGATAAACGCTGTCGAAGGTTACCTAGCCATCTGTAGGAAGCAGGAAGTAACCTGTAACCACAGTCACTGGGAGCTCCTGTTCTGATTTGGACTCTGACGGAGGATTCAAGCATGAAAACAAGAGATTCTGTTTGAGGAAGTGGCTGATCTTCAAATACAGTCTGAACAGATCTAAGTGTAACACCGGTGAGTAAAGAACTGCCTACACAACTCCATCAACAGGTGGAGACTAAACTGTGCATCACAGCCAAAAGGAGACAGCTAGAAGATCCTAAAGGCCCGACTTGTACCTGTCCAGGCGTGAAAATTCTCCTGGTAGGACCCAGCTCCTCAAAGGCTCCTTGTGGAGAAGACCACAGAGGCAACAGAAGGAAATAGAGAGGCCAACCGTATAAGGTCCGACCCTCATGAGTTCACTTCAGTTCAGCCTCTCTGTCTTGTTTTGATCCACTGAATTTGGCCAGCAGAGGAGTCGACCCAGGAGGATCTATCAGAACATTGGTAAATGTCTCTCATAAACCTAGGTGACTCTGTTCTTGCTGTGTCTCATCCCTGTCCACTTCAGTAAAATCAGTCTGTTCCTGGCCTGCTTATATAGCAAAATCATATGCAATACTGGAACAACCTGTAAATATTCTTGTATATATATATATATATTTTTTTTTCCACCTCGGGGGAGGGGGCTCTACCTTCGTAGAATACTTGCAACATCATGATACCATTAACTCACACTGACACTAGTCCTACTGGGAATCTATTCTTTAAACTGGTATAGGTTCTGAATAAAGCTGGTCCGCAGTTTGGATCCGAGTATCAGCTAAATGTTTTGGATCGGCTTGTGTCGTTAGTCAGTGGACCGGTTTGTAAGAAGGACAGTAAAAGCTGAGGAACAAGCAGCCTCAGAGTTACCTGTAAAAAGGTGCAGGGGAACATGTTTGGTAATCTGTCCTTATAGAGAAATATAATAAGAATTAAATACATTGACTTTTTTTCAGGTTTCGTTCTGGAACAGCATGTCCATGATGTTGGTGATGCTGTTCAGGTGAAAGGAGGAGGTCGTGTAGACGGAACCTGGGGCTAGAAACGAGATTTGATTTTTGAATTTCATGCAGTTGTGATTTTACTTGATCAAAAACTGACTTATTTTTTATAACCTGTAATGTATTGCTGTAACCACAAGGTGGCAGTACCTTAAGTTACAGACAAACAAAAATAAAAATTGAGTTAGCTAGCATTCTTATTTGGTTGTAATCTTAGTAAAGTCGTCATGACCATCAACTCATCCAAACCGATTCCACCTGAATTAGGTTCTAATTGGAGGAAGCTACGGTAAAATTGGTTCAAAGCCCTCAGACAAAATTCTCCTCCTGTGCACCACCAGCTTATCTTCATCCTAATTCTTCTCAAGGTTCTTCCTGTGCTGCTGCTGCAGGTTCTGTAACCAATTATGCTGAGAAGAAAAGGTACCCTAATTGGACCCTGTTGGTTGGAGATCCAACAATCTCGCTATCTGGCCTCCCCTCCACCTCTGTCTGAACTTTCTAGATTGCATTACCCAGCAGGCAGCTGGAGCAGGTGGCACCAGGCAGGGCAGGAGACGGGGCAGCTGAGTTTAACTCAGACTAATAGAACCTTAAAGGTGAGAAAGTTACAACATTCAGAGATCCTTCTGCAGATTTGTTCACGTTGGTCATCTCTTACCAGGCCAATGAACACAGCCACACCCTCCCCAGAGGCCCTGCCTCCCATGGCGTCCTGGGTTTCCATAGCAACACACTTCCATCCAACCATCCCAGCGAGGATCGTCGGAGCAGCGCCACCTGCCTGCTGGGTCGAGGTGGGGTTCTTTTTGGTGTGTTTGATGGTCACGCAGGTCCATCGTGTGCTCAGGCCATCAGCCAGAGACTCTTCTACTACATCACCGTGGCCATGCTGCCGTTGAGGATGCTGCAGGAACTGGACCGTGCCGTGGAGGAGGACCGGGCAGTACCACCCCTACTGGAATGGCATAAACACCCTCAGGATCATCACAGCTGTCCTGATGGGGGCACCATCTCCTTCCACAGCTTCAGAAACTACTGGCAGGAGAGGCTGAATGAAGATGAAGAGGAGGACAAGGAGGTAATCTGGTTAACAGATACAGCACAGAGTTTGAGTTGTTAGATCATTCTTTATACAGCAAGAACTGGCTGCTGGTCACGAATGTGAAAGATGATTCAGGAAAGGTGAAAATGGAAAAAGGACAGGTGGAAGTTGCCCGACCATAGATGAATCAGGAGCAGTGAAAGCTGAGGAAAGGTGATTAAGGACACCTTAAAGATAAATAAGGACAGATAAAAAGTGGCTAAGGAATGGTGAAAGGTGAATAAAGACAGATGAATCAGATTGGCTTGCTGTCACAACCTTGGACCTAAACCTACCTCTTTTGCATGTAAAGGTAAGGTTACCTGCTGGTCCAGACAGTTTGTATATACGTAGTTAGTTATGTGAGATGGTTGCTGGTCCTGAGATGAACACTAGATGGCAGTACCTGTTACATCTTTCACCTCATTTACTCTCACTACAGCTTTGAACTAATCTGACGTTGCTCTCAGTTTATCCATAATGTCCTTCCTGGTTACTCATGACACTGCGTCTGGTTCAGCATGGAGAAAGGAAAAGCGTAGTTTTCTTCGAGTTTAATAGTGCCTGAAGGAGAAACAGGTAATTGGATTAAAGGTTAAGGGCCAATGCCGTGACAACAAATATCAGTCCAGAGCAGTCAATCTGATCCCGACAGATAATCCTATTCCTAACCTGAGAGCAGCAGGACTCCTTATTACCCATCAGCTGCACCAGACCTTAGTCAGGCTCCGCCGTTTCAGTCAGGTTTCATGTGTGATGACATGATTTCCTGTATTCCCTCTGACTGACTGCAGGATGATGGCAGAGTGACATCAGCGCTGATGGATGCGTTCCAACGTTTAGACTACGACATGTCGGTGGAGGCCCAGGTCCACCTGTCCTTGTCTTCACCCAGGTCTGTTAGTCACAGAATCATCAGAGACTTGGTTATGTCCTACATCAATGAACAACAGCTCTAGAAGATCAGTAAATGTCACTTTGTTTTTCAAAGTGATAATAATTAAACATTCAATAGCATTTATTTTCATTCATTTTAATTCATATTCAGTCAGACCAAGCTGAACAGAGATTCCACATCAACCAGATAAATGCATCTAAGTTTTTCTCCGCAGTGACAAAAAACACTGACTGTGGTCCCAGTAACTACATATAAACAATGAAATTAAATGATTGCATTTAAAATACTAACAGTCGACCTGCTGTGACCTGAACGCACAGTCTCACAACTTCTTCCTGCTCCCCATGGACCTGAATTATGTAGCCGCTTGTCTGGAGGGGGATTGCTGCAGAGGTTGTCATGAGGTTTTGGACTTTTGCCTCGGACAGACGACATCTCATGACTGTTTTGATGTGGTTGTGGAGCCTGAATGCACTCTGCTGCCACCCTAGAGACTGGAAATACAAGGGCCACTTCAGTCAAAGTTCTGAAATTTCTCAAATGAACTGATCAGAAGTCAGCAAGACTCTCCAAACGAGGGGTTTCCTGATCCCGGCAATCACTCCGCTGCAGTGCCCCTGCAGTAGCAAACAGCTAATTAATATGCTAACACGCCACGAAGTGGTCAGGCGTGTGAATTGCAATCTATCAAAATGACAGATGGCCTTCAGATTGTTTTTTACCGTTAAAAAAAATGGACAAAAATAGAAAATATTCGGTTAATGCTGCTTCAGACCACAGTTCAACCAATGCTTTGCTCCTGATAACATTTGAGATGCAGCTCAAGCCGAGGCTTTCCTGCAAGGCACTGACTGTCGCTCCTTCTTGTTGCTTTGGATAGACCTGTCAACAAGGAACGTACATCAGAGTACCTACTGTCTACTAATCAGGTCCTCCCAGGGTTCTGCAGCCCAGCTTTTGGGTTCTTCTTTAGAAATAGAAAACAAGCCCAACTAAATTTTTTTCCATCACGTTAACAACTTTTCTTCTGTTCGTCCACAGACGGGTATCTATCCCTGTGGAGGGCTTATCTCAGTCCTCTCCTCTCCGAGTGGCACTGTCAGGCTCCACTGCTTGTGTTATCCACATCTCCAACGGCGTCCTGCATGTGGCCAACCTGGGTGACAGTCGGGCTGTCCTTGGTGTCCAGGAACAGGACGGGCGCTGGTCGGCGCTCAACCTCACCAACGACCACAATGCTCAGAACCCTGAAGAGCTGCAGAGGATTCTGGGGGAGCACCCGGCTTCAGAGAGGAGGACAGTGGTTCGTCATGACCGGCTGCTGGGTCTGCTACTGCCCTTCAGGGCATTTGGAGATGTTCGCTTCAAATGGAGTGCAGAGATGCTGAATCGACTCTACGACACGCGTCTGGACATTCTGTCTGCTGTTAGTGAGTCGGTGCGGACACTGCCACCTCATTACCTGACCCCACCCTATCTAAGCGCCCGGCCTGAGGTCACTCGACACATCATCAGACCTGCAGACAAGTTCCTGGTTCTGGCAACAGATGGACTGTGGGAGCTGATGCACCGACAGACGGTCATCCAGATGGTTGGAGAACATCAGGCAGGTCAGGAAACATCTGGACTGGTTGATTTTAGTGTTCAGAGTGATCTATCGTCATAAATATGAAAACCTATTTTCTCTCTACAGTTTAATTCTGCATTTAACACTGAGTGACTAGAGTAGCAGACAAAGGAAAATCATCGGTTCTAAAGCAGCTAATTAGCTTCCAACTTCAAAGCAGGTGGTAATTTATGCAGCTATAGATTACCTCTTTGTGGGTTGAAAGTGGTGGCGGTGGTGGGGATTCGTCCTGTAATTGCTGGGTTGCTGGTTCAAACCCCTGCTCTGACTGTCTCAGTCATTGTGTCCTTGATCCACTGTCAGTGGATGACTGATGCGCTCTGAGGTCCTCGGACTAGATAAAGCACCAAACAAGTGCAGGCCATTTACCATTTCTAAATAAAAAGCAAACAGAAAAACATATGTATTATATATTTATTTAACTAGTTCATAAGAACTTCTTCCCATAGGTGAAAAACATACATAAGCGTTACTGTGTGATACATAGCGGTGGAGATACCTGACCACTGGTAGTTAGATAAGTACATGGAGGCAGGGACCTCACAGCACAGACCTCCTCCCAGGGAGACCTCACCATGGATCAACAACATTAAGCGCCACAATGACAGACCTACATCAGACAGAGCTGCCACATAATTATTAAACAGAAGCTGTCCACTCAACTCTGTCTATTGGGTGGTCATAATGAAGCTGCTCTTCACACCTCCAGCCTACTGATGCCACTAAAGAGGACTGTGTTAAAAAGTGTTGAGTAATAAACCTGTTTTGATTGAAGCCAAAGAAAGCTTCATTTGGCCATGAGCTAAAGAGCTTTGGTTCTGGTCTTTTTCAGGTCTTCTGCAGCAGAGGCCCATCATTCCCAGCGCTAACACAACCCTGGGCAACCTGCAGCGCCTCCTGCTGGAAAGGAGAGGCCGTGTCAAGGCGGTCCTGGAGGACCATAATGCCGCCACCCACCTGCTACGCCATGCACTGGGGGATGACGGGTATGGATCCGTGGCCCCAAACCGCCTGGCCAGGATGCTGAGTCTGCCTGCAAATCTTGTACGCAGGTACCGTGATGACATCACGATCACAGTTATCCACCTAAATGAGCTCTGATGTCACCTGCAAGATGTCACCTGTCACTCAACAGCAGGTTGTCCAAAGTCCATCTACTGAAGTTCAATAAAGCTTCCTGTTGCTGTTTATAGAACTGAACTCGCCTCATTCTGATGAACTGGACTGGTCACATCTACATACTAAATCTGTGGGCCATCCTGAAGCAGGCAGAGGAATCCCAGCAGTCTTGGTACCAGTGAGTGAATGGGTAGAGAGAGAAACTGCTCCATGGATTATGAAGGAAAACCCAGTTTTTGTGCCTGAGACTTATTCTGGGCCGGAGGCGATCTGGTTCATTCAGTCCACTAACTCTGGTTCTGAAGTCTTCCACAGTTTCATGATACAGACTTGTCAGAGACACAGAAGTTCTAAAGTTTTTTTTTTAAAGAAGTAAACCAGAACCATCAGCATTTAGTATCTGATCATAACTTCAAAGGTGACCTGTATACTTTAGAACATTTGTGATAGGTCTATGGCCTACACAAAACATGTTAAGTACACCTTTCGCATACAATCCTCTGATAATGAGATTTCTCCTCCTCAGTTTCCCCTTTTGTACATGTGAAAATGAAACTTATAAAATCCTGACATGTTCTGATGTGAGGTTTCAAACCAGTTCTGTCTTCAACAATGTGACTGAAACATTGGCCTTAAAATAAAATGAATGAATGAATCTCTGTTATCCGACAGAACGTGCATGGACACATGTGGGTCTTTGCAGCCAACAACAGAACATCTAAGGTAAAACCAGCCGGCGAGACGTGGTCCTCTACTGGAAATCAAGTGGGTGGAGCTCCGCTTCAGCTGCTAGTCAGGGGTGGGACTCAGGCAACGATGCTGGTTGCCGGTGTAAATGTGACGTCACAATTACACAGCTTTTGAAACATAAAACCTTCATTTATAGCCAGGAATGGCTGAACGGGGTTTTTTTTTGCGTTTGGATTGTTTGTAGAAGCATTAGAGACCCAAATGGAAGAATAAAAATGATCAAAAAGTGAATTTGCATGATAGGTTCCCTTTAAGGTAGGTAGGTTGGCACTCTTGCTCCCTCTAGTGGAATAAAAACAACTTGCTGTGTGAAACAAACTGCAGATTAAAGGCATTATTTTCAATTCATTTTGGTAATTGTAAAGTTTTCATATTGAGTCTGGATCTCTTTCCATGCCATATAACGTTGGATCTAATATTCTGGGGATATTTGTTTTTATTAATCTAATCCAACCATCAATGACAGGGGGGAAAGTAACCACCATCTAAGATCTCTTAACTGCTGCGAGGATCGGTGTTAAGCTGACTTTATCCGGCTCTTTGATGCCAAGGTAAGTAAAGCTGGAAGGTGACCATCTGACAGAGAAATGTTGAGACCACAGCCATGGTTACAACGTGAAAGGCCAGTACAAACTTTCCTGGAACTTTCAAAATAAATTGCATTAACCTACTTCCGGCACAGCCAGGAAACAGGGTAACCGGGGACTTCCTGTGATGTCACTGTCCAAATAAAAGCACCGTTCTTGCTACATCCTGACTCTTCTACGCGGATCACACAGGGACCTGGATAGAGAGACCCAGCGTGCTAATGTGTCTTAGCTGGCAAACAGACAAACTCTTCAAACTGGATCCAAGGATGTCATAAGAGTTTTTGCCTGGGCCACAGCCCAGGCCGCGGCACGCTTGGCCTCACGGTACCCGTCAGCCGCCTCAGGAGTCCCACAAGCCAACAACAGCCGATAGGACTCCTTCTTCAGCTTGACAGCATCCCTTACTGCCGGTGTCCACCACCGGGTTCTGGAATTGCCACCACGACAGGCACCGCAGACCTTACGGCCGCAGCTGTGGGCAGTAGCATCGACAATGGATGCGGAGAACATGGTCCACTCGGACTCTATGTCTCCAACATCCCCCGGGATCTGGTCGAAGCTCTCCCGGAGGTGGGAGTTGAATACATCCCTGGCCAAGGGCTCTGCCAGACGTTCCCAGCAGACCCTCACCATGCGCTTGGGCCTGCCAAGTCTGTCCGGCTTTCTCCTCCTCCAGCGGATCCAACTCACCACCAGGTGGTGATCAGTGGACCGCTCAGCCCTTCTTCTTACTCGAAGCGGCCAAAGGTCTGATGATATGACAACAAAGTGGATCATCAACCTCCTGCCTAGGGCCCCTTATGTTTGAACATGGTGTTCGTTATGGACAATCCATGACTAGCACAGAAGTCCAATAAGAAAACACCACTCGGATTCAGATCGGGGAGGCCATTCCTCCCGATCACGCCTCTACAGGTGTCACTGTCGTTTTCCACGTGGGCGTTGAAGTCCCCCAGCAGAATAATGGAGTCCCCAGGAGGGGCACTATCCAGCACCCCCGACAGGGACGCCAAGAAGGCTGGGTACTCTGCACTACCACTCGGCCCGTAGGCCGAGACGACAGTCAGAGACCTATCCCCAACCCGAAGGCGCAGGGATGCGACCCTCTCATCCTCTTTGCACCGGTCCCTCACGGTTCCCCCTGCAGGTGGTGGGCCCACTGGGAAAGATTTAAATTGAAATGATCTAAATGTTTTTCATTTTATGAAGTTTGGTTTTATTTGTGTGAAACTCAGCTATTTTAGTGCTAGCAGGTGTGGAAATATAAATGGCTTATCATTAGTAGCTAAAGCTAAGATATATTTGGGACTTTGCTGTTTAAAGATTGATTTTTATTAGGAGTTTTTAGTTATGCTTTTGATAGTTAAAAAAACCTTAACAGTAGCCTCTAGTATTATAACAATGAGTGTTTATTATTCCAGGTTAAAGGTTGCAGGTGTTTTCTGTCTGTATCGTGAGAAGCCGGCAGTGAACTGGGGAGGCATGCTACTCCTCTCTGTGCTGACCGAAACTTCTGATAACTATTCCACCCTGAAACTTTCTGAAGACGTGTGGGAAACAATTCTTTATTAAATGATGAAATGTATCTCTGTTTCTTTGATACTGTTGCTGGGGAGACATCCACAGACAGATTGATTGTGTATGTGTACTGCATGAATTCAGATTGGTTTTAATAAACTTGTGGAAACGTACAACTGATCTCTGACTGAGGATTGTCCTTTGGGGTGCCAAATAAAAAGAGTCGATGAGAGGTGAGGAGTAATGTAAGAGTTAACTGACGGCCAGTAAAGTTTTCCTACCTCGACACTGGCTATCTGCAGCACATGTGCTCAGTTTTGTGTTTGTATGTTTTTAAAGTTAAGACAAACTTTATTTAAAGGGTGATTTTAAACACAGAAGATTGATCATAACGCGCCGTCCGCGCTTCTGCATTTTAACCCTTTTATTAACCCTGGTATTTTAAAGGTATGTGTTTGATTCGGGTGCTAAGCTATTAGCTTCTTTTGTTAGCTTCAACTGTTAACAGCTAAGAACATGTGCTTGTTGCTAGGGAACATTTAACAGAAAGGTTTAGTTTTCAATCCAGTAAATAATATTTCCCTAAACATTATTTCACTAAATCTGATAACTAAGTAAACACCATTAAGCCCCATTTCTCCAGAAAGATTTGGCTCTTTACAAACTGTTATGATTCTGGTATGTCTGCTCTACCGTCTCTCTGTCTGCAATCAGCAGATTAGATGCCCCTGGTGGCTGCTGCAGTGTAGTGCAATCTGTGGAAAGCCAAGCACCTGTCTTCTTCCCTGATATATACTGACTCTGACAAGCAGACGGTGCCAGATTTTTGAAAGCCATCTTGTGAGTAGATATCCAGCGTTCCTTCCTGTCTGATCATTGTTCTTGACCTTGCCTTGCCTTTTGGATTTATGCCTCTGACTGCTCCCTGTCGGACTATTTGGATTTTGGTTGTCGACCTTGTTTCCTGCATCTGGTTTATGCCTCTGCCTGCCCCTTGCCTGACGCCTCTTGTTCCAATCATTGACCCTGTTTCTGTCCTTGGATTATTGAGCCAGCCTAGCCCTCAGATTATTCAGCCTGGAGTCACTTCTTACCTGTGCTGTGGAGATCACCGCCTGCCGCCCACTGAGGTTTCCCCTCTGGGTTTCAAGTTCCACTCAAGACAAAAGCAGGTTAATGACTTTTCTGATCCCTGCAAAATCTGGAGAGACTACAAGTCACTAATCCCTCTTTCTGCCTCAGTGATTCTTGGAAGCTGTGAGGAGTTTTACCTGAGTGATGTTTTCCTGTGGCTGAATAAACCTTTTAAACTTTCAGTACTGTGTCTGGCTGAATCTTGGGTCCGCCTTTTTCTGATTCATAGCAAATATTTCCTTAATATTTCTTTAAATATTATTTCAATAAATAAAGGCAGCTAATGAGACACCGTTGAGAATTATTCATCCAGAAGGTTGGTTTTATTCAGCAAATCATTATTTAAAACATTATTTTATTAAAATAATATTTGATCTGATCTTACATTGTGAATGGTTGTCTAAACGGTTGCTGATTATTGTCTAAGTTGGTTCCAAGACTAACTTAACTTCATTTCCAGATTCTTCAAGATAATCCTTGGTTCTCAAACATAAACATTGCATGGTAATGTTGCATCACTCTTTTGGTCATAATTATCAATCATCTTTAATCAACTAGTTTATATTGTACATAGTCCATTAGTCTTCATTATTCTTTCATTCTGCTTGGTAGTTTAGTTGGATTGTTTTAGCAAAGTAAAGAGTTTGTTGATTGAAATATGTTTGACTTTGAGTTGACTTATTTTTGTTAATAAATTCTTGTATTTTAATAAATTGTGTGAATTTATTCCATATATGTGCAGAGTTTATACTGTTCAATAATGTCAGAGCTCATCTCACACCTTTCTATTTTGTCCTAATACCATCGCCTTACTGGGCTGGTATTCACAGGACAATCCTTAACAGACCCAAATATCATTTGATAAAATATTAAAATATTAATATTAAATAATCTCAGATTCATAGTCACAACAGAAATGACCCAGGGTTGCCCGGTCCCCAAAGCTTCCCAGTGACAAGGCCTCTGACTTACTATGATTTATTTTGTAACCCGAACTTTGACCAAATGGACTAATGACTCTGAGTTAGTAATAAACACCAAAACATCTTCGGCATAAAGCCTAATTTTTTATTCCTTGTCACCCAATGAAACATCTGATGGCTCCTAATTGTGTCGGCTAAGGGTCCAATGCAAGCGCAAATAATAATGGTGAGAAGGAGCAGCCCATGTACCTGGCATGTACCCCTTCTCAAGGCAAAGGTGTCAGATGTAGAGCCATGAGGTCTAGCATTAGGGGATCTGTAAGAAGTTTAGTCGATCCAATAAAACTCGGGCCTGAGTCAAACCTAGAGAGAACATCAGAGAGGTTCTCCCATTATACACTATGAAATCCTTTCTCAGCGTCTAATCTAACAGCAAGGGCCTTGTACTACTAGAGAAATGTATTACATTCAGCAGTCTCCGAACACAAGAATGAGAACATCTATTTTTAACAAACCCTGTGTGATATGACGCAACCTGAACAGGCAGCACTTCCTCCGACCTCTTAGCTAGGAGCCGATCGGCCTGTAAGATGCACACTGATCTGAGGGCTCCTCTTTCTCTATAATCGGATAGATGTGGGCCAGATTTAATGTTTCTTTCACAAGCGTCTCAGTAAGAGGTCCCACCACCGACCCTGCTATCCAATGACGCGCAATGGGGTTCAAGACTGGTGAGGCACAAACTCGTCTGGAGTCGGATGTACAATGAACCCAAAATAAAGGCATATATTTAAATTTTGAACTTAATTGAAACATTTAATTATTTAAAAAGTTTTTAATTAAGCTTTAATAGACTCCATACTGTTCAACAAAACCACTGCAAGAACAACAAAAGAAGGTTTTATTTAAGGTCAAATGTGATTATTTAAAATGACTTCTTTATTTTGGTTGATCTTATTTTATGCAAACTGGAAATAGTGTATGATCTTCTGGAAGCAGGCTGCATTAATCAAGTCTTTTAAAATCTCCTGGTTCTCCCTGACCTTCCCACTGATGTTCAGTCTGTGTTGCCCATCCAGAGCCAAGTCAAACCCGTGAACTCCACACTGGTTTCAGGTGGACCCCTCTAGTTGACCAGAGCAGGCTTCCTTTCTCCCACTAGTTTGAAGCAGATCCTCCAGCTCCAGTTGGTCTTCCTCTCTCTAAAACCTGTTTCAACTGAAGATCCAGTTTAGAAAAATCCTTTTCCAGCTCTGAGAAGTAAACTTCTATTTAGTGGGACCTAATTTAAATACGACTTGTAACCTGACACACCTGACCTCTGCGTAGCGACACGCTGTTAGCCTTCTGTGCCTACGGGGCTCAGCACTGCCCCCTATCAGTGCAGCACGGTACTCCTTGCTTCACCCTGTCCATTTTCATTAATGGTCGATTAGAAAGATCAAATATGTCACACATTCATTAAATATATGACAGACTGTGGAACGTCAGCATGTTTAGTACATGTGTAATCCAGCATGTATGTTGCTGATAGAAAGGGAGACAGCAGGGGGCATGCTCCAACAGCCTGCATCAGTCAGCGTGTGCCACAGCGCCATCTGTGGTGAGGCACAGCTAATCACTGCCTCACCTTGACTTTTTACCATGTGTTTGGATCAGCGTAAATGCTGCAATTTGACCAAAGAAATGTTGAAATCATTCAGGAAACCAGTTTATAGAACAGTCATGTGGACAGATTGATTTTCTCTCATCATTGATAGTATTTTACTTCTCCTGATGACAGGTGAGTCACTGCAGCTATCTTCTCAGGGCCAAACCCATCAGGATCAGAAGCCTCCCCACTCATTCGATGGGCTCCAGGACCTCCTGCCCTGTACACCGTCTACACAAGTCTTCTCTATATTCTTCAGAAAATCTGGGAAGGTTTGTTCCACCAAGAAACTGTCTCCTTGGTTCTGAGATGTTCTGGGACTCTGATGAGTTCCTGATTAAAATCCTTCATTATTTTACGTATGATTTTAGTTTCAAAACGTTCTTTGCCAGCTCTGTCCGTAAGAGACGGCATCAAGCCCTGTACATCCTCTGGCCCGAGCATGAAGTCCGCTATTGCACACCTTTTCTTTGAAGCTGTGTTTGATCTAACGGCATCCCTCAAAAAATCTTTACCTGCTTCCTGCTGTTAATAAAAAATAAACAGTTCCAATTGTTTTACAACATATTTTATGAATGTAGGATTACTAAGGAGACAGGGATTTAGACACCAGCGTCTGGATGTGGGGTCATAAGAAGGTGGTAAAAGTGCGATAGTAACTGATGAAAGCTTTGAGAGGGAACACGTGTTAATAGAGCAGGCATTAGCCCTGTCCACAGTTACTTTTGAAGCAAATATTATAATCAGTTCTTGAGAAGGAATGATGGACACAGCAGAAAAAGTCTTTCATTTCTTAGGAATAGGTAGGTAGGGCACTGGATGGGCTATGATTATTTACTGGAGCCAAAACACAATTAAAATCCCTTCCCAGAATAGAAGAGATATTAGCCAATAACCTGGAGTACAATAAGCCGTCATATGTGTCAGGGCCATAGCTGCTTTCTAGAAAAATGTGTTCACCATCCAGGAACAATCCCATCCCTTGAAACATGTTTTCCTTCCATACCCTGTGAATGTTGTCTCATCTACTTCGGTTCTCCATATCATCCATGACCCCAGTCATTCGTTCTAATGTCTTCTCAGCCTCGCCGTAGAGATACACTTGGACTGCTGTGGGGATTGTTTTCAGAATCAAGGTGAACTTTCAGAGTTTCTCCCCCATAACGTTGCTGAACCTTTGAGTGACCTGGATCAGAGCTGTGGTGTCCGTAGTGGCTGAGGCCTTCTAAGCTGCCCCAGCTTATAAAGTTATGTAGGAGTGGAACACCTTCTCAGTCAGCCATGGTCACATGGTGTTTCTAACCTCCAGGTAGCGTTCAGGGTCTACCTCTTCAAGCCATGGTGGACCATAGTTCTGAGTCATGTAAACCTGAAGAGCACCAGCTTTAATCAATCCAGCTTCGGGCTGCAGGAACATTTCCTTCAGAGGAAACCTCTTCATCACCTCACTGTGACAGTCCAACACCCTCCTCTGCTCAGAGGTGCCTTCATCATATCATCACATTCTGTGGTTGTTTCCTTTTCATGTTTCTAATGTTTCTAATTTACAGACGGTCTAATTGTAGGCTTCAGGCCATCTCAACCTTTCACTGGTTGATGACTCCACTGCTTCCATCTCAGACCAGACAACCATTAGAATATCGTGACAAAGTTAAAGATTCTTTGTCATTTCAGAGACTGAAACTGAAATATTTCAAGCTTTAAATCTAATTATTTTGATGATTCTGGCTTACAGAGAATAAAAACCCAAAATTCAGACTCTCAGAACCTCAGAATATTACATCAGACCAATAAAAAGAATATTTTAAACAAAACAATTTCAGGATTCCAATTATTATTGTTATTGCATTAATTACTGTATCAATGCGGTGTGGAATGGAGGAGATCAGCCTGTGATTCTGCTGAGGTGTTCAGGAAGCCCAGGTTGCTTTAATATTGGCCTTCAGGTCACCTGCATTGTTGTTTCTGGTGTCTCATCTTCTTCTGGACAACACTCCATAGATTCTCTGTGGGGTTCTGGTCAGCCCAGTTTGCTGGTCAATCAAGCATAGTATCACCATGGTCATTGGACCAGCTTCTGGCAGTGTGGGCTGGAAAATGAAATCAGCATCTCCATAAAGCTGGTCAGCAGAAGGAAGCATGAAGTGAACTAAAATGTCCTGGTAGATGGCTGCGTTGACTGTAGACTTCTGAAAACCCAGTGGACCAGAGCCAGCAGATGTCATGACACCCCAAACTATTACTAACAGTGGAAACTTCACACTGGACCATAAGCATTGTGGATTCTGGGGCTCTCCACTCTTCCTCCAGAGTTTGGAACCTTGATTTCCAAATGAAATGCTGTATTTACTTTAATCTGAAAAGAGGACTTTGGACCACTGAGTAACAGTCTGGTTCAGTTTCTACTCAGCCCAGGTAAGATGCTCGTAGCCAATGTGTAGGATATGTCTGTGCATAGTGGTTCTGGATGCACTTACTCCAGGCTCGGTCCACTCCTTGTGAAGCTCCTCCTAAGTCTTAAATGGATTTTGCTTGACCATCCTCTCAATAACGTCTTTTCCAATGCCTGTAGAAAGCCGCAGGCTTTGTAAAGCCCAGGTCTCGTATCGATACAAATTTCCCCCGGGTAATTTCACTTTCCTGGGGCTTTACTTTCACAGGTAAATGATCCAACTCTGAAGATGGTCTTTTCAGCTTTCTCCAGGATTTGTTAAAAGATTAAAGGTTGTGTGTGAGGCTTGGCACAAGCAGCTTCATTAATGGCAGATTACTAAACAAATGAATTTTTTTTATACCATTAATTTGTCACAAAAAGTAATTTTAAGATGTGTTTAAGCAAGAAAGTAGACCTCAAAACTTCATCTGTACAGTCAGTTCATCCAGAATGAGCCTACACTCAAATGTTATTTTGGATTTTTCAGAGCAGCAGAGCTCTGCTTACAGGCTGGTCTGGCTGCTAAGCTAAACTAAGCTAAGTTAAGATAAACTAAGCTAAACTAAATCTAAATTAAGGTAAACGAAGAAGCTAAGCTAAACTAAAGCTAACCTAAGCTAAGCTAAACTAAACTAAAGCTAACCTAAGCTAAGCTAAATTAAGCTAAACTAAGATAAACTAAAGTAAAGCTAAGCTAACCAGGTGGCTGGACTGGGACTTACCCACTAACCACTGCCTGATCTCGCCCGGCGCTGGGATTTCCCACTACCTGTTATCCGTTTGTGGCGGCTAAAAGTGAATATCAAGGGTTTAGTAGGAATGTGGTGAATAATCGCAAGTACCAGAAAATAAAATGGAATATTTTTCCCTGGAAATTTGGGGCATTTTAAGTTGTTGTTGGCATTAATTATTAACTGTTTCACCACAGTTCTGACAGATAATAATGCAGTACCGCTGATCAGAGCTCTTTAAATTTTCCTTGTACAAACAAAATATGCATTTCCCTAAGACTGTCTTTTCATGTAAACCTAACTTAGTGGAGTGTGAACTATTTATTATATTCAATAGTTTTTTGCAGAATACTCTGCAGCAGGAGAGACCACAGTTCCAGGTTTGGATGCAGTTTCCCAGAAGCTCAGTGGTCCTCTTCATCCTTGTATCCTTCCATCGTCTGCTTCACTGTCTACGCATCTTCTACTTTATACAAATATTTGCTTATGATGATAATCTGGACTGACCATCAGTTTTTTTTATTCTAACAAACTTTTTACTAAAAACATTTTCTGTAGTTGTCTTATATGTGTTTACCTGATGATAATAAAATAAAAATAAGTTCTTCAGTTGAAAGAAAAAAAGATTTATTAGCTAACAGTCTTTTAAACAGTCAAGGAGTAATGCCATCTGCTGGACTGAAGGTGTATTGCAGCTTTTCTTGCAACCTCCCCAGACGTCATTAGCCTGATTTAAAGAAATGGGCCGTGGCCTTCCTGAGCAATGGAAACAGAAAGTACAGAATTCCCCATGATTCCTGTTATTTCCCAGGTAAAACAAATACTGAGGCTTTCAGTGGAAAAGGGGCTCTTGGTTGTCTTCTGGACAGCAGTCTAACATGATTTTTCTGAAACACTGAATGTTGGGTTTTTATTCTCTGTGATCCATAATCATCAAAATTACAAAAAAACCAAAAAAAAAACCAAAAATGAGTCTACATGAGTTTTACTTTCCGAAATAAGAGACACAAAACTTCAAACTTTTTCCACAATGTTCTAACTTTTTGAGATGTAGCTCTACTTAACATGGTGTAGCAGCTGGTTCTTGCATCTCAGTGAATTATGGGGAAAAAGGGTAAAGAAAAAAGCTTAAACTTTTATTGAACTGTATATTGTCTGAAAACTTTGTACTTACGGCTATTCTCATTAATTATGGTTCTGATGCCAGTTTGTACCAGCTGACTATCAAGCCAGAATAGCTTTGTGATTTCCTAAGCTAATAGGTCCGCTATTGAGGTATGAAATGAAGCAGCAGCCATATTTGGTTCTTCCTCCAGCTGCTGCAGAGTTCCCATCTCGGACAAATAATTTTCTGTCTCATTCTGGTCCATCCACATTGAAGTGGAGGTTCTGATCAGATCATGCGTTTCCCTCAGAAATTAAATGTCTGTTTAAGGTACATCAGCACATCACCTGGACGGCCAGGTGTTGGACCTGTCCCGACTGGGAGGACCCAGACACCATTTCTTATGTCAGAGGAGCAGTTCTGTTCAGTGATCATCCTGATCCACTGTGGTAAGAAGATTCAGCTGGAAATTTTACATCCTGCTCAAAATTCTGTTTCGTTCTGGAGACCAAACATCTACAGCTCCTCCAGCTGGTCGAGTCTTTCAGTCAAGCTGTTTTTAACATGAAGTTGATGTGACTTGAAATGGATCAGCAAGTTTAACCCCCCCCCCCCCAGATGTTTCATTGTGAAGCTGTTCATAGAGTTGATCTGCTGCTCAGACAGCTTACAGCTCATGGTGTCGCCAGGTAACCAGCTTCCAGCCAATCGAGAGCCAGAAAAACAAGCTGCGATATTTCAGAGCGACATGAAAATAATTTTTAATCAATAACTTTACAAAATCAAATTTGCTTTAGAAAAACACTTAAATATTAAACAGCTTCAGGCCAACCAATCAGCTGACAGCTTCTTGTTGCTATGCCCCCACAAAGCTCACAGAGCTAATAGTTGGAGGGGTGGGGTCACATGGAGTTCACACCAATGAAACTAAGGAATCAGGAAGTAGATGGTGTTGCATTACATGATCATGTGACCAGTGTTTGGAAGCAGCCAATAGGAGGAGAGCCAGTTGTTTATGTCCAAAAAAAAAAAAAAAAAAAAAAAAAATCAACACAGAGCACCCTCTGCTGTAGTATAACTGGTCCAATGGGAGCTTAGGATTTAAAAAAGAGGGCGGGATCTAATGTCCAGTGCCCAATCAGAAGGCAGTGTTGTTGATCACCGCCTCAGGGGTGGAACCAGCAGCTGCGTGGCAGTGACAGACTCTGGGAACAGGCTGTGGTAAGTAGGCAGGGGGACGTACGCCGCCGTGATCATTTTACCTAAAAACACAGGTGAGATCAGATTAGTCAGAGCTTCTCTCTGATTGGTCCGCAGCAGTCATGTGACAGCAAATCTTACCTCCAAAGTATCTCCCGTGCAGAGCGTTAACAGCAGCCATGGCAGACGGGATGGACGGGCACTTCACATAAACATTCCCCTGAAAGACGTAAGAGGTCAAAAATCCTCAACACTAACACAATGTATCACTACGCCTGGTTCTGACAGGACGTAAAACTCTGAATGGGTCCGATTTGGGCCTGACAGTTTTCAGGGGACTAAAGAGATGATCCGGATCGGAGAACTGTGTCATCGCCGATGACAGTTCTGTTCTGGTTCTGCTGTGGTATTGAGAGGCTAAGGAGCACAAGGCTCATCCGTTTAACATTAGATAGTTAATGAATATAAACATAATACTGCAAAGATGAATTTGATGCCGTTGCCTTTTTCATAAAATACACAAACAGAAACATTTTATGTTGACACCGTGACCAAGATTAATAAACACGATTTCCCTCATTACTACCAAGCTGGGTTCAGTAAATGAGACCAATACTTACTTTGTCATTATTATTTATTATCATTATTCGTACTCGTCGTCTACCGCTTATCCAGGACCGGGTCGCGGGGGCAGCAGACTCAGCAGAGACGCCCAGACGTCCCTCTCCCCAGACACCTCCTCCAGCTCCTCCAGGGGGAGCCCAAGGCGTTCCCAGGCCAGCTGAGAGACATAGTCCCTCCAGCGTGTCCTGGGCCGTCCCCTGGGCCTCCTCCCGGTGGGACGTACCTGGAACACCTCCTGAGGAAGGCGTCCAGGAGGCATCCAGTCTAGATGCCCGAGCCACCTCAACTGGCTCCTCTCAATGAGGAGGAGCAGCAGCTCTACTCCGAGCTCCTCACCCTATCTCTAAGGGAGTGCCCGGCCACCCTACGGAGGAAGCTCATTTCAGCCGCTTGTATCCGGGATCTTGTTCTTTCGGTCATGACCCAAACTTCATGTCCATAGGTGAGGGTAGGAACGTAGACCGACCGGTAAATCGAGAGCTTTGCTTTTCGGCTCAGCTCTCTCTTCACCACAACGGACCGGCACAGCGCCCCCATTACTGTGGCAGCCGCACCGATCCGTCTGTCGATCTCCTGCTCCATTCTTCCTTCACTCGTGAACAAGACCCCGAGATACTTAAACTCCTCCACTTGAGGCAGGAACTCCCCTCCAACCTGAAGAGGACAAGCCACCCTTTTCCGGTCGAGAACCATGGCCTCGGACTTGGAGGAGCTGATCCTCATCCCAGCCGCTTCACACTCGGCTGAGAACCGCCCCAGTGCATGCTGTAGGTCTTGGCTAGAGGGGGCCAGCAGGACCACGTCATCTGCAAAAAGAAGAGACAAAATCCACTGGTCCCCAAACCAGACCCCCTTTGGCCCTTGGCTGCACCTAGAAATCCTGTCCATAAAAGTTATGAACAGGACCGGTGACAAAGGGCAGCCCTGCTGGAGTCCAACATGCACTGGGAACAGGTCCGACTTAGTGCCGGCAATGCAGACCAAACTCCTGCTCCGCTCGTACAGGGACCGGATGGCCCCTAATAAAGGGCCCCCGACTCCATACTCCTGGAGCACCCCCCACAGGGCATCACGAGGGACACAGTCGAATGCTTTCTCCAGGTCCACAAAACACATGTGAACCGGTTGACAAACTCCCATGAACCCTCGAGTACCCTGTAGAGGGTATAGAGCTGGTCCAGTGTTCCACGGCCGGGACGAAAACCACACTGTTCCTCCTGAAGCCGAGATTCGACTATCGGTCGGACTCTCCTCTCCAATACCCTGGTGTAGGCCTTACCAGGGAGGCTGAGGAGTGTGATCCCCCTGTAGTTGGAACACACCCTCCGGTCACCCTTCTTATAAAGGGGGACCACCACCCCAGTCTGCCAATCCAAAGGCACTGTCCCCGACCGCCACGCGATGTTGAAGAGGCGTGTCAACCATGACAGCCCTACAACATCCAGAGACTTGAGGTACACAGGGCGGATCTCATCCACCCCCGAAGCCCTGCCACCACGGAGCTTTTTAACCACCTCGGTGACTTCAGCCTGGGTGATGAAAGAGTCCAACCCCGAGTCCCCAGCCTCTGTTTCCACCAGGGAATGCGTGATGGCAGGATTGAGGAGATCCTCGAAGTACTCCTTCCACCGCCTGATAATGTCCTCAGTCGAGGTCAGCAGTCCCCCCCTCACACTATAAACAGTGTTGGTGAAGCACTGCTTCCCCCTCCTGAGGCGCCGGACGGTTTGCCAGAATCGCTTCGGGGCCAACCGGTAGTCCTTCTCCATGGCCTCATCGAACTCCTCCCAGGCCCGAGTTTTTGTCTCTGCCACAACTCGGGCCGCAGCACGTTGGCCTCACGGTACCCGTCAGCCGCCTATTACCATTATTATGTATTGTTATTGATTATTATCTTGTACATTAAAAAGGTTGTTCTAAAATAACTGAACGTAAACTTTACCGCTTCTTTTATGACAAACCAACAGACTGCTGTTGGTTTCCAAGGTCAACCTGTCATCAACACTATGGCCAATATTTATGAGACAAAGCCGATACGGGTCAGAGGGCAGAGGTGTACCTCAGGTGAGTTCTTGTCAACGTAGATGTGGACGACTCCTCCGTGTTTGTTGCACTCTTCAATGACATCGTGCTGGATGTCGAGCTCCCAGCCTGGAGCGTTCTCACTGAAACACAACACACACACTGTCACACACACACACCCAGCTGGAACACAGTGTTCAGGGTTCATCGTCATCACTTCCTGTCAGCTCTGAGCTGAAACCATTCACAGCAACAGGTCAGTGACGGTGAGTCCGGGTCAGACTGGACCAACACTGTAGAAACCACAGGTTGTGTTTCAGTGTTTGAGCTGTCCTGACTCATAACTTCAGCTTCCTAAAAGGCTGAGGAGAAGAACCTCCTCCAGACTCTGGACGTAGCTTACTGTTGGTATAAAGCTTAAACAAATCCTCAGGTCCAGTTCAAAAGCTTTAGATCAGATATATTTGTTCCTTATGTTACAGAGTGGTAACAGCTGTGCTTATGACCGGCACCAATCCTCCTTGGTCTGACCTCGGTCACAAACCTTCTCTGCAACATGTGGTCCACCATGTTTAACTCATTCCTTTATTGCAGAAAAAGGACCGGACGGACATTATATGACTTTTCCACTGGCGCCACTTAGCCCAGCTCCACTCCACCACATGTGACGTGAACAGACTGCTGACCACTGATGGGACCAGGAGGAATGAGAAGGTTTTCCAAGAGGTCGTTCAGGGAGAAGATAATAAAACTCAAGAGCGACTACAATAATATTAAGGACCACAATGGCCGGAGCGGGTCAAACCCAAATATAATTGAACTATTTACTAATCATAAACCAGCCTGAAGGCTGAAAGAAAAGAACAAGGACACATCAGCTTTCTGAATGACATGCAGGTAGGGGGCGCTGTAGTTAATAACGTCATAAACCAGCTGATCAAACGCACAAACCACCATGAAACAGCGGGTTTGGTTCTGACATCTATTGACGGTTCTTCAGAGAACCAGCATCTGCAGGAGGAGGGAGCAGGCAGAGAGCAGCTGCCTGTAATCAGACTGTCTGCATCGGATCAAACTGGAGGAAGACCCGCTGAATCCATGGAGCACGAAGATCCAACATCCAACCTAAAACTAACTTCACCGTTCTGGACATTAATGTCCTGGTCCTCCTTATTGCCATAAATGAGACAAGAACTTCCTCATAAACCCCAAAATGTTCTTCAGGCAAACTTTGGAGCTTCACCATCCAGACAGCAGCGTCTCTCCTCTCTGCTTCTCCTGCCACCCCATGCAGAACAATAATGATGGCGGCCATTTAGGAAGATGACAAGAACCCTCAGATCATCAATACATGCTCAGCAATGTTCACATTATGTGTAATACATATAGCAGACACAGAGAACCATAAGGCTACAGAGGTGATCATCAGGTGTGTGAGCTCACCTGTTGGGGTTGAACATGTTGGACAGCTGGAAGCAGTGAGTGGCGAGCGGCTGAGACGGAAGATTCATAGCTGGAGTGTTCATGTTCATGTTGAGACTTGGATTCATGGCAGCTGGAAAACAAACAGGTAAAAAAATCAGAGGAGACACCTTGACAGGTAAAACACTTGCAGATCACCTGATCTGGCCGCCTGCAGATTACCGTTTCAACAGTTAAATACCTTCCTAACAACGACCAGGTGCCTTGATGTCCTCCAGCCAGACTTCCTGCTCACCACAGCATCCAGACCAATCTTATCAAGATGTTCAGTGACATCTGCATAAATGCGGACTTCGGCAGAACCACAGTTCTGGTATTATTGGGCCATGATCGACACCGTTGACCATGGTATATTACTGGTGCACCTGGAGAACTGGGCCGGGCTTTCTGGTACAGCACTTGGCTGGTTTGAGTCTTACTTGAAGGACAGGAACAATAGGTAACTTTACATCACAGCTAACAAAAATCACATGTGGGGTTCCCCAAGGTTCCATCCTGGGACCCCTCCTATTGAATATTTGCAAGCTCCCCCCAGCTCAGATCATAATAAACAAAAAATATTAGAGTTACCATAATTACGCAAAAAACACAGCCCTACATTACAACGTCACCAGATGACTATGAACCCATTCAAACGTTGGTTAGACTGAAGGCATTATTTTTGGACCAAAGGAGGAGCGATCAGGAGTCAGAACACCGCTTCAGTTTCTAAAGCTAGAAACCACGGACCAGGGCTGAAATCTGGGTGTAGTGATGGACTCAGACCAGAACCTCCAGGACAACATAAAGACAGTAACAAGGTCGGCCTTCTATCACCTGAAGAGCATCTCCAGGATTAAAGGACTAATGTCTCAGCAGGATCTGGAGAAACTCATCCATGCGTTCATCTTTAGTGAACTGATCACTGCAACAGGTTCTCCACAGGTCTGCCTAAAAGCTCCATCAGACAGCTGCAGCTGATCCAGGAGCTGCTGCCTAGTCCTCACTAGAACCTAGAAAGCAGAGAACATCAGCCCAGTTCTAAAGTCCTTCCACTGGGTCCCTGGACCTCAGAGAAGAGACTTTAAAATACTTCTGTTAGTTTCTAAGTCACTGAATGTCTAAGCTGCAAAATACATTAAAGATCTATTGATGTTGTATCAACCTTCCAGACCAGTCGGGTCTTCTGGTTCCAGTCTACTCTGCATTAGGTCTGTTGTAAACAATTATTTTAGTAATCGAGTATTCTATCGATAATTCTGACGATTGAGTAATCGAATAAAAATTCTGTTTTGCTGTAGCAACTTTAGATAGTAGAAATATATGAAATAGAAAATGAAGTAAAAATTTAATTCATTTTGAAATAACATTTATTACTTAAAATGCAACAAGATTCAAACATCACCTTTTAGTTTCAAGTCTAAAATATGACAAAATCTTGTTCTAAAGTGCAAAAACAGATAAGAAATAAAACATTTCACATTAACTTAAAAAATATTGAGGCATATTAGTAAACACTGGCTGCCTTTTACAGACACTTTAAGTTTAAAGTATGATAAAACTTGTACATTTATTGAATTTTACCTCGACTGATGACGCTACTGCAGTAAAAGTTCATAAGTGATAAATGCATTTTAATCTTCAATTACTTGATTTTTTTATGTATAAATGTGAGGTTCAAAGTTGCATTAAATAAAAGTATTTTAGCATTACAAAACAATCTAAATCTTGCATAGAGTTTTTACAGATTATAAAAGTAAATGTGATCTTTGTAAATCTTTGTAATGTTAGCAATTAGGTGAGTTTAGAAATTTGGCTACAAAGAACAGAATTTTGTTGAGTTATTGTAAATAGCGTTTAACGTTTATTCATGTTTTAATTAAGACTATATTATTATTATGTTGGTCCAGTGTTTGCAAAAATTACATTTTGACGGCAAGCTGTAAAAAAATACTAATAGAAAATAAAGACAAATGACGGCTTCCAAAGCAGAAGTTTGGTGCCAGCCATAAAAAAGGAAAACCATACTAATAACTAACCAGCAATAAATATCTCATAAATGAGGCTGAAGCACATCAACAAATAAAGGGTTTTTAGCTCAAACTCGCTGTGCTTTTATCTTCAATACTACTTCAGTACTACTAGCAGCAGTGCTTCATGTTCTTTCTTCTTGCCAGACAGCGAATAATGTCGTTACTCTTCTTAACCAGCGAGTACATGACGTTAGCCAACATGTCTTTCCTTGTACGTATAAAACATGTCAGAAGCGGCTCCAACGATCCGATTCAAAGGGAAAATAAACCTGCAGGTGAGCTGGATGTATGCAGCGGATGTTTCCTGCGGAGGTGTTGCAGCATCGAGGATGCGCTGTTATGATGTGCCAAATCCATCGAGGTACGCGAGGTATTTGAGGAATCGTGTCAGCCCTACTCTGCATCCTCAGAACCAAACATGGAGAAGCAGCATTCAGTTCTTCTGCTCCACTAAACTGGAACAAACTTCCAGAAACCTGCAGAGATGCTGAATCTCTGGGTTCTTTTAAATGAAGGTTAAAACCAATTAGTTTAGAGTTGCTTTGATTCTTTATTCTATTTAAACTAATTCATTTTATTCTGTGGTCCATCTTTTTATTACTTGCCTCTGCTCTGGACTTTCCTCCATGTATTTTTCTTCTCTTACGTTTTATTCATGTGAAGCTACTTGAGGTGTCTTGTTACTGAAATGTTCCACACAAATAAACTCACCCTGATCAAAACGCCTGCAGATCACCTGAACCGACGTCGGCATATTTTCACAGATTAACGTTTTATGTATGAGCTGCAGGATGGAGACCTATCCACCTGAGGTGATGTCACTGTCTGATGATGATGGTTTGTTACCTGACACAGCAGCCAGCGCTCCAATAGCAATCGCTCCGCTCATCTGTAGAGCCTGCTGAGCAGCAGGAGGGATCTGCAGACCTGTACCTGTACAAACACATAGGTGAACGTTCAAGGTGAGAGCTGATCTTGTCAAGATTCACATCAGGTGTGACAAGAGACGTGGCCTCACCTTCAGCAAGCCGGGCCATCAGCTGCAGTCTCCCTGTGGTTCCCAGGTCGACCCCTGACCGTTCTAGCTCATCGTTGTCCAGGAAGGACGAAGCCATGGAGGCGTCGGTCCGCTCGGTCACATGACCCACCTTCATGGGCCGACCCGCCAGCTCGAAGCCGTTGAGCTGCTCCAGAGCTTTCTTAGCACATTCTGCGTCTGCAAACTGACACCAGAAAACACATCTGTGATGCACTCCACCTGCTCCACTGGTGGCTGATGTTAACAGGCTGAAGATGTCACACAGTCAGGCTCCTGTCACATGGTTCTGATGTTCTATCGATCAGGAGAAAACAAACTGATCGGACTGATTGATGATAAGGAGAAACTCACAGTGATGAAGCCGTAGCCTTTAGATCTCCCCGTCTCGTTGTCCATCATCAGCTGAATATTTTCAATCTGACCAAAAGAAACCAGCCATCAGAAATAAAAGGGGGTTCCCATCTGGATGGAGGTGTTTATCACTGTGTGTGTGTGTGTGTGTGTGTGTGTGTGTGTCCCACCCGTCCAAATGGTTCGAAGATCCCTCGCAGCATCTCCTCAGTGATATTGAAGTGCAGTGAGCCGACATACAGCCTCATTGGTCCAAACGTCCCCTTCTGAAGGTTGTTGGCTGCAGCTGCAGCAGCAGCTCGGTTCTTCTCTGCCTGCACGCACACACACACACACACACACACCTGTTCAATCTGCCACAGTAGTCCGTTTCTGGGGTTCTGAAGTCGGCTTGCGTTAACGTGAACACCCATGTGTCTGAACAGGTGACATGCGAGTACCTGGGAGGCCTGAACGATGATGGGAACTCCCAGCAGCCGTTGTCCCGTCAGGCCGATGGCCAGAGGAACTGAGCTGGCTTCCACAAACTCAATGTAGGCGATGCCCTTTGACCTGCGCGAGTTCCTGTCAGAGATCATCCTCACGTCCCGAACCTGTGGGGAAGGGCCGAGGCATGCGTGACCATGGTAACCTAACACCTGTACCGCTCAGTCAACTGAAGCCCAATACACACAAATTCTACAGGACTTGATGCTGTCCCACTGCGTGGGAGCGATGGGACGGTAGGAGGTCAGAGTTTGCCTGCTGCAGATGTTAACTATAAAGAGGAAACTGATCAGTACCTTCAGAGTCTCAGAGACATTCCCTCCCTCTGTTCTCCTACCATCAAACTGTTCTAGTTCTGTACACCAACAAAGCTCAGGGTGGATGGAAACTTTCTGGAACACCTGGATTTCTGAGGGCCAGTGAATACAGCAGTAGGTCTGTTCAGGAGGTAGATGCAGTGTGCTGAAACCATCCAGCCTTCTGAAGATCTGACACCAGTAGTACCCTTAGCTTTGGCAGCAGCCCTGTGATGTGTTTCCTGACCAGCTGACATCAACCTGACAGACATACCTTTCCCACAGCAGAGAAGAACTCCTCCAGGTCCCGTGGGCGTATCCGGGCTGCAAGCTGCATGCAGAACACGGTCCGAGCATCCCGCTCCTCTGGAGTCAGGTTATCTAAAGGCAGCCTGCAGAAAACAACAGCAGAGTTTAAGCAGACTGTGAACAAGGAGACACCCATCCATTCACCAGTCTCACCTGGCAGGGCTTTTCTCCTTCTTGATTGGACTCTTACTCCTCGATCGTCTGCGGCTGAAACACAAACAGTCAGTCAGGTTTCTGCTGCAGCTCACAAGGATCGACTGATGCTGAGGAACCTATAAAACATCAGGAACCATCTGACATTGATCAGGAACAGGTTTTGAGAGGATTTCCTGACGGACAACAAATCTTCTTGGATTAGTTCTCAGGTTCTGTTCTTCTTCCGGCTTGCTCTAACGTCACCTCATTATTCTTAACAGAAGCCAAAGGAACATCCTGAGCAGGTTTGTTCTCCTTCATGAGCACGTTTAGGAAACCATGATGAAATAAACCAGGAAGTGACATCACTGTCTTCAATCATCACTTCCATTTAGATCATTAGGAGACATTACTGCAAACATGACGGTGACTCACTGCTTGTGGTGGTCTTTGTAGCGCCCTCCCCGCTCTCGGCTGCGTCTGCGCTCCCGGCTGCGACTCCTGCGTCTGTCTCGGCTGCGGCTGCGTTTGCGATCACGACTCCGGCTTCTCTTCTTTTCCCGACTGCGGCTGCGCTTCCTGTCTCTGCTGTGACTCCGGCTGCGTCTCTTCCTGTCAGACAGGTGGCAGCCAATCAGATCGGGGTAATATATGACATCATGCCAGGATTTACTCAGAACCCAGAGGAACCTTTGCGTTAATGAACAATGTGGTTCTAACTAGATTACGGTTAGATTGACTGATGCAGCAGGTTACCCTGAAATGTGTTACCTGCAGATGGTTCTGTGGCTCAGCTGCAGCTCAGCAGAACCTAACTGAGTTCTGTTAGACATCATGCTTAACAGAAACTATCGGAGTGCTCCTTCAGTTTCAACTCATAGTTAGAGACCCGTTTCAGAGTCTACCTGGACCTGACTCAGTTGACACTGGATCACTTTAATTAGAACTCTTGTTATTCCATTAAATCCAATAAACTGGTTCTAGGTCTGTTCCTTAGCAGAAACATCTGGACACACAGGTGGACAGCTGGTGTTACCTCTTGCTGTGCTCCTCCTGTCCATCAGGGCTCTGGATCTTGCTGTCCCCCTGACAGACAGAAAACATCAGCTGTTGATAAATTTCACTCTGTGGCAGCAGAACCAGAATCAGCTCCCGACTCCACACCTGCAGAAGTTTACACCTGAGGAGCCGATGGCTGATAAGTGGTCCTGCAAGGTGTGTCTGAGGAAGGAGGAGTCTCACCTTCCTGTACGGAGCCTCCAGCATCGCCTCGATGTCCAGGTCGTCTGCCATCATGTCGCTACACACACACACACACACACACACACACACACACACAGAGCAGTTGAGACGTTTCATAGGTCAGTCCAAGTACCGACCTCCATCAGTCAGTCAGCTGACACACACCTTTATAGACACAGAAGATTATTCTGCCTCAGCAGCTGAATCCTGAAGCACCAAAGAAGTCTCACTTCTTCCATCCTGTCACATTTTGATTGATTGATTTTTAATTTGTACAGGGACAGTACCTAAAAACAGGAAATATGCATGGTGCCAGGTTATAGCAAAAGATGCTAATTTCCACCTGTAGTCCCTTAAAAGGGTTGATATTAATCAAAACTAACTGGTTTTTTTTGGTTTTTTTTAATGAAAATGTATGAGAGAAGAGAACCAGTGAACATAAACTAATACAATACAATCGTAACAAACCTCGGCCCTCAGTTACACCAGTTATTAAAGACTTCCAGGGATTTATCATTTCTCTATCACACGCTTCCACCTATACAATAAACATACCTATTTGTTCATACACTTTCACACTCTCACATACTTTCAAATAAACCAACTATACTTTCATTTAAACACATTCATCACTAATGAGTGCAGACCTGCCTTGATTAAAGCCATTTCTTTGTCAAACGTGCAAACATTGAGAAACTTGTACATGTTATAATGTATTCCACTGAGTCATGGCAACAACAGAGAAGGTAGATTTTGGAATGCTGCACTCACCTCTAGAGGTCGCCCTTGTTACTCTAGTTGTTTTTCTGAGCTCAGTGTGACAAACCTTCATAGAGGAGGAGCAATAATACCATGAATCATTTTAAAAAGTAAGCAAAGGTTTGCCTGCATAAAAAGTTTGTTAAAATTTTAAAAATTGTATTTGGAAAGAATATGACAGTGGTGATACTGTCTACATTTCTTGTCAGGAATTTTTATTGCACTTTTGAAGGTTGATTGAAGAGGCTTTAAGACAGTTTTGCATACCTGTGACCAGCTAGTCACACAATACAGAATACGTGAAAAAATCATGGAATTTAAATACATATGTGATGCTTCAATCCTTTAAGGGATCCTCAGATGAACCTAAAATTTGCCAGAGTAAATTTGAAAGAGTTGCACAAATTGTTTTACATGATTTTTAAAAGTCAAGGTTTTATCCAGAGTAACACCTAAATAAGTGAAGCTGTTAACATTTATTATTTTTTTCCCATTTAAATAAATGTCTGGATAATCTAAAGATTTATGTCTATTTGTAAAATATATTGCAGCAGTCTTTTCTACATTTAAGGTGAGACAACAACTTTTTAACCAGGCAGAAACTTTTTTTAATTCCCGTTAATCTTTCAGCCACTTCACTTATATTTTTTCCATGAGTGAACAGAACAGTGTCGTCCGCATACATGATGATGTTGATGTCACATACCAAGGGGAGATCGTTGATGTATAAACTAAAAAACAGTGGCCCTAATACAGAGCCCTGTGGGACTCCCATGGTGCAATTTTTAAGGGTGGACAGTGTGTGATTTACTCGAACACATCGTTTTCTGCCACTCGGGTGTGATGTTATCCAGTTTATTGTCTGGTTGGACAGTCCATAGTTTGATAGTTTGCTTAATAAAATACTGTGGGAAACAGTATCAAAAGCCTTTCGTAAGTCTAGGAAGACAGCTCCCACTACTCCTCCTTGGTCTAGGTTTGATTTCATTTCTTCAAGGAAGTAGGAGCAATCAGTCTCTGTTGAATATTTTTTCCTAAAACCAAATTGCAAAGGATTTAAATAAGCATTGGTTTCAAGATGTTGGATTAGTTGCTCTGCCACAACCTTTCCGTAGACTTTGGAGATGGTTGGGAGGATGGTAATGGGCCGATAGTTAGTAACCTCTCGTTTGTCTCCGGACTTATATACAGGTATAACAACGCCAGATTTTAATGCATCAGGAAATATACCATCTCTAATGGACCAATTTATTATTTTTGTCAGGACTGGGATCGGACTTTCTGAATGGGTTTTTAGAAACACACTATCCAACCCACGCAGGTCTTTAGCTTTGCTATTATTAAGTTGCCCAATAATCTTTTCCACCTTTGCGTTGTTAACAGGTGTCAGATTAAAGGTGGATGTATCACAGAATAATGAGTGATGTGTCGGGAACAACTGGGCCGGCTTCTCAACAGAATTAATAAAATATTCATTAAAATATATTGCTAAGGTTTCAGTATCATTTTCAATATTGTCATTTATTTTGACCTGTATGTCATAGCTGTTGTTTTTCTTTTTTCTAAGTAATTTATCAATATTTTTCCATAACAATTTGCTATTTCCTTTTGTATCTTTAATTAAGTTGAGGAAAAAGTTTGCCTTTGTTTTTCTAAGCAATGTTATGGCCTTATTTCTCTAACTCCGATATATCAAATAATCAGTTGTTAATCTGGTTTTGAACAACTTTTTTGCATCTCTTTTCTTTATTAATTCCCAGAGTTCAGCATTAAACCATGGTAAATGCTTTAATAAAATATTTCTCATAGCTGATATTAGATCATTGCAGGCTTGTTCACATGATTGATTTTCTGTTATTTTATTCCAGTTAATTTGCTGTATGTCATTTTCCAATAGAGATAAATCCTTCTTTGAGATAAATGATATCTCTTGGTTCTTTTTTGGTTGATTTTGGTCCCTAAATCTGTTTTTATTTAACTTTCTTGCAATTAGTGTGAAACTATGGTCTGATAATCCTGTTACTAAATTATATGTTTTCCCTATTCTTTCTGGTTTGTTTTTAAAGACAAGGTCTATAAGTGTTTGAGTAGTTTTTGTTATTCTGGTTGGTTGATTTATTATTTGTCAAGCCAATTTACATTAAAATCGCCCATAAGTACAACCTCTTTTCCTTCAAACATTTTAAATAACTCTGAATAAAATGTATTTGTGGCGTTTGGGGTGCAATAGATAGCAATTACAACAAATGACATTTCACAAGAAATGCTACACATTCTAATACATCGTTTTTTATATAAATGTCATTACTTTCTCTTTCAAATAAATGAAACCCCTCTTCTCCTTCTATCACGTCTATATGTTTCATATCCAGGAACAATAAACACAGATAACGGAGTTGTGGGACGTAGCCATGTTTCTGTGAGGCAAAGACGGTCCAGATTTGAGTCCGTTAGTAAATGCTCTATTAGTTCAGGCTTAGATATAACTGATCCGTGTGATTATGTGTCCTCCGAAGGATGCCAAGGACGTGATTTACCGTTTGAAATAATTTAGTCTCTTTTTGTTTCAGAGTCACGGTGGTCTGTAGAGTGGTTGCAGATCGCAGGAAGGATGAATGTTTGTGATTTGGCCAAACTGTTTGTCTTAATGTGACCTTGTGTTCCTGGTGGAAAGGCATCAGGGGATGAAGGTGGCACAGCGATGCCTACCTGATGTTTCAGTGGAGCTACAGGTCTGGGGTTTACTTGTACGTCTCCACAAAGTAGGAGAAACATGCAGGAAAAAATTACACGTCCTCGTTTGGATGTATTACGTGTCAGCGGCGTCCTCTGTCCACACACAGGACAACCGCTTTTCCTTGATCCAAAACACGATTACCAGAACGGACGGACTCCACGTACCCAGCGGGTGGAGCGTATTCATCCGTGGGAAACGGAGCCGAGCGTTCCCACGCGTTCAGACAGATACCAAACATTTGCGTGCTGATGATTGCCAACACGCACAATACCTTCAGTGTACGAAGTAGATGTTGAACTTTGGTGTTTTTCGGACAGAAAGGCTTTATGTTCCCATGTCCAGGTAGAGCAGAATTACCAGGAAGAAGCAGTAACACCTGCCGAGCTGCTGCACCATTTTCAGCTGTAAACACTCATCATATTTAATTAGCTGAATAATCAGAACCATATGAGTTCTCATCAAACTCCTCTGGGCACTTTGATCAGAAGAAACAGCAATAAATTAAAACAAGAGTTCAGGTTTTAATAAAGATGACTTCTGGATGAGTATTTAGAGAGAAGCAATAATCTATAACCAAACTGCTTTCAGATCCATGAGCTGATTAGAACATCCTGGATCAGAATTAAAGTGCAGGTTGATGACATATTCTGCTGCTCAGTCTGAGGTTCTGCTCTGGGTCCAGGACACCTGTGGTCCATGTTGTGTTGGCATAATAAATGAGGGATTTTCATTAAACTGTGGGGATTACATGCCGCCACTGAATTCAGGCGGGTTTCTAAACTGGAAGCCAAGAGGAAGATCATTTCTAATTCCCGGATCTAAATCAACTTACCCAATTATACTTGAGAAAGTAACACAGGAAGATCTCGGACTTCCTGTTCGGATGAATCTGCAGTTCAGGGAAGCTAAAACCTGTGGACTTATTGAGCCTCTGTTGGACTCTGATCATCCTAACGGGATTCTACTGAGAACTGAGCCATCAGCCCTTTAATAACGCAGACATGACTAAAGATAAACTGCTTCAGGTCGGAGCTTGGAGGTATGTGGTGGTGAAGAATGAGCTGAGCTCCTATGCCCCAACCCTTATCTATGGTCCTGTGAGATGAATCATGGCTGGAAGAAGCAGATCATGGAGGCAAGCACTTGAAATGAGCCTACTTTGGAGGGCGGCTGCTGGTAAACTTCCTGTTTAATGTTTTTACCTTCATCTAAACACTCAGACTCATAAACTGGTGCTGCTTCAGGACCAAACTGGAAGATATGAACTACCGTTAACTGGATACCTTTTCTGTCTGTTCTTTCAAGACTTTCGATGTTCTGAATCCCAGTGCTTAAACGTTCGGGATGAGCAGACAGAGAGGGTTCATTTTTAAGGGATCCGACCAGATCAGGACTCGGGACTCTGATCTGGAAGTCACCCTATGATCTGCCCCAGCTAGCTGTTAGCCGTTAACAGCCACGGGCTGTTGTGCTGCTCCGTCCGGGCTGCGCGCATGCTCAGCCAGATCAGAAGCTGTAGGGCTCCGCAGCTAGCAGCTAACAAACAGCGAGGCAGGCCTCTAGCATGGTTCCGCTCCCGGCGGATGTTCCGCGGCAGGACGGTGGCTCTTAATGGCAGCAGGGTGAAGGTTTACCTGGATGTAGAGCAGCTCAGTGGGCTGTGAACGGCTGTCGTTTATCCCAGTAATAGTTCCTCTCCTCTGTCCGGGGTTCGCGCGAATCGCGCCTCGCTACTGCTGCTTTAAATGGCAACCGCTTGAGTTATCGCGAGACTTCTATAATGCGAGATTTGAATTCACTTCCTGATATCAGCTATGAGTCTCTATAAAGAGTTAAGATTGATCAATAACTCAGATATAGGTTTGTAAGTGAGACATTAAGAGGTTCACTTCTTCGAACCATCTCTGTGTAGTTCTGGTAGGAGAATATCGGCCCTTTTTAAGGTTCCGTTTTTACTTTACGAATTCAGGTCATTTCTAACCTCAAAGGCAACAGGACATAAACTGAAGCTGAACTGGTTTTATTCCTTTTTAGAGATGATGAGACATGTTAAACATTTTTATAATGAACTTGAACCTTTTACTGACAGAGTACCAGCTGTAACCATGGTAACCACATGTACAGACAGCTACACAGCTGAGGCATCCAGAGGTTTATTGAGGAAACAGAACATTATGTGTTTTGTTGAAGAAACCACCAGGTGAGAACTGATTTCCTCCAGTTGGATTCCTGAACACAGGTTCTGTGAGAATAGAACATATATGGATGTGGTCCTGGTTTGGGTACAAGTTCTCAGGTTGATGGCGGTGTGATCATCAGGAGGGTTTTTAGAAGGCGTTACCTTCAGAGGAGGCATATTCAAACACACCGACATGAAGATCAGGAAGAGTTCTGATGCTGACCTCTGCTGAATCATCCCCATCACCTTTACATGAAATAGCTCCTTTGCACACTCTACTCTTGTCCTCAGAAACACATTTTCTTCATCCAACGAACCAAAGACCAAACTGCCTCTCCTGTCAGCCAATCAGATGTCATCCTGCTCTGCTCGCTCTTGGGAGGAAACCCACCTGCTGACAATCAGTTCCTGTAGAGAAACAAAACATTATAAATAGACTTCAATTCATCAATCAACCAATCAATCAATCCATATACAGGTTGATGTTTAATAAAAAACCAACTCCCTGATGTATGGAGTTCCACCAGCAGGAGGCCCTGCAGGTCATTACAAGGAGCACTGATGATGATTAGAGAAGATGAATAAATTCTCCACACGACTGATCACGTGATTGAGTGGTTTTTACAGTATTTGGCTGACACTTGTCAATATAAACCTGTGATCCAGACAGCTGACAGAGAAGTTCCTCGAGTTCCAAGTTCTCCTCTAAGGTCAGAATCTGGTTGGAGATAAAAACTACAGCACCTCACTGATCTCTTCAGTTTGCTGCCATAGTAACCTGTCCTGTAGTGACCATAGCAACGTGTACTGATGGGTCTCCGTGTCCACCAAGTTGCCATGGTAACCTGTTCATAGTGTCAGTTTCCATGTTAACCGGTCCGTAAGGGTCAGTCGGCGTGTTTATCCCAACATTTTTCCCACCTTCACAAACATTTGATTATATTGGAGAGAAAAGAGCAGAGAAAGGGAGAAGGGGGTCTCTGCATGCCCATGTGGGAGGAGATTGGGAAAGACATGATTGGTCGGATTGACTATTTTGGTCGGGGTTTAAAGAAGCCATGACAGTCAGATGTACTTACTCTCCTCACTGCATTCGCCACTGCGCTACACATTTCCACTCCACCATCACACAGTGAGGCGATAAGGAACTAGACTGTCAACAAGCAGCACTAGATTAGCAATTAGCCACCACGCCAAGTCAAGCTACCCTAAAACTAAACACATCACCTGCTAACCAGTCTGTAAGATTTTGTTGGGTCGGTGTGTCGATGTTTGGGAGCGTTGTAGTTATACAGTACTGTGCAAAAGTTTTAGGCAGGTGTGAAAAAATGCTGTAAACAAAGTATCTTTCACAAATGGAAATATTAATCATTTATTTTCATCAATCAACAAAATGCAGTGAATGAACAAAATAGAAATCTAAATCATATCCATCTTTGGTGTGACCATCCTTTGCCTTCAAAACAGCATCAGTTCTTCTAGGTAGACCTGGACACAGTTTGTGAAGGAACTCGGCTGGTAGGAGAACTAACCACAGATCTTCTGTGGATGGAGGCTTCCTCACATCCTTCTGTCTCTTCATGTCATCCCAGACACTCCATGATGTTGAGATCAGGGCTCTGTGGGGCCAAACCATCATTTCCAGTAAGTCTTGTTCTTCTTTACGCTGAAGATAGTTCTTCATGACATTGGCTTTATGTTTGGGTTCACTTACTTAACATTTTGTAGATTGATAAAAATAATCAATCATCATTTATATTTCTCAAAGCATTATTTGTTTACAGCATTTATCACACCTGCCTAAAACTGTGGCACAGTCCTGTACATCTATGGTGAAAGTGAAAGCCCAGTGTCCCTACTCATGGCTACCCAGTCAGTCAGCGTCACGGTTAACCAACGCCACAATTGTGTGTCTCCAAGATCTCAGCAGCGGGCTCGTGTGAGCACTGCACATGCTTCACTTTAAAGCTGCAGTTGGGACTTCTGAGAAAAATGTGGACTTAGCCCGAAAATTTAACGAGCACACCTTACAGGTCCATCCTCCTTGCTCTCCGCTGTGCTGCTGCCCTCCCTCCACAGGACTCGTCTTCTGGCAAACAGTCATGCAGCCCCGGCTCTGGAGCAAGCTGCAGCTGCTAGGACGATCGCCGATCAAGAGATTGAGGAACAAACAATGGCTGGAGATTCACAGACAAGAACTAGCCAACGGTTCTGGAGTCTGTTAGCTCAGTCATCTGGCTCTCTTTCTTCAGACACAGCTCAACATCAGCTGAACATGAAACTCCTGCAGCTTAGAGGACGCATGGCCTCCTGCTTCCCTCTGGCAAAGGAGGGAAGTACTCAATAAAGTCAGCGACTCCATGGTTAAAATGGGATCTTCAACAGGACTGAACCAGAAATATGAGCTTGCTGGTAGTTTATTACAGTTTGTAACCATGGTGATGGGTCACGGTGTTCCGACAAGTAGTTACCTGGACCTTCAGTCTGCTCAGGCACACAGGTGAATCCAGGTCATTCTCTGACTGGTCAGCTGGGTAGATGATGTAACACAACATCAGCTCCTGAGAACCAATCAGGGTCCATTATCACAAAGAGATGAAGAGCAGCATCAGGTAGCAGCAACAGGAGGAGCTGTTACCTTGGAGACACTGGCTGTGATCCTGCTGAGAGTCGCCAAAGAACGCCAGGAAAATGGACGCAGTGCTGCGCCCCCCAATGTTTCATCAGTCCTCTCCACAACCACCGAATAACTACGGGAAGAGGACAGGGACAAACTGAGAAACAGCAGACAGCTTTGTTGACCCAAACATCAAGAAGACAACTGGTTCTGGACAGAGATGGGGGTTGTAGAACATTCCTTTCGAAGAGAAGACGGGAAGATGCTAGGAGCTGGACTAGGAGAAGTTAAAGTTAGGGATGTGTTAGTGAAAAGGTAAAGACCCCGACCCAGATTAAAGGCCAAAACATACTCTAACAGAACATAAAGTTCTGTCTTTTCATTCTTCACAAGAACTCACGTGCAGAACATCTGGGAAGTTCTTATAGGTCATTCCTACTGTAGTATTTGTATATAACCGTTATCAGAAACCACTCATAAAAAAAGTTCTGTCCAGATTCTGCGTCAAGAACAAGCTGCAAGAACCCCCAACCCAGAGCTGCAAGAACAGAATGGTTCTGGTAGACAGAACGAAGTTCTCTTTTGCTGTAGAATATGTCTGACCTTCACCTGGAAACAGAGAGGTGACCTAGCAACAGGGGGAAGGTGTGTGTGTGTTACCTGGCGTGGTAGAAAGGCGGTCCCTTCCTGTAGAGCACTGAAACAGAACCAGAAGGGAGAAGAAACCTGACTAGTAGAACTAGTAGAACACTGGGAGAACTGAAAAACATTCTGGTTAAAACTGGTTCTGATTGTTCTCAGGGTCTGTAACCAGTTTGATTTGCTGATCCAGTCTGATGCACGCTCCACATTTTAACCTGCACACTGACTGACAGGTCACAGTTCACTGGATCTTTTTGTCTTACTGAGATCAACGCCGTACTTGGCCCCGCCTCCTCCTTTAGGGACCCACCCCTTGCTGCGGAAGTGATGGTATGCACAATACGAGCTGATAAAGTTGGGACGGAGCGAACGGAACTTCCTCCACACCTCAACGACAGACAGGGGCTCCTGACCAATCAGAGGACAGGACATAGAGGATGAAGTCACATTCGAAACAACGCATCAGACATTCAGATGAGACATACTCACCTGCTGCAGGTAGACAGACAGGACGCCGAGGCTGTAGACGAGGAAGAAGGCCTGTAGATCAGACAGGTCAACAGACAGGTAACTAGACAGGCAGGTAAGAAGAAACCAGAGTAACTGTCCTGACTCAGGTGTGTTACCTCCTCCAGGCTGAGCTGCAGGTACTCTGTGAGAGCCAGAGGACTCCGCCTCACCTCCTTGACTCCGCCTCCTTCCTGTAAACAAAGAAACAACAACAAATAAATCACAACAGCTCAGAAACAACAGCAGCTGTTTCAGGTGAGGACCCACCTGACTCCCAGAATCCACCAGAACATAACCAGGACTTGGAACAAGAAGACCAGAACCAGGATCAGAGTCAGAGGCTGGATCAGGGCCAGAGTCTGAGCTGGAATCAGAGGCCAGTTCTGAGCCAGACTCAAGGTTCAGGTTCTGTGGGGCGGGCCTGAATGTTGACAAAAAACAGGTTCAGTTTGGTTCTTCATCAGAACCAGAGTTCTGAATTGATCCACTCTACCTGCAACTTCTCTTAGCCTCTGGCTGTGCTTCTGACTCCGCCCCCGGCCTCTTCATTTGGACACAGGCTCCTCCCCCTGGCACCTCTTCTTTAGGTCCATTCACCTTCTCCGCCTCCTCTCCTCCTCCCTCCTCCCTCCTCACATCCTCCACTGTCTCAGTCAGAGCGAGCAGCGTCTGACTGACAGCCTCTTCATCCAATCCCTGAGAGGAAAGATCCGCCTCCGCCCACCTGAGCAGCTCTACATACCTGTGAGGGTCAAACATGTGACATCATCCCAACGGGAGGTGATGTCACTGTGTAAGCAGACAGGATGTGATGTCACTTACCTGGACTGAGAGACAACAGGTAGAAGCAATCCTTTGTGTTCTGTAACAAAAACAGGGTCAGGTGACAACACTGAGCAGCACGGACTGGACTGAAGATGATGTCATTGTGCAGGTGGAAACTCACGCTCCCATTGATCAGAGATGCTGTGGTTCGGTCGGGCTCTGGACAGAACTCCTTTTCCAAAATAACCCTGAAATGACAATCCCATTTAGCCTGCGAGACAATACTCAGGGCAAAAACCAGTTCAAACTTGCTGCAGACCAGGATGCTGGATTGTTGACCACCTCCACTTGCTGCTCCGGGGTCTAACCTGCCGGGTTACCATAGCTACAGATGCTGAACAACAGCAGATTAAACTGCCTGTACAATCTTTCCTCCTCCCAGAACGTCCGAGCATGAAGTCCCGGGTTGTAGAAGTTCTGGTGTAGCGTTCCTCTACAGATATTTGTAAGGTCTTTCCACCCTCAGAACGCAAGTCCTCCAGCTAATTATGTGGAAGGACAACAGAAAGAAAGAAAGAAAACTAAAAACTAATGAGAATTCCTCTGTGTCATCCGATCGGGAAGACTGTGCATCAGAGACGGACAACGGTGAAGGAGGAAAAAAAAACACTGACGGTAGGAGAGAGATTCCTCCTCTCACTCCATCCGAAGGAGAACATTCAAAATCCTTCTGCTACTGACACGCTGGCTGCTCTTCAAGCGCTTCATGCAAGACATGAGTAACAAGGTGACAAGGTGGTGGAGCTACATGTCAAGCTAACTGGAAATATAGCCATGATCGCCAGCCTCACAAAGGTCAAAGGTTACAAACAGAAGATAGCTGGTCAGATGCTGCAGGATTAGTCAGTCAAAGAAGACCAAGAAATCACTGATGTGTGAAGTTGAGCAAATCCTGTTTACTGAAGATCTAACAAGATGAGATGTTCTGGAGAGGAAAACTTTGGTCCAAGATTTTCCAGGTCCAGAATGCTGGTGAGAAGATGTATTAGAGAGCTGCTTCTGGTCGCCACATTTCTGCTGACTAAAGGAGACGCATTTCAAAAAGAAGGGAGGAAAAAAGAACAAGAGTCAGGATAAACGGTACCTGCTGGAACGGGTGAACAGAACCAACTAGGCCTTTTATTCTGGTTCACCTTTTGCTTCTTTAAATGTTAGAAGTCTCATTATTGCAGTTGTGACGCTGCTGCCACCTTGTGGACAAATCAGTGAAGGAGAGTAAGTGCAGTTCAGTCCTGATACAAGTCACTCTGCTGTCCTGTCAGATTAATCGGGTCTTTGGACCAGCAGTGGTTCTGAACCTGGAAGAATAATCTATAATATTAATAAATGTTTACTGATTTGCATCAGACTGATCATCTAGTGACAGATGGTAACTTCAGCCTTAATACTGATGAAAGGCAGGCTGGAGATCTGGTCCAACAATTCAATGGACATCAGGAGGACAAGTGTCCAGGTTCTACAGCTTTATTGGACGAAACCAAACAGTTGTTGAAAGTCCAGAACAGATTTACGGTTGGGCACTTCTATGATGTGTAGATCTACAGAAGGGAATATTTTACAGTTGTTACAGAGTTAGAAATAAACAGAAAACATATCAGTCAACATTAAATTCATCACAATAATATATTATAGATAATATTGGGTCAGTTTTTAAAGACAACTGTGAGTCCAATGTGATTGAAGATGGCTGGAGATCCTGGTCCAAATGGGCTGACTGCAGTTTTCCACACATCTAGAAATGATTTTATATCATCTGAGACTTTAACTCTCAGACTTATTGCACTTATTTATTTATTGATCAGCAGAGATGACAACAGATCCATAATCTGGATGAAATGGATCCACTGGATTACAGTCACTTCATGGAGGATGATGGAGAAATCCCTTAATGATCTGTGCTTTATTCTAACATGAATAGTTCTGTTAGAACCAGAGGGGTTCTCCTGCTTCACCTTTAATCTTCATTATCAGTAGAAGGTTTGGATGTGATGAGACCGATTGGTTTCTCAGGATGTTCCTGCAGCGCTAGGAGCTGCTGAGCTGCTTTTAATCAGCAGGAAATAAGAATCATTCATCATCAATGGTTAAGATCAGGTCCAATATCTGGGAATCACTGTTTCAAAGCAGTGAAGCAGGCAGACAATACCCTAACCCTATACTTTACTGGATCAGAACCAACTCGGACCCGGTTTTACTGGATCAGGACCAACTCAGACCTGGTTGTAGATGCTCTGGATGTGGTCTGGATGGCAGACCAGAACCTGCTGGTGGATCAGCTCTCCTCGGTAATGCTTCCTCTCCTGCTGGTTCCGGATTAACGGTAGTGGAGCCTCGTAGTCCTCATAAACCCGGGTTCTCCTCCGGGGTGGCCGGAACTCCGCCTGCATGCTGCCGGTTCCGGGCGGCCTATGAGGTCCAGACGGACAGAGTTGGATCAAGACTGAAGTTTAATTGCTGTGGTTAGCTAAGCGGTGCCACAGAGTTTGTATCCGGCTGGAAACGTCAGTGTGTCATCAGTTCCTCCCCCAGTCTCTATAATAAACAGATAAAAGTCATCACACATCCTAAGGAGAAGCAGGGCAATTAAAAAATATAAGCAAAAGAAACAAAATACCAACAAACAAAAAATAAACAGTGCAAGGAGGTCAAAGTTCATCAGTCATGGGAAACATTGACCTTTACATTCAGGTAAAGGTCATTTTTCAAATGAATGACGTTAGGGGGACATTTCTGTACTTTGTTCCTGTGGGTAAAACACAAGACAATATTAATACAGAGTTTTTCATCTTTGTTTTTTGTAACAATCCAAAGGTCGTGTCGTTTCTGGGAAGAGAAATTGGTAATAATTGAAATTTACTGGTCAACCATGTCTGTAAATCACTCCAGAGGTTTTTAACAAAATAAGAGTAGATGTTTCAATATCATTTTTCCAAAACATGCAAGTGTTGTCATCAATATTAAATTGTTATCTAAGTAAATCTTTAGATGAATATATGTCAGTTATAATTTTGAAGTGTGTTTGCTTTAGGAGCTATATGGAAAGTTAAATACATGGATCAAATTATCTAATTTATTTGGGATATCATCATTTTTTTGTTGCTCAGGAAATAAATGATCAGTTAAACATTTTCTAGTAAAGAAGTTATTACACTTTTTGTGTAAAACCTGAACCCCCTGAATGGATAATGTGGTAACTGTGGTTGTATGGTATGGTAGGCCATTATGTTTCTAGTCAGAAATTAAACATTTTGGGGAAGCACATTAATCAAATGATAAAAGTCTAAAACAGGAGGGTTGAATTTGTATTTGTTGCAAAAACTGATAATCCAGTAAATCATCTCCATCATTCATTAAATGGACCAAATATTTCTTTCAAACCAGTCCTTGAAAAATAAGGATTTGTTGCATTGTAATACATTTCTATTTTGCCAATTACTGTGGATTGCAGTAAGAAATTGTGTGTGTATATCATTTTCCAATATAACAATATAAGTTTATGGAACTGTGACAATCTAACAAGGAACTTACTTACATCAAAGTCAGAGATGTGCAGCAGGTTTAGGCCACCCTCTGGTGAAAAAAGATGAACTATGATGTTTGATTCAGGATATTAATCAGTTAATTTTTAATGCTCCATTAATGCAATCTAAATCCATAACTTTAAGACCACACTCACTGATATCTTACCATATCACTCTTGTTGATGGAACAACAAGGATTTATGGTTCTTTTTGTCTTGTTTTCTTGTTTCCAGACCACAGATGTTCTTGTCTCCTTCTTCTGTACATCTGACCCTTGATCTCACAAACGTTCCTTGAGCTTTATAATAATACATCAACACTACACTGATTATAAAGACCAGTAGAATGCTTCCTCATAATCTAGAAGGTCCGTTCAAGCTGCAGGGACCAGTTATAAAATCTTTTGTGCTGTTGGTTCTTCTGCTCCTTGTATTATCAGCCTTATGATGGATGTAGATGTCCTCCTTGTGAAGCTTTATGCTTTGCCCCCTAACTACACTGTTACCCACAGATTCAGACAGGTTGAACTTTCCTTCAACATTTTGCCATCTCATCAGCTCTTCCATTATTCCCACATCTGCAGGGATCCACATGATTATAGCCTTAGACGAGTAAAATGATTTCCCTAAACATTCTGATCATTTCAGCTGGTTTAATACTGTTTAGTCATGTTGATAACGAATCACTACTTTTCTGACCATTCTAACGCCAATAATACCGCACACAGTTCTACTGCAGATAATTAAAGGTTCTTTTTCAAACTTAACATTAAATCTTGGAGCCATGCCTGCTGCACTGCTAGCTTCTGTATTTGGATCATTTGAACCATCTGTAAAAATCTGCAGGTAAATAATCACTGTATTTGTTCTTGATATGATTATACAACTCTTGGCAAGTACCAGTAGTTTGGTTTCTTTTCTTAAAAGCTCCAAAAGTCCATGTAGGTCTTAAAGGCCTTGACATATAAACCTCTAGCCATGTTACCACCGATCCATCCGATCTGATTCTCTTCCTCTCTCCTAACAGTCTCTTAACACTCTCCTGACTAGATGTGTCCCATTATGACATTTCCAATAAAGCCAATAATTGACCATTAACTGATTTCTCCGGACGCAACTTGTGCACAGATTGGAGCTGTTTTAACGGCTCCCAAACAAAGTCTTGAAGCTGCATTGAGTAGCTCAGCTGTACATTATACACCTAGAATCTAGTCTTGACCCAATTAATGAGACAGAAATATACTTAATGGAATAGAAATGTGGCCCTATTTGATTCCTGCCAAACACCTCATAATATTTTTACTTTCCTCTATAGTATTACCTGTATGATGTTTCCATGGTAGACTTTTTATCAAAATATATTCCCATAAAATGAAAACATTCATCCCTCTCTAAACATTTTCATACACACGTAATTTCTGTTTAGCATATTTTCTTATTTGTGATAAGCTTTAATTTTCTCAGCTGAAAATTTAAACTCATCTTGAAGTTTAACTATATGAAATATATGTTCCCCTCATTTCTATAAAGCCTCATTATCCTCAAAGAATAAGTTCCCAAAACTTATCAAATTATTTATTTATCCTTTCTCACCCCATTCAACAGTGTTTTTGTTGACCTGAACTTCCTCACATAGTTCCTCTGCCAACACGCTATTACATGTCTTGCTCCTAAAAGCTGCATTAATCTCTCACTCCCCATTCTTTCCATCAGTTTACATACATGAGAAGTCAAAGCCTATCATTTTCACGATTACTGGAATTTTCCACCTTTAATTTCTTCCTTCCAACTAGTTGGAGGATGCTTTTCCTCTCAGACCTTGTGTATTTAATAGCAACATTTAATGCTTCATCATTTAAATGATTCAACATAATGTTACATATTCCATGTTTGCCTCTAGCCCTTTTCATCTCTCTGACTGAGAATGGATCATTCTTTTCGATCTTTTCTATTTACAACATTTCCTCCTTAAGTCCTCTCTCTACCTTTTGTAGCTTCATCTCACAAATTATTTGGACTATGCATCACAGCAGAGGCATTCACTAGTAATCTGGCCTTTTCATTCTTAGTCACTGCACCTGGATTTTCTATACTAAGTACAGGGTGATCCCATTACCTTAATCCATCCATGAATCCCTGCTGTTTCAGTGCTGCTGTGCTACAACAATCCCTTCAAGGCTCCTTCTGCCTGTTTTATCAAGTGTCCAACTTTTGCTTGAGCTTTTTTGTACTCAATTATATTTTGATAATTATGAGACCTTTTGACCAATTTGAAAGCTTTATTTTTTTCCTTTAACTCCATGTTTGCATGTACAACTCCACCATGGTACTACTTCCTGGAGCTCTCAGCAGCATCTAACATGCTTTGATCCAGAAACTGTCTTCAACACAGTGAAGAAAGTGTCTCTAAGAGAGAGCTTGTGTTGACCCTGGCTCTGAGCCTCTTAGGTTCAGGTAAGGGGACTATCTAAATAACAGAACCAGACTTACCGACACGAGGTAGAGATGAGGTAATGTTTCATCTCCATGAAGGTGGTCAGAAGGGACCCCCTCCATCTTTCTTTTAATCACTTTGAGATTAAATGATCTTTCCCTTCCAATGACTTGTCACTCTGTTTCCTGTGTTAGATCATTTTCATTTTGTGTGAATAAGTGACTTTTTTCCATAACCTGCCTCTGTTTCTTCAATACTTCACATCTCCAAGATGCAACATGATGTTCTTCATCGGGTTAGGGTTAGTCTTCTACCAAATTATCTTGACTCTAACTCCCCAGTTCCTATACTCATGTTCTCCGGCACACTGAGCACATACTGTCTTTCTTTTCCACCTTTTAGTAATGTGACCAAACTTCTGACAGCTGAAACATCATTGGCTTTGATCCAAACTGCCTCACGTTGAATCTAATAAGCCCAAAGAACAAATCTCTTGGAATCTCTTGATACTCTGCCATGGTTTCCGTCTATACTTTCTGCAATGACTCCTTTGCACCCTTCATTTTTCCTCGCTCCAACTCTTATAGCTAAACCTCTGCGTTACAACCAACCAGTGAATTCCCATTTCTCAACAATCTAGCATATTTAATTTCAGTTTCTTTATTGCTTTTTCATCTGAAATCTTACTACAATATTCAACATGTTTTTTATATAACTTCCTCCTGACGGCCTTAATTGTTGGTTCCTTCCAAACTCTAATCATCTCGCCTCTTCCTCTTCCTTTCACGAATTCTAGGAAGTTTACTATCTTTCCCCACGTGTTCCCCCTCATTTACTTCCAAATGACCACCATTACATTCCTCCTCCTCCTTCTGCTGACTCCATGTCGCTTGGATTTAGAAGAAGCAGGCAGGAGATCGTTAGAGGATCTCCTGCTTTCTTCTCCTCACTAAATCCAGCAAACAATCAATTTATTAATCTGTTTACCCAGAACCAAAATATCACAAGTGAAATCCAACAAATCAGCAACCAGTAGAAATAGAAATCACACACCTGAAATTTCCCTCTCCCAGTCTCTCCAGCTGTCTGCACTGACCACCAATCCAGAAATCTGTGACCAGTTGTGGTTTCTGCAACCACTTTAGACCCACCGCTTGAGTCTCAGACAGACAAGTCTTAGATAGACGAGTCTCAGACAGACAAGTCTTAGATAGACGAGTCTCAGACAGACAAGTCTTAGATAGACGAGTCTCAGATAGACGAGTCTCAGACAGACAAGTCTTAGATAGACGAGTCTCAGACAGACAAGTCTTAGATAGACAAGTCTCAGATAGACGAGTCTCAGACAGACAAGTCTTAGATAGACGAGTCTCAGGCGAGTCTCAGACAGACCAGTGAAAATTTTTATTGATTCCTCTTTATTTACAAACAAATAAATACACCAGGTTGGATCGAACAGATGAGGTGATTGTGGTTACAGTGGTTAAATTGGTTTTCTGGTAAGGCTTCTAAAGCTGGCTTGAATGGTAGAATTGCTGTAACTGGTTACTGAGACTGGTTTAACAAGTAGTATGGGTGGTTTAACTTTAGTTAGACTGCTTTATTTGTGGTTAACCAGGTTCAAGTTAAAGGAAAGCATGGTTAAAATTGAGGTGATACTGTTTTAACTTGTGAGCGCTGACTTGTCCTGTCTCTCTCCCTGTGTCTCTGTCTCCTGTCTGTCCACCATATAGTACTGGTGTTTCTGGAGGTGCCGGATAAGCGTGGTGTATTTGGACACCCTCCTCATCCTCGGCAGGATGAAGCTGCGGGTAAAGTCTTCTCGGCTCAAAAGGCTCCGACCCTCCATGGCCAAGATGCTGTTTAGAAACTGAAGACAGAAGCTGAAGCAGTTGTGATCATCCTCATGGAACCTGAAACACACAGACACGTGGGTTAGTGAGGACGACTGGTGAGTCAGAGAGGAAGACAGGTGGGTCAGAGAGGAAGACAGGTGGGTCAGAGAGGAAGACAGGTGGGTCAGAGAGGAAGACAGGTGGGTCAGAGAGGAAGACGGGTAGGTCAGAGAGGAAGACAGGTGGGTCAGAGAGGAAGACGGGTAGGTCAGAGAGGATGACTGGTGAATCAGAGAGGACGACGGGTGAGTCAGAGAGGAAGACAGGTGGGTCAGAGAGGAAGACGGGTAGGTCAGAGAGGAAGACAGGTGGGTCGGAGAGGACGACTGGTGAATCAGAGAGGAAGACAGGTGGGTCAGGTAGGATGACGGGTGGGTCAGAGAGGAAGACAGGTGAGTCAGAGAGGAAGACAGGTGGGTCAGAGAGGAAGACGGGTAGGTCAGAGAGGAAGACAGGTGGGTCGGAGAGGACGACTGGTGAATCAGAGAGGAAGACAGGTGGGTCAGGTAGGATGACGGGTGGGTCAGAGAGGAAGACAGGTGAGTCAGAGAGGAAGACAGGTGGGTCAGAGAGGAAGACAGGTGGGTCAGAGAGGAAGACAGGTGGGTCAGAGAGGAAGACGGGTAGGTCAGAGAGGATGACTGGTGAATCAGAGAGGACGACGGGTGAGTCAGAGAGGAAGACAGGTGGGTCAGAGAGGAAGACGGGTAGGTCAGAGAGGAAGACAGGTGGGTCGGAGAGGACGACTGGTGAATCAGAGAGGAAGACAGGTGGGTCAGGTAGGATGACGGGTGGGTCAGAGAGGAAGACAGGTGAGTCAGAGAGGAAGACAGGTGGGTCAGAGAGGATGACGGGTAGGTCAGAGAGGAAGACAGGTGGGTCGGAGAGGACGACTGGTGAATCAGAGAGGAAGACAGGTGGGTCAGGTAGGATGACGGGTGGGTCAGAGAGGAAGACAGGTGAGTCAGAGAGGAAGACAGGTGGGTCAGAGAGGAAGACAGGTGGGTCAGAGAGGAAGACGGGTAGGTCAGAGAGGATGACTGGTGAATCAGAGAGGACGACGGGTGAGTCAGAGAGGAAGACAGGTGGGTCAGAGAGGAAGACGGGTAGGTCAGAGAGGAAGACAGGTGGGTCGGAGAGGACGACTGGTGAATCAGAGAGGAAGACAGGTGGGTCAGGTAGGATGACGGGTGGGTCAGAGAGGAAGACAGGTGAGTCAGAGAGGAAGACAGGTGGGTCAGAGAGGATGACGGGTGAGTCAGAGAGGAAGACAGGTGGGTCAGAGAGGAAGACAGGTGGGTCAGAGAGGAAGACAGGTAGGTCAGAGAGGATGACAGGTGAGTCAGAGAGGAAGACAGGTGGGTCAGAGAGGATGACGGGTGAGTCAGAGAGGACAACAGGTGGGTCAGAGAGGACGACTGGTGAATCAGAGAGGAAGACAGGTGGGTCAGAGAGGATGACAGGTGAGTCAGAGAGGAAGACAGGTGGGTCATAGAGGATGACGGGTGAGTCAGAGAGGACGACAGGTGAGTCAGAGAGGACGACTGGTGAATCAGAGAGGAAGACAGGTGGGTCAGAGAGGACGACAGGTGAGTCAGAGAGGAAGACAGGTGGGTCATAGAGGAAGACAGGTGAGTCAGAGAGGATGACAGGTGAATCAGAGAGGAAGACAGGTGGGTCAGAGAGGATGACGGGTGAGTCAGAGAGGAAGACAGGTGGGTCAGAGAGGAAGACAGGTGGGTCAGAGAGGAAGACAGGTAGGTCAGAGAGGATGACAGGTGAGTCAGAGAGGAAGACAGGTGGGTCAGAGAGGATGACGGGTGAGTCAGAGAGGACAACAGGTGGGTCAGAGAGGACGACTGGTGAATCAGAGAGGAAGACAGGTGGGTCAGAGAGGATGACAGGTGAGTCAGAGAGGAAGACAGGTGGGTCATAGAGGATGACGGGTGAGTCAGAGAGGACGACAGGTGAGTCAGAGAGGACGACTGGTGAATCAGAGAGGAAGACAGGTGGGTCAGAGAGGACGACAGGTGAGTCAGAGAGGAAGACAGGTGGGTCATAGAGGAAGACAGGTGAGTCAGAGAGGATGACAGGTGAGTCATAGAGGACGACGGGTGAGTCAGAGAGGAAGACAGGTGAGTCAGAGAGGAAGACAGGTGGGTCAGAGAGGAAGACAGGTGAATCAGAGAGGAAGACAAGTGGGTCGGAGAGGAAGATTGGTGAATCAGAGAGGACGACGGGTGAGTTAGAGAGGAAGACAGGTGAGTCAGAGAGGAAGATTGGTGAATCAGAGAGGAAGACAGGTGGGTCAGAGAGGACGACAGGTGAGTCAGAGAGGATGACAGGTGAGTCATAGAGGACGACTGGTGAATCAGAGAGGAAGACAGGTGGGTCAGAGAGGACGACAGGTGAGTCAGAGAGGATGACAGGTGAGTCATAGAGGACGACGGGTGAGTCAGAGAGGAAGACAGGTGGGTCAGAGAGGAAGACAGGTGCGTCAGAGAGGAAGACAGGTGAATCAGAGAGGAAGACAAGTGGGTCGGAGAGGACGACTGGTGAATCAGAGAGGACGAAAGGTGGGACAGGGAGGACAACAGGTGGGTCAGAGAGGACGACAGGTACTTTAGGTGTATTTGGAGGATCAGGTGGAACATACTTGTGCCACACAGGATCCCATGTGGATCCCTCAGAGAACTGCTCCAGGTACTGGTCCCATTGAGCCAACATGTGGAACGTGTCGGGTCGGACTAGGGGGATGCTGACACAGTGGCCCCACCCACTTTGATCTCGCTGCACACCATCCTGAGTGTAGTTATAAACAACACCTGTATAAATATACAGGTGAGACAGACCCAGGTGAGACACAGACCAGTGACATGAAGGCCTCCTCATCTTGACCCGGCTCGTATCTCATGTTCATACCTTTAGTGTTGGAGATGCCAGTGTGCAGATCTGACGTCCCACTGAAGTCTCTGAGGGACAGAATAGGACACACTGGTTAGACTGCTGTCAGACTGGCTCATACTTGCTTCAAACTGGTTTCCTGACCTGCCCTCATAGAAATGGTGTCCTGCTGCAGAATGTCATGTTTTCAGGTAAAGAGCTCAGGTGTCTAACCAGCAGGCAATTCTTTCTGGTGTTATAAAACCGTTAACAGGAAACTTCATCACCCTCCAACCCCTTGCCTCCACAACCCAAGCTGACACTGGTTCTACTGGGACTTAGTCAGGAAAACTAGAGAGTTGGCGGAATGAACCATGCGACTGCAGGCTGACCAGACTGTACCTGTGCAGAGGTGCTCTGCTGTTACCTGTCCTGGTTGTTGTGTGCAGGAGCCACTAGCAGGCAGCAGGAGGTCTTGTGTCCATCTGTGAATGGGGACGGCAGGCTCACCGGCGCTTCTTGGAGTCTGCGGCCCTTTAGCTCTTCCCCACAGCTTGGACACACCTGAGGAACAGCGAAACAGAAGATCTCCTTCTGACAGTGGTTCAGGTGGATGACGTTCTGCTCCATCTCCTCTGTCAGTCTGTCTAACTCGAGTTCCTCCTCCTCTCTTTAGTTTCTTCTCTCCTCCTCCTCTCCTGGTTGCCTGGTTACAGCCTATAAGATGATATCACAGACCCTAGCTTTAGCCTATCAGGTGTTATGCTGTGTGACAGGTGGTCATGTGACCTGTTTCACCTGGAGCTGAGTCAGTCGGAGCAGATGACCTTTGGACTGTGTATGCAGCATTGTTATAGAAACCAGGGTAGAGCAGGAAGTGTTCAGCAAAATAAAGAAGTCCAGCTAATTGAGCCTGTTCAAATTTAGAAATACCCTGAGGACTGAAGATTGGGTTTTATATGTGCTGGTTCTGATGCAAAGAACCAGAAAAACTCTGACCTGAAACCTAAGCCTTAGAAAACAAAGACTAACGAGCGTCCTGCAGCTGCCTCCTGATTGGCTCACACAGAATTTTTTCCATCTCACCTATCAGACAGAGATCTGATCAGTGAGCTCAGGTGAGTCTGACGAAGACAGACCTTACCTGGGGACACATGTCACCGTGTCCTCCTTAGTCTTTCATCATCTCAGATTTTATTGTCAGAGCGACAGTTAAAATGATCCTCGTTGTCTGCAGGTGAGCTGCACACCCGAACGGGCTTCCAGGAAATACCCTGAGCCTACAGCCAGAGATCTGATTCACAGGTGGTTCAGACTGTTCTACACAGATCTTCAAATATCTGTTAAACCTCCTGCAGCAAAGCAGGAACTGAAAACTCTCAGATCAGCCATCATTTAAACAGCAGGAAGCTGACACTGTTGTAGATTCATCTAGGACATAACAATCCTTAGAGCTTCAGTAGAAGGCAACTGTTGCTTCCAGAAGACATTTCACATCTCATCCTAAAGGCTTCTTCAGCTCTTCAATCAGCAGAAAATAAATCATGTTTTCTTATTTTAAATGATTCAAATGTTTGTTCAAAGAGAAAAAAGGGCTGAAAGCTTGACCGGTGGACTGATGTAGCGCAATGATTAGCACAGCAAGAAGTCCTCGGTTTGAATCCCAGCTGGGGTCTTTATGCATGTGGTTTACATGTTCTCCCCGTGGCTTCTCTCTTGGTACTCCTGCTTCCTCCCCCAGTCCAAAAAAATGACTGTTAGGTCCACCTGTGTGCATTGTTGTCTGTCCTGTGATGGACAGGAGAGCTGCTGGAGATGGGAACCAGCCCCCCTGTTAGAAAAAGCAGGATTTGGATAGATTATATTTATCCATGAATGGTCTATCAATATGTTTATTATGAAATTAATCCGTTTTTCTGTCACTTTTATACAAATACATTTTACCATCAGTTAAACTGATGATGCCTGAAAAACATGAAACCGCTTCTGACCTCAGAAATATAGCTATTCAGGTTCCTCTGGTCCGAAAGGACCTGGAGGAGATGTTGCAAATGCTGGGGCAGAACCAACCAGAGCCGGAACACACAGAACTCTAGGAACACTAATCGGTAATTCTAACCCTGAACAGGTGAAAGTCAGCCAGGTGAAAAGCTGAGCGGGGTCATGAGAGAGGCGAAATTATCCGACCTAAAACCAACCTCACTGCGGTGAGGAGACACGATGACAGTAACCCACAGATCAGGATTTGGGTCCGAACCACAGACAGTCCGACTGCTGAGAGTCAGGGATAAAAGGAAAAGAAGTCCTTTTGGGATAATTAAAATAATCTTCTCATACATTACAACACAGAAAAATATAAAACCACAGGACCAGAACCAGATCAGAACCCAGTTTGGGCTCAGAGGTTTCGCAGGGTGGCGCTGTTTTCTGGAGCTGCAGAACCTTTCTGCTGTGTTTGGTGCTCACACTGGGAGCCCTTAGAGAGGAACACCAGCAGGAGACTTCCGGCAGCTGAGTCCGCGGCGAAGATGAGCACCAGACAGGTGACTTGCAGGTAAGCGCGCTCTTACTGTGTCTCTGTGCCTCACCTGTCCTCACCTGTCCTCACCTGTCCGTCCGACAGGCACGCGCTGCCGTAAAGCTAATGTTTTTAGCTAGCTCCGCTAGGTCACAGATATGCTGCTAGGGAAGCTCACCTGTGCGAGCACGCGCTGATAACCGCCTGATCGAACAGTTAGGTGGTCCAGTCCTGGCGTTACCATGGAAACAGTAGCTTCGGGCAGGGCACGCTGTCATCAGGTCGGTGCTGCGAAGTCCTGCCTCATCTCACCCGGTTCGGTCCAATATAACTGCAAACAGGTCAACTTCAGTCCGAACCTCTGCTGCCCAATGAGTCAGAGTCATATTGACGTCATCCGTACACATACATTGAAAGTGTTTCCACAAATCAGAACCAGGACGTTCTTAGTCCAACCGAACTCTGATTCTCCTGAGTCGCATCAAAGCTTGATGGTACCTCCGATGCTGGAACCCTTCCCTGCTCCTTCAGAGGACCGGGACCTGATCTGGACCTGATCTGGTCCTGATGGAGCCTAGCACAGAGACAGATGAAGAGCAGATGTTTCATCTGGAAAACTCCAGATGAAACATCTGTAGGAATTTTTCTGGAAAGTGAAAACTTCAGGTATAGATCAATTCTAGAGGATCAAGGTAACTGGATGTGTTAAAGGAGCAGAAATAATTCACAACCTTCCTAGGAGATGATCATAAACCTCAGGTCAAACCCACCTGAGTAAACTGAACAGGTGAATGTCAGACGAGTCATGTCTCCAGGTGTGCTGTGTTTCAGGTATTTTCTCCATGGCGTCTGCAGAGAGGGCAGCCACTGTCTGTTCTCTCATGACCTGAACAACAGCAAACCCTCCACCATCTGCAAGTACTACCAGAGAGGAGTGTGTGCCTACGGAGAGCGCTGCAGGTGAGGCACCCCTCCACCTTCTACCTGTCAGGTGGAACATCACCTGACAGCCAACACTCTAGCTAACACTGGCACCTATCGAACAGGTAACAGTCAGCTTGACAGGGCAGGCTTTTAACGTTTAAACCTGGCAGGTAAATAAAACACCTGCATCACCGTTAGTGTTGACTGGTGTGTGCTGTGTGTACAGATATGATCACGTGAAACCTTCATCCAGAGGAGGAGCTTCAGAGGACCTGTCAGGTGTTGGCAGAGGGGTCAGAGATGAAGGGAAGAAGACGTTGGTCCTGAGGGACAGAGGTAATTAACACACTATTAAGGAAAGTTGTGCCTAGGTGGACCAGGTGAGCGCAGCATGTTGGGTGGGCGGGCCTTGTACCTGGATCCACAGGGAACTACAACAAGCTGCTGGTACACCTGACAGAAGAACCAGCCACACCTAAGTGCTCAGCGAGCTGCTTCAGGTTTACTCTCTGGGTGTGTCAGCATAGTTTCCCTGCTGAGCCTGGTTGCTGTTAGAACCTCACGGTCCAGTTTCAGTTGGTTCCTTCGGCACACTAACATAGAACCTGATCATGTGACACAGCCACAACCCATTCCTGTTCCTCAGTTCTGGGCAGTGACCGGGCATTCGGGGGCCCGTCGGACAGTTTGAACTTGGTGGTACCAGAGGGAGCAGCAGCAGCTCCACAGTCCTACGTGGATGCTATCAGAACCGGGTTGGATGGTTCAGCTCCAGAACCAGGTCTGTGCTGAACACAGCCGTCTGATTTGCTGGTGTTCTCATTAAGATGTGATGACTTCCTGTTTGCCTGTCCTTGCAGAGCCTCACGCTGTGGGTGGAGCCTATCAACTCTGTCCGTATGCCGTCGCCGGACACTGTTACTATGGAGACAGTTGCACATATCTCCATGGTGACCTGTGTGAGGTGTGCGGGCTGCAGGTGCTCCACCCCCATGATCCTGAGCAGAGGAGAGCTCATGAGAAGGTGTGTAAATAAGACCGAGTTCTGTTAACGCAGAGTCCAGAATGGTTCTGAACCTAACACCGTGTGCCCGTGTTTCTGTGTTCAGATGTGTCTGCTGGCGTTTGAGGCCGACATGGAGAAGGCATTTGCAGCTCAGCTCAGCCAGAACAAGGTGGGTGTGGTAAGTCTCTGAGCTGGTTACCATGACGATTGCCGTCCTGACTGTCCTTCTTGTCCAGGTGTGCTCCATCTGCATGGAGGTTGTGGTCCAGAAGGCCGTCCCGTCGGAGCGAAGGTTCGGCATCCTGTCCTCCTGCTGCCACATCTTCTGTCTCAGCTGCATCAGACAGTGGCGTGGAACCAGAACCTTCTGCAACAAGATCATCAAGTGAGTTCGATCCACCCTGGGAGACGGGTCTGGGACCAGAATCTCAGACCACGTAGGAGGGGAAAATAGAGCTGAGAAAAAAGGCTTCTTTGGAGGTTCTGTCGGGGTTTCGGCACATCTTCTGTGAGGGGGTTCTGTAGAGGTTCTGTCAAGGATTTTTCTCAGTTCTGTTGGTAGGTTCTGTATGAGTTCTGTTGGAGGAAATTCTGTTGAAGTTTTGTGGGAAGGTAGAGGTTCTGTTGGATTTGGTTGGGCGGGGGGGCTCAGTAGAGGTTCTATTGGAAAGGATTTTGTAGAGGTGTTGTAAGTTCTGTTGGGGGTTCTGTAAAAATGTTTTGATGGGGTTCTTTAAGGGTGGACCGGCCTATGGGACTGCCAGGGATTTCCCCTGCGGGTTAGTGGGCCGGTGGTTCAGCCCGTGAAGGTGCTATGGCGCTGGGTCCTGTAGTCTCGCAGCACGCTCTTGTTTTGTGGCGCCACGAAGCCTCGGCACCTTCACTACCTCTCCTCCCTCCAGTTAGGCTGGTCTGCTCAGCGCGCGGCCATGGAGTGGACCTGGAAACACATGAATGAGCGCTCCCGGGCCGGCCGGCTCGCAGTGAGCAGCAGAAATCAGAAAAACTGGTCCCATCAAGTCCGGCCTACGAAAACAAAACCCTCAGAGGAGCTCATTGCTCAGCAGTCATGAGTCAGAAACGCCTCGGCCCAGTAGTGGTGCTGTGGCTCTAGCTCGCCACAATCAATGGGACTTATTAATGTTGCTATAAGCAAATAAATCCTGTTAGATGTGAAGATGGAGCAGCGAAAGCAAACTAGGAAATGTAAAGGTGAGAGATAATAAAGGTAGGAGTCAATTAGTGAACAGTATCTGGTTTATGTTCTAGACCACAGAGAAGCTTCATCGATGTAGTGAAGGGTGCAGATGGTTTGGTGACACATAGAAGGTGCTGAGAGGGAGGAGATGATCAGCTGCAGAGAACCATAAAGATAGCGGCTGACAGAAGAAATACATTTATCTGTTGCATTTTCGTTTAAAAAGGTGCTCCTTTAATTAAAAATAAGACCGATATCTCATCTTTTCCTTAATGAAATGCTTGAGAGGAACTTTCTTCTGCTCATAAAAAAATAACTTTTACTTCAAGTAAACCTTTGATGAGGTACTTTTTACTTTGATTAAATAACATTTTACACTGGTAACTTGACTTTTATTTGTACTCTTTCCACGTCTGAAAGCCAGATGTACTGAAGATGCTGGAGAATGAGATGATTAATGATGGTGGAGCAGAGGTCACACTGAACCAGTTTTTCTCCTTTATTCTGTCAACTTGTTATGTTTGGAAGTTATTCTGTTGAAAGGCTTTGCTATGGTTGAGACTAAATATGAATGCTTATATTTTGTTGCTATAAATCCTATTGGCCATCGGAGAATAAACTCATTAGCATTGTAACTATGTGTGTATATATAATTATAGATCAATATGTTTCATTAAAATTTCAACCCAGCAGTTGAAAGTGGGCCAGTCTGCCAGGAACACCCAGGCCACCTTTTCTCCCCAGTCCACCCCACGGGTTCTTGTAGATGGTACGTCAAGGGGTTATGCAAACGTTCTGTCAAAGGATCTGCTCAGGTGTTTTGCTGGTGTTCTGTGAAGGTTCTGTTAGGTGGTCTCAATGTTTTGGGTCTGACCGTCTCTCCTTGTGTGTCAGATCATGTCCAGAATGTAGGATCATCTCTGAGTTCGTCATCCCCTCGGTGTACTGGGTGGAGGATCAGGGAGAGAAGGATCACCTGATCGAGCTCTTTAAGTCAGGTGTCAGGTAAGAGACTGTCTGAGCTCCGCCCCCTGCTCTCAGCCAATGGGATTGCAGCTTTAATCTATTCCTGTGTCCACAGTAAGAAGGCCTGTAAGTACTTTGATGAGGGCCGCGGATCATGCCCCTTTGGAGGAAACTGTCTGTATCTTCATGCCTTCCCAGATGGAACACGAGCGGAACCGGACCGGCCTCGGAAACAGCTAAGCTCTGAGGGAAATGTCCGGGTCAGGACCTGCTACCATTGCTAGTTGTGTCTACGAGCTGGAGGGGTTTGTGGTTTCTGACCCTTTGTTCTCTATGCTCAGTTCATGAACAGTGTCCGTCTGTGGGACTTCATCGAAGAGCGCGAGCAGCGCTCGGCGCCGCCCCTGCTGACCCTGGATGATGACATTACGGAGCTGCGAGAGCTCTTTATGCAGATGTCAGCGCCGAGCGGCGAGGAAGCCGAGGCCCCGCCCAACCCAGGGGAGTAAAAACATGGCCACGTCCTACTGTCTCCATGGTAACCTGTGTGCGGGCTGGGCCAGGCAGCCATGTTTGTTCCTGATTTGACCTTGTGACCTCTGAGCAGGTTTGAGACGGAGCAGAGGTTTTATTTATGCTGTATAAAGTAAAGCGGAGACCATTAAAAGCTGAGCTGGTCTGAGTTTATTTACACACCTGAGCTACACACACATACACACATATTGATATATATATATATATATATATATATATATATATTGAGGACGTTGCGTTCGTTTTGTATTGATCCTTTTGCCCCAACCTAACCTAAACTAACCCTAAACTTAATTCACACCTTAGACCTAGGCCTAAGCATTAACACAATTAGCATTGTGAAGACATGGCAAAATGTCCTGACAACTGCTAATTTGGCCAGAAAGCGTTGGTCTGATGTCATGTTTTGGTCCTCATAACAATGGCTATACAATCCCACATACACGAAGCTCAGGTTTTTCTATCCCTATGGGGACTTTGCAGTGACTTCCATTCATTTTTCGTTTAGTTATATGGCCTAACCCTAACCCTAAACCTATCCATTACTAATACATGCCTAAACCTAACCCGTATCCCAACAACAGCATTTTCCACCATGGGAACTGGGCTTTGTCTTGCAATACTAAAGTTGTTGGTTCAAATCCAGCTTTCTCCTGCTATATGTTGATGTGCCCTAGGCAAGGCACTTGCATACTTATCTGGATACTGGTGTATAAATGTGTGTGCATTTGTGACTAGTGTAAAGCACTTTGAATGGTGGATGGAGTGGAGTACTATATAAGTTCAGTCCATTACCCACGCCCCTACCCCCCCCCCCCCAACACCCCCATTTCTAAACTTCTCAAAGATCTCAAACTCCAACCTGAGCAACAAACACTAAATCTGGAAGGATCATTCTGTAGGGAAACCAAACAGGACATCTTTATGGGCACAAATTCCACTCATAAATATTTTGTGCTTGTAAACCAGACTGCGTAGTTGTGAATAAAGTTTCGTAAAAACGAGGGAGTCATGTGGGACCGCCAAGGAAGATGGCAGCAAGCTAGGAGAGCTCCAGGAACCAGTTACCTTTATTTTCATTTATATCTGGAATATACACCTGAGTTTGTTTAGTATAAATATCTCTACTGCATTTAAAGCTAAACTTTTTCAAAGGTGCAGCAACAAGAAGTAAGCTAGCAACGAGGACCAGCCTAACACTTGAAAGCGTCTCTACTAGCCCTCTGAGGGATCCAAGCGATACAAACGAGAAACATACAGATCTCAGCCTAATGGAAGAAATAACAAAAATGAGCGCGGCGTTAGAAGTTGTGGTGGTAGATGTCGTCTCGATCAAGGAGACAAATAAAGAGCTTAAAGACTCAGTGGCAAATATTCAAATAAGGCTGGGTGAAGTGGAACAGCGAGTGTCCAATGTTGAAGATGTAAGTGCTCAGATGGAGAAATGTAACAAGAAACTGGTGACACTTTGGGAACGGGTGGAGAACTTGCAGAACCAAAGTTGGAGGAATAATGTTAGAATGGTGGGGCTGAAAGAAGGCAAGGAAGAAAGAGGCAACGTGGAGAGGATCATTTCTCAAGGATTCGGCCTCGCAGGCAGCAAGTTGGAAGTGGAACAGGCCCACTGCTCGCTAGTGCCCAAGCCAGATGTGAACAAACCATCTTGAATCATCTTGATACGGTTTTTGCACTCGTCAGCTCGGGACAAGGTGCTGCACATGGTCAAAGAGGAACGTGGGTTGGAGTGGGAAGGCTGCAAACTCCCTCTTTTCGAGGACCCGTCAAGGGAGCTTGTGGAGAAGAGGAGAGCTTTCAACGCTGCAAAGGAACGCCTACGGGTGATGGAGGCGAAACACCGGCTGGTGTTCCCGGCAATGCTCATCTTCACATGGAAGGGGGAGAGGAAGACGATACAAGACAACGCGGAGGCTGAGAAATTCTTGCAACAAGCTAAGTAGAGGACAAGCGTCATTATATGAGGTGTATATTAATCAAAGAACAGAAGATAAAACTCATGTCGGTTCTGTACTTAAGAAGTTAGGTCATTGTGCTGCCTGAGGACAATATTCAATGCATCTCACGGACCAAGTTAAGAAAAGGACTAAAAGACGGCAAAATGTTCCCTGTTGCCAGGTTTAGTTTTATGTTGTTTTTTTCCACCAGGTGAGTTTGATTAAAGTTAACAAGTGTTATAGGTCACGATTATACTGAAGTATACTTTAGTAAGTGGCAGATTAAGTTGCACCGTGTATTATTACTTTCATTCAAGAATTGCATATAACAGCATCAAAATTTAAAAGAGATCGGGTGGACAAAGTATACCACAGCTCCTATTCAAGCAAACAAAACGGTGTATTGATCCTTGTCCGTATGAATAGAAGTTTTGTATTGCTTAAACAACAAAATGATAAGTAAGGACGATTCATAATGTCCCATGCGATATATATGCACCTAAACAGAAAGAACCTGACTTACTTCATGAAATCAATAGTTTGTTGGGTAATACAGAAGGTTAGATTATTCTGGGAGGTGATTTAAAACAGGTCATGTCATGAATAGATTCATTGATAAGCCCACACCCAATGGAGGACATCACCTAAAGACGTCTGCAATCTAGTAGATATATGGAGATTAACAATCCATGGGAGAGAGAATATACTTTTTACTCACACGGCCACAAGATATATCCTAGACGTTTTATTAGTTTGTAATAAGTTAGTGGAGTCAGTAAGAGGTTGCAAAATAGAAACAATTATAGGTGACTATGGCACAGTGGAGTTACATGTCGATTTCAATGTAGAAAAAGAACGGAAAGTACGCTGGAGATTTAATACTGTTACTTCAAAATGAGGCATTTGGTAACTCTATTTTGGAACATCTTTATTAAGTTAAAACTGGTTCCACAGATAACATAGCCTCTGTGTGGGAAGCGTCAAAATCATACATAAGAGGAAAATTCATTGCTTATGCATCGAAAATGAAAAAAGAAAACATGAAAGAAACAAATTGGAGGAAGAAATTAGTGCTCTAGAAAGAAAATAGCAAAAAACTATTTGAATCGTTTATATCAAACATTTTTTAATGTCAAATATCAGTTACATGATCTATATAATAAAGCTGAATATGCCTTATTCAGACTCAATTTCAAATGTTATGAGAGGGAATAAAAAAATGGTAGTTTTTTAGTGAGACGACTTAAAACACAGGAAAACTCCACTAATATTCCACTAATTATAAAAGATGGTAAGACATTCACTTCGGCAAAAGATATAAATAAGATCTTTGAAGAGTTTTCTAAAAAACTACATCTACTGATACCCCTGACATTTAAGAAATAAATGCCTTTTTATCATCCCTGAAGTTGCCTACTATCTATAAGGTGGATTCTCCTATCACATTGGAGGAAATCAAAGCTATCATCTTGTCTATGAAGACTGGGAAGTCATCAGGCCTGGACGGCTTCCCAGTTAAATATTATAAAAAGCACATGGACATCTTTGTCCCAATGCTGCATGATGTATACAGAGAAGCTTTTGAATCAGGCTCTCTACTGCGTACTTTTAATGAAGCTCTGATCTCACTTATTTTTAAAAAAAAGACGAGATGTTTCAGATCCATCCAACTTTAGGCCCATCCGTCTGATAGGAGTAGACTGTAAAATACTAACAAAGACAAGAGCATCGCAATTAAAAAAGGTACTCCCAGACACAATAGAAGAAGATCGGGTAGGCTTCATTAAGAGCAGATCTGCAGAGGCTTGCTTATGGAAGTAAAATAGTCTCATTAGAATCAGACATTTTTTAGACATTGAATTTATAACACTGAATTTTTATCCTGTGCAATTATGTATGTGAATTTTTTTTGTACTTAAAATTAGCCAGCAAAAATTCACCTGCAAATGTGTTGACCTTCTCTCGATCGAGTTGAGCGTCTTCTAGCCAATCAGATTAAGTTTATTTGATCAGGTGACACACCATTGCCTTGGGCAGAGGAGAGTCTCTAAACAGTTTGCTGGATAGTGACTTAAATAAGATCAGTGATGAGATTCAAATGGGTGTTAATTACCTGGCGTTTTCTAATAATATATTTTTGGCATAAAAATCTCATCACTGATCTTATTTAAGTCACTATCCAGCAAACTGTTTAGAGACTCTCCTCTGCCCAAGGCAATGGTGTGTCACCTGATCAAATAAACTTAATCTGATTGGCTAGAAGACGCTCAACTCGATCGAGAGAAGGTCAACACATTTGCAGGTGAATTTTTGCTGGCTAATTTTAAGTACAAAAAAAATTCACATACATAATTGCACAGGATAAAAATTCAGTGTTATAAATTCAATGTCTAAAAAATGTCTGATTCTAATGAGACTATTTTACTTCCATACTTGCTCATCTAACACACATGAACCACTGTAATCAGTCCCCGTTGCAGCTTTCTCTCTAGATGCTGAGAAAGCCTTCGACCAAGTGGAGCGGAAATATTATACTCTAAACCAAGAGCAGCAGTTATGACAAATGGTCGGTAGTCCAATTTTTTTCAACTCTTCTACTTTTTACGTTGGCTGTGGAACCATTAGCAGTTGCAGTAAGAGACGACCCAAGAATTAAAGGGATACATGCAGCAAGAAGAGAGCACAAACTACTCATGTATGCGGACGACATCTTAGCTGTTATAGTAGATCCAATTTCCTCGATACCAGCACTGTTACAATGTGCTGGAAAATATTCGAAATTTTCAGGATATAAGATCAATTGGAACAAGTCTGATTGTATGCCAATATCCAACACATGTAGCTCCAAAGATATCGCACCATTTAGTTTTAAATGGGTGCCCTCAGGTATGAAATATTTGGGTATACAACTCCATTTGAATTTAGAAGAAATAATGCCCCTGAATATAGAACCGCTTCTCCAGAAGATAAAAACAGTCAGTCATTTTCTACCGCTTATTCCATAGTGGGTCACAGGGGAGCTGGTGCCTATCTCCAGCAGTCTATGGGCGAGAGGCGGGGTACACCCTGGACAGATCGCCAGTCCATCACAGGGCAACACACAAACAACCATGCACACACTCATTCATACACCTAAGGTCAATTTAGAGTTACCAATTAACCTAACAGGCATGTCTTTGGACTGTGGGAGGAAGCCGGAGTACCCGGTGAGAACCCACGCATGCACGGGGAGAACATGCAAACTCCATGCAGAAAGACCCCAGGCTGGGAATCGAACCCAGGACCTTCTTGCTGCAAGGCAACAGTGCTACCAACTGCGCCACCATGGAGATAGGCACCAGCTCCCCCCGCGACCCACTATGGAATAAGCGGTAGAAAATGACTGACTGAAGATAAAAACAAATCTTGCCAAATTGGAAAAATCAAAGCTTTCTTTATGGGGAAAAGTGAATGTAATAAAAATGGTGGTAGCCCCATGGTTTAATTTTGTATCCTCGATGGTGCCTGTTGAAATCCCACTCCAAGTTTACAAACGATATGAAATTTGTGTTAAAGATTTCCTTTGGGACAAAAAGAAACCTAGAATTGGCATGAAGAAAATGTGGTGTGCAAGGAAAATGGGGGGCATGGTCCTCCCTAATGTAAGATTATACAATCTTGCATTGAAATGTCCAGGTTGGTCAAATACTGTGGAAAGGAAGAAACAAAGCTGAGCTGGATGAACATTGAGGAAGAAATAGTGAGTCCTTTCAGACCAATGGACATCCTTTCTCATGGTTCAGTAGATAACAGACAACCTCTCTTCACAAACCCAGTATTAGCTCACTCCAAACCAGTATGGTGGGAGGTGCACAAGATCTGGAGGATATCTCATCTTAAACAGCTGTATTCCTCACTATGGTTTAATCCCTCTATCCGTGTCGGTAAAAAAACTGTTTACTGGAAACAGTGGCTGATGAAGGGAATACATAATGTAGGTCATTTATACACAGATGGAGTTTATCTGTCTTTCTCAAAATTTATTCTCAGATATAATGTTAAGAAAACAGATTTCTGGAAATACAGTCATCGCTCTAAATTTTGGCACCCCTGAAATTTTTCAAGAAAGTGAAGTTTTTCTCACAGAAAATTATTACAGTAACACGTGTTTTGCTATACACATGTTTATTCCCTTTGTGTGTATATAAACTAAACCAAAAAAGGGAAGAAAAAAGCAAATTGGACAGAATGTCATACCAAACAAATGGGCTGGACAAAATTATTGGCCCCCTTAACTTAATATTTGGTTGCACACCCTTTGGAAAAAATAACTGAAATCAGTCGCTTCCTATAACCATCAATAAGCTTCTTACACCTCTCAGCCGGAAAGTTGGACATCTCTTCCTTTGCAAACTGCTCCAGGTCTCTCTTACTGGAAGGGCACATTTTCCCAACAGCAATTTTAAGATCTCTCCACAGGTGTTCAGTGGGATTTAGATCTGGACTCATTGCTGGTCACTTCAGAGCTTTCCAGCGCTTGGTTGCCATCATTTCTGGGTGCTTTTTGACGTATGTTTGGGGTCATTGTCCTGTTGGAAGACCCAAGATCTCGGACGCAAACCCACTTTTGTGACACTGGGCTGTACAGTGCGACCCAAAATCCGTTGGTAATCCTCAGATTTCGTGATGCCTTGCACACATTCAAGGCATCCAGTGCCAGAGGCAGCAAAACAACCCCAAAACATCATTGAACCTCCACCATATTTTACTGTAGGTATTGTGTTCTTTTCTTTTTAGGCCTCATTCTGTTTTCAGTAAACAGTAGAATAATGTGCTTTACCAAAAAGCTCTTTCTTGGTCTCATCTGTCCACAAGTTGTTTTCCCAGAAGGACTTTGGCTTATTCAAGTTCATTTTGGCAAAATGTAGTCTTGCTTTTTTATGTCTCTGCGTCAGCAGCGGGGTCCTCCTGGGTCTCCTGCCATAATGTTTCATTTCATTTAAATGTCGACGGATAGTTTGTTCTGACACTGATGCTCCCTGAGCCTGCAGGACAGCTTGAATATCTTTGGAACTTGTTTCGAGCTGCTTATCCACCATCCAGACTATCCGGCGTTGACACCTTTCATCAATTTTTATCTTCCGTCCACGCCCAGGGAGATTAGCTACAGTGAAATGGGCAGCAAACTTCTTTGCGCTGTGGACAAAGGCAAATCTAGATCCCTGGAGATGGACCTGTAACCTTGAGTTTGTTTTTTTTTTTCCATGATTTTGGTTCTCAAGTCCTCAGACAGTTCTCTTCTGTTGTCCACGCTTAGTGTGGCACACACAGACCCACAATGCAAAGACTAAGTGAACTTCTCTCCTTTTTATCTGCTTTCAGGTATGATTTTTATATTGCCCACACCTGTTACTTGCCCCAGGTAAGTTTAAAGGAGCATCACATGCTTGAAACAATCTTATTTATCCACAATTTTGAAAGGGTGCCAATAATTTTGTCCAGCCCATTTGTGGAGTTTGGTGTGACATTCTGTCCAATTTGCCCTTTTTCCTCCCTTTTTAGGGTTAGTGTCAAAACGCATAAAGGGAATAAAAATGTGTTACTGTCATCGTTTTCTGTGAGAAATACTTTATTATCTTGAAGAATTTCAGGGGTGCCAACATTTAGGGCCATGACTGTAGCTACAGATTAGAAACTGTATTGTTAAAGATAATTTCATACATATGGGTAACCAAATACAGGAATCTATGGACTCATCTCGAATCAAATACAAAACATCCACATTTTATAAGTTGTTTAACAGCATGCCAAAGGATTTATGTAATGGTCTGAGGACTGTCTGGCAGAGGGTGTACTATTAATGATGAGTGGCTGAGAATACTATTAAATAATGGGAAATATATTAAAGAGTCAGTCAGTCAGTCATTTTCTACCGCTTATTCCATAGTGGGTCACAGGGGAGCTGGTGCCTATCTCCAGCAGTCTATGGGCGAGAGGCAGGGTACACCCTGGACAGGTCACCAGTCCATTGCAGGGCAACACACAAACAACCATGCACACACTCATTCATTCACCTAAGGGCAATTTAGATTGACCAATTAACCTAACAGTCATGTCTTTGGACTGTGGGAGGAAGCTGGAGTACCCGGTGAGAACCCACACATGCACAGGGAGAACATGCAAACTCCATGCAGAAAGACCCCTGGTTGGGAATTGAACCCAGGACCTTCTTGCTGCAAGGCAACAGTGCTACCAACTGTGCCACCGTGCAGCCCATATTAAAGAGTCTAAAGGGAAATTAAAACTATAAGATATTGCATAGATTTTATTTGACCCCATCTAGGCTTCATAGAATGGGTCTACTTACCAATAACCTTTGCTGGAAATGTAAAACACAACCAGGAACCTTTATACATGCAATTTGGGAATTTAAAGACATTTTCCTTTCTGTAAAACAGTACTGTGACTTATTGGGAAATGGCTGGTGTGGGGATACCTGTGTCACCAAGACTATGCTTATTAGGGGATCAAACGATGCCTAATATATCCAAACACCAAAGCACAGTGATGCAGGTGGGGATGGTTGCGGCTGCCAGAGTAGTCTTCAGACTACAGAAACCCGCCTCTGCCACAAATATTAAAAGCTGGTTTGAATTAATGTTGGAAATAGTGTCATATGAACAAATGCTGGCCAAGCTGAATAATGACATGAAAACCTCAAGAAGTCCTGGGACTGTTTTCTCTCTTATTGCACTGGGACAACTAAATACCATTAATGGACCGCCGTCTTGGGAAACACTGGTGAATGGCTACTTTTGTTCATTGTGAAGGTCTTTGTTGCTGATGAGGATGTTTGTACAAATCGTCATTGAAAGTTCTTTTGTATTATTTTTCATGTGCACTGACCTGGATGTTATGTTTTAGTTATGTTCTATTTTTGTTTGTGTTCTAAACTAATAATAGAAACTTTAATAACAAAAGTTTTGTAAAAACAACGCTGGTAATTTCAGCTTTGTGCAGATTTGTAAAAAATAATTACACAAGTTGCACATTTTCTTTGTGAAGCTGTGTTTATAGATACAAAGCTAAAAACTACGAGTAAAACTCTGAGCTCAAGTTTCCCAACTAACGGGTAAGTTTCAGCTTTGAGTACGGATTCTGACCAGAACTTTCTTCCTCTCAGACCATTGGTCAATGTCATGTCAATCCCTACTGTAACCATCCTATCAGAGAACAGATGGTTTGGCTGTAGTGGAGGCATTTACTGAGCGGCAGGTCCTGGAAGGTGCTACATTTAAAGATGGAGGAAGGCATTACTTCATGGTTTAGTGGAACAACAAGATCATTGTTCAGATTAATATTTTCACGTACGGTTACGATACTCTGTCATTTAATGAGGTGCAGATCAGAATAGCTGCTTCCATTGAAGCAGAGTTGTGTTTACAGCCTTATAAAAGCTTTTAGGGCCCACAGCATCACTCCTCAGGTCGCATATGTCCAAATATTCCCCTTCAGTCTGCTTAAAATCACCACCGTGGAGAATAATGTCTCCTGATATAAAATGGATCTGGATAAGACGTCGTGTTGTTAACAGAACTGAGCTGCTCTGACTTTACGTCAACCCTGGCGCTTTAAAGAGTGACACTAAGGAGGACTCTGTCCTACCAAAATGCACCTATAGGAACTAATAGAGCATGCAGAGTCTGATGATGTGTTTTTACCACATGTCCCCAGTAGATCTCTAAGGTCTGGAGACCAGCTAGATGTTCTCTGGACACGGCTCGTGACCAGGGGAGGTTCTGGAAGTCTCCCTCTTTCTGTGAAGTCTGCTGGACCTTTAAATGATTTTAAATCTCTTTTAAAAACTCATCTTTTTAACCTAGCTTTTAATTCCAGAGAGCACGAGCATTAGGCCAGTCCTGTTGGCTTTTGTGCCTTTTATTGCTTATGGTTTTGGTATTAAATTGTTTTTATTTCTATTTTATCAGTTATTCACCTGTATGACTCCTTGGTTTGTGAAGCGCTTTATAAATATTAAAATGATTATGATGACTGTGGTGAATTGTAAACTGAACGTTCCCATGACAACACAGATGATCCAGTTTTAGCACAGCATACTTTAAGATAAATAATACAGAATTAAGATATGCGGAATTAAGACAAGGGAATATTTGCAATAAAACAATAAAGTTTATTAGTTTGAACATTAAATATCTTGTGTTTGTAGTGGATTTAGTTGCATTTAGGTTGAACAGGATTAGCAGGTCACTGAATTCTGGTTTTACAAAACATACCGTCTTCACTGGAACTGGGGATATAAATCAGAACCCAGTTTGCCATCATTACAGTCCACTAAGGTTTGCAGTTTAGCACACATTCAATTCCATTCAATTCAATTCAATTCAGTTTATTTATATAGCACCAATTCACAACACATGTCGTCTCAAGGTTCTTCACAACAGTCAGGTTCATACATTCCAATTAATCGTAACCATTGAACAGTTCAGTCAGATTCAGTTATTTATTCAAATTGGATAAAAAGTTTTTCTATCTAAGGAAACCCAGCAGATTGCATCCAGTCAGTGACTTGCAGCATTCACTCCTCCTGGATGAGCATGTAGAGACAGTGGACAGTCACTGGTGTTGACTTTGCAGCAATCCCTCATACTGAGCATGCATGTAGCGACAGTGGAGAGGAAAAACTCCCTTTTAACAGGAAGAAACCTCCAGCAGAACCAGAACCAGGCTCAGTGTGAGCGGCCATCTGCCACGACCGACTGGAGGTTTGAGAGAACAGAGCAGAGACACAAAGAGAACAAAGAAGCACTGATCCAGGAGTACTTTCTATGGGAAGGAAAAGTAAATGTTAATGGATGTAGCTCCTTTAGTCGTTTCATCTAGAAAGAAAGAACAGATAAACTCTGAGCCAGTTTTCAAGGTTAGAGTCTGAAAGAGAGCACATAGAGTTAGTTACAGTAGAAGCTCAGTCAGTAGCCATGTCTAGGAGAGAGAAAGGGTTAAACACTGAAAGACAGGGCCATGTGGATCATCTGTAGAAGGTGAGCATTAAGTTGTTGCCAGCAGAAGCTCGGATGATGCCCCTCTCCAGAAAGGTGTCACAGGTAGACACAGAGCCAGGCCAGGTGTAGCTTCTAGGAAGTGAAAAGAGAGAACAAAGTTAAAAGCTGAAATAACAGCAAATAATGCAAAATTGGAGAGTAGTGTGAGAATGTAGCGAAGAGGGTGAAAGTGGTCATTATGTCCTCCAGCAGCCTAAGCCTATAGCAGCATAACTACATAGATAGTTTCAGTTCAGATTATTTAGTTAAACGGCGCTTATTTACAACAATGTCGTCTCAAGGAACCTCACAAAGGGTCCCACTGATGGTCATTGTTATACTAAAAACCACAAGGATTGGGTATACCTCTCTCTGTCAGACTGATTATAACCATTGGAAAAGAGAAGGGGTCATACAGGTAGCAGAAATGGAGGGTGTGTTTGCACCTCAACCATAACTGAGCCAGTTTAGGCTAAACCTGACTCCCCCTTACTCCAACCAACAGGGAGGGAGGAAGGCACACATGCAGGTGTGATTCATCTCCCTCCATTCTGTTGATGCTAAACCTGAGGACCCTTCTGTAGAAACTGCAGCTACTGGTCCACGTTCGGAAGCCTTCCTCGTTTCCAAGCAGAAATCAGCCAGAGACGGGCCAGGTTCTGCTGCAGAGATACAGAAAATAATCCAACTGAGTCCATTCCACATCACTCCGGTTCTTTTGCAGAGACAGATCACGTTTTAATAGAACATAAGTCATTAATGGGTTTTCTGTTTGAGGAAACTTCACTCCATCCTGAGGAAGTACAGAGCAACAGCAGAGAGCAATGGTGCAACCCATTGTATGGTTCTGAACTGTTTGGATAAGAGCAACCAGATCATAACTACAGAAAAAAAGAACCAAGAGGCTCCTGGATCTTCCCTGAGGAACAGAATGGGGATTTAAGAGTCTTGCTTCTGAGAACCACCAGACGTTTCAGACATAGGAAGGCCTCCAACTAGACCCTGGAGTCTCCTGAGAAGATATTTCCCTGGAATGTCTTGGAAAAATGTCAAAACATTTGTTGTGTTTGGGCCTGCAAACTGCTCAGATGGTCTATGCTGAGCTGGGACCACTATCCAAAGCTCCTACAGTAGGAATATCAGAACTGGACCACAGAGCGATGAACCGAAGGAAGAAGGTGTCCTTGTCTGATGGATATTGGCCCTCGGTCCGTCTGTTTCCCAAAGAAGACATGGCACCAGGATGCACAATGGCATCAAGGTGATCCAGTGAGGGCAGTTTAGATAAAGTTCTGCTGGGAGACCTCAGGTCCGACATTCTTGTAGGTGTCAGTTTTTGTCATGGAGCCCCTACCTGAACATGGTTCCTGACAGAGTCCAGTCACTGAGCCAGAATTTTCTGACGGCTTCTTCCAGCAGGATAAGGCCCCCTGTTGGGTTGCAGGAATACCGACCCTCTGGTTCCTGAAGATCTGATCAGGTTGCATGAACCGAAGTTAGTCTCTGCAGTAATACTTGGTCTTTCAGGCCTCCGTTATGTTCAGATGGCCCAGTTTCGCAGGAACCTGTTGGTTCTTCATCCTCTTTAAACCAGGTGAGAAACACATCAAACATCCAGGAGACCAAGAATCATTAATGAAGGTGAAACCCAGACTTGATTGGAGTCAGAGCCATCATGAAGAATTACAGCCACTGGTTACCAGTATGAGCAGCATGAACCCGTCTCAGGAGAGACCAGGGCTGGTTCAAATCGTTGGACCAGGAGAAGCGGATCAGTTTCCCAGGTTGGAATAAGACCGTCCTTTGGAACCAGTGGAGGATTTGTCCGGGGTCAACTGGAACAATGGGAGTTGTCCTCATCCTGGTTGGATAAGGTCTGAGCAACTGCATGAAAATCCTTCAGGAATGTGTTTGTGAAGAAGGTTTCTGCTCTCTGGCTTCCAGTCTTCTGTGATTACTGTAATCCGGTCAGAGCACCTTAACTCCTCACAGCTGAGAGTCAGACAGGAACAGGTGGCTGGGCGCCTCCTGCTCCTCCTCCTGTTTCTCCTCACAGTCACACTCTCTCTGCTCAGCCCGGCTGCTTGTTGAGATGAAGATCAGCGGGCCCCCTCACTCAGTGGGGAGCTAACAGAACCCAGAGCTTTGTCTGCCAGGCTGCAGAGCAGAGAGGCAGATAAGAAGAAAGGATCAGAGGAGGAGGTCACTCCTGCTGGGAAACGTAGCTGCAGTGGGAATAATGGGAGCTTCTTATGGAAAGAAGGTGAGTGTGGCTTGTTCAGGGTTCTCTGTTGAACAGTCTAAGGCTGGTCCATGATTCTGTTTTAAGCAAATATTTACAGCCTGTAGAATCTGAACCAAACACTGAACTTTGGCTCTTCAGGTGGATCACGGCACAGATCAGGAATCTGATTAACAGTCTGTCAGTTTCTACTGTGAGGCAGCCTGCTGAACCGAGCACATAATCAGGTTATTTCTGCATGAAATCAGCTCCATCAGGACTGCAGGAACACGGTTCTGTCCAGTTTGAGTTCTCAGATCACAGAGACCAAATAAAAAACTGTGATGATCCGTCACAGTAGACAGAAATATAACGTTCCTTATTCAGCTTGATGTGTGGAAGCCTGGAGGGGCCAACCATTAAACAGGAGCATTATTGGAAACAAAATGACTACGTTTCCCATAATTCTCAGTACTATATGGTTGGACATGAATGTGCCTATGCAGGCTGATTTGACTTTTCTTCATCAGTCTTATAGGTTCTAAACACGTGTTTGCACCATTTCACCCAGGGGGTACATCCTGCCAGTTCTTCCGCACGGGTTTAAACCAGCAGCCACAGAACCAGAGGCTCTGGTACCTGTTGTAGATGAAGCTGTTTGTCCTTCATCATGCTGAGCTCCACAAACAGAATCTATCAGTCATTGAGGTTCATCGCGTGCTCCAGTAAACATCTCCACATCAACCAGTGGCCTGAATGGTTACAAATAAAACATCTAGCTTGAGCTTCCTGGTCTGACGTCACAGATCCTGATGTCTCTGAGGTTCCACATGGTGGGTTTTCACAATCAGAGCCGCAGTTCAGAACCATGTGCAGAAGAAGGTGGTCAGTCTGTCCTCCAGCAACCTGAACTTGCAGCAGCAGAACTACAGACACAGCCCCTCCATCCAACAGCTCCCTAATACCAGGAGCTTGGAACCTGATGCTTTCCATCTGGATGAAACTCTAGCAATCACCAGTAAACCTGTGGCCTGAGAACCAAGGGTTCTGTTGGGAACACGTGGAACTATCAGATCTTTGGGATAAAATGGAGTCTGAAAAGTTCTGTTCCCTGAACCCAGTTTATTAAGTTCTAAGCGAAGGTACAAGTCCTCCTGAAAGCACCTGGTTGCATCCAGGTGACTCTTGTTGTCATGGTTACATCAATAACCAGGCAGAAGAACTAAAAAGACCCAAAGCTGGTAGCACCTTTCCTCAGTGATAATCAGACAGTAGAGGACGCTGTGACTGGGTTGAAGACTGACTGAATACGTTTAATCTGCGCGGAACTAAAGGTCTGAAGAACCAAAACCCAAGTCTGATCTGGGCCTTGTATCTGAAACTGATCAAAGGACTGTGTTTACCATCTCTTGGGGGGCGGGGGTCCAGCCGGATCCAGTGGATCGTGTTTCTGTCTGAGTTTTCCTTCTGGGCATCAGTAAAATTCTTGAACAGCCTGCAGAATTTGTGTTCCCCTCAGAAACCCGAGCATGACCAAATATTTGAAGTATGAGGAGCGACACACCTGTCCAGCAGGGCGTAGTTGTTTCCATGGGAGCAAGCAGTTGACAGGAGCACAGACAGAGGTGGAGCAGCTGTAACACGGGATCACATGGACTCTGAATATTTTTAGATCAGTGTTCTCATCAGCTGCAGGAATGTTCCAGAGTCAGAGGTCAGCGACAGCAGGAATAACAGACTGACGGCTTTATAAAGAGGTATATCCCACCCAGGTAGCTAGAGGTGGTGGCTGCAGGTAACTACCACCTGAAGGCACAAGCTGAAATGGACCATGTGCCAGGTTTATTGGGTCTTTTATTGCAGAACCTGCAGTCTGAAAAAACCAGAACACACAGAAGCCGCGACGTATTCATGATGTTGAAAAAACAGCAGGTGGCGCTGTGGAAACCCCTTTAGATGAAACTCAGGAGATGACTACAAGGCATTGTTTCTCGATCAAACTGGTTCCAGTTAAACAGTTAAGATGGTCGGTCGAACGGGTCTGTTAATGTGTAGGTCGCTCAGAACCAGTATGGGCCAACACCAGATCAGATCAAAGAGAGGAGCTAAATGTGGAGCCTCAGTGTCTCTGTTCCACCAATCAGAGCTCAGATCCTGCTCGTTGAGAAAACTTCGTGAACTGAGCTCCGGGCCTGATATCCAGCTGAGTTTACATAACTTGGAGAAGACGGGATCTGATCCAGGATCAGATGGGGCACAGGTCACTGGAACACGCCTGCTTGGAAACCTCAAGTCTGTGTGACGATTGGCAGCAGATTAGGAGGAGCTGAGAAAATCCTGCAGCTAAAAATACAGAACCAGCCGAGGCGGTCCAGACTGTGACGAGGAGTCAGGGTTCAGGTCTCACAGAGACCCAGTGGAGGTTCTGAGCCAATCTGATATTCCACCTTGCATCAGTTTGGATGGAAATAAGTTTAGAGGGGTTCATTGTGGATGAAACCCTGATGTTTCCATATTTTAAAGTGATTTTGGTGATCTTCGTCTGCATGAAGCAGAAACTATAAATCTCAGCAGTGATGTAATGCTGCGGTTTGTCCAGCAGGGGTCAGGCTGTTATCAGCTCAGACTTCCGGCTTCTGCAGATACACAAACTGCAGCCTTAGCTCACTCTGGGTCAGACACAGAACCATTCGGATTACAACACAACATCTTTTGTGCTTATTTGAACTAATTTTCAGTCTAGTTTCATGTTGGGCTCCGTCAGTCTGACCATCTGCCTGGTGGCCACAACAGAGGAGCAGATGTTCATCTGTTAGCAATGGTTACCTCAAATGCAGGGAACTGCTGCTGATAACATTGCATCTGGGAGAACATCATGTGTGTGAAGAAATAAACCACTGAAACTGGTGAGATGTTTTAGCTGTTTTTCAGCAGAAAAACTGAAACATCTTAAAATAATGAATTTCTGTTGAGGTTTACAGATCTCAAGGTGTCTGATGGTTCAGCTCTGAGAGCTTGATCTCTATGTCTGACTCTAGGCCAGCAAGCTCTCTCTCCTCCTCCCATCCCTATCTGCATGAATAGACCTTTGTTGGTTGCTAGGAGCGATTTCATCAGGCTGCAGCATGGTGACAAGTACCCCACTGTCTGTAGACCTCCTCCTCCTGCTTCCCATTGGGTGTGAGACAGATGCTGTGTACAGCAGTGTTTCTTGTTTCTGGTCCTCAGGTGGATCCTGTGTGTCTCTGCTCCAACAGACCTGATTTAGATGGTTGAATCTGCTCCTCAGCTCATCTCGAAGCTCAGCAGAAATGTGTTAATGGTTTAAATCCAGTGTGCTGAAGCTGAAATACATCTGAAGTATTCATGATTGTGTTACCTAAAGGTCCAGGTCTGCACAACCTTGGTTTGGAGATGAATGCTGATTCTTCCCATCTAACTGGTTACAGTTTGGTTCTTCATCTTCTGGAATTAGCAGCTATGTCAGACTTTCACCTTAATGGGAACTAATCCTGAAACCAACTGAAGCTCTTCTAACATCCTGCTGTTTCAGAGGGTTTATACTTCTCTGGTTTTGGGGGTTTCTACTCTTCCTCCCAGTTTGTTAAAGCTTTGAACCTTGTTTTGAACTGGGCCAAACTCCTGTAGTCACAGTTTAGCTCCGCAGGAGTTCCACCTGACGATACACCTGATTATTGTCAGTCAGCGTTCTGCAGTTCCTCTGTGCCCCATTATCTGTTCTTGTGGATGTTTGTTTCCTCTTTCTGTTCTGTCAAGGTTCTTCAGCTTGGATTTGTGTTTTCAGTTTAGTTTAGTAACACTAGGGGTTGGGTTCCGAATTCGGTCCGCCTCCATTAGCGACTCGTCTGCAGCAACATGGGAGAAGAAATGTTTGAAACAACTGAGATGTTACAATACAAACAGCTTGATGTTGTTTTAATTTATTCATTAAAGTTTATATATTGAGAAATAAAGTGTGGTGCAGTTTTCTTCACAACTTCCCTAGACGTCATCAGGCAGATTTAAATAAATGGTCCTTGGTCTTCCTGATCAATGGAAACAGAAAGTGCAGAATTTCCTGGGATTCATATTACCCGGGTAAGGCAAATCCCATGGTTTTCGGTGCAAAAGGGGCTTTGGTGACACAGTTTAATCCAGCTCCATCGAGCAGTTGCCTGACATTATCATATTACTGTCTCCTGTTCTCACATAACAATACAGTCACTCACAGCTGATCAGAGTGCGCTGGTTTTCCCCTCCAGCCTGTCCCTGCTGCTGCTCCAATCAGGAAACACAGTGAAGCTTCCTAGGACCACTCATTCCATTGATAACTGGTGAACATTTTGGGGAAAACCTGGTCTGATCCAGAGACACGGCATCCATCCCACTTTGGATGAAGCACCTCTTCTTTCTAGGAATCTGGCCGAATTTATTAGTTCTTCAAACCTCTGACAACCCAGGGTTCAGACCAGGAAGCAGGGTCGTAGTTTAACACTCCTCTCTGCAGCTTCTGTACTGCTACCCACCCATTACCCTATTAAGACAGTGTCTCGCCCACGACCAAAATTGAATAGATTAAAAAATAATCTAAATGGAGGAAATCATGAAAATCTCATAAAAATAAACACAACTCAGACTAAAAAGAAAAATAAAACAATTAAATGTGGCTTCAAAGACTTTGTTAGTTAGTGACCTGATTTGTGACAATCAGATTGATTTATTTTGCCTCACAGAAACCTGGCTGCAGCAAGAGGATTATGTTACTATAAATGAGTCAACTCCTACTAATTATTTAAATTTTCACATTCCTGAAAATACTGAGCGAGGAGGAGGAGTAGCAACCATCTTTCAGTCCGATTTATTGATTAGTCCCAGACCAATCAATAGCTACAACTCTTTTGAATATTTAATCCTTAGTTTTCCTCATCCAAATTGCAAAACACTAAAACCTCTTCTGTTTGTTGTTTTGTACCGTCCACCAGGCCCTTGCTCGCAATTTTTAGATCGGTTTTCAGACCTTTTATCTGATTTAGTGTTAAATACAGATAAAGTTATTATAGTGGGGGATTTTAACATTCATGTAGACGCTGAAAGTGATAGCCTAAATATAGCGTTTAATGCTATCTTAGACTCAATTGGCTTTGATCAAAACATTAACAAACCTACCCACCTTTGTCTTCATTCTCTGGACCTTGTGCTGACATATGGCATTGAGTGTAAAGACATGACAATATTTTCTCATAACTCTGTCCTGTCTGACCATTTCTTAATAACCTTTGAGTTTAATTAAACGAGTACTCCACACCTGAAAGAAAATTTCATTATAGTAGATCATTATCAGGCGATGCTGTAACAACCTTTAAAGAATCTGTTCCACTTTTAATTTCCTCATTATCAACGAAAAACACAGTGGAGGGCAATAATTTTATTACTTCCCCTTCACAAATTGATTCTCTTGTTCATAGTGTTATTAATGTTAAAATTGGAGAGAAAATGGCGCTCTACACACCTAGAGGATTCCTACTTAATCTGGTAAAATAGCCTACTCTTGTATAAAAAGACACTTCACCAAGCTAGAACAGCTTATTTCTCATCATTAATAGAAGAGAACAAGAATAATCCTAGGTTTCTCTTTAGTACAGTTGCTAAACTTACACAGAGTCATAGCTCTGTTGAGCCATCCATTCCCTTAGCTCTTAGCAGTCATGACTTTATGAGATTCTTCTTAAATAAAATTAATTCTATTAAAAATAAAATCTTTGACATACTCTCAAAGATGATTACTTCATCCTCAGCAAGTGAGACAACATTGGAAATAACTGTAGAACCTGATCTGTGTTTGGACTGTTTTGATCCTGTGGAGCTTCCTGAGTTATCAGAAATATTAGCTTCATCTAAACCTTCAACTTGTATGTTAGACCCAAACCAAACCAAATTATTTAAGGAAGTGTTCCCTCTGATTACCAGCCCCATTTTAGATATGATTCATCTATCCTTAGTAAATGGATCAGAACCACAGGCTTTTAAGGTAGCTGTAATTAAATCTTTACATAAAAAACCTTCGCTTGATCGAGATGACTTGATAAATTACAGACCTATATCCAATCTTCCATTCTTACCTAAAATACTTGAGAAAATAGTTGCAACTCAAATGTGTGAACATTTACACAGCAATGACCTGTTTGAAGAGTTTCAGTCAGGTTTCAGAGCTCATCATAGCACTGAAACAGCTCTGCTGAAAGTCACTAATGATATTCTTATGACCTCAGATAATGGACTTGTGTCTGTTCTGGTTCTGTTAGATCTCAGTGCTGCATTTGATCCAGTCGACCATAATATTCTCCTAAAAAGGCTGGAATATGCTGTAGGGATCAGGGGAACAGCGCTAGGCTGGTTTAAATCTTATCTGTCTGACAGATTCCAGTTTGTTCATGTAAATGATAAATCATCTTTAAACTCCAGGGTTAATTGTGGAGTACCACAGGGTTCAGTACTTGGGCCAATTCTCTTTACTGATGTCCTCCCTCTCGCAACTCCAGAACTTAATTAATTAATTAGGAGATCATGGTTAATGTGTAATAAAAAATAATATACATTATATCATACAGAGCAACTTCTCACCCAGATATATTTGTAGACAATTAGTTCGGATCCAATCGGCCAGAAGCCGCAGGCGGGCACCCGGACTCCACTACTGTAATATGTAGGTGGACTGAGGACAACGTCTCCAGGCTGGCCAGGCGTCCGTGCCCCCCCCCCCCCTGCGGTCTCCTCTGGCACGTTAGATCCTGTTCGTGACGCCAAAATTGTTGTGGAATTTTCTTATCAAAGTGGAGAGAAGTTGACTCACAAGAAGAAAAAATCCGGACTTTGTTTTTATAAGTTTTATTCAAAGGCATCAGCGTTTGAATGACTCTGTCACCAAGCAAGTCAGTTGAACAGAGCCCCGAACACCATTTACACACAGTATTTATACCAGAAAATGACAGTGTTATCTCAACTTCAAGGAGTCTGTGTTTTACGACCCTAGACCCTTCTCGGGTTCATAGGTGACAAGGTCACCTAGGACCAACCATCTACTCTCCCCGAGGCATCACCGTAACAAATGCCCTTAACCATTAAACTTCTGATAATGGCTTTTACAGCTTCCTCCTCTAATACAGATGTTCACTGGAGTGAGGTAAACCAAAGGTCATACTCTGTGGAATGCCTACTGAAAGAATTTCTATCACAATATATGCTTCCAATAGGTCAAATTATCAGGCAGGATAGGATAAATTTTCACTGTTACACTGATGATACTCAGCTTTACTTATCCATAAATCCTGATGAGCCCAACCAGTTAGATAGACAACAAGCATGTCTTGGAGATATAAAAACTTGGATGACTTTAAATCTTCTGCTTCTAAATTCAGACAAGACAGAAGTTGTCGTCTTTGGACCGGAGTCTTTAAAAAAGAAACTGGTTAGTCAATCATTTAACCTGGATGGCATTACATTGAGACCAAGTCAATGAGTGAGTGTGATTTGATGGAGAATTAAAGTTGTATCCTCGATACTACACTTATTCAACGTCCAAAAGTAATAAACTGTGTGTGTGTGTGTGTGTGTGCAATAAATGTGTGTCTGGGTGCAGCCCAGCAGGCACAAAATGGACATGGCAGCAAATCAAGATGAAATATAAAAACCCAGTTAAATCAGCTCAGGTCCAGTTAGAAGCTATTGTTCTGTTTAGCCTTTACCAGCTGAATTACACAGCATTCACTGGATATGTCCAACATGTGTGTGTAAGAAGTTAAAGGCTGACTCATGACTTAATATGAAAAATAGTAGACATGCAACTGAAACTGAGATATTTTCTGTCCCTAAAGCTCCCTGTGAAACAGCTGTACAAGGTGTACTTTCAAGAAAACTTAGAAACATGTGGAATTAAAACGGAAGACCTAAAAATGCAGCTGCAGAAAACACAAAACAACTGCTGGAGCATCAGTTAAATGTGAGTGAAATGACCACAGAGGTGGAGGATTTTATTTGTTTGAACAAAATATCAACAACTGCTGGATTTACACTGGCAGGCAATAAAGAACGTTTAGTGAAATGAAAGGACTCACTGGTCAAAAGTTTTAGATACACTTTCTAACATATTGGGTCTCTTTATTTCTTGACTATATACATTGTAGATTCTCACCAAAGGCAACAAAACTATGAATGAAGACATGGAATTATGTAGTAAACTAAAAATGTGAAATAACTAAACATTTTCATATTTTAGATTCTTCCAAATAGCCTCCCTTTGCTCTGATGACTGCTTTGCTCTTTTGGCGTTCTCTCCATGAGCTTCCTGAAGTGGTCACCTGAAATGGTTTCACAAAGAGTCCTGAAACAACTTCCAAGATGTTCCTTGACATCTTAATATTTCAGTCATCACAGGAAGGGGCGGCTACTCTACGGAATCTAAAATATTAAACATAATTGAACTTATTTTACAATTTTTTGTTTGCTACAAAATTCCATGTGTGTTCATCCATTGTTTTGATGCCTTCAATGAGAATCTACGCACAATGTAGTCATGAACATAAAGAAAAGCATTAAATGAGAAAGCGATTCTAAATCTTTTGACCAGTAATGTATTTTTATCTATAGGGGTTGGACAATGAAACTGAAACACCTGGTTTTAGACCACAGTAATTTATTAGTATGGTGTAGGGCCTCCTTTTGCAGCCAATACAGCATCAATTAATCTTGGGAATGACATATACAAGTCCTGCACAGTGGTCAGAGGGATTTTAAGCCATTCTTCTTGCAGGTTAGTGGCCAGGTCACTACGTGATACTGGTGGAGGAAAACGTTTCCTGACTCGCTCCTCCAAAACACCCCAAAGTGGCTCAATAATATTTAGATCTGGTGACTGTGCAGGCCATGGGAGATGTTCAACTTCACTTTCATGTTCATCAAACCAATCTTTCACCAGTCTTGCTGTGTGTATTGGTGCATTGTCATCCTGATACACGGCACCGCCTTCAGGATACAATGTTTGAACCATTGGATGCACATGGTCCTCAAGAATGGTTCGGTAGTCCTTGGCAGTGACGCGCCCATCTAGCACAAGTATTGGGCCAAGGGAATGCCATGATATGGCAGCCCAAACCATCACTGATCCACCCCCATGCTTCACTCTGGGCATGCAACAGTCTGGGTGGTACGCTTCTTTGGGGCTTCTCCACACCGTAACTCTCCAGGATGTGGGGAAAACAGTAAAGGTGGACTCATCAGAGAACAATACATGTTTCACATTGTCCACAGCCCAAGATTTGCGCTCCTTGCACCATTGAAACCGACGTTTGGCATTGGCATGAGTGACCAAAGGTTTGGCTATAGCAGCCCGACCGTGTATATTGACCCTGTGGAGCTCCTGATGGACAGTTCTGGTGGAAACAGGAGAGTTGAGGTGCACATTTAATTCTGCCGTGATTTGGGCAGCCGTGGTTTTATGTTTTTTGGATACAATCCGGGTTAGCACCCGAACATCCCTTTCAGACAGCTTCCTCTTGCGTCCACAGTTAATCCTGTTGGATGTGGTTCGTCCTTCTTGGTGGTATGCTGACATTACCCTGGATACCGTGGCTCTTGATACATCACAAAGACTTGCTGTCTTGGTCACAGATGAGCCAGCAAGACGTGCACCAACAATTTGTCCTCTTTTGAACTCTGGTATGTCACCCATAATGTTGTGTGCATTTCAATATTTTGAGCAAAACTGTGCTCTTACCCTGCTAATTGAACGTTCACACTCTGCTCTTACTGGTGCAATGTGCAATCAATGAAGACTGGCTACCAGGCTGGTCCAATTTAGCCATGAAACCTCCCACACTAAACAGCTGTTTCAGTTTCATTGTCCAACCCCTGTAGCTATATTGTGGGTCTGTGATTGGGGGACACCATAAATCTGTACAGCAGAGTTCAGATTGGAAGCTACTTATAAATGTAAAAGCCACAAAGATCTACCGTCAGACGGGTGGAGGGGGTATAGGAGTGCTGGAGGCTTCTGTTAAAAATAAAATGTAACTAAGTTGAAGCTATTTGTGCCTGATGATAATAAAATAAAACAGAATTACATTACAATCGCTGTTGGAGATTGAACCTCAATGGCCAATCTGGCAGGCAGAGACATGAACCACTCTGCTAAGGAGGACATCTGATTTCACTGACTGTGACTGATATCATGGGAACCTCTGCTGTACAGGAACAGGTCCAGTGTAATTAACATTCCTGAGAGCACCACATACAGTTGCCTTTGAAGGATTTTCTGCACATACATTAGACATTTTTAATCTGTCCCTGCAGTTTTCCACTGTCCCTGTCTGCCTTAAGTCCTCCATCATCGTGCCTGTACCAAAGAGATCTGCTGTGACTGACTTGAATGATTACCGCCCAGTCGCACTAACCCGATTCATAATGAAATGCTTTGAGAGGATCATCCTGAAGCACATCAAGGATAGCCTTCCTGCTGGCCTGGACAAGCATCAGTTTGCCTATAGGAGGAACCGGTCCACAGAGGATGCTGTCTCCATTGCACTACATACAGCCCTGACACAGCTGCAGCATCCTGACACTTAGGATGTTATTCGTCGACTTCAGTTCAGCATTTAATACCATTATCCCGGAGAAGCTGATAGTGAAGCCACATGACCTGGGACTTTCATCATCAATGTGTGTTTGGATCTGGGACTTTCTCACCAAGCGACCTCAGGTGGTGAGAATAGGGAACCGAACATCGTCCACACTGGTCCTCAATACAGGCACACCACAGGGTTGTGTGCTTAGTCCAGCTCTCTTCACACTGTTCACCCTCGACTGCACAGCCATCCACACCTCTAACAGGGTCCTAATGTTTGCTGATGATACCACCGTAGTGGGTCTGATAACGAACAATGATGAGACCTTCTACAGAGAGGAGATCCAGCACCTGTCCCAGTGGTGTTCATTGAACAACCTGGTGCTCAACACCAGTAAGACCAAGGAGGTCATAGTGGATTATAGGAGGTCCCAGAAAGACAGTGCACGCACCTATTACCATTCAAGGGGAGATAGTGGAGCGTGTGGACAATATCAACTTCCTGGGTATCCACATCACCTCTGACCTGACCTGGTCACTGAACACCTCTTTTCTGATGAGGAAAGCCCAACAAAGACTCTTCTTCCTCAGGAAACTGAAAAGGATTGGACCTGTTGCTCAGATGCTCAAATATTTATATATAGCTGTGATTGAGAGCATCCTCTGCCTCAGTATGACCGTGTGGTACGGCCACTGCACAGTCCAGGATAGAAATGACTTGGCCCGGGTGATGAAAACTGCCCAGTGGATTGTGGGGGGTCAGTTACCAAACCTGGACTCAATTTACACAGTGTCAGGATGCTGCAGCTGTGTCAGGGCTGTATGTAGTGCAATGGAGACAGCATCCTCTGTGGACCGGTTCCTCCTATAGGCAAACTGATGCTTGTCCAGGCCAGCAGGAAGGCTATCCTTGATGTGCTTCAGGATGATCTTCTCAAAGCATTTCATTATGAATCGGGTTAGTGCGACTGGGCGGTAATCATTCAAGTCAGTCACAGCAGATCTCTTTGGTACAGGCACGATGATGGAGGACTTAAGGCAGACAGGGACAGTGGAAAACTGCAGGGACAGATTAAAAATGTCTAATGTATGTGCAGAAAATCCTTCAAAGGCAACTGTATGTGGTGCTCTCAGGAATGTTAATTACACTGGACCTGTTCCTGTACAGCAGAGGTTCCCATGATATCAGTCACAGTCAGTGAAATCAGATGTCCTCCTTAGCAGAGTGGTTCATGTCTCTGCCTGCCAGATTGGCCATTGAGGTTCAATCTCCAACAGCGATTGTAATGTAATTCTGTTTTATTTTATTATCATCAGGCACAAATAGCTTCAACTTAGTTACATTTTATTTTTAACAGAAGCCTCCAGCACTCCTATACCCCCTCCACCCGTCTGACGGTAGATCTTTGTGGCTTTGACATTTATAAGTAGCTTCCAATCTGAACTCTGCTGTACAGATTTATGGTGTCCCCCAATCACAGACCCACAATATAGCTAGATAAAAATATATTACTGGGCAAAGGATTTAGAATCTCTTTCTCATTTAATGCTTTTCTTTATGTTCATGACTACATTGTGCGTAGATTCTCATTGAAGGCATCAAAACAATGGATGAACACACATGGAATTTTGTAGCAAACAAAAAATTGTAAAATAAGTTCAATTATGTTTAATATTTTAGATTCCGTAGAGTAGCCGCCCCTTCCTGTGATGACTGAAATATTAAGATGTCAAGGAACATCTGGGAAGTTGTTTCAGGACTCTTTGTGAAACCATTTCAGGTGACCACTTCATGAAGCTCATGGAGAGAACGCCAAAAGAGCAAAGCAGTCATCAGAGCAAAGGGAGGCTATTTGGAAGAATCTAAAATATGAAAATGTTTAGTTATTTCACACTTTTAGTTTACTACATAATTCCATGTCTTCATTCATAGTTTTGTTGCCTTTGGTGAGAATCTACAATGTATATAGTCAAGAAATAAAGAGACCCAATATGTTAGAAAGTGTATCTAAAACTTTTGACCAGTGAGTCCTTTCATTTCACTAAACGTTCTTTATTGCCTGCCAGTGTAAATCCAGCAGTTGTTGATATTTTGTTCAAACAAATAAAATCCTCCACCTCTGTGGTCATTTCACTCACATTTAACTGATGCTCCAGCAGTTGTTTTGTGTTTTCTGCAGCTGCATTTTTAGGTCTTCCGTTTTAATTCCACATGTTTCTAAGTTTTCTTGAAAGTACACCTTGTACAGCTGTTTCACAGGGAGCTTTAGGGACAGAAAATATCTCAGTTTCAGTTGCATGTCTACTATTTTTCATATTAAGTCATGAGTCAGCCTTTAACTTCTTACACACACATGTTGGACATATCCAGTGAATGCTGTGTAATTCAGCTGGTAAAGGCTAAACAGAACAATAGCTTCTAACTGGACCTGAGCTGATTTAACTGGGTTTTTATATTTCATCTTGATTTGCTGCCATGTCCATTTTGTGCCTGCTGGGCTGCACCCAGACACACATTTATTGCACACACACACACACACACACAGTTTATTATATTTGGACGTTGAATAAGTGTAGTATCGAGGATACAACTTTAATTCTCCATCAAATCACACTCACTCATTGACTTGGTCTCTGCCACGCTAACTCTAGCTTTTTTGCAGCAACAACAATATTGCATTTCTTTTGAAATATGTGCTGATGTTCTCCATATGTCAATAATATTTCTAATTCCATCAGAGAGAAATACACACTTCTAGGGTCCTTATTTCCTCCCATTGCCATGGTGAATCATATTATCTGACATCCATTGATAAGGGCTTCCTATTTACTCGCTTGTGCTGAACTCAGGGTTATCTTGACTCGGAGTTCAGAAACCTAAATGTTACCACCTGTTCTGAAACCAAAACCCTGAGTATCACAGAGCAGAGTAGGTCTACTCAGGAAATGTTAACCCCTCTTTCTGAAACGGGGCCCTGGACTCTCTGGCAGTACCTGATCCATCTGGGCCTGAATAGACTCTATGGTGGTTCCTGGTCCATCTGGGCCTTGATGGTTTCTGATCCAGTTTTATTCCATGTTGTATCTAATTTTCTGACTTTTCTTCTTCTTCTTTTATCTTCCAGAAGTCGTACAGCATCGACCACGAGCCTCTATCCAAGCAGGAGTGTGTGAAGAACAGAAAGCAGCCGAATGGCAGAGGTAGGTTTGTCCCTTTCAGGTTCCTGTCCTGCAGAGAGAACCCGGTTCAGGACAGGATGTAACAGATGTGCTCTAACAGTAGCCTCCAGGCCCGGTCAAAAAATTCAAGCTGAACCATCCTCAGAGGTTCTTATAGGGGAAAAGATCTGTGCTGAGGAACGGTAAACCATAAACAGATTGGACCCAGTCAAAATTCTGGGATTTTTTAACCCATTCCAAACATATCTTAGATTTTCCTTTCTTTGACTGTAATACCAGAACTTTATCTGAGAATAAGGCCCACAGAGGTTATGATCTGGACGAAACCTTCAGACTGATGGTTGTGATCCAGAACTGTAGAACAAATGCAGATACATGTCCAGCCGGGTCACTGACTGTTTAAATAAGACACACCCACCAATGACATCACAGCTTTGAACCCAGGTGTGTTCAGGTACCTGCTGATCTAGCTCCTTGTTGCTACAAGTAGAGGCTTTAATTTTGGAAGAAGCAGATTTCACTTCATTTTCCATGTATGAAGAGAGGTTAGATGTTTCCTGGATGATTTTAATTGAAGTAATAAGATGTTTCATCACTTCTCTTGAAGACATAGAAAGCTTTATGGTGGGTAGTTCCACCAGTGTTCGGTTCCTACTTACTGTGGTTCCTACTTGGTGTGGTTCCTACTCTTCTTGCTCTCCTTTGGGGAGCTCTACACCTTTTACTAAGCCATGAAGGAAAAGCAGTAAACACGTGGAAGGAGGTGCTCTGCTCAGAGGAGACTAAAGCTGAAAGTTTTGATTTACATTCAGAAGACAACCAAAACTGCAAATCACTCTGAACACAGCGTCATGTGGGGAAGTGTTCTTCAGCAGGGAAAGAGAAGATGGTCAGAGTTGATGTGAAGATGGATGGAGCTAAATTCAGGACAATTATGGAAGTTAAAGGCTGCAGAAGACCTGAGACTGGGGTGGAGGTTCACTTTCAAGCAGGACAACCGCCCTGAACATCCAGCCAGAGATACAATGGACGGTTTAATTTAGAGCAGATTTATGTGTTAGAATGGTCTAGTCAAAGTCCAGACCTGTTCTGACTCAGGTGGGCCGAATACAAATAGAACCACATAATTAAGTTCCTTCACAGTGGTGTAGAACATCACTGCTGGAACTGCAAAAATTGTGGGGAACTTAAAGGGGTGTGAATACTTCTTTAAGGTGCTGTGGATGTAAACCAGAAACATTCAGAGGTTCTGCAGCTCAATGTTTCTGAAGCTGTCACGAACCATTTCACAGGGATGCTTTGTGTTTCCATGGTAACCCTTTACCATGCTGCCAGCAGAGAAGTGATCAGTTAATGAGAAGATCTGGATCATTTTCTGCTTCCTGAGGTTCTGGGCAGCTCTGTGATGGTGATGATCCTCTAAGAATATAATCCTGCTGCTGGACTCGGATCAGGCATAAACACAACTCCACAACAGGGGAACATATGGAATGGGCTTCAGACAGGAACTCTGCTTCTGGAATTCACTCACATGGATTCTGGATCAGAACCTGAACCACTTTAATCTGCACCTTCAGCCTTGGATCCTACCTTGTTATTTAGTTTTATGTTTCATGTCAATGAAAGCAGCTGAAAGAAGGGGAGCAGCGTGGGAAAAGCTTGAGAGATGCTGCTCCATGAGGAGGAGGAGGAGGAAGATGATGAGGAGGAGGAGCTCAGAGGATCATGTGACTGCTGCTTTATGCTCAGCATGACTGAATGAGGAGGAGCTGCTGCTGCTGCTGATGCAGAGAGGATGAAGATTACCACAGACCGAAAAACAGCAGGACTAGAGTCCATCACAACCAGGAAAGAACCAGGTTCATGGAGTGGAGAACAACTAACAGCACCCCACAGGCCCACACAGGCAGGGAAGCGATGGTGAAGTCTGGTAAGGCGGACTGTGATCCTCCTGATCTCATGTTCCTTTACATGTTGTCTCCAGTTAGAGTCTGAGACAAAGCAAAATTCCTGTTGTTTTCTGTCTTCTACCGATTGTGGTTCTGAAGCTAAACTAATTTAAATAACTAACAGAATAAAGTCCAGTTCTTTTCACCTGCAGGAACAGAACTAAACCATTCATCTTTGGTCCTGACAGCAAAGATCTGCTTCAGGTTTTAATGCAGCGACTTATTCAGGATGTGAGTCAGAACCTGAAGGTGTCAAACCTCAGAGAAACCCAGAGAACCTCAGAAGGAAGCTCTTCTGCAGCAGAAAAAGTAAGAGCTGGACGCAGTGTTCGCAATGGGACGTCCAATCAGGGATTAAATATGGAAAATGTAGAACAATTCAGCAATATGGACGTATTCTGATGGGACAGTCCAAGTCTAGTGGCAGTCTGGTCTCAGTCTAAGACAAGTCTGGTCCTAGTCTGAGCCCAATTTGGTCCCAGTCTAATCATGGTCTGGTCCCAATCTAATCCCAGTCTATCCTATTCTGATCCCAGTCTGGTAACAGTCTAGAACCAGACTGAACTCAGTCTGGTCCCTGTCTGGTCCCAGTTTATCCCGGTCTGATCCCAGTCTAATCCCAGTCTGGTCCCAGTTTGACCTCAATCTGGTCCCAGTGTGATTCCCATTTGATCCCAGTCTAATCCCAGTCTCATCCCAGTCTGGTAACAGTCTAGAATCAGACTGAACTCAGTCTGGTCCCTGTCTGGTCCCAGTTTGATCCCAGTCTGGTAACAGTTTGACCTCAATCTGGTCCCAGTGTGATCCCCATCTGATCCCAGTCTAATCCCAGTTTGATCCCAGTCTGGTAACAGTTTAGGACCAGACTGATCTCAGTCTGGTCCCTGTCTGGTCCCAGTTTATCCCGGTCTGATCCCAGTCTGGTCCCAGTGTGATTCCCATTTGATCCCAGTCTAATCCCAGTCTGGTAACAGTCTGGTGGTTTAGTTTAAGAATTGTAGTTTTAAACTGGTTTGATTCTGGTCTCAAAACTGGTCCATTACTCTCTGGTTACAGAATTCTGGTTTGGTCATAAATGTGCTGATAGTTTTGTCTTTTTCTTGTTTACATTCTGCATTTTTCTGGTTCTGTGCTGTTCTGGTTCTGGTCTGGTGTTTTCTACTGGTCTTGTGTTCTGTGGTGGTCTGGTTCTTGTAGAATGGTTCTTCAGAAGTCCTCAGACTGAACAGTTCTGGGAAGTAAATGGATTTTTTTCAATCAGAACTAGTCAACAAGTGACCCGACCCAGACAGGTTGGGTCAGCTGTGATTCATTAACTTGTCAGAGTTTGGGTACAAACAGTCAGTGCTGAGGGTGGAGCTTTCTTTGACTTTGGTCTTCAAGTTGAACAAGTTTGTTTGTAATGTTTAGAACCACATAAAACTCTGGGTCATAACTCGGGTTATTTTTTTTCCGTAAAACGTTTCTGCAGTATAGCTTTATTCTATCAGCTCTCATTAAGAACAGAACCCTGTGGAACTGCAACCGTAGGTTGTGCTGCAGTAACACAGACACAATTTGTGTGACGGACACCAGTAGGGGACGCCATAATCCTCAAATATTATGTTGTTATTGGCTGCATTGAGTCAGATGGTCTTCAGTCTGTGGGAGGACCTGGTGAAGCTGATTGATTGATGTTGATGCAAGTTCTGGCTGAGAGGTTCTGCATGAGAAACTCTGACTGAGGGGTTCTGACCGAGCACAACTGGCTCAGAAGTTCTGACTGAAACGTTCTGACTGAGGGGTTCTGATGGAGTCCACTCTCACTTCATATTACTTAGAATTAATGTAGGTGTTCGGCCATCGTCCATTTTGACAGGAAACAAGCTCTTACTACGCCTCCCAGCATGCATTGCATCACTGACGTCACTGGCAGAGGTGATAAATAGCTAGCTCAAGCTAATGCTAATTGCCATTTGCAGCCGGTATTTTGCCAATACTGCACTCAGAGGTGGTTTACGTGTCCTCCACACATTCCCAGAAGAGCTTGACAAAGCTGGAGATCTGTCTGATATAAGAAGATCAGAAGATTCTACGGGGCCTGGCAAGTGTCAGCGGTGTTGTGACCATGAATCTGAAAATATTATTTAATATTTAATATTAATATTTTAATATTAATATTTTAATATTTTATCAAATAATATTTGGGTCTGTTCAGGGTTGTCCTGTGAATACCAGCCCAGTAAGGTGATGGTATTAGGACAAAATAGAAAGGTGTGAGACGAGCTCTGACATTATTGAACAGCATAAACTCTGCACACATATGGAATAAATTCACACAATTTCTTAAAATACAAGAATTTATTAACAAAAATAAGTCAACTCAATGTCAATCATATTTCAATCAACAAACTCTTTACTATGCTAAAACAATCCAACTAAACTATCAAGCAGAATTAAAGAATAACGAAGACTAATGGACTATGTACAATATAAACAAGTTGATTAAAGATGATTGATAATTATGACCAAAAGAGTGATGCAACATTACCATGCAATGTTTATGTTTGAGCACCAAGGATTATCTTGAAGAATCTGGAAATGAAGTTAAGTTAGTCTTGGAACCAACTTAGAAAATAATCAGCAAACGTTTAGACAACCATTCACAATGTAAGATCAGATAAAATATTATTTTAATAAAAGAATGTTTTAAAGAATGATTTGCTGAATAAAACCAACCTTCTGGATGACTAATTCTCAACGGTGCCTCATTAGTTGCTTTTATTTATTCAAATAATATTTAAAGAAATATTATTAAGGAAATGGTCAAATATTCAAGGAAATACTTTGGAAAAGAACTAAATCTTTCTGGAGAAATGGGGCTTAATGGTGTTTCATTAGCTGTTAGCAGTGAAAGCTAACAAAAGAAGCTGATAGCTTACCACCAGAATCAAACACACACCTTTAAAAAATACCGTTAATAAAATGGTTAAAATGTATAAGCGCGGACGGCACGTTTTGATCAATCTTCTGTGTTTAAAATCACCCTTTAAATAAAGTTTGTAACTTTAAAAACATACCAACACAGAACACAACCTGAACTCGTGTGCTGCAGATAACCTGCTAGCACTAAGATAGCTGAGTTCAACACAAACAAAACCAAACTTCATAAAATGAAAAACGTTCAGATCATTTCAATCTAAATCTTTCTGCCCAAACCCTAACCTCGTATGAACCATGCTGAGGAGTTGTCTGGGCGATGACGAAGTTTGAAGAAACCTCTGTGAACAGAGTGTTAGCTTCCAGCTAACCTCCGGAGCAGTGATTGGGCGGCCGCTCTATTGGGCCGCCCAAACTGCACGTTACCATGGTGATGCGGCTCCTGTTGTCCTCCTCTCAGACCGGGAAAACCGCTCCACTCTGCTTCGTAGAGACAACGTCTCTGCAGGAGATTCTCTGGAACACAGTTTGCTTCTGCAGGCCTCAGAGACAAAGTAAAGCAATGCTTATACATTAATTTCCCCTTTTTATGAATGAATACCGGGAACACAAACAGTGATTCACTCGTACTTAACTTGTCCATATGATCGCGTGATCGTATGACACCCTTGGATCCAGTTTGAAGAGTTTATGTCTGTTTGCCAGCAAAGAGACATTAGCGCGCTGCCTCTCCTGCCAGCCTCACACGGAGTCCAGGTGGAAAAGAAAGGACCATTGGAAAGGGAGTGCTTTTATACAGCCAATGGCATCATGGGAAGTCCCGCTGCTACCCCCACTTTTCCAAATGTGCTGGAAGTAGGTTAAATGCAATTCATTTTGAAAGTTCCAGAAACGTTTGTACTGCATCTTTCATGTTGTATCCATGGCTGTGGTCCCAACAGCGGGTAAATAAAATCAAAGCAGGTGGAAATCCGTGCTCATGCTTTACTAAACTGTGCGCTCCGTTTCTGCAATCCGTGCGCGCAGATCATCACGAACGTGTGTATCTGAAACCTCCTGAACATCCTCAGTGGTCCAGATGGAAGCTCCTGGGGGTGGACCTGAGATGTTACCTTTGAGGATACAATGCTGCAGGGTTCTAATGAACTGGGAGGTCTGTGTTCTGTTAAGGTTCTGTTAGTCTGATGGAGTCCACTCTATGTAAGTCTCCTCAGAAGCTGCAGGACTGAACCTTCAGCTCTCCAGGGTCCTGATGTTCAGGATGTAACTGAGTGCTTATTGTGAGTTCTCTGGCAAGTGAAGAAGCTGCAGGAGCAGTTCAGACCTGCAGCTCTCTGGTTCTTTTACATTCTGGGATGTAAAAAACTGGGTCTGTGAGTTGGTTTATTCCCTGAGCACTGTCTGCAGGTGAAGAAACTGTTTAAACCTGCAGCGCTCCTTGGTCTCAGAGACTCATGTTTCCTTCCGAGCTGTAGTCTGAGCATCTACTTACATAGAAGCTAAGACAGAAACTTCACACTGTTTTCATAAGACATGGATCAGTTATACATCTAAGACCTGTCAGAGGTACTGATTAGGAGAGGCTCAGCTCTGATGGAATATCAGAACCTCTCTCTTTACATCTTTACTAAATTCATATCAGAGAATTTAAATGTTTTGAATATTTAGAAATCATGGAGATGCTTCCTGAAATCATCAGAGGTGCAGAAGTGTTGGCTGGCTGCTTGCTTCCTGTCCATCCAGAAACAGAACCTCTGCTGAACTGGATCCTGACCCTCATGAAAATCAGTGCTGATATCAGTCTCCATTTCTGAGAGGAACTTCAGAGCGTGCATGTTGGTCTCTGGTTGCAGCTTTGTTTCTGGACAAATGAGGACATCTGATCTGTGTCTCCCAGAATATCTGAGGAAAAATATCAGGTGTCTAAGGAGCTGCTGCCCTTCCTCTGAGACAGAAGGACACACACAAAGACAGAAAGATGTAGACCTGCAGAGACAGTCAGAAGCTGATAAATGAGACAGGAGCAAAGAGACCGACAGAAAAACTCACCTTATTAAATATCTGAATGTCTGATGTCCAACTGTATGTTCTTCATGTGTTCTTAGCCTCAACAAACTCTGACCTGCAGCGGCATCGTTGCGATGATATCCATAGGAGGCCGTCCCCGGCGTCCAGCTACATCCCCCCACCCGATTATATGGACGGAGATGAGGATGAGGACCTGATCAAGCCCAAGAAGCTGGTGAATCCCATCAAAGCTTCTAGAAGCCACCAGGAGCTTCACAGGGAGCTGCTGAGCAGCTGCAGACGGTAAGATGTTCTCCATCCTAAGCAGGGGACAGGGTTGGACAGTTAGCAACAGAAATAACATGTCTTCAAGAGGACATATTGTTGTGGTAACAAAGAGGCAAGGAGAGGTGGGGTTTAACTGTCACCTCAGACAGAATCAGCTTCGGGTTCTTCTGCATCCAACACAAGGAGGCTTCAAGCGGATGTATGACCAAGTTGCCCCTGCACATATTCATAGACCCTGTTACTCAGGTGAGACCAGCAGGTACAAACTGGTTGGACTCATGTTCCCTGCTGCTTTACCTCATTTTATTCATGACTGGGGATATTTTGGGGACTTACCAGTTTTTGTAGGTGAAACCTGGCTGAAAATCATCAAACAATCTGGAAATGCTTAGAAGTTTCAGATACAAAACATGTAGGAGGCCTGGAACTCTGACTGGGACCAGAACCAACTGGGTCAGAATTTTGCAGATGGAATCTACTGATTGGTTTTGATTATTCTCCACCTGACAGCAGCTGACCAATCAGGGAGCAGCTCTGACACATAGTGAGAGTTTTTGTTGTTTTCTTTCTGTTCAGGCTGTTGGTAAGTGTCGTTGCTAAGCAACAGACGTTTGAGGCTTGTGGGAAAGTTTTCACCTCCTCTCAGAAACAAAGCAGAGTAGAGCTCCTATTCAGACGGCTACCCTGACCCAAACTGTCCCACATGAAGTTTATTCAGAACAGGCTGCAGCTGCACCACACACAGACTCAGTATGATCTACAACCAGTCACTAATCTGTCTGATTACTATTAACCAATTATAGAGCAGCTGGATCACTAAGCAGATCATGTGATCATGTCCTCACACTGCAGTAAAGAAAAACCTGCTGGTTCAAACATTAACTTTAACACAAAATATCCCTAACATACCTGATGTGTGTGTTCTGTGCAGCGGGGGCAGCGGTGTGGAGACCAAACCGGAGCTGCAGAGGGTTCTGGAGTCCAGGAAAAGGGATCAGTTGATCCGACAGAGGAAACAGGAAGAAGAAGCTCGCAGGAAGATTTCCCCTCTGGAAGCCGAGCTGCTGAAGAGACACATGAAGCTGGAGGAGGTGAGAGCTCAGAACCAGGGGAACTGGACCAGTTGTGAAGGAGAGCACAGGAGCCCTGCTTCAGTTCAGTCATAAATCTCAGATAGAAGATAAATAAAAGATGTGTCATGAATTTGAAAATGTCATCAGTCTGCAGGGAAGCTAATGCAGATCTGGAACATTGACTGGATGATCAGGTTCAGACCATCTGGATCAGTTTGAACCTGCTGTCGTGTTCAGAGACAAAGAGCTCTGGTGAATAATTTGGACATAGAGTGATATCAGTTTTATAAACTGAGAAATTATCTGAAATTCATTCTGAAGGTACCGGGACACCTAACAGACGACAGTTTATGATGACTTCACTCCCTGTCTGTCCCTTTGTCTCTGTCCACAGCTGGACCGTCAACAGGAACAGCAGCAGGAGGAGAACCTGAGAGCTCCAGAGTTTGTTAAAGTTAGAGAAAATCTGAGACGGACGTCCTTCCATGCAGACGAGGAGGTGTAGAGATGGAGACACAAAGTGTCCAAAGGACAAAATGAGGACAGGATGCTCTGAGGACATAAGCAGAGTGTCCCTATTAAGACTCTGGGAGGAAAGCGACAGCAGCAGCTGTGAAACTTTCTCACATTGATCACTGATCAATCAGCTCTGATAGAAAAACTGATTAATGCTAATGTTTCCTAATCATGATGATGATTTCAGTGTAAGACAGCTGCTGCCACCTAATGGTCAGCTTGTAGACAGCAGCACCTGGGTAAGCAGGTAGAACCACCTGAGGAGGAGGATGATGGACCTGAATGCTGTTCTTCATCAACTTGATGTTTTATAGTTCCTCCTACTTTGATCAGGTGGACAGAAAATCTGCTCTTATTGGTCAGGATGATCCTCAGGTATTTCGCCTGAAACTGACATCATCAAACAGCGTCAGCAGGTTGTTCTTCTGCTCCTCTGATCAGTACACTTCTTCTTCTTTGTGCCTTTTCTAACAGGAACCTGTCTTCTGTGTAGAGGCTCCTGCTGCAGAACGAGAAACATGTTCAAATCAAAGGAGTTAATCAGCTGTTAAATGATACAGAGACATTTTTAAACATGTAATCATGTGAGATCTATGCTTTAGAGCTAAGTTCTGGGACTTTAATAGAAATCAGATTTATGTTCCTGTAGGAACAGCTGCTAACATCTGGTCCGCTCAGCAGCAGCCTGCTGGGATCTCCAGTGTTGTGTTGAGGGTGTATGAACTTAAAGAGACCTGAGGAAACTGGGATCTGCTCAATGTGGAGACAAGAACCTTCCTGTTAGACTGAGAACATCTGCAGAGTTTTTCCACAGATCTTTCATTTCTCTGAGCACCATCGGTACAGCAGGATTAACAGGTGTGTTACATTGTGTTCAGATTATATAAAGTAGGGTTTTGTTAACTAAGGTTATGCCTGAATAAATCTTTATTAAAGCTGCTGACAGAGTTCGGAAAGTTTTCATTTATAAAAAGCTGTAATCACTTTCAGTCCGAATTATTTCTTTTTTCAGACACCGCAAAAAGATGACAGGAAGTAGACCCAGACTGTACAGGAAGTAGTCCCAGACTACAAGAAGTAGACCCAGACTGTACAGGAAGTAGACCTAGACTACAAGAACTTGATCCAGACTCTACAGGAAGTAGTCCCAGACTATAGGAAGTAGACCTAGACTACAGGAACTTGACCCAGACTGTACAGGAAGTAGACCTAGACTACAGGAACTTGACCCAGACTGTACAGGAAGTAGTCCCAGACTACAAGAAGTAGACCCAGACTGTACAGGAAGTAGACCTAGACTACAAGAACTTGATCCAGACTCTACAGGAAGTAGTCCCAGACTATAGGAAGTAGACCTAGACTACAGGAACTTGACCCAGACTGTACAGGAAGTAGTCCCAGACTACAAGAAGTAGACCCAGACTGTACAGGAAGTAGACCTAGACTACAGGAACTTGATCCAGACTCTACAGGAAGTAGTCCCAGACTATAGGAAGTAGACCTAGACTACAGGAAGTAGACCCAGACTGTACAGGAAGTAGACCTAGACTAGAGGAACTTGATCCAGACTCTACAGGAAGTAGTCCCAGACTATAGGAAGTAGACCTAGACTACAGGAAGTAGACCCAGACTGTACAGGAAGTAGACCTAGACTACAGGAACTTGATCCAGACTCTACAGGAAGTAGTCCCAGACTATAGGAAGTAGACCTAGACTACAGGAACTTGACCCAGACTGTACAGGAAGTAGTCCCAGACTACAAGAAGTAGACCCAGACTGTACAGGAAGAAGACCCAGACTACAGGAAGTAGACCCAGACTGTACAGGAAGTAGACCTAGACTACAGGAACTTGATCCAGACTCTACAGGAAGTAGTCCCAGACTAAAAGGAAGTAGACCCAGACTGTACAGGAAGTAGACCTAGACTACAGGAACTTGACCCGGACTGTACAGGAAGTAGACCTAGACTGTACAGGAAGTAGACCTAGACTACAGGAACTTGATCCAGACTCTACAGGAAGTAGTCCCAGACTAAAAGGAAGTAGACCCAGACTGTACAGGAAGTAGTCCCAGACTAAAAGGACGTAGACCCAGACTGTACAGGAAGTAGACCCAGACTGTACAGGAAGTAGACCCAGACTGTACAGGAAGTAGACCCAGACTACAGGAAGTAGACCCAGACTGTACAGGAAGTAGACAAAGGGTATGTCCCAATTCAGGGGCTGGATCCTTCGAATGCCGTATTCGTAGGCCGTTTACGTCACAGTGCGGCGACAAAGGTTATCCCAATTCATATGTCCTTCCGAGACTCCTTCAAATGCAGCAGACAAATGTGTCCTTCTTTTGCCCGATTTGAAGGATAGGTTGTGAGTATCCTTCGCAGTCCATCATTTCCAATGATTCATTACGGGTTGAAGCGGATTGGTCAAGCAGGGGCAGCCATGGCGGACCATAGCAGCAAAATGAACTTCTACAATGTTTTTAGTGCGGGAATATAACTGTGTAGACGTGAAATATTTGCTTGATTTATCAAGACATCACTTAATTTCAAACGTGCTCCAACAGTTTTCCACTCCTGCTGTAGTAACTGCCGGGTTGCCTTGCCAGCATTTCCGGCGGTGAGGCTAGACCGTCCCAATTCGCAGCTGCTCACTTCCGGCCTCCGTGGTTTTAGCGACCGACGAAGGACTCAGCCCACAAGGATCCAGCCCCTGAATTGGGACATACCCCCAGACTACAGGAAGTTGACCCAGACTGTATAGGAAGTAGACCTAGACTACAGGAAGTTGACCCAGACTGTTCAGGAAGGCAGATTTCTTTCTTTTTTTTTAACTTAATCTTAGAAATGTCAAGTATAATATACAAAACAAGTCAGGGAAGTATATCTGACAATAATCTAACTTTTCTCAATGTTTTTGTGTCAAAATCAGCTTTTGTTCCAGCGATGAGCCAGCAGCAGGGGGCACTCTCAGTCTGTCATTATGTTAACAGGCGGACAGCGCCTCAAGGAACAGCTGATTTTGACCCATTGTGATTTGCATTACTATTTTTAGTTATTTCCAAAGTATTTTACCTCATTCCTTACTGGGATGTTTTCAATACTGCTTTGATTATTGATTATAGGTATGTACAACTAGGAGCTCGTTTTGTTTTAGATTTAGCATCAATCCAGATGCCCAGAGAAAGAATGGATTTTGTTAATTGGATTCAATACCATATTTTTGATGAATAACGTTGAAACGGAGGTAGTCCTTGGTTGGAATAATGACTAATATAAAGAGATTTGTAAAGTCAATGATATAATTGTTTATGACATTTTGTTCTTTGACAAGAATATTCTTAATAATTAACTTTTTAATAGTTTTTTGTTAAATTTCTTTCAAAATTAAAAGAATATGTAAAATGTTCTTCTTCAATCTCCAATCTGTTTGGCTCTTGTTGTGGATTTTCTTATCAAAGTGGGAGAGAAGACAACTCATTAACAAGATAAAAGACCGGACTTTGTCTTTATAAATTTATTCAAAGGCATATCAGCATTTGAAGACCTTGTCACTGAGCTTAGTCAGTGAAGCAGAGCCCCGAACAGAATTTACAGACAGTATTTAAACAGTATGTGGGTGTTACCTCAACTTAAAAAGAGTTTGGAAATATAGCCCCTAGACCCCACCCCGGGTCAGAGGTAACAAAGTTATTTATGAGGGCACCCATCTACCATCCCTTGAGATACCACACTTCAGGAAGTGTTAACCATAAAACCCCTGATAATGAATTTAGAACCCAGAGAGGTCATAGGTGAGAGAGGTAAAGGAAAAGTCACCTCTGAGTAATAAAACACAGAGGTCAGAGCATTTTAAAAAGAATTTTCCATTACACTCCTTTCTTCTGATTACAAGATAATCACAACTAAAAGGACAATTCTTTAAAACCATCACCCAAGATGATGAATGAGCGGCTTATTGCAAAGGCAAGTCTGGATTCTTCGCTTCTGCTTGGAACAGTTTGGAAACGGTAATGACGCATCGAGCGGAGCGTCATCAGTTAGTTGAATGAGATTCATTCACTGCAGCTCAATCAAGTCCGCTGGAACTGAGGTATGGACAAATACACACGCACTGAGTCTGAAGAGGAATTGTTAAAGACAAACAACGGAAAATAGAGTCAGCTGGATCTAAATCAAGTTCCGTTGTAAGCGGTAAAGATGAAAAAAGGCAATCAAAATGAACTGTTAAAGATTACAAAATAAAATTGAGAAGCTTGAAATGGATCTCAAATCAAGGGTTCATAAAATCAAAGGAGAAATAAACATTATTAAAGAGCTTATGAAAAATGAGGGAAATCTGGAGAGTGTTCAGTCTCATTGTGATGATTTAAAATTATTGCTTGAGAATGCAAAACAGCTGTATGAGTTTATTCCACTGTGTCCTGTTGAAGAACAAGAAAAACAAAACACGTGGTTTTCAAGCCTGTGTAAATATAATTCTGAATTTATTCAAGAAGTTGAAACATGGCTTTCAGGTGCAGGACAACTCAATAATGCAGCTCAAACAGGTGAAGAAGTTGTTTTAGATCAGGTTCAATTGACCAGTTTTGAACCCTGTGTGAATAAAGAGATTAATGCACCTTTAGTTTTTCAGCATTTAGAGTGTGATGAAAATGGTGATGTTGAGGATGATGTTAAGCCAAGTGACAGTGTTTCTAATGTTGACAGCAAAAGGTCTAGAGGAAGTCGTTCATCAAGAATTAAGTCCTCTCTGTATTCTACATCTTCAGCTCGTGTTAAAGCAGAAGCAGATATAGCTGCATTAAAGGAACGACACAAGCTGTTGAAACAAAAACATGCTTCAGAGGAGCAGAAAGAACAGATCAGGAGAAAGAAAGAACTGGATTTGGAGATTGAAATTGCAGCCTCGATGGCTAAAGTTAAAGTGTTCCAGAGCTCTGTCTGTTCTCAAGTAATTAGTGCTGAACAGATTAGGTCTGATGGCATGAATTCATATTTTGAGCATGAAAATAAAAGATCTCAAATGTTGAAGCAGATACATTTGTACCTACAGCAGCTAGAACTGACTGTCATAGCAAAGCTCCAACCTTTCAGTCCTATTCTTATTTGGGTGCACGACCTAAAGATACAAAAGTTAGTCAATGTGTCTGGATTTTGTTTGACCAGGTGAAGATAAAAACAACGCAAGTTGAAGTTCCAACTCAACAAATGTTTCATCAAATACATGCACAACCATCACATCATAAAAATTCATTGTCAGCTGATGAAAATAAACAACTGTTAAGTGTGTTGGAAAGGCAGAATGAAATTACGAGCTTGCTTGTAAATCAACAATCTTTATTTTTTCTGCCAAAAAGGGACATACCAATATTCGATGGTGATCCACTCCAATTCAAGACATTCATGACAGCGTTTGAACACAGCATTGAAACAAAGGCGCACATTGCCAAAGATTGTTTATACTTCTTGGAGCAATACACTAGAGGTCAGCCTCATGACCTAGTAAGAAGTTGTGTTCATATGCCTAGTGATAATGGATATGCTACAGCTAAATCTTTACTTCATGAACATTTTGGTTGTTTATTGAAGATAATTGCTGCATACATGAATAAAGTCTTGTCATGGCCTGCTTTACAAGCATTCAGCTTTTTGCTCAGGGAATGCTGTAATGTGATGGAAAACAATGGCTGTATGCATGAGATGGATGTTTCTGCCAATATGCAAACAATCATCAAAAAACTGCCCTTTAAACTGCGGGACAGATGGAGAAATGATGTGTGTGATTTACAGGAGAAGTTCAAAAGAAGAGTAACTTTCAGTGACATTGTTCGGTTTGTAGAAAGGCAAGTGATGATCACCAGTGATCCACTTTTTGGTGATGTTCAAGACTCTTTATCTAGACCAAAGAAGGATGTTGGAATTTATCAATCACAGCAGCGATTAAAGATAAAAGGAAGTAGTTTTGCTACTGGGGGCTGCACGGTGGTGCAGTTGGTAGCACTGTTGCCTTGCAGCAAGAAGATCCTGGGTTCAATTCCCAACCAGGGGTCTTTCTGCATGGAGTTTGCATGTTCTCCCCGTGCATGCGTGGGTTCTCACCGGGTACTCTGGCTTCCTCCCACAGTCCAAAGACATGCCTGTTAGGTTAATTGGTCTCTCTAAATTGCCCTTAGGTGTATGAATGAGTGTGTGCTTGGTTGTTTGTGTGTTGCCCTGCGATGGACTGGCAACCTGTCCAGGGTGTACCCTGCCTCTCGCCCATAGACTGCTGGAGATAGGCACCAGCTCCCCCGTGACCCACTATGGAATAAGCGGTAGAAAATGACTGACTGACTGAGTTTTGCTACTATTGTTGGAGATAGACAGAAGAAAGAAAGGACAGGAGACAGCTGTTATAAAGAGTTGTTTATTTTGTGGAGCTGGACATTCCTTGGACACATGCCCTCTACTGGAAAGGAGGACACGTGGGGAGAAATTGACATTTCTGAAAGAAAATGAGTTATGTTTTTGGCTGTTTATGCACTGGGCAAATCAGCAAAGACTGTAAAAGGCGACATTACTGTAAAGTGTGTAACCTTAGACATCCCACCATGCTTTATGTCTTCTCCAAAGAAAAGGAAACTGGTCCAGTCCATAAGAAGAAGGAAGTGGAGACAACAGGTGGAAGTGCCTCCCTTTTTGCTTAATCCAGTGGTCTAACTGGGGCCGGTGAGCATGGCTGTACTCTCTCTATTTTACCAGTCAGAGTGAAGTCTACACAGAGCCAGAAGACAATAACATATGCTTTTTTAGATCCTGGAAGCTCTGCATCATTCTGTACTGAAGAACTAATGAATAGATTATATGTCACTGGGAGACATACAAGCATCCTTTTACGGACGATGGGCCAAGAAAAGGTGGTTGGAAGCAACATTGTGTCAAATTTGGAGATTGCTGGGCTGAATGAAGACATTTTTGTGAATTACCTGACTTATTCACACAGAGAAGCATGCCTGTTCATTACAGCAACATCCCCCACAAAGAAGACCTCGAAAGATGGCCACATCTGAAAAATTTGAAGATAACTGAAATCAATTCAGAAGTTGATTTGCTCTTTGGGACCAATGTGCCTAAAGCGCTGGAGCCATGGGATGTCATCTGAAGTCAAAAAGAAGGCCCTTACGCAGTTAAGACTATTCCTGGATGGACAGTGAATGGACCTCTTAGAGGGAACTGTGATGTCGACACAAGAGAGCTACAATCCACTGTTACTGTTGACAGAATTTCTGTGTCAAAACTTGAGAATTTGTGGCAACAACAACTGAAGGTCGATTTTCCTGAATGTTCTCAAGATGAACAACCTGGATGGTCCAGAGAAGATAATCAGTTCATGGAGCTGGTTACAGAATCAATTAAGTTGAAAGATGGACATTACACCATTGCTTTAACTCTGAGACACAAAGATCTGAAAATGTCCAACAATAGGAAAGTGTCTGAACAGCTTGTTTTGAATCTCAGAAGGAAGTTTACCAAAAATCATCAATTTCTTTCTGACTATACCAACTTCATGAATGATATAATTTCCAAGGGCTATGCTGAGAGAGTCTCAGTTGAAAATCTTGAATGGTGTGACGGGACGGTTTATATATACCACACCATGGAGTATGTCATCCTCATAAGAAAAAGATAAGAGTCGTGTTTGATTGTGGTGCAACATTTGGAGGAAAATCTTTAAACACTCAACTCTTACAAGGTCCAAACCTCACCAGTTCATTGGTTGGTGTCATCACCAGATTTAGAAAGGAACCTGCTGTTATCACAGCGGACATTGAGGCTATGTTTCATCAGGTCCAAGTACCACCAATTGACTGATCTGTTGAGATTTCTCTGGTGGCCAAATGGAGAGTATGAGCAGCATCTGGTGGAGTACCGAATGGTTGCACACCTTTTTGGAGCTACATCGTCTCCAAACTCTGCATGTTTTGCACTGAGAAGGTGTGCAGAGGACAATCAACAGCTATTTACACCAAATGTCATAGATGCTGTGCTTCACAACTTTTATGTGGATGACTGTTTGGTCTCTGTGAGTACAGAAGAGGAAGCTGTGTCATTATATCAAGGACTTCGTGCTTTGTGCTGGAAAGGTGGATTTCAACTTCTCAAATGGATAAGTAACCGACGCAGTGTTCTTACTGCAATACCACAGCATGAAAGATCCATTGAGGTGAAGAACCTGGATATGGATAATGATGATCTACCTGTGGAGTACAGTGGTGTGTACAATCAGACCTGCTGAAATTTAAGATCATCCTCAAAGATAGACCTTTGACAAGACAAGGAGTCTTGTCCATCATAAGTTCCATCTACAATCCTCTTGGATTTTTGGCACCAGTTGCCTTGGTCGCAAAGGGGATTCTACAAGATCTAAGCATAAGACATGTTGGCTGGGATGGTCCTTTTCCACATGATATGGTCCAGAAGTGGAAAAACTGGCTGGAAGGACTTCATCGGCTTGAACGGTTTGGAGTTAACAGATGTCTGAAACCACAGGACTTTGGACAAGCCACGAGTTCGCAGCTTCATCATTTCAGTGATGCAAGCGAGAATTTCAACTTATTTTTAGAAGGACATTTTTGATTGTGAACTCTTTTATGAGAGTTCAAAAGGGGAATTGTAGAATATAAACTATCTATGTGTGTAACTGGAATGTGTGGAAATAGGGGGGTCAACCTTAAGGAGTGAAGGGTATGTTGAACACACCCTTGAGACTGAATAAAACCAGCTGGAAGCAAGAGTTGATCAGAGTTGGGCTCACAGATACTTGGCTGGAGTCTCCATCTCTCACTCTGCAGAGGCGAACATAAGTAGATTGTACTTGTGTTTATTTCACTCTTTGAAACCTGTACCCAAATCAACGGACCCGGGGAAGCTGAGACGGCTTCAACAATTGGGGGCTCATCCGGGATTTGGAACAACAGGCGAAAGAAATTCGGACCACTGACGAGGACCAACAGGCATCAGACAAGGGCTAGCCAAAACTACAAAACAGGTAAGCAGAACCTGTTTAATCAAAACTCTGCTTTTGGATTTTCGATAGGCTAAATTAATATTGTGTCTGATGTCTAAGTAAGTCTGAGTCAGCCAAAACTTAAGAAAATGATTGTCATAAAAGTTGACTAGGATTTAAACTGGTGAATAAGATGTGGTTTTAAGAGAATTACAAGACTTAGTGGTGGTATTGTGTGGAAAGTATAGTAGTTTCTCGAACGTGGCGGTTCAGAGTATGTCCTCGACGGAGGTCTACTGTTAGCTAGGTTTGAGGCCTGAGGAATTGAGAAACCTCAAATTCTATAGAAAAGTAAATACACTGAGATCAGACACAAACACTTGGGTGTGAATGTTTTACGTGAGTTCTGCCTCAGTAAAACCGGATTACAGACGTAATAAAAGCACAAACACATAGTCTGAGAATAAGTCCTGTGAAGTGATGAACTGTGAGCTGACCTAAAATTCAGCAAGACCAGGCTTTTTGGTAAAAAACTCATGAACTGTGTGCAGAGGAAATAATCTACAGACATTAATAGGCGGAGTGAGTGAAAATTTGTGTATCACTGGAGAAGCAGCTGTGGAGAGCAGCTTTCTCATAAGTAGGTGACTGAATGCAGTTTTCTATCTGGAAATCTTACGGATAGACTGCTGATTGCTGCTTTTGATGAGTAGCGAAATATTTCTCTGTGAAAATTCAGATTATAAACACATAAACTTAGAAGGAACAATATAAGCGGTGGAAATAACAAGATGGCGCCGCAGATGGTCGCCTCGGCGTGTTGGTGCGCATTGTTTTGTTTTGTTTTTTGCTTTAAAACGGTCTTCTGTGATGGTACCCGGAGCTCTCTCACCAGAGAAGAACTCATGAACATCAGGGCTACTACACCAGAGGAGTTATTTCCCACTTTTCTGCCTACTGCTCTGGAATTTTTGGACATCCTGGTTAAAGGTGCGCTCACCTTTGTTCACGCGGTGAAACGCCGGAAGAGAGGGAAACGGGCTGGGGTGCTGGTACGTCTTCACCAGCATGGACTACGAACACCGTTACCTGTTATATTTCTCTCTAACGTGCGCTCACTTCCCAACAAAATGGAGGAACTACAACTGCTGTTGGGGAAAAACAGGGACTTTTATTCATCGGCAGTTTTGTGCTTCATGGAGACGTGGCTGTGTGGATTAATACCGGACTCTGCGCTACAGCTGGCAGGATTCCAGCTCTACAGAGCGGACAGAGACACGGAACCCTCCGGCAAAGCGAAAGGTGGAGGAATCTGTTTTTACCTCAACAGTGGTTGGTGCAACGACGTGACAGTGATTCAGCAGCACTGTTCTCCAGACCTGGAATCCTTCATCATAAACTGTAAGCCTTTCTATTCCCCCCGTGAGTTCGCTTCGTTCATCCTGGTCGGTGTTTACATCCCGCCGCAAGCTAACGTGCAGGTCGCACAGCGCATGCTTGCCGACCAGATACTGAGTGTGGAGCGGACCAACCCGGACTCCTTAGTAATCGTCGTTGACGACTTTAACAAAGATAATCTGACCCACGAACTCCTCAAATATAGACAGTTTATAAAATGTCCGACCAGAGAGGACAACATTCTGGATCACTGTTACATCACCATCAGAGACGCTTATCACGCCGTCCCACGTGCTGCACTGGGCCAATCCGACCACATCATGGTCCACCTGATTCCTGCATACAGGCAGAAACTAAAGCTCTGCAAACCTGTTGTGAGGACGACAAGGAAGTGGAGCAGTGAGGCTGTGGAGAATCTCCAGGCGTGTTTAGGCTGTACAGACTGGGATGTGTTCAGGACTACTACCAACAGTCTGGACGAGTACACAGAGGCTGTGACTTCCTACATCAGCTTCTGTGAGGACAGCTGTGTACCATCATGCACCAGGGTGAGTTACAACAATGACAAACCCTGGTTCACAGCTAAACTCAGAAGGTTAAGACTGGATAAGGAAGAGGCCTTCAGGAGTGGGGACAAAGACATATACAGAGAGGCAAAGTACAAGTTTGGCAAGGCAGTGAAAGAGGCCAAACGACTGTACTCTGAGAAGCTCCAAAATCAGTTCTCAGCCAACGACTCTGCGTCTGTCTGGAAAGGGCTCAAGCAAATCACCAACTACAAGCCGAAAGCCCCCCACTCCATCAACGACCGACGCCTCGCCAACGACCTGAACGAGTTCTACTGCCGCTTTGAAAGACAAAGGGACAGTCCTGCAACCATCCCCCACGACGCCCCCCAACAGCTGCAGCTACAATCCACCACCCCCATCTCTCCAACCTCAAGAGGGGCCTTGGCACCTCCAACCCCCACCCTGAAGTTCTCCCCCACCAGTCCCCTACCCACGCCGAGGACGGCTCTTTCCATCCAGGAGAGGGACGTCAACAAACTCTTCAGGAGACAGAACCCCCGGTCCGGATTCTGTCTCACCAGCCAGCCTGAAGCACTGCGCTGATCAGCTGTCTCCAGTCTTCACAGACATTTTTAACACCTCACTGAAGACATGTCATGTGCCAGCCTGCTTCAAGTCCTCCACCATCGTCCCTGTTCCCAAGAAGCCAAGGACCACAGGGCTTAATGACTTCAGACCCGTCGCCCTGACCTCTGTGGTGATGAAGTCCTTTGAGCGCCTTGTGCTCTCACACCTAAAAGACATCACCGACCCCCTCCTGGACCCCCTGCAGTTTGCCTACAGAGCCAACAGGTCTGTAGATGATGCAGTCAACCTAGCCCTTCACTTCATCCTCCGGCACCTGGACTCCACAGGAACCTACGCCAGGATCCTGTTTGTGGATTTCAGCTCTGCCTTCAACACCATCGTCCCAGTTCTGCTACAGGAGAAGCTCTCCCAGCTGAGTGTGCCCGACTCCACCTGCAGGTGGATCATTGACTTCCTGTCTGACAGGAAGCAGCGCGTGAGGCTGGGGAAGCACGTCTCTGACTCCCTGACCATCAGCACCGGTTCCCCCCAAGGCTGTGTTCTCTCTCCTCTGCTCTTCTCCCTGTACACCAACAGCTGCACCTCCAGTCACCAGTCTGTCAAGCTTCTGAAGTTTGCGGACGACACCACCCTGATCGGACTCATCTCTGATAGTGACGAGTCCGCGTACAGATGGGAGGTGGACCATCTGTTGGACTGGTGCAGCCAGAACAACCTTGAGCTCAACGCTCTAAACACAGTGGAGATGGTTGTGGACTTCAGGCAGAACCCAGCCCCACCTGCCCCCATCACCCTCTGTGACTCCACAATTGACACTGTGGAATCTTTCCGCTTCCTGGGAACCATCATCTCCCAGGATCTCAAGTGGGAGCCAAACATCAGCTCCCTCATCAAGAAAGCCCAGCAGAGGATGTTCTTCCTGCGGCAGCTGAAGAAATTCAACCTGCCAAAGACTATGATGGTGCACTTCTACACAGCCATCATCGAGTCCATCCTCACCTCCTCCATCACCATCTGGTACGCCGCTGCTACAGCCAAGGATAAAGGCAGGCTGCAGCGTGTCATTCGGTCTGCTGAGAAGGTGATTGGCTGCAGTCTACTGTCGCTCCAGGAACTGTACACCTCCAGGACCCTGAAGCGGGCAGGGAAGATTCTGGCTGATCCCTCCCACCCTGGTCACAGACTCTTTGAGACTCTCCCCTCTGGCAGGAGGCTGCGGTCCATCCGGACCAAAACCTCACGCCACAAGAACAGTTTTTTCCCATCTGCCACCAGCCTTGTTAACAAAGCCCGGAAACCACCCTGACATTCCCCCTTTCCCCCACACCCCCCCTTTTTTGCTGACAGGACACCTGTAACCTGTAACTCTATGAGTTACATTAACGCTCAGCTTGGACTCCTGCTTTACTTGCACAATGATCACCTGCACTGTTGTATTGCTCTTGCATCTTATACTGCTCTACATTTACTCTCACTCACTTAAAACTGTGCACATATATTTATATTATATTGTAGATATGTTTATACTGTTTAATTTGTATTGTATTGCACCGACTACGCCAAAACAAATTCCTTGTATGTCCAAAAATGTACTTGGCAATAAAGCTTTTCTGATTCTGATTCTGATAACACCGTAAGATATAGAAAGTTCTGTGAGTTTGACATGTTTTTCTTAAAGAGCTGTGAACAGCAGTTATTATAACTGTAAGACCGGTCATGAGCTGTTAAGTTGGAGAAATAACCAACAACAGACTTGTTAGGGTTAGAAAAGTGCATGAGCTGGACACACAACACTCCGGCAAATATTAGACAAGATTTATAGTTTAAGTCCATAAGCTGTGAGACACACACACACACTGGCCACTAAAAACAGGCTTTTGGGGGTTGAATGTGTTCTGGTGTCTTGGAGGTTGGTCAGAACTGAATGAGTGAGTGACTGAGATAACGCATTAAATATATCTTTTAGAAAAAAGCATAGTAATTGTCATAAGATGGAAAGAACAAGACAGATAGTGTTCGCAAGTGGTTTTGTTTGAAAGGAAAAAAAAATGCAAAAAAGGAGAGGGATTTGGCACTAACTAAAGGATAATTAATTGACTACGAGGTGGACGTCGTTCTACAACACCACAGGGTCGACCCAAAACAAAAGGTAAGGAGATCTATATTTATTCTCCTTTTGCCTGCTAATAGTGTAGGTGGTGTTGTGGAATAGATATCTGTTTTCTCTTAAATTTACATTCCAAGATTCTGGAAGAACACACACCATAACAACTTGTAGCCAGAGCGGTCCATCCAGATTTCAATGTCCGTTGTTGACCTCATCAGTTGGAATGACAAAATATGTCCCTTTGTACAGGCATTAGTGGATAAGTTGCCACCTATTGGCATGACACTGGCCTTGGTTGACATTAGAGCAATTTTGGGACGATGTGTGCGTCCCTCGTGGTTAGGGAGATAGAACAGAATGCTGATTGCAGTAAGGATCCTGATGACACACCCCTGGGGTTTGTAATGTCAGGGGTGTGTCATCAGCCCTAGGGAAGGCCATAAGAAATCAGTATCCGCCCCCGTTGCAGTCCCTCAATTCGATTGGGTTACTCCTTCCTCCACCCTATCTATTTTTATAATTACAGGTATAGAGGCCCCGGTCGGCGGATGGCATGTTGGTGGTCAGTTGGTCAATGGTGGATGGTGTGGGGCACCCAGAGGACGGGGTGGAGCCAGCAGGGCACTGGGAGATGTGTGCTACAACTGCGGTCAGTCTGGACATTGGGCACGACAGCCCATACTGACACCCCTGAGGAGGACCAAGGCAGCATGGGAGAGAATTTAAGTGCACCCTTCCATCAAACATTTTGACAGGTGGGCGGGACTTCCGGTGAGGGCGGGACTTCCGGTGAGGGGCATATGGGCGCCATGTGGTTGCCATGTGGGCAGGGGGGGTGTGTCCAAGGGGCGTAACAGTGGATGTTGATTGGTTGTCGTCATTAGGGGCGATACCTTAAATGAGTCAATTAAAACACAGGGGTGTGTTTAAGGGTGTTACGGGGAAGGCCTTAAATGAGCCAATTAAAACACACAGGGGTGTGTTTAAGGGTGTTATTAATAATCTGTATGTTTTTTTCAGGCGTTAATACATCTAAAAAACAAAACAACAAAAAAAAAAGACATGCATCCTTTTATATTTTTAAAGGTATAATCAACTTAATGTTGACCTATCACATGAAATCCTAATAAAGGAACTGTGTAACCTGACAGAATTGTAAGTTAATTTTTGCTTTACAGCAGGACCTATTTGTTGAATATATGAGCCAGTCTAAATCCGTTCAAAATAGAAAAGACCTAAAAAAGTAAATAAAAAAAAATTGTGCTTCACTACATCGATGGAACGAGAAAAACCTTCAGCTTCTGCGTCAACATACTGGAAAAGCAGCTGAAAATAGGTAAGACGAATATCAGATTAACAGAAAAAAAAAAAGAACATCAGTATACTGTTTCCAAGTTACAAATTGACTAGCAATGATGTGTTTGTTTTTGAATCATGAGAGACTCCATTTTAGGAAAAAGGAATGATAATTTAAGTTACCTGTAGCTTTTCTAAAAAACATTTTTACTTTTTCATCTTAGAGTTACAGGGGGTTACAACTGTTAGGGGCGATGTCAGGAAGGGGCAGTTACGTCTGTTTCTTAGATAACATATCACCTTTGAACTCAAGAAGGGTTTTGGTCTTAAAAACATAGTCTTTGCAGTTGAGATAACACTGTCATGTTCTGGTATAAAATACTGTGTGTAAATGTTGGGGGCTCTGTTTCACTGGCTAACCTCAGTGTCAGGGTCTTCAAATGCTGAATGTCTTTGAACCATAACACTTGTTACATTGAAAAATACCAGTACTGACAAGAAAAAATGTCGGTAAATATTTCAGGAAACCCGGAAATTGTGGCTTCTTCTTCTGATAATTCACAAAAGCACAATGACATCTTAAAACGTAAGTAAGTAAGTAAGTATCATTAAATGCATGTGAATGTTCTCAATTTTTTGTTTATATATATTGTTTATATATATATATATATATATATATATATATATATATATATTTTTTTTTTTGTTTCTTTGTCATAGAACCCACCGCTGATGACCTTGATGATTTCATCTTGACACAATCAGATTATGGTAAGTAAATGTTAAATTCAATAATATATATATATATATATATATATATATTATAGTTAACCCTTGACAATGTTTCAATTTATAGATTTGATGAGAGAGGTAAACCCGAATGATCAAGTTGGAGGATTTAGCGGCTGGAATAGACACTCTAAATTGAGAAGGCGAATTATCTCCAAACAAGAAAAACTCGCAACTACATCTGAACTTTCTGTGTTAGAAGAAAGTTCAGATGTAGTTGCGAGTTTTTCTTGAATTTGAAGACCCTGACACTGAGGTTAGCCAGTGAAACAGAGCCCCCAACATTTACACACAGTATTTTATACCAGAACATGACAGTGTTATCTCAACTGCAAAGACTATGTTTTTAAGACCAAAACCCTTCTTGAGTTCAAAGGTGATATGTTATCTAAGAAACAGACGTAACTGCCCCTTCCTGACATCGCCCCTAACAGTTGTAACCCCCTGTAACTCTAAGATGAAAAAGTAAAAATGTTTTTTAGAAAAGCTACAGGTAACTAAAATTATCATTCCTTTTTCCTAAAATGGAGTCTCTCATGATTCAAAAAACAAACACATCATTGGTAGTCAATTTGTAACTTGGAAACAGTATACTGATGTTCTTTTTTTTTTCTGTTAATCTGATATTCGTCTTACCTATTTCAGCTGCCTATGTTTTTAAGACCAAAACCCTTCTTGAGTTCAAAGGTGATATGTTATCTAAGAAACAGACGTAACTGCCCCTTCCTGACATCGCCCCTAACAGTTGTAACCCCCTGTAACTCTAAGATGAAAAAGTAAAAATGTTTTTTAGAAAAGCTACAGGTAACTAAAATTATCATTCCTTTTTCCTAAAATGGAGTCTCTCATGATTCAAAAACAAACACATCATTGCTAGTCAATTTGTAACTTGGAAACAGTATACTGATGTTCTTTTTTTTTTTCTGTTAATCTGATATTCGTCTTACCTATTTTCAGCTGCTTTTCCAGTATGTTGACGCAGAAGCTGAAGGTTTTTCTCGTTCCATCGATGTAGTGAAGCACAATTTTTTTTTATTTACTTTTTTAGGTCTTTTCTATTTTGAACGGATTTAGACTGGCTCATATATTCAACAAATAGGTCCTGCTGTAAAGCAAAAATTAACTTACAATTCTGTCAGGTTACACAGTTCCTTTATTAGGATTTCATGTGATAGGTCAACATTAAGTTGATTATACCTTTAAAAATATAAAAGGATGCATGTCTTTTTTTTTTGTTGTTTTGTTTTTTAGATGTATTAACGCCTGAAAAAAACATACAGATTATTAATAACACCCTTAAACACACCCCTGTGTGTTTTAATTGGCTCATTTAAGGCCTTCCCCGTAACACCCTTAAACACACCCCTGTGTTTTAATTGACTCATTTAAGGTATCGCCCCTAATGACGACAACCAATCAACATCCACTGTTACGCCCCTTGGACACACCCCCCCTGCCCACATGGCAACCACATGGCGCCCATATGCCCCTCACCGGAAGTCCCGCCCTCACCGGAAGTCCCGCCCACCTGTCAAAATGTTTGATGGAAGGGTGCACTTAAATTCTCTCATGGGCACAGCTGATTTAACACCTGACCAAGCAGAATGGTATTTACTGTCAGATGAAGCTGTTCCTCATGTTTCTCTTTCTTTGCATCCTGAGCATCAAGCTAAGGAATTGGCAGGAGTGGTAAAGCGCTCTCTGGCAGGACACCTCAGTCACCAACTTAAGTTTCTTTTCAGGTTGCATCTCCCTTGCTTATTTGGGTTCCACAGTATCCACAAAAAACAAAACTAAGCTCAGGAAGGAGTCAGAGACACTATTGAAGGCCTGAAGGCAGCAGGTGTGTTAGAAACCTCAGCCTCAGCATGGAACACGCCCATCCTTGCTGTAGAGAAACAAGGTACTGGAAAATACCGCATGGCACATGATTTAAGAGCAATAAATTCAGTTCGGGTGACTCCTACTGTTCCTGTCCCAAATCCCTATGTTGTTCTCTCCAGCCTTGAACTTTCACCTCAGTGGTACACATGTATTGATCTAGCTAATACTTTTTCTGCAGAACTTACAATCCCAGACTACACAACACCATTTTATTTGGATGTTTCTGTAACAAACCTGGCAGTAAATGGAGTTTTGCGCAGAAAAAGTGGAGTTTAATGAAAAAATCAGACCAGATCTACAAAGTACATCCCTAACAGACGCCCGAAACCTGTACACAGACAGGTGCTGCTTCAGACATGACACAGAAGGACTTAAGGCAGCATACGAGGTTGTGGAAGACACAGGGACAGATTTTGTCACAGTACAGACTGAGGACAGGATTCAGAACTGCAGGACAGAAACCCATTAAACATGAACAGGAAATGAGAAATTTGGCTGAAGCTTTGCTGCTCCCTCAAGAAGTAGCCGTCATTAAATGCAGAGGACATGACAGCAGTAACACCAGAGTAGCACAAGGGGACCAGGCAGCTGACCAGGCATCTAAACAGTGTGCAGGATATCAGCCCAGGCCCATAATGCTGTGTTCAGAAGCAGGGTGGACACCAGAACCCACCCTGGAAGAAGTAATGAAACTACAAAAGGGGGCCTCTCCTGAGGAAAAATCAGTTTGGAAGGCACGAGGGGGTTCACAAGATCAGAATGGTCTCTGGAGAAGCCCAGACGGACGTCCCATTTTGCCACCAGGTCTTACCAAAGTAGCTCTAGAAGAAGCACACGGAGTAGGACATGTGGGAACAACGCAAATGTTGAAAAATCTTGAACACTGGTGGCATCCTTTTTTGAAACCAATGGCAGTGCATTGGATTAATTCATGTGAGATGTGCAGGCAGTTCAATACCAGACCAACCTTGAAACCAGCACCTGGAAAGTTCCCAGTAGACCCAATAGCAGGAAAAGAGGTTATCATTGATTATACAGACATGATTGAGTAAATGGGTTCAGATATCTGTTGGTGTGTGTGGATGCATTTACTGGATGGCCGGAGGCGTGGCCTACAAAAAAGGAAGACAATAAATCTGTGGTGAAGTGTTTGATAAATCATTATATCCCTAGACACGGTTTCCCAGCTAAAATAAGGTCTGACAATGGAACACATTTTAAAAAATGAGGAACTCAAGGAAGTGGAAAAATGTCTGGACTAAAACACTCATTTGGCACTGTGTATCATCCACAGTCACAAGGTGTTAGGGTTTGAAAACTTTTGTATTGTTTATCACTCATGTCAGCTCTAAGTGCTTTTCCCTCCTTACATGCCACAGGAAGGGAGATGGAGACAAGAGTGAGTTATGTTTTTATCAGTAACATCTAGCGACTGGTACCAAGTCCTCACTCCCTCTCTGTTTCAAATCAAGACACATGAACCCTGGCCTTTCTGACCTCACACACACAAACACACACACACACCATGAATGTTTGTTGAGCTGTGTGTGAACTAGCATGTGTAGATGGAGAGGGAGGGGTGCTAATACTTTGTGGTCTGTACTGCAGAGCTACCCTTGCCGCAAGTAAAAACTGACTCTGTGTCGTTCTTGCCTCTAAGTTGACTAATTAATACCTAACACAGGGGAAGGTTGAAAGAATGAATCAAACCCTTTAAACCAAATTGGCTAAGATCTGTGCACAGTCCAAAAGGAATTGGGTTACCCCCTTACCATTAGTTCTGATGTCTATATGGAGTTCTGTAAATCAGAAACATGGTTTGATCCCACATGAGCTGCAAACAGGGAGGCCATTCCCAGGTCCACAAACAAGGTTACCGTTTCTCACTGAGTGTGAACAATCTATGTCTCATCATGATTATTACAGATCTCTCCACAGTCTTGTTACAGCTTTCTCCAAACAGATCCCAGCAAAACCAGAGACCAGGGTCGGAATTACTATATCAGAAGCCGAGTGGGTCCTCCTGAAAGTCATCAAAAAAAAGTGGTCAGAGCCAAGGTGGACCGGTCCATTCCAGGTCACAGAGAGGACAACCCATGCAGTCAGGCTGAAGGGCAAAGGCGCTACTTGGTATCACTGGAGCCAGTGTGCAGGAGCAGAACCACCTCAACGACCCCTTTCTCAGGTCCAGGAGGATCTGAGCGAAAACATGGGAGAAGACAATCTCACTTCTCTCACCCAAGAAGGGGCAGAATAATCCCAGGGTGAGAGAACGCAAGGCTTCAGGTCAGTCTACACCTGGGAGCTGAAGAGAAGAAAGAACAGCAGAAGAAAAGGCAGAAGTGATTGAGTTTCTCTTTCACTGGGAGTGGTGGAGTTTCCCTCCCACCCCAGAAGAAACCGTTTGGTGAACATTTTATATTTTATATTACATTTTGATGTTTCTGTATCTTTTTCAGGTTATGATTTCCATTGCAGTATTTGTGGCTATAATGGTGACCTGTGGATGTTGCTGTGTCTCATGCATTCGTTCTCTAATGGTGCGCCTCATCACCTCTGCAATTGAGCAGAAGGATCCAAAGATAACGATGCCACTGTTGCAGATTGACTATAACCAGGATGAGGACTCAGAGTGTGAATTCATGGACGCATAATATGATGCATGCATGTTTTTTAATGATTTTTTCTTTAACAGGTGGTACAGTAATATCTTTACTTATTTCTACTTATTTTTAGAAGGACATTTTTGATTGTGAACTCTTTTATGAGAGTTCAAAAGGGGAATTGTAGAATATAAACTATCTATGTGTGTAACTGGAATGTGTGGAAATAGGGGGGTCAACCTTAAGGAGTCAATCAGAAGTATTCCTTATTTGGACCTAAGGGACTGTTATGTTATTTTATACATGTGTGCCATGATATATCTATATGTTGAACACACCCTTGAGACTGAATAAAACCAGCTGGAAGCAAGAGTTGATCAGAGTTGGGCTCACAGATACTTGGCTGGAGTCTCCATCTCTCACTCTGCAGAGGTGAACATAAGTAGATTGTACTTGTGTTTATTTCACTCTTTGAAACCTGTACCCAAATCAACGGACCCGGGGAAGCTGAGACGGCTTCAACACCAACAACAGACCTGTTAGGGTTAGAAAAGTGCATAAGCTGGACACACATACACTCCGGCAAATATTAGACAAGAATTATAGTTTAAGTCCATAAGCTGTGAGACACACACACTGACCACTAAAAACAGGATTCTGGGGGTTGAATGTGTTCTGGTGTTTTGAAAGTTGATCAGAATTGAATGAGTGAGTGACTGAGATAACGCATTACAGATATATATTTTAGAAAAAAGGATAGTTGTTGTTATAAGATGGAAAGTGAATTTAATAGAGAAATGGATATCAGTGCAAAAGAACAGAATGTTTTATGGAAAACTATAGAAACTCAGCTGTTAATAATGAAAACTGCTATTAAGAAAACATTTGAATACAAAGAGGAACAGAAGTTGGTTAAATGGATGGATTCTAAAATAAATGAAGAATTGTCAAAAGATGGGAAAAGCAAGACAGATAAAGAGAGTCTAGGCAAGTGGTTTAGTTTGAAGGAAAAAAATGCAAGAAAAGAGAGAGATTTGGCTGAAAAAATGTGTAGAGACAGCAGTTGGTTGAGCAGAGGAAAATGGAAGGACCTGGCAAATAAAGCAGAAAAAGATGAAAAGTTTTGGTTACAAATGAGATTCTTGTGGCAGAGTAGTGATCATGCTATGACTGAGAACAGAGACTGGAAGAGCAAACAGATTAAAGATAGCAGTACAGTTGAAATGCCACCATCATATGAACTTCTAGCAAATCAGCCCGCTTTATCACACCACAAGGCCCCCACTTCTCCTCTTACTGGTTTATATCCTACATTGAAAGTAACTGGGGGAGAAGTCAGAGTGTGTGATTTACCGCCAGGAACTGCTCAGACTCCTCCTGAACCCCCCTGCTCGGCCCCTACTTCTCTCCTCACATTCCACTGATGGGTCTGTATTGTCAATTGGAGGATCATTCATATCACAGGCCCCACAAACTGATCCATTTGCTGACCGGGTATTACGGGACAAACTGCGGCCAGTTTCTGGCCCAATAAAGTGTTCCACCCCGTATATTTCCCATTCATCTAGTGATATGGAATTGGTCACACCTCTTGTTAGGTTTAAACACCAAACACTTTCACAATTCTGCACAAAGAAAGACACAGAGAAGTTAGTTCATTTTAACCTGCAGGTGAGAGTGTCTCAGAGGCTGCTCAATTACAATCCTCCAAACACACTCTGAAACAGCCCCTGCTCTCTCTGCCTTTTATTCATAAGAGAAGAGGCCCTGGTTACAGAATGTTCCAAGCACAAAACAGGGAGAGATGCACACTCATATTGATTAGAAACAGCTGCACTGACAGAATGTTCTAGAACATCCTGTCTCTATCTTGCAGCTCTTGTACATATAAGATATAATCACTCTGAACAGCAAGCTTCACTTCTATTAAAGTTAAAACATATATAATCATTAATTAACCCTAACATTTTCCTCCTCTTTATAAATGTTTTAAACACTTGATACATCAATCATTAACCTTTTCTTCTCAGATTTTCAGTTAAGACATCATGGTGTGTTTTATCTGTACATGTCATTAAAAAAGTAGCAGGAGGTCTTTAAGTTTACTGTATACAACTAATTGTCGTCAGGGTCAGGATACAGATCAGGGAAATGCAGAGAAGTCTCTTCTTCTTCCTGGTCATCATCATCATCATCACTGGCTCCTTCTGTCTCCTCAGGTCTCAGGAGGGCATACATCTCTGACATTTCTGTTTTGACTGGCTGAATAGCAGAGGTTATTATGCGAGTGCACAAAGCTCTTATACACGGAATACAGCAACATCCACACAATGTGAGAATAGCTGCAAAGACTGCTATTGACATAAGGATAGACAACACTAATTGTTTATATTTACCAAACATTTCTCCAAACCCATCCCACATTGTGGTGTCAACTCCAGAATGATCTTTCATTTTGCTGTTAAGTGACCTAAGGCCCTCCAGGGCCTTGGTGAGGCTCCCATCAGCTGCGGTGTTATTTGGAATAAATGTACAACATTGATGCCCAAATATTGAACATACTCCACCTTTTTCAGCTAAGAGCATATCGACAGCAATTCTATTTTGGAAAGCCATTAAAGAGGTAGCTGACAATTGTTCATGGATGGCTGAGAATCCTTCTTCAGTTTTATTTCCTAGTCGTTGCACATTGTAATGGATGTAATTTATTCTGTCAACATTTTTATTTATTGTGCACCACCAGCATATGGTGGATTCAAAACCTGCTGCTACTTGATCTGCTAATTTATATTCATCAGGAACTCCTCTTGGTATTCCTATGCTATCTATATAAGTAGGGTCGTCTTTACTCCATCCTGATCTTTTTTCTCTATTTTTCCAGGTGTGTGGAAATATGCTGGCTACTGTACCCAACAACTCTGCTACTGAGAGTGGAATAACAGACACGGGAAATATTAATGACACTGATGCACACAATCCAGTTGTGTTGTATGGCAACCTGTCATACAGTTTATCGTCTCCACACCACCACCAGATGTCGCTGCGTGCTTTAGGTTTAAAGCTGACACCTACTGTTATGGTGGAGGTACATTGATCTTCATTAAGTCTGCTTATGTTTGACCCCACACCTGTTCGGTTTATACAGGAAAAATTTCCTGGAGCAACCTTATTTGAAAACATCGGTTTTTGTTTTTCAGCTGTAGTCAAAGGATAAATCTTATCCCACATAGTACAGTTTGTTGAGAGTCTTGTGCTGTTCATTACTTCTACTAAGCATTTTTCTGTCAACGTTGAGGGAACCACTTGTAGCAGGGGTCTGGCTCCCATGCATACTACACAATCTGTTTTTACTGCCTGGGCAGCCTGTTCTGCCATTAAGAGCCAGTTGTTATCTATTTTAGATATTCCTGTAGTTATTTTAAACCAGTCGTCTGTGGTCAGGTTCTCAGGATCAATTCTAACTCCTTTCTCTACTGTTTTTTGAGAGAGAGTCGTTGTATTCTTATGTTCACAAATAAACAGTTGGAAACTGGGATCCGTCCCTGATGAATAGGCCCTTAGTAGGAAAAGCCAACAATCTCCCTGTAAGTTGCTCCCAGGGGGTTTTAGGGAAGTTTTCGTAAGGTTCACGGTTAAATATACAACTGAACCTGTCACGTTAAGTTTGAACAGTTTTTTCTGGTGCTTTGCATATGCAGTAGTGCCCCACGTTGGGGTCCACTCATTATTTGCATCAGCTACTATTGTGGCCCATTGTGTTTGTTTTTGATCATTAGTCAAGTACCATTTGTAGTTTTTATAATCTTGGCCTTTTGTGCTCGAATGGCTCAGACTGGTAAGTGGAATGACAAGACTTGTGGTGGTATTTGACTGCACACACACCATTAATCCGAATTGATAGGCATTACTTGCGCTACACATGTGTGTGTCACGTGCCTGGGATCTTTTGTGCAGTGTTCTATGATTTCTTTCCCATATTAGCAGGACACCTACAATTATGATCGAGATGGTGCCCCCTATTATCAATATCTTTTTGTGTGTTGGTGTGAACATCTTTCTGTAGATTGGCGCCCTTCCTAAAAACCTGTAACAGAGCTGTGGACAATCTTCACCGGTTTGAGACAGCTGCAAACTATGATTGCAGCTCCCTTTGTAGCCGGACTTTCTCTGAAGGTCAGATGAAGAGCTACAATGCTACAACAGATACCACAATGCTATGACCACAACACAAATTATGATGGTTAGAATAAACACTGCTATTAAGAAACTTATTTTAGTCCCCTTTTTGGTCTGAAGTTCCCTTGTGCATTGTGTTTAGCACAGATCAAACATGTTCTACAAAAATTTTTTTGAATAAGAGTTAAATCCATATGTTGTGTATATTTTGTTCACTAATCCTACCATTCCTCCTCTCGAGACATGAGAAACTCCATGACTCGAAATTGCTGCCCATTTGTATAGGTTTTTTGGTAGGATAGGTTTATTTTCTGCACAGTGTCTGTTCCTGTGGTGTGTGCCGCACATTTGCATATTGCAAGCTTTTTTGGCAGTTGGACTGCTTGCAATAGCTCTGTTAATAGTGCTGCATGTGTTACAGGTTTTCCAGTGGAGGTAATCATACCCCTATTTTTCCAATGTTGTGCAAAAGTATGCGTTGTTGCATATGCATACTGGCTATCAGTGTATATTGTTGCACTTTTTCCTGTCATTAATTTGCATGCTTCAGTTAAGGCTACTAACTCAGCAGCTTGCGCTGAGTAGTGTGAAGGGAGTGCTTCTGCTTTCAGTACTTTATCAAGAGTTACTACAGCATATCCGGTTTTTGTTTTACCTTTCTCATCTTTTTTGGAAGACCCTCTACAAATAATGTTTCTCCATCTGTCAGAGGGGTATCTTTTAAGTCTTTTCGGCTTTTTGCTATTTCTTCAGATAATGTTTGGTTTAGTTCTTATTAAAAATAAAAAAATAAAAACTCACTCACTGATGAACACAAAAAATGAAGGGCATATTATATCTTATAATCTTAGTTTGTTTTACCCAGTTTTATAGATACAACATACAGTTTCAGTCAGCTTTGTATTTAGTTCAAGTAACTAAAGTTTGTTTCAATTAACTCAAGTTTTCTCTATTTCAGTCCAGTCCAGTAATTCTGTTAAGGTTAATTTAATCTTATGTTAAGTTTGAGTCTAATTCAATCATTTTGAACCTGACTGGAAAAAGTCTAAACATCTGTTAAAATCTTTTTGTTTTACCATAGAGAACTGACCTAATATTATTATGGTATGTTGAGGACTCTAATTTTTACATAACATGAAACAGACATTTATTTCACAAAAACAGAAAGTCAAACACAGACATTTGGTCACATGAAAGCTTAAATAACCTGTTTGTAAAAGAATTAGGAAAAATTGAAGACAGATCTATGAACTTTCCTATAGTTATCAGTATTTTTAATACAGGTAGAACCTTTGCTATCTTTATATGATTTTTCGGAAAAGATTCTGGAAACCTTATTAAGATATAAATTTGGCAAAGATAATCAGAACATCAGACCTTTATTAGCGCTTTTAATGTCTCTCAAAGATGCATTACAATGAAATCAGTCATTCCCATTCACACACATTCACACACTACTTACTTATTTCTCTGTCAGAGTCATTTTTATTTGCAAAGATTTGAACATAATTTGACTTCTATTATTCTTAAAATGCACATTGTTTCCTCATAACCCCTTTTGTTTCCACAAGGTCTGTTTTGAACGCTTCAATTCTTTTTTTTTTTTTTATTCACCAAGAATCAATAAGGTGGTCTTAGTGGATCCACCTTAAAGGTGTTATCTGTTGGGTGTCATGTTATCATTGTCAGGTCAGTGAGGTTCATAAGTCAGTCAGAACCTTGGTCATTTGTTCTGTGCACATAATGTTTCATAGATCCAGCCTATGATTAATCAGCAAAACGTCCACCTATAGGAGAAAAAATGATTGTTAATGAATGAGCTGCATTTCCTAGGAACACTGTCTTCCTCCTGGATGAGCATCACCTGTTGAAAAACTTTCATCATTGTTTGTTTCACATATTCAATCAGATCTTTATATTATATCAGTAGGTGAAGTTGTTAGTATCTCATGTAGACTGACATATACTGTTGCATTTGGAGAAGATCTCAGATTAAATAAACTTAGTTAGAGCTTCAATCCAGGTTCATTTTGTGTCTGCAGACTTTAGCCAATTTTTCTTTTCTTTCTTTTTTTTTTATACATAAAGAGCAAGATTCAAAACATTTTCATAAGGCAGATTGTGGCAGAATGTAAACAAAACTGCTTATTGATTGACAAAATAACATTCAAGCACACAATCACCATATTAAAAGGCTCTACTTCTAGAGAATCACTAAACTTCTGGGGTCCGGTTTTGGCCCGCGGACCTTGAGTTTGACACATGCAGGGTAGAGTTACAATTTTTTCAGACCTTTCAGCAGAGACAGGCTTCTGCTGTTTGCAGAAGTTTTATCTTTGTTTTCAGGCAGCTGCATCTCTTTGTCAAGGTCGTTTCACAGAGCTGAAATTTAACTTCTCTCAAAGAGGAAAAATCAAGAATGCACACAATCTGAGCCAATATGGAATTATTTCCCTGTAAAATGAATCTTTTGCATTTTATCATGATATTGTTGGTAGTATAACACCATAGAATGATTTTTAAAGCACCTGTTTCTCACTAATGCTTGCCTACAAAATCTTTTACTCTCAGATTACTTCTTTAACAACTCTAGTCATTGTTCACTGGGTTGTCCAGTTGGACAGTTTCCATGTTGTCCACATTGTCACCTCCTCTTTTAACTTCTTTTACCACGTCCTCTAAAACCACCTCTTAGTCTTTATAATTTGGGGCTACCTTGGTATTCTAAACTGGGATGGGTGGCAGTCCGCCCCCCCCTTTATTTGTTTTCAGTTAAGCTGAAAGTTTTTTTTTTTTTTTTCTGTGCTTTTCTTAAGGCCTCAGTATTATGGCTGTCAGTTAAAAGCTGCTCTTATTGTTGTTTTTTTTTTTAATTCATCTTTTTGTTTTAATCTGTTTATCAACTGTGAGCACTCAGGGACTGAAAAGTCCCCTTTGAAATTATAATCTGGCAAGGTTTTTTATTGTCTCTTGAATCTTTTAAATGCATAATCTCCAGTTTAAGATCCCCGTGTAGTTTTAGGATTTCAGTGATAATTAAGTTACCTGAAAATCCGTATTTTATGCCATCGTGTACATATTTCTGTTAAATCAGAGCTTTTTCTCTGTTCTTCCCCATTGTTCTTTGTTATTTTTCTCTTTTTAGTTTTCATTATTGCTAATTTTAGATCCCCTTGTAATTTTAAGACATCCTTTGTATCTAATTTGCCCAAAAACCCATGTTTTTTATTTTTTATTCCATCTATGACAGATCATACCTGCTCCTTTTACATAGTTCTCCATAAACTTTACCTCCCCTTCTAAGTCAATTAGTTTACTTTGTTTCTCTTTACTTTGCCCCTTTCCCATTTTGAACTAGATTTAGATCCAGTATGTTTTTTAATACCTGGTGTATTCTAAATACTGGATTTATGTATTTGAAAACAGGATGGTGATCAAGAAGTCAGTTGTGGTAAAATCCACTTCAACCCTGTTCAGGTGGGATTTTCTTGCCTACAAGCATCCACAAAGGCTCACCATTTACTATCTGTTTTCAGTTTATATGAAAAGTAAGGACCTAATGGTCATTACGATTCCATTCACTCTTCCACACGTTTTTCAGTCACACTTTTTTACGCGTTTTACTCTTACTGTAATTACTTTCACAAAAACATAACAGAGGACTCCGCCGTCCTGTGTAGAGTTTAATTAGTCTATTTCAACTAAGGGAGTCTACCCTCCTGCGGAATTTAACTGTCTATTTTAGTTCAACAGAGGACTCCGCCGTCCTGTGTAGAGTTTAATTAGTCTATTTCAACTAAGGGAGTCTACCCTCCTGCGGAATTTAACTGTCTATTTTAGTTCACCTGATAGTGTCTAGAATTGTCAGGGTTTCTCTATACTGTACTATTTTAGGTCATTTGCATTTCATCACTCATTCCTTTTAAATGAAAGACCTACTCACTGGTTCTCTGTGTCCTCGGGAGTACCGTCAGCCGTCAGACCCCAGCCTGTCAGGGAGGGACCAGTCCCGGAAAGGGTATTAGTACTGTGGCCACAGATTTGTCTGGAATCTCACTCACCCACTGGGATCGTCAAGCGTCTTGGTCTCCGGCTCGAAGGACCATTTATGTTAGGTTTAAACACCAAACACTTTCACAATTCTGCACAAAGAAAGACACAGAGAAGTTAGTTCATTTTAACCTGCAGGTGAGAGTGTCTCAGAGGCTGCTCAATTACAATCCTCCAAACACACTCTGAAACAGCCCCTGCTCTCTCTGCCTTTTATTCATAAGAGAAGAGGCCCTGGTTACAGAATGTTCCAAGCACAAAACAGGGAGAGATGCACACTCATATTGATTAGAAACAGCTGCACTGACAGAATGTTCTAGAACATCCTGTCTCTATCTTGCAGCTCTTGTACATATAAGATATAATCACTCTGAACAGCAAGCTTCACTTCTATTAAAGTTAAAACATATATAATCATTAATTAACCCTAACACCTCTGAAACCAGATGTAACTGAGGGCTCAGTTAATATGTCAGTGTCAGGGAGATGGATAAAAGACGAACTTATCATATGCAGGCACCACCTATTACAGTACAGAATCAGACACCAATTGAAAATGAGGAAGCTATGTTATCTTCCTCAACCCCAATGCCACTAGTACCTGAGGCTATGCCTCCCCCTGCTGGACGTGGCTATAACATGAGACCCCGAACTCAGTCCATATCTTCTTATATGGGTCCAGTGTTCCAACAACAATTTGGAGCAAATAGATACAAACCTTTTGCACTGGGAGATCTCACCACTTTGTGTGACAAATTGCCTCCCATCTCAGAAGGAGCGTCTATATGGTTACAGACTCTAGACTCCCTGACAGCAGGTACCACGTTAGCTCTAGGTGACTATCGGGCCATTGCTGGACGATGCATGAAGCCACACAGCTGTAGGGACATAGAGCTTGCTGCAGGTACAACAACAGTACCAGATGAGGTCCCACTTACTATATATTCCACTCATATAGGCACAGCTCTTAGACAAATGTATCCAGTATCCAGAGGACGTACCATTCCAAATTTGAGTGGAACGCAAACACAAATCCTAGAGAATATTTAGATCAGTGCAAATCCGTGTGGCAAACACAGACAGGAACTAATCCAGACGGAGAAGGTCCCCAAAGGGACTGGTTCCGGGATGCTGTCCGACGAGGGTTACCGCTGCAGGTTAAAACGAACATTGAGGATAATCCAGATCTGCCTGGATCAGAAATTGCAGTATGGGATCGCCACCTGATACATCATTTATCTAAACTCAAAGAGGCAAAACAAGATGAGGAGAGTGAATTAAAAACGTTACAAACTCAGCTCCTGAAAATGCAATTAGCAGAAGCTAGACTGAAAGTCGGGGAAAAAAAGAAGGAGGGTAAAACATCTAAAATTATGTATGAAGGTGCAGTGTCTCAGCCCCCTCAGGCTCCTCCATTTCCTGGAAATCAAGAAACAGCAGGCCAGTGGCATCAGGCCTCGGTCCCATATCAGGGACATGCTGGTCGTTTTGGGGGACGGGGAGGGCCAAGAGCAAGGGGATTTCAGAGAGGACCACAGAGGAGGCTGGGTAATGCTGATGTGTGTTATTACTGCAATGAGCCTTGACATTGGGCCCGAGATTGCCCCCATAAGAATGGTCCACCCGGAGGGTATGGGTGTTATGGTCCCGCCATGGCTCCTCCGGCCCGTCCATACAGAGGCAGAGGTGGCCCAGCACGCGGTGCATATGGACCACAAATCCAATTACTGGCCTGGGACGAGCCTAGTCGCTGGCCTGAGCACCACTGACGGTCCCCACCGAACCCAGAAGACAGCCGGACTGCGGACCCCCTGTTGTCTGTGACTGTGTCTGGAAATAGCCTTCCTTTTCTGGTGGACACTGGGGCCACATGTTCAACCATCAAACAGGCTCCTCCAAACACACTCTCCACCAGGACTACAACTGTCATGGGGTTCTCGGGGGCAAAGCAAGTCCTGCCATATACCAAGCCTTTAAAGACTGAAATTGGTGGACAGACACTGAATCACAGTTATCTAGTCTCCACTGACACACCAGTAAATTTACTGGGTAGAGACATGTTAATAAAACTGGGAGCAACCATTTTATGTGGGACTGATGGACTGCAGGTTCACCTGCCCAATGGCATCCAGTTATTTTGTGACAATAACACTTCTTTTTTACATGGACAGTACCTCCTCCAGCCACTGCAGGACTCAATAGCTGATATATACTGGGTTTTGCTGCAACCTGAAACCACCGCGCACAGAGGCATTCTCTCAGCTTTCCATCGGTGGAAATCCTGGGTCTCCACTCTGGCGCCCTATGTACCTCCTCCTGACCCCCCGCATGTCACCTTGTTTTATGATAGAAATAATTGTGAATGTTACCAGGAAAGCTTTGCTGACGAGTTAGAGGGTACGCACTGGGACATTGCTACCACAGACATTTATGTAGCACCAGAAGGAGTGGTGGCTGAGGTTCATTTGACTGAAGAGCAGGAAGTGTGGTTTAGGATGTGGTCTGATGGCGTGCCTCATGTTTCTTTGGCTCTGCACCCAGGTCATGAAGCACGTGAACTTGGAGGTGTGTTAAAATGCTCCCTGAATCTACAGGATTGGCAGCCTTTGGCAACCCCTAACCTTTTTTATTCGCCCTCAGGGAACACTTATCGCATATTCAACCACTCCACGGATGTGGGCACACTGGAGCATGTTCAGTTAGACAGACACCATGGCAGGGAAAAAACAGACCATCCACTGGCATCTGCTGTTGTGGACAAAATGCTTTCCACTCTCTGGGCAGAGGGGCCCACAGATGTAGGCCTGGTTCAATGTTCCCCCATTACCTTTCAGTTGACCACCGACCAACCATAATGGAAGCCCCAATACCCTCACAATCCAGCAGCAGAACTAGGCATTAAAGATACAGTGGAAGGCCTCTGGAACTCAGTTGTTTTAGAGTCTGCACATTCCTCTTCATGGAACACATCCATTCTGCCAGTAGAGAAAAAAGGGACAGGTAAATGGCGCATGGCACATGATTTACGGGCCATAAATGCAGCTTTGGCCACCCCTACCGTTCCCGTGCCCAATCCGTATGTTGCTCTGACAAATCTGAACCCTGACCATTGCTGGTTTAGCTGCATTGATCTGGCCAACGCATTTTTCTGCCTTCCGTTAGCTGAGGAATGCAGGGACATTTTCGCATTTACCTATAAATCCCATAGGTATAGATACACTCGTTTGCCGCAGGGATTCGCGCTTTCTCCAGGAATCTTCAATCAGGTTCTGAAAGACTCTCTCCAAGATTGCCTATTACCACCAAACACCACTGATTCAGTACGTGGATGACATTCTCCTCGCAACGCCCACTGTGGCTGAATGCCTTGAGGCAACAGCAATTGTCCTGTCACATTTGGCTAAAAAAGGCTACAAGGTTAGCGAAGCCAAACTCCAGATCTACACATGCCAGGTTGACTTTTTGGGCAGAGTTGTTTCCCAGCCTGGCACGGGGATGTCCCCAGCTCACCAATCTGCAGTTTTATCCCACCCAAAACCACTCCTGGTTAAGGACATGTTGTCTTTCCTAGAACACACAGGGTATAGCAGATCTTTTGTGCCCGGCTACTCTGACCTCACTGCACTCCTTAGAGAGCTTGTCAAAAGACAGGGCATGAGAAACCTCACTGCCCCGCTTGAATGGACCAGAGAAGCTGAAGAAGCGTTCATTAACTTAAAAACCAGCCTCTCGCACATTTGGCACATCCAGATTACACGTTGCCCTTCCACTTGGATGTTTCTGTCACACACAGCCAATGATGTGCTGTTCCAGAAAAAAGGGTGTGTTAGGACAGTCCTCATGTATATAAATGTAATGTTGGACAACATGGAACAAAGACATCATGAGTGCACCCGACACGCAGCAGGGAGGGCTAAAATAATCCAAAAAACAGCTCATGTAGTGATGGGACATCCTCTTAATATATTGACATCACATGGTGGCCTTTGTGAACTCTCAGGTTTTCCACCTTTGTGTCCCTGAATTGCGGGTTCCAGTTGATGGGTTCGAGTCCATAGTGTGACCCAATTCTCCACAGTGGTCCTTAGCCCCGCCCCCTTTGTGCCCCACATCCGCCCTTTGGCGAAGCCTGCATCGAAGCGGACTTCACCGAAGTATATTACCCACAATTCACTGCTGCAGATGACGTTCTGAGCAAAAACCAAACACAACCATCAACGTAACCAGCCATCAAATCAGAATAATAAGAACTGCATAAACTTTAGACAGCAAGCAGACAAATATATTTTTTACTGGTTTTCCAGACTCAACATTGTAAGAAACCAGTGGGTTCAGAATGATTCTGGGCCAGTAGGTCATAACACTGAAGTTACCTTTCAAACAAACACTGGTGCAGCGAGAGTCTGGTGTATAAACCTACGTCACTTCCTGCACTTTCTTCTCCTCAAAACAATTTCTTGTTGCAGTTTTAAATCGTTTTTTTTAGCAGCAAGACTGGAAACAGCGCTGGTTCCCGCCCTTTTTGATGTTACGGTGCAGAGGTGCAAGTCGATGACGTCACCTCTACTGTCCCAATTCTCCAATTTTGCAGCTTGTAACCTGCGCACTTCAACCCCTACATGCACTTGTACAAAGTAAACACTTCATAGAGGGGCGTAGGGTGTAGTGTGGGTATTGGGACAGGGCGCCAGTTTACCTAGTTTCAGGAGGAAATGAACCACCCAGAGCTGTTCTTCTTCTTCTTCTTCTTCTTGTATTATTTTTGGCGGTTGGCAAATAACGTTATGATGTGCATTACCGCCACCGACTGGTATGGAGTGTAGATCTTCATGGTTTTAAATCTTATTTACTATTACAACAATCAAATTCTATTTATTAATTTAGTGCTTTTGAAAAATCTAATTATAATTTGAATATGTTTGCTACCTAAACTTCTTTGCAAAGTATCTTTCAAAATAAAATTTTCTTTAATACCTACAAATTCTCTCCTTAAAATTGTTCTTTCTTGTTCATATTTCTGACACTTCAATATTACATGTTCTATTGTTTCCTCCTCTCCACAATAATCACATTTTCCTGTATTATGTTTCTGTATCTTAAACAATGTAGAATTAATTCCTTTATGTCCAAATCTTAATCTTGTAATTAATCTTTCCTCTTTTCTGCTCCTTCTTCCTGTTCTTACTTCTCCTACTATCTTGTTGATTCTGTAAAACCATCTTCCTTTCTTTTCTTCATCCCACCTTTTTTGCAACTCGTTCCTGATTCTCTGTTTAATTATATTTCTTGCCTCTGACCTACTAATATTAATTATAAAACTAATGTTGTTTTGTGTTGCCTTCTTTGCCATCCTGTCCACCATCTCATTCCCTCCAACTCCTACATGTTCTGGTACCCATAAAAACACTAATATTAATCCCAACCTTTATCTTCTGAATAAAGTATGTTTTATTTCCAACAAAATGTCTGGTCTACCATCTGAATGATTTATGTTTTATAGTTATTAATGCTGAACTTGAATCTGAACAAATGATTGTTTTTAATGGTTTTATATCCTCCACCCACTGCAATATTGCTAATAATTCTCCTGAATATATTGATAATCTATTTGTAATTCTTTTTCCTACTTTTATTTTAAATTCTGGTATTATAAATGCTATTCCTATTTTTTCATCTGTTTTTGATGTGTCTGTAAATCTGGACATAATGATAGTAATTGTTTATATATTCTTGTATTATACTTGAATCTAAAATACATTTCTTATCCTTTTTCTTTTCCATCAACACCATATCCATCACTGCTTCTGGTAACAGCCACGGTGGCACTACTGGCAAAGGCAACATTGAACTTATTTATTTTTCATATACAGTAGTTGGACAATGAAAGTGAAACACCTGGTTTTAGACCACAATAATTTATTAGTATGGTGTAGGGCCTCCTTTTGCAGCCAATACAGCATCAATTCGTCTTGGGAATGACATCTACAAGTCCTGCACAGTGGTCAGAGGGATTTGAAGCCATTCTTCTTGCAGGATAGTGGCCAGGTCACTAAGTGATACTGGTGGAGGAAAACGTTTCCTGACTCGCTCCTCCAAAACACCCCAAAGTGGCTCAATAATATTTAGATCTGGTGACTGTGCAGGCCATGGGAGATGTTCAACTTCACTTTCATGTTCATCAAACCAATCTTTCACCAGTCTTGCTGTGTGTATTGGTGCATTGTCATCCTGATACACGGCACCGCCTTCAGGATACAATGTTTGAACCATTGGATGCACATGGTCCTCAAGAATGGTTCGGTAGTCCTTGGCAGTGACGCGCCCATCAAGCACAAGTATTGGGCCAAGGGAATGCCATGATATGACAGCCCAAACCATCACTGATCCACCCCCATGCTTCACTCTGGGCATGCAACAGTCTGGGTGGTACGCTTCTTTGGGGCTTCTCCACACCGTAACTCTCCTGGATGTGAGGAAAACAGTAAAGGTGGACTCATCAGAGAACAATACATGTTTCACATTGTCCACAGCCCAAGATTTGTGCTCCTTGCACCATTGAAACCGGGCAGCCGTGGTTTTATGTTTTTTGGATACAATCCGGGTTAGCACCCGAACATCCCTTTCAGACAGCTTCCTCTTGCGTCCACAGTTAATCCTGTTGGATGTGGTTCATCCTTCTTGGTGGTATGCTGACATTACCATGGATACCGTGGCTCTTGATACATCACAAAGACTTGCTGTCTTGGTCACAGATGCACCAGCAAGACGTGCACCAACAATTTGTCCTCTTTTGAACTCTGGTATGTCACCCATAATGTTGTGTGCATTTCAATATTTTGAGCAAAACTGTGTTCTTACCCTGATAATTGAACCTTCACACTCTGCTCTTACTGGTGCAATGTGCAATCAATGAAGACTGGTTACCAGGCTGGTCCAATTTAGCCATGAAACCTCCCACACTAAAATGACAGGTGTTTCAGTTTCATTGTCCAACCTCTGTATTTGAAATTCTTCTGCTATATTATTGATAATCCAACCAAAACTCTTAATTTGTCTCTCTTGTTTTTCCCAGCATGGTTTTAAAATATCACATGTGGGATGATCTGGATTATTGCTTTGTAAGTTTATCCAGTAATTTAATGCTAACTGTTTCCTTCTTAGATCTAATGGCATCTCTCCCATCTCTACCTGGAGTTCTGCTGTTGGACTGGTTCTGATTGGTCCTGTACAAATTCGTTTCTCTCCCTACGGTATTACAAAAGTTTCTCCAATATTCTCTTTTTGCATGTTTAATGATCTTTCTTACCTTTGCCTGCTTTCTTTTGTATTCAATGAGATTCTGATAAATTGAGTTACTTTTTAATGTTTTAAATGCTTTATTTCTTAATTTTATTACTTCACTACAATCTTTTGTCCACCATGGCACAATTTTTTTATCGTTCTTTCTTCCTCCTTTTTTTATTGATTCTTCTGCAGCCTGTAAGATTTTTTTTACAGATATTTATATTTAAACTATTTATATCAATTGACTCATCTATTTCTTCCAATTTCTTTTGACTTAAATATTAAAATATTTCCCAATCAGCCTTATTAAAGTTTTTACATTCATTCTTGTTCCTCTTCCATCATTTATACATACCAAATTTTTTATTTCCATTATTTCTTCAATAACTTGTCCATTTTTATCATTACATTTTCCCCATAATGTGCTGTTAGCATTAAAATCTCCACACCAGATTACTTTTCCTTCTAAATACCCCATTAATTCATCCATCAACTCAAATGATAATATTTTACATGGATTATAAAAATTATTATCTTACATTTTTCTTTTTTATTGTAAATTTCAACTACTATGTATTCTAAATTTTTACCTTTTCCTAATATCTGATATTGTATCCCTTCTTTTATAAATATTCCACATCCTCCTCCACTTCCTTCTCGTCTATCCCTTCTGATAATATTGTATCTTTAAACACAACATCTAGGTTTGGTTTTATCCATGTCTCCTGTATACATATAATTTCTGGTTTTTCTTCTATTCCATCTATATACCATTTAAATTCCTGTCCATTAGCGATTAATCTTCTTTCATTCCACTGTAATATTATCATATATTTCTATCAGCTGGGGTTCCTCCTTGCCTCCCATCTGTTTCCAACATTTTATTAATATTTTCCCAAGATCCTTCTTTAAATCCTAAGAACTTTTCTGCTCCTCTGACTATTATTTTAATCTTTTCTGTTTTGTGTTTAGCCTGTTCAGTGCAGTTAATGACATAAGCTATGAATAATATCAGTTTTTCCAGACATTGTAACATTTTCCTCTGATTCTACTTTTCTTTGTTGATAATCTGGAATCCTAATTTGACCTTCATCCCTTGTTCTTTCATTCTGGACATTTTTAACTGCTTCAGCATAGCTTATGTTTTTAGTCATTTTAATTTGCTGAATTTCTTTTGCTTTCTTCCTTACCTCACATCCTCTGAATGTAACTCTATGTTTCCCTCCACAATTGCAACATTTTTCCTGCACTTCTTCCCCACAATCTTCAATTCTGTGATCTTCTCCACACTTTGGACATCTTTGTTAACCTTTTCATACAGCTGCTATATGACCATATCTCTGACATTTAAAACATCTTAGTGGTGGAGGAATGAAAGGCCTCACAGGAAAACTCAGATATCCTATTTTAACATTTTGTGGCAACACCTTTTCTTCAAAGTCTATTAAAATTGACAGGCTTCCTACTCTTTCTCCATTTACATTTTTAGTCAGTCTTTTAAGATTTTTTATCTTTGCACCAACAATGCTTTTTTAAATTTGTCTATATCTTCCTCCAGAGGAATGCCATAAATTACCCCCCAAATAATTTTATCTTCTCCTATAATCTTCCTCTCTGTCACCGTTTTCTTGCAAATGTTTTCAACTTGTAAAGCCTTTCTTCTTTGTTACACCAGTAAATATATATATTTCCATCTTTCAAGACCTTCACCATTTCAACATCTCCTATCTTTTTTTTTATTTCTCTAGATAGTGAAATAGGACTCAGGTTTTATTTTTATTTTTCTTCTTCATTTTTTATCTTTAATATTATTTTACATTCTTCCCGTCCAATTTTCCTCCTAACTTCTCTCTCTTCTTCAGAACTGTTTTCTTCCAGCTCTCTTTTACTCCTTTGGCTGTCTAACATCTTTCCTTCTTCTGCTTTACTTCTTCCTCGTCCTCTCCCTCTACTTACTGGCGTCCATTCATTAAAGTCCATATTGTCCTCCTGTGTGTCCATTCTGAACCATTCACACACCAGTTTAAGCCTTTTACCGCCACTTCCAAAACTGAATAATCTCTCAGTATCTATCTGCTCGATACTGTTAATAAAATTTAATCCCGGCAGCGATTCCGGGCAGTAAAGTGAGGTGATCTCCATCTGCGACTCTCAACTACACCCAGATCTGTTATCTGCAGTGACGACATTTAACGACATGTTTCATCTGTTTTTTCTATAAACTGAATATCTAGCAAGTCAAAAAGATTTAGGGCTGACCGGAAGTGCTTTTATTTTGACATAATTATTTTTCCAACTGAAACAGGATATCCTGACTGCTTCTTTTTTCAGCGAAACTATTTTTCAATACAAATAATTGTCAAATTTTAAAAGATTCTCACTGTTTGATTAATTGTTATTTTGCTCATTAAGTTTTATTATGTTTATATAACTGTTCCATTAAAGACACTTTAAATATATTTGTTTATAGAAAATGTTTCTGACACTGATCACAGTGTCTTCATACACTTGTGTTTAATTTCCTGTACTTTATTTATTTGATCAAATATAAATAAAAATGCAAACAATAAAGGAAATCATTATATATTTATATTATACAACTATTATGCTATTATATTTCATTAAATTAAGCATTATAGCGACATATTTCTTGTTCCTAGGATGCCTCTTTGACACAGTGCACCAAAAATAACATCACTGTTTGACAATGTCTCACATATACTTAACGCTGTTACAAAAGTTCAGACTGCTGCATCCCAGGTGCACAACGAAGCGTTATCACAGGTCCTTCCTCCCAGCAGCTGTTAGAATCACTGCTCCCAACAAACTTAATAAGTATTCACATCCCTGCAGTTGTTTGCAGTTTTTCCATTTCTTGTAAATAGCCTGTTGTTATTTTATATATGTAAATATATATGCCGATGTAAACTATTTTAGATAACTGTGCAGTATTTCTTTCTAATGTTGTCATTCTCTTATTTTGAGTTTTGTGTTATTATATTTGACCTTTTGGTTAATCTGCATATGTCCATTTCCCTGTTATTTTGCTGCTGGTACACCTGAATGTTGGGTTTGAATATTGGGTTTAACTGTGGACTTCCTGTGACGTCACTGTCCAAATAAAAGCACCGCTCTTGCTACATCCTGCCTCTTCCACATGGACTCCATGAGAAACAGCGCGCTAATGTCTCTTTGCTGGCAAACAGACATAAACTCTTCAAACTGGATCCAAGGATGTCATATGATCATCGATCATCTGCACAAGTTAAGTACGGATGAATTACTGTATGTGTATCTGGTAATAATTCAAAAAGGAGAATAATTAAGGTATAAGCATTGCCTGACTTTCTCTCTGAGGCCTGCAGAAGCAAACTGTGTTCCAGAGAATCTCCTGCAGAGACGTTGTCTCTACGAAGCAAAGTGGAGCGGTTTTCCCGGTCTGAGAGGAGGACAACAGGAGCCGCATCACCATGGTTACGTGCAGTTTGGTCGGCCCGACAGCGAGTCGACAAAGTTTGGTTTTGTTTGTGTTGAACTCAGCTATCTTGGTGCTAGCAGAATATCTGCAGCACACGAGTTCAGGTTGTGTTCTTTGTATGTTTTTAAAGTTGAGACAAACTTTATTTAAAGGGTGATTTTAAACAGAAGATTGATCAAAACACGCCGTCTGCGCTTATACATTTTAACCCTTTTATTAACAATAATTTAAAGGTATGTGTTTGATTATGGTGCTAAGCTACCAGCTTCTTTTGTTAGCTTCAACTGCTAACAGCTAACGAAACACCATTAAGCCCCATTTCTCCAGAAACGTTTGGCTCTTTTCCAAAATTCCCTTAATAATAGTCAGTCATTTTCTACCACTTATTCCATAGTGGGTTGCAGGGGAGCTGGTGCCTATCTCCAGCAGTCTGGGCAAGAGGCGGGGTACACCCTGGACAGGTCACCAGTCCATCACAGGGCAACACACAAACAACCAAGCACACACTCATTCATACACCTAAGGGCAATTTAGAGACCAATTAACCTAACAGGCATGTCTTTGGACTGTGGGAGGAAGCTGGAGTACCTGGTGAGAACCCACGCATGCACAGGGAGAACATGCAAACTCCATGCAGAAAGACCCCTGGTTGGGAATTGAACCCAGGACCTTCTTGCTGCAAGGCAACAGTGCTACCAACTGCGCCACCGTGGAACCCCTTAATAATATTTCTTTAAATATTATTTGAATAAATAAAGGCAGCTAATTAGACACCATTGAGAATTATTCATCCAGAAGGTTGGTTTTATTCAGCAAATCATTCTTTAAAACATTATTTTATTAAAATAATATTTGATCTGATCTTGCATTGTGAATGGTTGTCTAAACGGTTGCTGATTATTGTCTAAGTTGGTTCCAAGACTAACTTAACTTCATTTCCAGATTCTTCAAGATAATCCTTGGTTCTCAAACATAAACATTGCATGGTAATGTTGCATCACTCTTTTGGTCATAATTATCAATCATCTTTAATCAACTTGTTTATATTGTACATAGTCCATTAGTCTTCATTATTCTTTAATTCTGCTTGGTAGTTTAGTTGGATTGTTTTAGCAAAGTAAAGAGTTTGTTGATTGAAATATGTTTGACTTTGAGTTGACTTATTTTTGTTCATAAATTCTTGTATTTTAAGAAATTGTGTGAATTTATTCTATATATGTGCAGAGTTTATGCTGTTCAATAATGTCAGAGCTCGTCTCACACCTTTCTATTTTGTCCTAATACCATCGCCTTACTGGGCTGGTATTCACAGGACAACCCTGAACAGACCCAAATATTATTTGATAAAATATTAAAATCAGTCAGTCATTTTCTACTGCTTATTCCATAGTGGGTCACAGGGGAGCTGGTGCCTATCTCCAGCAGTCTATGGGAGAGAGGCAGGGTCACCCTGGATAGGTCACCAGTCCATCGCAGGGCAACACACAAACAACCATGCACACACTCATTCATACACCTAAGGGCAATTTAGAGAGACCAATTAACCTAACAGGTATGTCTTTGGACTGTGGGAGGAAGCTGGAGTACCCAGTGAGAACCCACGCATGAACGAGGAGAACATGCAAACTCCATGCAGAAAGACCCCAGGCTGGGAATCGAACCCAGGACCTTCTTGCTGCAAGGCAACAGTGCTACCAACTGCACCACCGTTAATATAATTAATGGTATAATTAATATATTAAAATATTAATATTAAATATTAAATAATATTCTCAGATTCATGGTCACAACACATATATGCTTCAACTCATTCAGTCCAAATTTGCAGTAGTTATAATGAAGATGTGGATGAATGCAACCTGGGGGTTCTCCTAGGAATACCGAAGGATTTCCACAGTGTTTTGCAATGTTCATTTAGAAAAAACTTTTGGCAAGGCTCAAAAATGTTTATTTTTTTCTTTGTTTAATCACATATAAATCAGACATAGTAACAGTTACAATAGTGGTTCCATTGCAAAAGTATTCTTTTATGTTTTACCTTTACACAGGTCCCAAACATCTGCATGTAGGCCTTATAACTGTGGAGCTATACTTGATTTATTTCAGGTATGTAATTTCAGGCGGAAATTGCTCTAAAACCCTTTAGGGCTTAACAGGTTAAGTCTTTTTGCCTTTGCAGGTCCTCAAACCAAACCCCTTCTTGGAACTTCCTCCAAACATAAACAGACAAAAATGGCTTTCTTGCAGCTGGACTTCAAACTATAAAAACTACACAAAATAAAAACCAAAAATGATAATACAAATCACATGCCCAGCATGTGGATGCAGACATCTGACCAAAGTCAAGTAAAGACCAAAATGAACAAATACTTCATTGGCTGCGTGCTGCAACATAAGGGATACTCCTCCATCTTCCGAACCTTTTACAGCTGTTCATACCAGATCCAATCTAAAGAGACGCAATTTCTTTAGAGCACAACATGCTCTCAACAGGTCAATAGGAAATAACAGAACACCTTCTTTCCTTTAAAATAAAGTCCTATTAAGACCTCTAACAGCAAATAAAAGACACAAATTAATGTCAGTTTCAAACGAATAAATAAATGTATAGAGAAAACAGTAATCAGTAACTCTCCCACTCCCTCCAAAGATGCTCAGCAGGACCTGACATTTATTCTGAAAGGTAAACCGGAATCTCCCTGTGGGTATTGATAGACATGACAACTCTGCAGCTGTCCATGTGACCTTTTATTTTGAAAGGAAACCCGGAAACTCAGTGTGTATTGATGGGTTTTGATAGAGCTCTGCAGCTGCCCAGCAGCCGTCGCCCCGCGGTCCTCGCCTCTTTTTCCCGTCTAGCAGAACCTCTCTTGGCGTCCTGTATTGGTTACCTAGAAAGAGGATCTGAACCCAACGCAGCTGGAGGTCGGTTCCCCGGTCTGGATGAGAAAACCGGCCGCAGCTGTAACTCCATACCGTTATTCCGCCTGGATCGATGTGAATCCTGGGGGAAAGTAAAGATGGCAGCCGCTGGCCCCTCACGGACTCCGTAGTTTGACGGACAGGTAAGACTGTACACCTGTCGGTTAGTTTCACTGGTTCTGCGGCCAACACGGACCAGTCTGTTATATTCATCATAGGTCTGACCCATCGAGCAAGCATGTTAGATTTTAGGGTTTGAACCAAACTTCATTAAAAGATCTCACATTTAAAAATATTCCACCCTCTCTGTGGGCCCAGACTATGGTTCGGACAGAGGTAAGGTTGAAGTTCCAATGGGCAGGACCCTCTAGTAAATTCGGCTCTGAAATGATTAACATCCAAGTATGGTTCCTGGGCAGAAATGTGTTTTATTTCAGTCGAGGTTCGTAACTTCGCATCGCTCCCGCTGAGTTGAAAATCTACAGTAAAATCTAAAATCAGCAACATTTAAACTGAGTTTCGGGTCAGTGTAAACCTGAGTGATGCAGTGGGATCAATATGAAGTAAAAATATGAAACAGAAGTTTAGAATTAGTTAGATCCTTCAGGTTTTCTGCTGATAAATAAAGTGTGAGACGGTTGAATGGAGTCTGGTTGGATGGTCTCTGTGAGGCTGCAGTAGCTGATGGGTCCACCTGACCTTACTGACCTCCTGTGCGCCTCCGAGTCTGCGCACATCAGCTGTTTACCTCCGTCTGACAGTATTCACCAAGTTCAACTTTAATCAGTGAAACGGAGACAGAAGCTCAGGTGAAATATCACTAAATAAATCAGAAGGATTTATAAGTTATGTCAAACATTACATATTATATGTGATCAGTTTGAGTGTCACTGAACCAGAAATAACTGCAGCTGGTTGGATCAATGAGAAAATCGGTCATCCATCCATCCTGGATTTTTTCTGGATAATCCTTAAAACTGTTCCTCCGTCCTCCATGATCAGATTCAGACAACAGTGATGATCCGGACCAGCATTGGTTCTGGATGCTCTCCGATGCAGAACTGAGGTCTGTTTGATGTTTGTGGTTCTCCAGCAAAGCGAAACTGGTTTTAAGAACCTCTGTGGCTTCAGTGGGACTTCAGCAGACAGCGTGTGAATCAAAGTGCTGATTTCAGTAGATGCAGCTTTTCCAAACTGCACTGTCTTTAATGTGCTGATTCTGGCCCAGATCTTCCTGAAAGGGACCATTCAGGTTCCTTCGCGTGTTTGGTTCCAGTGGTTTCTCCCTATAAGCAGTTCTGAGGGGTTCAGAGGAACCAGAACAGGCTCGAGATGTTTCTCAGAGGCTTTATTAATGTGAGCAGAAGCTCAGACATAGATAATTAGTGGAGGCAGCGCCATAGAAAGAGTTACGACACCCTATGAACTCACGTGGTTCATGTAGCTCAATAGTTCCAATCATCTCAGTGGTGTCAGTCGGTTTGAACGGCTTCAGGCGCAACATAACGCAAAAAGCGACTTTTTTCACTCTTTCCTGCGATTTTTGGTAATTATTCAATAATGAACTGATTACTGGCTACTAAATCATAATTTGAAAATACAAACAGAAGTAACAATACCTAATATAAATGCTCTTTCTGATCTCCTCCGCATGCTAGCACATGCTAGCAGGGATGCTATAACTGTATTCTGTGCTAGCGGTTAAGAGCTCTGATCAAACTTACCTTCAGATCTACATCCTATACTACGTGGAAAGATCTATTGCCTATGTATTTCACAAACATATGTAAAAGGAGCAGAATTTAATTTTTATTTAAAAATTAAATAATTTTTAAATGAATGAGGAAGATATCTCTATATATATCTATATGTACATGTCTAGATATAGATATATAGAGATATCTCTCTCTCTCTCTGTGTATATATATATATATATATATATATATATATATATATATATATATATATACAGTACAGACCAAAGGTTTGGACACACCTTCTCATTCAAAGAGTTTTCTTTATTTTCATGACTATGAATATTGTAGCTTCACACTGAAGGCATCAAAACTATGAATTAACATGTGTGGAATTATATACTGAATAAAAAAGTGTGAAACAACTGAAAATATGTCTTATATTCTAGGTTCTTCAAAGTAGCCACCTTTTGCTTTGATTACTGCTCCACACACTCTTGGTATTCTGTTGATGAGCTTCAAGAGGTAGTCACCTGAAATGGTTTTCACTTCACAGGTGTGCCCTGTCAGGTTTAATAAGTGGGATTTCAAGCCTTATAAATGGGGTTGGGACCATCAGTTGTGTTGTGCAGGAGGTGGATACAGTACACAGTTGATAGTCCTACTGAATAGACTGTTAGAATTTGTATTATGGCAAGAAAAAAGCAGCTAAGTAAAGAAAAACGAGTGGCCATCATTACTTTAAGAAATGAAGGTCAGTCAGTCCGAACAGTTGGGAAAACTTTGAAAGTGTCCCCAAGTGCAGTCGCAAAAACCATCAAGCGCTACAAAGAAACTGGCTCACATGAGGAACGCCCCAGGAAAGGAAGACCAAGAGTCACCTCTGCTGCAGACGATAAGTTCATCCGAGTCACCAGCCTCAGAAATCGCAGGTTAACAGCAGCTCAGATTAGAGAACAGGTCAATACCACACAGAGTTCTAGCAGCAGACACATCTCTAGAACAACTGTTAAGAGGAGACTGTGTGAATCAGGCCTCCATGGTAAAATAGTTGCTAGGAAACCACTGCTGAGGACAGGCAACAAGCAGAAGATACTTGTTTGGGCTAAAGAACACAAGGAATGGACATTAGACCAGTGGAAATCTGTGCTTTGGTCTGATGAGTCCAAGTTTGAGATCTTTGGTTCCAACCACCGTGTCTTTGTGCGGCGCAGAAGAGGTGAACAGATGCCTGAACCTGAACCCAATCGAGATGGTTTGGGGTGAGCTGGACCACAGAGTGAAGGCAAAAGGGCCAACAAGTGCTAAACATCTCTGGGAACTCCTTCAACACTGTTGGAAAACCATTTCAGGTGACTACCTCTTGAAGCTCATCAACAGAATACCAAGAGTGTGTGGAGCAGTAATCAAAGCAAAAGGTGGCTACTTTGAAGAACCTAGAATATAAGACATACAGGTCCTTCTCACGGCACGTCCCTCCTCCCGGTGGGACGTGCCTGGAACACCTCCTGAGGAAGGCGTCCAGGAGGCATCCGGTATACAGGTCCTTCTCAAAATATTAGCATATTGTGATAAAGTTCATTATTTTCCATAATGTCATGATGAAAATGTAACATTCATATATTTTAGATTCATTGCACACTAACTGAAATATTTCAGGTCTTTTATTGTCTTAATACGGATGATTTTGGCATACAGCTCATGAAAACCCAAAATTCCTATCTCACAAAATTAGCATATCATTAAAAGGGTCTCTAAACGAGCTATGAACCTAATCATCTGAATCAACGAGTTAACTCTAAACACCTGCAAAAGATTCCTGAGGCCTTTAAAACTCCCAGCCTGGTTCATCACTCAAAACCCCAATCATGGGTAAGACTGCCGACCTGACTGCTGTCCAGAAGGCCACTATTGACACCCTCAAGCAAGAGGGTAAGACACAGAAAGAAATTTCTGAACGAATAGGCTGTTCCCAGAGTGCTGTATCAAGGCACCTCAGTGGGAAGTCTGTGGGAAGGAAAAAGTGTGGCAGAAAACGCTGCACAACGAGAAGAGGTGACCGGACCCTGAGGAAGATTGTGGAGAAGGGCCGATTCCAGACCTTGGGGGACCTGCGGAAACAGTGGACTGAGTCTGGAGTAGAAACATCCAGAGCCACCGTGCACAGGCGTGTGCAGGAAATGGGCTACAGGTGCCGCATTCCCCAGGTCAAGCCACTTTTGAACCAGAAACAGCGGCAGAAGCGCCTGACCTGGGCTACAGAGAAGCAGCACTGGACTGTTGCTCAGTGGTCCAAAGTACTTTTTTCGGATGAAAGCAAATTCTGCATGTCATTTGGAAATCAAGGTGCCAGAGTCTGGAGGAAGACTGGGGAGAAGGAAATGCCAAAATGCCAGAAGTCCAGTGTCAAGTACCCACAGTCAGTGATGGTCTGGGGTGCCGTGTCAGCTGCTGGTGTTGGTCCACTGTGTTTTATCAAGGGCAGGGTCAATGCAGCTAGCTATCAGGAGATTTTGGAGCACTTCATGCTTCCATCTGCTGAAAAGCTTTATGGAGATGAAGATTTCATTTTTCTGCACGACCTGGCACCTGCTCACAGTGCCAAAACCACTGGTAAATGGTTTACTGACCATGGTATCACTGTGCTCAATTGGCCTGCCAACTCTCCTGACCTGAACCCCATAGAGAATCTGTGGGATATTGTGAAGAGAACGTTGAGAGACTCAAGACCCAACACTCTGGATGAGCTAAAGGTCGCTATCGAAGCATCCTGGGCCTCCATAAGACCTCAGCAGTGCCACAGGCTGATTGCCTCCATGCCACGCCGCATTGAAGCAGTCATTTCTGCCAAAGGATTCCTGACCAAGTATTGAGTGCATAACTGTACATGATTATTTGAAGGTTGACGTTTTTTGTATTAAAAACACTTTTCTTTTATTGGTCGGATGAAATATGCTAATTTTGTGAGATATGAATTTTGGGTTTTCATGAGCTGTATGCCAAAATCATCCGTATTAAGACAATAAAAGACCTGAAATATTTCAGTTAGTGTGCAATGAATCTAAAATATAGGAATGTTAAATTTTCACCATGACATTATGGAAAATAATGAACTTTATCACAATATGCTAATATTTTGAGAAGGACCTATATTTTCAGTTGTTTCACACTTTTTTGTTCAGTATATAATTCCACATGTTAATTCATAGTTTTGATGCCTTCAGTGTGAAGCTACAATATTCATAGTCATGAAAATTAAGAAAAACTCTTTGAATGAGAAGGTGTGTCCAAACTTTTGGTCTGTACTGTACATATCTATCTATCCATCTATCTATCTATCTATCTATCTATCTATCTATCTATCTATCTATCTATCTATCTATCTATCTATCTATCTATCTATCTATCTATCTATCTATCTATCTATCTATCTATCTATCTATCTCTATCTCTATCTCTATCTCTATCTCTATCTCTATCTCTATCTCTATCTCTATCCCTCTCTCTCTCTCTCTCTCTATCTATCTATCTATCTATCTATCTATCTATCTATCTATCTATCTATCTATCTATCTATCTATCTATCTATCTATCTATCTATCTATCTATCTATCTATCTATCTATCTATCTATCTATCTATCTATCTATCTATCTATCTATCTATCTATCTATCTATCTATCTATCTATCTATCTATCTATCTATCTATCTATCTATCTATCTATCTATCTATCTATCTATCTATCTATCTATCTATCTATCTATCTATCTATCTATCTATCTATCTATCTATCTATCTATCTATCTATCTATCTATCTATCTATCTATCTATCTATCTATCTATCTATCTATCTATCTATCTATCTATCTATCTATCTATCTATCTATCTATCTATCTATCTATCTATCTATCTATCTATCTATCTATCTATCTATCTATCTATCTATCTATCTATCTATCTATCTATCTATCTATCTGTCTATCTGTCCGCCCGTCCGTCCGTCCGTCTGTCTGTCTATTGGTATGAAGAGTAAAAGAGACATTAGATGGACCAAAACACATAAAAAAGCCATACAACTTCGCTTTTCTGTGGGCTCAACAGGCTTCTTCAGGACATGAGTCTCCCTGACGTCAGAACCCACATTAAGCTGGAACCAGATGTGCCAGGAGAAGTTTTCAACATGCTCCAACTAAAGGTTGACAGTTTAACAGAGATGGAAAGAGAATGTATACTTTACTCTAGATGAAATGGCAATCACCCCTAGTGTGGAGCTGCACCTACGAACAGGGAAGCTGTTTGGGGATGTGACGCTGCCTGGTCACACAGGAGCTGCAACACATGCATGTGTTTTTATGTTGGCAGGAAGTACAACAAGATGGAAGCAAGTTGTGGCTTACCATTTTAGTGGCAATTCCAGTAATGGAGCTAATTACAAGCCAGTCATCCTAGACATCATTGAGAGAGCAGCTTCCATAGGTCTTGTTGTGGTAAACATCACCACTGACATGGGCAGTGCTAACCGAGCGATGTGGCGGGCTTTTGGAGTGAGCCACAAGAAAACATTTGTCTAACACCCAGTAAGACCAGACAAAAGGCTGTACTTCATGCCAGATGTCCCTCATCTGGTGAAGAATTTGAAGAGTGCCCTGGTTAGTGGTCAGACCTTCACAATTCCACCAGAGATTGTACAAAAAGAGAGTCTGCCACACAATGAGGTTTCACCGGGTCCTTTGAAAGATTTGGTAGATTTTCAGGAACAAATGCCTTTGAAAATTGCTCCAAATCTTTCACAAAAAACCCTTCAGCCCAGTCATTTTGACAAAATGAAGGTGGGGCCTGCATTGAATGTCTTTAGTAAGTCAGCAAGTGCAGGTCTGAAATACATGGTGGAGCAGGAGCAGCGACCCACCTCTAATCTGACAACAGCCTGGTTTCTGGAGCAGGTGAACCACTGGTTTGACCTCATGTCCTCTCGTCACCCTGTGATGGGACTCAGCAGGCACAAGATGGAAGAGTACAACAAAGCTATTAAATTCCTCCAAGACATGTTAGCACTCTTCAGTGGACTTAGAATAGGTCCTACAGGAAGCTGGAAACCAGTGCAAACAGGAATTGTGATGGCAACATCTACAATTTTAGGTATTCAGAAAGACATGCTTGACCATGGACACGTTTGTGTTGACAAGCAGGTTTACTCAGGACTGACTTGAAAACTTGTTCAGCTGCATAAGGCAAATGAATCCAGTCCCAACACCAGTGGAGTTTCACCAGGCACTGAGATCAATCTCAGTTGGGCAGTTTCTTACAACTGTAAAATCAGGAAGCTATAAGCAGGATGGCGGCAGTCTTCTGGCAGAGTTCCTGGACATTAAGGAGACATTTCCCAGTCCTGGCCTTCGTGTGGAGCAGCTGATTGGAGACACAGATACTCCTGACCTCACCAACAGCGAAACATGTATTCTGTACCATCTTACAGGATACATTTTAAATAAAGTCATCAAACATTCCAACATCTGTGATGGATGCTCAAGTTCAATTAAGCAAAATGATGACACTTTGGAAGGAGAGCACAGTACCCTATTGATACTGAAGGAATTCAAACCAGGAGTGCTGTGTTGGCCATCACATGAAGCCTTCAGTCTGGTCCAGAAAGTTGAAAAACTTTTCAGAACAAGGTCCAGTCAATCTGTCATGGATACTCTAGAGAGAGAAGCAAATCTATTAGGAAGCATGCTTCCTTCATGTCACGATGTGCAAAGAAAAATAACCACCAGATTCATCAGGCTGAGACTAAGAATAGCAGCAAAACATCGTTAATGAAAGAAAAAAAATTCTGGCCAACGCTGGACATCTTGGAAGTAAAAGCCAGGCGAAAAACACAAAGAAAAAACCTCATCTTGCACCCAACAAACATCCCTCAGCAAACACCTTGACTGTTACCACAGAAGAGCTTGGTCTCCCACCCAGGGCAGCTTCAATGCCTGTACATATATAAAAATGTTGCAATGATTGCATTTAATATGTGATGAACTAATTTCTGATCACTTTGATTGGATTTCTTATTTGTTTGACATCCTCCCCATCAACCAGTCAGCTCCAGCACCAAATCAAGAAGAATACAGCAGTGTTACCTTTGATTGTTTAAAAGTATTTTTTGTTACTGTTCTGTATATTGATGCTGATATGTTCCTGTAATAATTCTTAATTTCTTGTTCTGTCTTGAGATAGATTCTAATATCTACTTCAACTTCAACCATGACTAGCAAATATAAAACAAATGTTAAGTAAAAGTCCTGCTGTAAATACCAGCTTTGTGAAGGTCTTAAAAATAGTAAGAGCTGAATCAAGATGTTTGAACAAAAGGATTTTAAGGACAGAAATCTTGTTACCTTTGTGGTGCTTTGTTTGCAACATGGTTCAGCAGTTCATTTAAGCCATTCTCGTGTGGTTTACCTGGAAAAGAATAATACAAAATGACTCATCTTCACCGTCTAAACCCGCCATGCTTGCTATCAGCTAGCTGCACTTAAAATACAACATGCTTAATTAACTAACCCTGACGATATAATATATAATTGCTAAACTGTGATATAGAACAGTCATCTAAAGCTTCACAATAGCAAAATAATGGTGTATTTTCATCAACTTACCGTAAAAAATCCTCCCGAAACACCGAGAATGAACTACGTCCGACGCTGGAGCTGCTGGTGTTTGAAACTATTAGCAGCTCCATGATCCACGTGACTTCCATTCTTTCTATAGAAGTCAATGGGAGTGTCATCACTCTCTCTTTCTATGGCGCTGCTGGAGGGTATAAAAGTTTACAATATTTATTAAAATGTCACACTTGTCCTGATATAAATAAATAAATTCAGTTCAATCCTGGAGTCCAGAAGTTGAAGGTTCTGTCATGAAGATCATGACTCTGTCTGGGATGTTCTGAGAGAACCCTTCATGATGTCACCCCAGCTGGCTGACCTTCCTCGGTGGTTCCTTCTTTCTTCACTTCGTGTGGAAGTGGAGTTGTCCAAATAACCCAGCTGATGTACTGCTCTTTACCACAGAACCTTTCCTTTAAAAACTGAAACAGAACATCCTCTGATGGCTGCAGATCATTGAGTGTTCACACTGAGGCTAATCACTGAGATCCTCATCCAGAGTCAGTGAGGTCCTCATGGAGTCATCTCCCCTCCTTCATCTCAGCAGAGCAAACAGCAGGGGTGATCTGCTGGTGGAAACACCACCATGTCCTGCAGATGTGAGCAGGTTAATGTCTCTGGTGCAGACACAGCAGCTACAGTGAGATGTTTCCTCACGGCAGCTCCAGGTGTCAGAGAACAGAAACGTTGCTCTGTGAGAACATCATGGACTTGAATTAGTGAGGAGTCACCTTCAGGATGGTGGTCCAGAGTCAGTGATAGGTGGAGATGTTTACATAAAGCTTTTGATGTTCTTCCTAGGAACTGATTCATCTCTATTTGTTCTGAAGTCAGCGAAACTTTATTGCATTTGGACCAAAGCAGTTTCTCGGTTCTGCAGCTTTAAAATGACCTCTAGCTTTTGGTGAATATTTCCTTCTGAACGTCACAAACAGAGCTGCTGCTTGTGAATCTGATACTTTGCCTCTCTTGGCTTTGATCTTCATTAAAGGGCACCTATGATGCTTTTAAATCCTTCCTTTCCCCCTTAAATCATCCAGCTGTGGTCTATATAAGGTGGAACCTCAACGCTTTGGTCTGAACTCCTTGTTCTTGTAGCTCCTCAGGCTCCTCTTTTACCTGTTCTGAGGAACGTCTGAGAGCAACTTGTTTTGGTGCCGTCTCTTTAAATGCTGCTGAGGCACTTTACACCCCGCCCCCTAAAGGTCAAAGAGCGCTCCACTTTAACCCGTTCGGCCATTTTTGTAGTTTGATAACAATGATCTAGCACCACAGAAACTAGACAAAAACAGCAACAACAATGAAAACTGTTAATGTAATAATAATATTAAAACACGCAGAACGGTTCTGTTCTCCAGAAGCTAAAAGCAGCACCAACATCAGCAGAAGACCCGATGCTGCTGCTATCAGAACCACGGCCAGGACGTCACATCTACACAATAAATTCATGTCTAAAATAAAGTTTGGTGTCATTTAAGCGTTATTTGCAGCTTCCTGCATCCGTCGTTTCCATAGACAGAAGGAACCGAGCCCTTAATCAGATGAAGTCTTTCAGCAAATCCTTCTTGATACTGGAGGAGGTTGATGAAGAACTCGTCCTTCAAGAACTTCATGCAGACGAAGAGGAATTTTTCCACTGATGTGGGAACATTTCCATGAAATAAAATTTAATCAGGAACTTTAAGAGGTTCTGATGCTGGGGGACGGTGTCATGAATTGTGTGTTAAAACACCCAACAACCCAACCGAACTTATCCTCTTTCAGCGTCGGCACTCTTCAGCTTGGACTACAAAATCACAGCGAGAAATAAAAATTACAAATACAAGAAATTGATCAGCCGCAGATCCATGACCTTATTTAGCTGTTCAGCAGGAAAAACTGTGACAAAACAGTTGGAAAAATGTAACAAATGATAGAGAAACCTGAACGGACTGAAAAATACCACCCAAACAGAAACCTGGAGAGACTAAATTCAACTTTTCTGCCCTTCTACAGAGTTCAGGTACACAGGAAAATGTATTTAAAGGCTAAAAAAGTAGATTTTGCAGGATATGTCCCCTTCGTTATGCGGCAGCTTGGAGGGATGTTCCTGTGAGTGGACTCATGATACTTTGTGTAAATGTGGCAGCAGAGAGGCGCTGTTTGCTCCACAGCAGATTGAGAAGAAGATGTTCATAGTGGGGCTCTGCTTCTTGTCAACCAGGCACCAGCAGCACGAACTGGAGCTAAAAACAATGAGTGTGCTGTGGTTCGGATGGTTCGGATCAGCTGACAGTGACAGCCTCTGATCATCACTGAACATCTTACTTCAGGTCTGACCGGGTGTTTCTCTCAGGTTGGATCTTCTGTTCTGGTTCAAACGGGCTCAGGTGCGTCTTCAGAGAGACAGGCAGCTCCAGGCAGCAGTTCATGTAACTGTCCCAGCACAGGGTTTCAGTCAGGTTTAGGTTTGGACTTTGACTAGACCATTCTAGCACTTTGATTCTTTCCTTTTTCAGCCATTCTATTGTAGATCTGCTGCTGCGTTTTGGGTCATTGTTCTGTTGATGACCCAGTTTGGACCAAGTTGCAGCTGTTGGATAGATGGACTCATGTTGACTTTGAATACTTGGTATACAGAGGACTTTATGATACACTTAGTGACTACAAGGTGCAAAACAAGCCCACATCATCAGCCCTCCACCACCATGCTTGACAGTTGGTATGAAGTGTTTGAGTTGAACTTTAACCTTTAATCTGCTAACTGAAGCTTGTAGAGCCTGAGCTTCACGCTCTGACCTTGGGTTGAATCTGTTGGGACATCCACTCATAGGAAGGTTATCTGAAATGTTTTCCTCTTGGGAATAATCTTTCTTTCTGTAGGATGGTGCACTTCAGATGGTTTGGAGATGACCTTATGACCCTTCCCAGGTTGATGGGCAGGAACAGGGAATTCTCTAGGGTCAGTGCTGCTTTCTTTCTGCCTTGGCTCCAGAGAAGCAAACTGCCCAAACTCCTACTTCCACAGAGGTGCTCACAATGATGATGAGCAGCAGCTGATGGTTTCCTTCTTAGATCCTGAGGAAGCACTGAGGTTGGACAGTTTATTGTGGGTGATCTGTTGTTCCACTCAGGTTTTTTAGACCTACTGAGGACCAGGTGGGAGGGAGACATGAGGAAATTAGATGTATTTCCCAGTAACAGAAACTGGTTTCTAGTCTGAGCTTCAGGCTGTTTGTGTGTATCTGGCAGGAGGTGGGGCTGCAGTTACAGCCAAGCCCCGCCCCTCTCTGATTCTGTTCCTGTTGTCACTCAGTGACCTCGGTCATGTGACTCCAGCCCCCCCACACCTTCATTAAAAAGGCTTTTGTCTGTTTTCACACAGGCTCAACGTTCTCTTCTTCTCCTGATTTATCTGCATCATTCTTCAGATATGAATCAGAAATGGAAGAATATGATTAAACCAGCTGTAGTTTGAGCTGCACCAGCCTAAAACGCTGATGTACAGTCAGACAGGAAAAAAAAAACCTCAATAATATTTTTATTTATTTAAAAAATAGAAATAAATAAATGAAAATCTGTGAAAAATATTTCAGAACCAGGTTAGTTTCTCTTTCTGTTATTTGAAACTCTTTGGGTTCAGTTTATTTATGTGATGGTGATTCCCAGCAGGTCATCTCCAGACACTTTACTAAACAAACAGATCCAGTTTATACTCAGAACTTTATAATCAGTCCAATCTTACAAACAGATTCAAGTAATTACATTCATTCTAATTAGATCCTCATTTTTCAAGTTCAGTTTATTATTGCAGTTGGTAAAAGTTTTCTACTTAAGGAAACTCAGCAGTTTGCATCAAGTCTCTTTGCAGCAATCCATCATACTGAGGATGCATGTAACAGGAAGAAACCTCCAGCAGAACCAGAACCAGGCTCAGTGTGAGCGGCCATCTGCCACGACCGACTGGAGGTTTGAGAGAACAGAGCAGAGACACAAAGAAGCACTGATCCAGGAGTACTTTCTATGGGAAGGAAAAGTAAATGTTAATGGATGTAGCTCCTTTAGTCGTTTCATCTAGAAAGAAAGAACAGATAAACTCTGAGCCAGTTTTCAAGGTTAGAGTCTGAAAGAGAGCACATAGAGTTAGTTACAGTAGAAGCTCAGTCAGTAGCCATGTCTAGGAGAGAGAAAGGGTTAAACACTAAAAGACAGGGTCATGTGGATCATCTGTAGAAGGTGAGCATTAAGTTGTTGCCAGCAGAAGCTTGGATGATGCTGTAAACCTGCAGTCTGAGAACCAAGTGATCTGTTAGGAACATATGGACCAAACAGATCTCTGATGTTTGATGGAGCTAGATCATTAAAGAGCCCGTCACATCGAATTTTCATTATAAATCCAATTACATTTATGGAAAGGAAACATTGATAAAATATTTTAGAAAGTAAATTTATGCTGCTGAAATGAACAGTTGTTGAGATATATGGTCATAAATTTCACTAAAAAAGCATTTCCAGGCTACTCCTTTGTGCTCTTTTATGATGTAGAAGGGGAACCCCGTCACGTAAACTGACTGCCGCTACAATGGCAACAGCAAAGAATCTGATGTTTCTTTAAATGTATTTCAGTCACTATCAGAGAGAGACGCAGCAGAGTCGGTCAGCTTTCATCAGATGCTGCAGCATGATGACCATCTAGTGTGAACCCAGCGTCACTCCACCTAGATCTGGCTATATTAATAAATACACCCATACATTTATATATACACTTGTATATATTAGCAGTTGTTAACATTCGATCATTTAGATCAGTTACTGGGTTAACTAACGTATTATAAACTGAGCAACTAAACATTAAATGCACCAAATGAAGCAACAAATACAGCTTCTCTGCCCTCAGTGAACTCATCCATTGTAGAAGAAAACCCATGAAAATATCTGGATGCATCAAACAAAGAATAAAGCAGTTTACCTTCCACAGAATGACTTGGTTTGGACTTGCTGCCACATTTATCACTGGCTTTTATTGAGAAATCTGCCTATGGTTCTTGGAGCTCTTCTGGGCTTCGCAGTGGAACGGACTGGACCGGACCGGAGCCGATGCAGAGTAAATCCAGGGTTACAATAAATGGCAGCAAGGCATGATTCAAGATCCTTAGACACTATCTGTCGTCATTTTTGTACTTTATATCAGAACCTTTAGAGAGACATTTATTTAAATATATTGTAAGCACGTGTAATTCATCTTATTTTATTAATAATAATCCTCATTTCAGTTTATTATTAATAATAATAGTAATCCAAAAACATGACTGTTAGGTAAATTGGTGTCTCTAAATTGCCTCTAGGTGTGAATGAGTGTATGTCTGTGTTGCCCTGAGAAGGACTGGCGACCTGTCCATGGTGGACCCGGCTTCTCGTCCGTAGACTGCTGGAGATAGGCACCAGCTTCAATGTGACCCACTATGGAAGAAGCGGTATAGAAAATGACTGACTGACTGATTAATAATAATAAAAATAATAATTTCAGATTTTTAATTATTAACAATGACTGCTGATATCTAAATGTACGTTTGCAACCAGGAAGTGTTCTTACCTGCTGAGCCTTGATCCATTTAGCAACAGCAGCAACAACCTTTTATTTGGAGATCTTTTCCCATCAGATCTTCTGAACAGCGAGGCTATAGACTCTGCTTCAACGTCCTCCTTCATCTGCAGATATCTGACCTCTGACATCATTTCTCTGGTCGATTCAGAGGTTTCTTGTTTGAAGCAGTTTGCTGAGAAGTCCTCTGATCACACCTGGCTGTGCATGGTGGGACCAGCCCATCTGTCCCTCCTCAGTTTTCCAGCTCTGATCCAGGCAGCTCTGATCCTCTTCCCTTCAGGAAAGTAGTGCAGACTAACGGCTGCTGTCATAGTGTTGCTGCCACCACCAGCAATACACCGTTTCACCGTATGAATGCTGTTTTTAACGCAACTTGGCTTCTACCTGAACATTTTATCATGCTTGTGAACTGTAGAATAGGGTTCTCTACTCCCACTCTGAAGGCTGCCTGCTAGAATAGGTTCTGCAGAACCAACCTGAAGAGAACCATAATCTGCAGCTTTACTGGATGCCCTGTTGAACCTGATTTAAAAAGCTCTAATGAGATTATTTTTCCACCACAGATCTCCCAGAAGGTTCCCCTGCATCTCCTCAGCTTGGAGGCACCATGTCTGCAGCTCAAACCGAAAAGGAGAGCAGCGAGGCGGGCTGGGGGTGTCTGGAGTCTCTGGGGCTTAGTCAGAGAGAGCTGGTTCTGGCCGAGGCCCTCCAGATGGAGTACGATGCTCTCTCCAGACTTAAACAGGACAAGAACGGGACTGGAACCAGCCACACAGAACCTGGAGCTCCCAGCCAAACCAGCTTAAAGACTCCAAATCCTTCTACAGATCGAGCCCGGCCCATGCCCAGTCAGAACCTTCCCGCCCCCTCAGGAGGGAACCTGCTGATGGATCTCTCTGGATCAGACTCTTCACTGAACCAGCCTGGGGGGTCCCAGTTTCCGCTTCCCCTCCCACCCAGGCCATCCCCTCCTCAAGGGGTGTTCATGAAGGAGTCCCCCTACATCCTGGACTGTCCTGAGGTCAGTAAGTTCAGGGACCTCACTGGATCCAGCCCTGAGGACTCATTTGGACCAAGCTTAGGGTTTCTTTCTAAAAGCTCTTCCCTCCCTGACGATGTTCCCCCTGCCATCCCACCCAGACATCCCCTGCGTCCTCCGTCAGGGTCAGAGATCCCCTTCCTGCCCCCCCGACCACCTACCGCCCCCCGAGACGTGAACCTGTTTCAGCCTGAAGTGGACCAGCTGAAAGTGACCTCAGCAGAACTGAACTATGACATCATCAATGACTCACTCTCAAGACTCAACGAGGGCAGACCTCCACTGCCAGCTCGGCACACTAACGGGGACCAACCAGGGAAGCCCGTGGCTCGCAGTAAGACCCTCCCACCACAGGTGCCTCCCAGGACCTACATACCTGCAGTGAAGAGCTACAAGAACCTGCGGCGGGTTTCTGCAGACCCGGTAAGAATCTGACAGCCAGCCAGCCTGATAAAGTTGTGGGCTACACTGTAAATGGGGTGGAGGGGAAGCTTAGGCTCTGACTCCATCTAGTCCAGTTTTGAAGGAGGGTCTGCTTGTTTGGAGCTGCAGAAACAGAGACTCACTGTCTGAGGGTCTGCATCACTTTCTGTAATCAAACCTAGGCTTAAATCGTCTTTTGACTGGTCCAAAGGTACAGACGATTCATTGGTAAACTGGACTGAGAGTTTCATTCTGGTTCCTCCATGTTTCTTAGAAAGAACACAGTGTTTCCTTCCAGTTCACTGCAACATGTTGAGACTTCAGTTTAAACACCAGTCAGACCAGTTTAACTAGCAGGGCAACAGCAACGTCTCCACAGCATGAATATTTATTAAACCTTCATCTGAGGTCAGGTTTCTACAACTGCAGAAACCATTTAAAAAACTCTGCTCTGATTGGCTGCCTCTGTGTGACTGACAGGTGTCTCTGGGCTCCAGGACCAATGGATTTGGATGCGAGCTGTTCCAGGTGTCAGAGGAGAGAGACGAGGAGGTGGCGGCTTTCTGTCACATGCTGGATGTGTGAGTGACTCGCTGAACAGACTTAGAGACGCCGTTGCTATAATGATGCTTGGGTCTTTATTTAAACAGAAGTAACTTGATGGTTTTGTTTTCCAGCTCAGACAGTAACATCTCAGAGGTCCAGATCTAATCTGAATGTTTACACATAAACATCTTGTGACAATGGTGACCAGACCCAGAACTGGCCTTTATTCTTCTGAAAAACATCAGATTTTACCTACATGGAGGTGGAAAGGTGTGAATGGATACACCTGATCACTGACATCATCTGTGTCTGTGCAGGCTGCGCTCAGCGTACCCTTACAGTGACCGATCTAAGAACTCGGGCTTCGTGTGGTCTCCCTCTGTCGGCCATGATGAGCTGCACCTGGCTCTTGGAGTGGGCGTGAAGGTGACGGTGGTCAGCGAGGACTTCAGGGAACCTCTGACCTTCCCCTGTGATGGTAAGAAGCTGCAGCTCAGTTCAGTCTGACTGACATTCCCTCTGTGTGATGGTACCAGACATCTGAAGTTAAAGTGTTCTGTAGGAGAACAATCAAATATCTAAATAATTCAATTCAATTCAGTTTATTTATATAGCGCCAATAAGGATATTAGAACATGTTAAATAAGTGATCTGAAACGATCTAAAGCCCCTGGCATATATGGTAAACTTCTGTTGAATCCTTTTCATTTATTTCCCTTGTACTTCTTCCTATGTTAGCTCAGCTTACATGTAGCGATAGCACAGAGTAGCGTTATCGCAGAGCATGTAGCCTTGGCGCAGCTAGGATGTAGCCTTGGCGCAGCTAGCATGTAGCCTTAGCGCAGCTAGCATGTATTGTTAGTTTGTAGTCTGGCTAGCATGTAGCGTTAGCTTGTAGCACTAGCGCATCGAGCATGTAGCAGTAGCACAGCTAGCATTTGGCATTTGCGCAGCTAGCATGTAATGTTAGCTTGTAGCATTAGCGCAGCTAGCATGTAGCGTTAGTTTGTAGTGTTAGCGCAACTGGCATATAGCAGTAGCACAGCTAGCATGTAGCATTAGCTTGTAGTGTTAGTGCAGCTAGCTTGTAGCATTGTTTGGTATGTCGTATTTCCTGTCAGTCTGCCTCTTTGGGAAAGTATCTCTGAACAACTCTTTGTGTTTGCCTTGTCGTCTGAAGAGGTTAGCATGTTTCCTCTGGCTGTAGTCGCCATGTTAGCAGAGGTTAAACCTCCAGCAGCAGTTCAGGGAGAAGAGGGGCTCAGGGTCTCTGTTATCGCAGCGCTGCTAGAAGAAGGGGTTAGTTTATATCGATTTTGACACAAATGAGTATCTTTGGATGATTAGTTTTTTTTTATATGGATTATATTCAATTAAGTTTTATTTCTATAGCGCCAATTCACAACACGTCGTCCCAAGGCGCTTCACAAAAGTCAGGTTCATACATTCCAATTAATAACTAATCATTGAACAGTTCAGTCAGATTAAGTTATTTATTCAAATTGGATAAAAAGTTTTTCTATCTAAGGAAACCCAGCAGATTGCATCCAGTCAGTGACTTGCAGCATTCACTCCTCCTGGATGAGCATGTAGAGACAGTGGACAGTCACTGGTGTTGACTTTGCAGCAATCCCTCATACTGAGCATGCATGTAGCGACAGTGGAGAGGAAAAACTCCCTTTTAACAGGAAGAAACCTCCAGCAGAACCAGAACCAGGCTCAGCGTGAGCGGCCATCTGCCACGACCGACTGGGGGTTTGAGAGAACAGAGTAGAGACACAAAGAGAACAAAGAAGCACTGATCCAGGAGTACTTTCTATGGGAAGGAAAAGTCAATGTTAATGGATGTAGCTCCTTTAGTCGTTTCATCTAGAAAGAAAGAACAGATAAACTCTGATCCAGTTTTCAAGGTTAGAGTCTGAAAGAGAGAACATAGAGTTAGTTACAGTAGAAGCTCAGTCAGTAGCCATGTCTAGGAGAGAGAAAGGGTTAAACACTAAAAGACAGGGCCATGTGGATCATCTGTAGAGGGTGAGCATTAAGTTGTTGCCAGCAGAAGCTCGGACGATTCCCCTCTCCAGAAAGGTGTCACAGGTAGACACAGAGTCAGGCCAGGTGTAGCTTCTAGGAAGAGAAAAGAGAGAACAAAGTTAAAAGCTGAAATAACAGCAAATAATGCAAAATTGGAGAGTAGTGTGAGAATGTAGCGAAGAGGGTGAAAGTGTTCATTATGTTCTCCAGCAGCCTAAGCCTATAGCAGCATAACTACAGAGATAGCTCAGGATAAACTAAGCCACTCTAACTATAAGCTTTATCAAAAAGGAAAGTTTTAAGCCTAGCCTTAAAAGTAGACGGGGTGTCTGCCTCACGGACTAAAACTGGGAGCTGGTTCCACAGGAGAGGAGCCTGATAACTAAAGGATCTGCCTCCCATTCTACTTCTAGAGACTCTAGGAACCACCAGTAAACCTGCAGTCTGAGAACAAAGTGCTCTGTTAGGAACATATGGACCAATCAGATCTCTGATGTATGATGGAGCTAGATCATTAAGGGCTTTATATGTGAGGAGGAGAATTTTAAATTCTATTCTGGATTTAACAGGGAGCCAATGAAGGGAAGCTAAAATAGGAGAAATATGATCTCTCTTTTTAATTTTCATCAGAACTCTTGCTGCAGCATTTTGAATCAGCTGAAGGCTTTTAACTGCATTTTGTGGACATCTTGATAGTAAAGAATTACAATAGTCCAGCCTTGAAGTAACAAATGCATGGACTAGTTTTTCAGCATCACTCCTGGACAGGATATTTCTAATTTTGGCAATGTTCTGGAGGAGAAAGAAGGAAATCCTAGAAACCTGTTTAATATGGGATTTAAATGACATGTCCTGGTCAAAAATAACACCAAGGTTTTTATTTTATTATCAGAGGTCAATTTAATGCCATCCAGGTTAAGTGATTGACTAAGCAGTTTCATTTTTAAAGACTCCGGTCCAAAGACGACAACATTTAAAGTCATCCAAGTTTTTATATCTTCAAGACATGCTTGTAGTCTATCTAACTGGTTGGGTTCATCAGGATTTATGGATAAGTAAAGCTGAGTATCATCAGCGTAACAGTGAAAATTTATTCTATGCTGCCTGATAATTTGACCTATTGGAAGCATATACAGGTCCTTCTCAAAATATTAGCATATTGTGATAAAGTTCATTATTTTCCATAATGTCATGATGAAAATTTAACATTCATATATTTTAGATTCATTGCACACTAACTGAAATATTTCAGGTCTTTTATTGTCTTAATACGGATGATTTTGGCATACAGATCATGAAAACCCAAAATTCCTATCTCACAAAATTAGCATATCATTAAAAGGGTCTCTAAACGAGCTATGAACCTAATCATCTGAATCAACGAGTTAACTCTAAACACCTGCAAAAGATTCCTGAGGCCTTTAAAACTCCCAGCCTGGTTCATCACTCAAAACCCCAATCATGGGTAAGACTGCCGACCTGACTGCTGTCCAGAAGGCCACTATTGACACCCTCAAGCAAGAGGGTAAGACACAGAAAGACATTTCTGAACGAATAGGCTGTTCCCAGAGTGCTGTATCAAGGCACCTCAGTGGGAAGTCTGTGGGAAGGAAAAAGTGTGGCAGAAAACGCTGCACAACGAGAAGAGGTGACCGGACCCTGAGGAAGATTGTGGAGAAGGGCCGATTCCAGACCTTGGGGGACCTGCGGAAGCAGTGGACTGAGTCTGGAGTAGAAACATCCAGAGCCACCGTGCACAGGCATGTGCAGGAAATGGGCTACAGGTGCCACATTCCCCAGGTCAAGCCACTTTTGAACCAGAAACAACGGCAGAAGCGCCTGACCTGGGCTACAGAGAAGCAGCACTGGACTGTTGCTCAGTGGTCCAAAGTACTTTTTTCGGATGAAAGCAAATTCTGCATGTCATTCAGAAATCAAGGTGCCAGAGTCTGGAGGAAGACTGGGGAGAAGGAAATGCCAAAATGCCAGAAGTCCAGTGTCAAGTACCCACAGTCAGTGATGGTCTGGGGTGCCGTGTCAGCTGCTGGTGTTGGTCCACTGTGTTTTATCAAGGGCAGGGTCAATGCAGCTAGCTATCAGGAGATTTTGGAGCACTTCATGCTTCCATCTGCTGAAAAGCTTTATGGAGATGAAGATTTCATTTTTCAGCACGACCTGGCACCTGCTCACAGTGCCAAAACCACTGGTAAATGGTTTACTGACCATGGTATCACTGTGCTCAATTGGCCTGCCAACTCTCCTGACCTGAACCCCATAGAGAATCTGTGGGATATTGTGAAGAGAACGTTGAGAGACTCAAGACCCAACACTCTGGATGAGCTAAAGGCCGCTATCGAAGCATCCTGGGCCTCCATAAGACCTCAGCAGTGCCACAGGCTGATTGCCTCCATGCCACGCCGCATTGAAGCAGTCATTTCTGCCAAAGGATTCCCGACCAAGTATTGAGTGCATAACTGTACATGATTATTTGAAGGTTGACGTTTTTTGTATTAAAAACACTTTTCTTTTATTGGTCGGATGAAATATGGTAATTTTGTGAGATATGAATTTTGGGTTTTCATGAGCTGTATGCCAAAATCATCCGTATTAAGACAATAAAAGACCTGAAATATTTCAGTTAGTGTGCAATGAATCTAAAATATATGAATGTTACATTTTCATCATGACATTATGGAAAATAATGAACTTTATCACAATATGCTAATATTTTGAGAAGGACCAGTATATAGTAAAGATAATTGGCCCAAGTACTGAACCCTGTGCTACTCCACAATTAACCCTGGAGTTTAAAGATGATTTATCATTTACATGAACAAACTGGAATCTGTCAGACAGATAAGATTTAAACCAGCCTAGCGCTGTTTAAGGTTTAATTACAGCTACCTTAAAAGCCTGTGGTTCTGATCCATTTACTAAAGATAGATTAATCATGTCTAAAATGGGGCTGGTAATCAGAGGGAACACTTCCTTAAATAATTTGGTTGGGATTGGGTCTAACATACAAGTTGAAGGTTTAGATGAAGCTAATATTTCTGATAACTCAGGAAGCTTCACAGGATCAAAACAGTCCAAACACAGATCAGGTTCTACAGTTATTTCCAATGTTGTCTCACTAGATGAGGATGAAGTAATCATCTTCAGGAGTATGTCAAAGATTTTATTTTTAATAGAATCAATTTTATTTAAGAAGAATCCCATAAAGTCATGACTGCTGAGAGCTAAGGGAATGGATGGCTCAACAGAGCTATGACTCTGTGTAAGTTTAGCAACTGTACTAAAGAGAAACCTAGGATTATTCTTGTTCTCTTCTATTAATGATGAGAAATAAGCTGTTCTAGCTTGGTGAAGTGTCTTTTTATACAACAGTAGGTTATTTTTCCAGATTAAGTAGGAATCCTCTAGGTGTGTAGAGCGCCATTTTCTCTCCAATTATGGATATTTAATTGTTTCATTAACCCTAATCTATCTAGTTACTTTAGTCCAGACATCATCCTCAGCTCTTATTCTGACACTCATCATCATTCTGCTTACTCTTATTGTGAAAGAACACAAAGAGAGTAACTTAGGTTACCATGGTGACAAATTCATTACCATCACTACTCCCTCACTGAGCTGCTGATCTTTGTCTTCATATTTAATAATGAAAGCTTAAACCTTCTCTCTGTCCCTATGGTTACGCTGATGTTTTACATGATGTCTTGTGTGTTTGTTTTGATTATCTGCATTTCGAGCATGTTCCTGTCTGGTTCTGAACCTATCTTGACCCGTCTTTGTGTCTCAGGCTCATCCACAGTGGACCTGCTGATCTATCAGACTCTGTGCTACACTCAGGAGCACCTGGACCACCTGGACGTGGACAACTACCTGCTGAAGGTTTGCGGACAGGAAGAGTTCCTCAACAAGTAAGAACTTGACCTCTACAGCTAGTTCTGTTGTTCCAGCAGTTCTTCATATTAAAGGTTTAGCAGCAGCTACTGAGAGGTCAGAAACATTTGAAGGTTCTATTTCTAGCATTGACAACCAGAACTGAAACTGTCTCTGTGGTCCAGAGAACTGGAACTAATCTTGGCTCAGATTATCAGAACCACAGCAGCTAATTAATCAATTGACCATTTCAGATTAAGGGTAGTGGAACCTCCTGGAGCTTCATGGAGATGGACCTAATCATACTTTTTGAATGAAATCAGTTCACCGTTGTAGGTGGACAGCTGCTTCCAGACGGTTATGCAATTCTGGACCTCTGGTACTGGCCTCTCAGAGCTACTGCAAGGAAGTAACTGTCCTCACACACACTGCTGTATGTTATTGTGTGGATGTTTGTGTGTGTGAGAGATAGCTTCCTGCTACGAGACAATAACTAATGTAGAACCTGTTTACTGGATCTGGATCAGTTTGTGGATCTGAACCTCTCAGACACGAACATTAATAACTTTTATACCAATAAAACTAAATCATACGAGCTGAAAACTGTGCAGGTCTGAATAAATAATAAAGATCTTAAAATTGTAGTTGGATCAAACATAGATGGTTCCAGTCTGCTGGGATGCGGTTCTGATCCTGGGTAAACCAGTGAACGGGACTCGGGGAGCCTAATCCTGTCTGGCAGAAGGTGTCCTGGTCAGATGGATCCAGTTTTCTGTTCGGTTTCTGTCCATCTCTTACCTGGGAACGCACAGCAACAGAATGCATTGTGGGAAGCCAGCAGGAACAGTGTGATGCTTTGGGTCCAATGTCCATGTGGACCTTACTTTGACCCGTAGCATTGATACAAATAGTGTCCAACTGTTCCTATCAGTATTTCCTGGTGGCAGGTGCCGCTTCCAGCAGGATGACTCTCCTGTCAGTCTGCAAGATCACAACAACCAACCACACGCCACGGCCCGTTTAGAGGTCTTGACCCAAGTGTCTGTTAACAGCCCCGTCTCTTCTGTAATGGCTCCACCTCCAGTCTTCCAGGACTTACTGACGCTGCTGCTAACGGCTCAGAGTTAGAGACCTTCAGAAGATCAGAGGAGACCAGGAGGAGAAAGATCAGAGTGAACTGGAAGAAACACTGTAATATGAAAACTAACCTGTGAACTCTGAACAATACTGATACTGTCCCTATGTCTGTCTCTGTCTCCACCTGTCTGTCTGTCTGTCTCTGTCTCCACCTGTCTCTATGTCCTTCTTATGTTCCTCTGTCTGTCTCCACCTGTCTCTATGTTCCTCTGTCTGTCTCCACCTGTCTCTATGTTCCTCTGTCTGTCTCCACCTGTCTCTATGTTCCTCTGTCTGTCTCCACCTGTCTCTATGTTCCTCTGTCTGTCTCCACCTGTCTCTATGTCCCTCTGTCTGTCTCCACCTGTCTCTATGTCCCTCTGTCTGTCTCCACCTGTCTCTATGTTCCTCTGTCTGTCTCCACCTGTCTCTATGTTCCTCTGTCTGTCTCCACCTGTCTCTATGTCCCTCTGTCTGTCTCCACCTGTCTCTATGTTCCTCTGTCTGTCTCCACCTGTCTCTATGTCCTTCTTATGTCCCTCTGTCTGTCCACCTGTCTCTATGTCCTTCTTATGTTCCTCTGTCTGTCTCCACCTGTCTCTATGTCCCTCTGTCTGTCTCCACCTGTCTCTATGTCCTTCTTATGTCCCTCTGTCTGTCTCCACCTGTCTCTATGTCCTTCTTATGTCCCTCTGTCTGTCTCCACCTGTCTCTATGTCCTTCTTATGTTCCTCTGTCTGTCTCCACCTGTCTCTATGTCCCTCTTATGTCCCTCTGTCTGTCTCCACCTGTCTCTATGTTCCTCTGTCTGTCTCCACCTGTCTCTATGTCCTTCTTATGTCCCTCTGTCTGTCCACCTGTCTCTATGTCCTTCTTATGTTCCTCTGTCTGTCTCCACCTGTCTCTATGTCCCTCTGTCTGTCTCCACCTGTCTCTATGTCCTTCTTATGTCCCTCTGTCTGTCTCCACCTGTCTCTATGTCCTTCTTATGTCCCTCTGTCTGTCTCCACCTGTCTCTATGTCCTTCTTATGTTCCTCTGTCTGTCTCCACCTGTCTCTATGTCCCTCTTATGTTCCTCTGTCTGTCTCCACCTGTCTCTATGTTCCTCTGTCTGTCTCCACCTGTCTCTATGTCCCTCTGTCTGTCTCCACCTGTCTCTATGTCCCTCTGTCTGTCTCCACCTGTCTCTATGTCCTTCTTATGTTCCTCTGTCTGTCTCCACCTGTCTCTATGTCCCTCTTATGTCCCTCTGTCTGTCTCCACCTGTCTCTATGTTCCTCTGTCTGTCTCCACCTGTCTCTATGTCCCTCTGTCTGTCTCCACCTGTCTCTATGTTCCTCTGTCTGTCTCCACCTGTCTCTATGTTCCTCTGTCTGTCTCCACCTGTCTCTATGTCCCTCTGTCTGTCTCCACCTGTCTCTATGTCCCTCTGTCTGTCTCCACCTGTCTCTATGTCCCTCTGTCTGTCTCCACCTGTCTCTATGTCCTTCTTATGTCCCTCTGTCTGTCTCCACCTGTCTCTATGTCCTTCTTATGTCCCTCTGTCTGTCTCCACCTGTCTCTATGTCCCTCTGTCTGTCTCCACCTGTCTCTATGTCCCTCTGTCTGTCTCCACCTGTCTCTATGTTCCTCTGTCTGTCTCCACCTGTCTCTATGTTCCTCTGTCTGTCTCCACCTGTCTCTATGTCCTTCTTATGTCCCTCTGTCTGTCTCCACCTGTCTCTATGTCCTTCTTATGTCCCTCTGTCTGTCTCCACCTGTCTCTATGTCCCTCTGTCTGTCTCCACCTGTCTCTATGTCCCTCTGTCTGTCTCCACCTGTCTCTATGTTCCTCTGTCTGTCTCCACCTGTCTCTATGTTCCTCTGTCTGTCTCCACCTGTCTCTATGTTCCTCTGTCTGTCTCCACCTGTCTCTATGTCCCTCTCTCTGTCTCCACCTGTCTCTATGTTCCTCTGTCTGTCTCCACCTGTCTCTATGTCCTTCTTATGTCCCTCTGTCTGTCTCCACCTGTCTCTATGTCCTTCTTATGTTCCTCTGTCTGTCTCCACCTGTCTCTATGTTCCTCTGTCTGTCTCCACCTCTCTCTATGTCCCTCTGTCTGTCTCCACCTGTCTCTATGTCCCTCTGTCTGTCTCCACCTGTCTCTATGTCCCTCAGCTCTCAGACTCTGGCTGGTCTGGAGTTTGTCCAACAGTGTCTGAAGTTTGACTGGGACATCCGGCTGTTTCTCACCAAGAGATCTATTATCAGCACCAAGCTGGCCCGCACGGTACACACACACACACACACACACACACACACACACATCCAGGTTTTACTGTCTTTATGAGGACTTTCCAGTCACTTTCATTGACTTCCATTCATTTCCTTGATTTCTAGGGCCTAACCCTAACCAATTCATACCTAACCCTAACCCATAACTCATTTAATGTCCTAGTCCTAAACCTAACCCCCAAGAACTGAATTTGGAAAAGTGAGGACCAGGAAATGTCTTCACTTTGTGATTAAAAATACAAAAAATGGTTGTCACACAGCAACAAGTACAAGAACACACACACAGTTCAATCTAAGAGGAAATGAAACAACCAGCTGTGAGTTCACAGGAACCTGGTTTCTCTGTGGTGTAAAAAAACACAGTAGCCTGTGGAAAAAACCTGTCACACATCCTGATTCGTAAAGTTAAAATGAGTCCAGTTTCAGAGAAGAACATCACCCCTACAGTTGAGCAGCAGGTATTAAACAGGCCAACCCTGTCTAATCCTGTCAGCACCTGAAGATCAGATCTGTGTTACTCTCCCCAGACCAATCAGATCTAAGATCCGCAGGAAGTGAATCACTGACAGAGATTTATTTTTTCCTTCCACACAGAAGGAAGATGATGATACGGCGTCTTCCCTGAACCACTGCATCCTGCTGCAGGAGCGTCCAATCAAACAGACCGTCACCAGGTGAGGAGCCAGGCCTTGCTGCAGAGCTCTGACTAGTTGGTCTCAGAGCCAGTTAACAAGTGTTTCCATGTGTTTGATCAGGGAGGCTCTGACTCTGCTGCTGGACACGTTTCACAATGAGGCAGAGTCCTTTCTGCTGTCTGAGGTAACCTGCACGCTCTCTCTCTCTCTCACACACACACAAAAACACACTCTTCATCATGTCCCCCTCTCAAGGTGGAGCTACTGCTGCATGTGGAGCGCCTTGTCCAATCAGTGAAGGCCCTCTGCAGCTCATTAGCTGCTGTGGAGACCCCAGATGTGACAGCAGCCTTAAACCAGCTCCCAGCGTGTCCCTGTCGTCTGCAGCCAAAGGTTCTAAAGGTGAGAGGTTCAGAGGTTCTGAAGATTCGGCAGATGCTCCATAGTCTAATGTGTTTATGTTTCCCAGGATGCTTCAGTGCTGTCACTCAGAGAGAACAGAGGTACGAACAGAAACACTGTGATACTGGTTAGGTCTTGCAGCAGTACTCTTCCCAGGGTCTTCGGTGTTTTTCACTCCTCCTGTCCTTCTGCAGAGTCGGTGGTGGAGAAGCTGACGGCAGCCATCTTGGACCTGGTTGAGCTGTACTGCGGCACGTTTAACGCTAACTTCCACACCACACCGCAGAGTCGGAGCTGCACTTCGCCAGTGCAAGAAGCTGGCCTCGTCACCAACGTGCTGTCTTTCACTGTGTACGCGGCCCACCGAGTCCCCATCACCTGGGCCACCAGGTACAGTGGGTCACCAAGGAGCACTGTGTTGCATCAGAGCGTCTGCATGTTCACACAGAATGAGTTCGCATCAGGTTTCATTTTCTAGACTAAAAGGTTGGAAAGGTTCCTTTGTAGCTGTTGTTCTGATTCTGACTCGGCATGAATGGTCCTGTTTGTCTGCTCACTGATGTTTAAACCAGCTGCAAACATCTGGCTCTTCTATGGGACCCATGTTCAGTCTCACATTTTGATGGAGGTCCAGATGTTTTTCAGCTCTGGCTCTGATGCAAACTGACATGTTCACTGTATCATCATCATTGCTTCATTCCCGGATTAGTTCTGCCGTTTATTTGTCCTTCACGTGTCAGAGAAGAACAAGCAGAACTTCCCACATAAACAGCATGAAGAGAACATGAGGAACCCTGTTATCAGTGATAAACTCTGCACATAATCACATGACCAGATTCACACAGGAAGTTTCACTGGGTTCCAACATTTAGAAAACATTACAGTCATTCCAGTTGCTTCTGGAAGAGACCAGAATCAGAACATTTACTGTTGATTGTTCTGCATCAGGACCCAGATTAGTTGGGACCATTTTACCCAGAACCGAAGTGGAAACTGTTCCTCGGATTTTGACCTACATGTTTCCCACTCCTCCACCATGTGTTGGACTTTTACGGCAGCTGTGGTTAAAATGTTCCTCCTTTAGGAACCGACCCGTAATCAGTTGCTGATTCCTGATATTTAAACAGGTGCGACTTCAACACGCCCATATCCGTCCCATAAAGACGCTTTAGTTAGAGATGAAGTGTTCTCTGACCAGCTCTCTGGAGGTCTGATTGGCTCACAGATGACTCCCTACTGAAGGTTTACTAAAATCAAATGAAAAGTTAAATAAAAACTGAAAATTTAGATGAAAAATTATGAGTTCAGACCTGCGTGGATGTTGGGTCAAAGGTCACAGCAGCATCTGCATGTTTCAGCCTGTTTCTGAGCACAGCTCCCCCTGCTGGCTGTCTAATACTTTGATGATTCAGCTGTCCTCTGATCAGCTCTCTGCCCAACTGACACAAAGAACAACCCAGACCTCTGACCTCAGAGAGGGGGCGGGGCCTGACACATCACCCGTCATATTTATTGTCAGCTGCTGAGCTGATGGACCCTGGAGGTCTCTTTTTCCCTTTTCCACTGGCTCTTTTTAGGCGGCTCCGCTACACTCAATCTCTCCACTCGGGTGTCCACTCAGCCAGAACCTGTTGTGTTTCTATTGACCCACTGAGGGCTGGAGCTACGGCTCGAAGCCCCGCCTCCAGTCATCAGGTTGCTGTGTTGCTATTAATGTTGCCGTGTGACATTGTCACATTAAAGTAACCTATTTGACACGATCAAAAATTAACAAAATACTAATGATGCGTGAATTATTGTATCTGTAAAGATGTCTTGTATATGTTCTTTTCATGTTTAAAATGATCCACTGGGATAATTATCTGGACCACAGCCCAGCCAGAACTCAGAGGTTCTGATGTGAGGCTGTGAGGGTGGGGCAGGAGAAGCAGAGAGGAGAGACGCTGCTGTCTGGATAGTGAAGCAACAAAGTTTGCCGTAGAAGTTAACATTTTGGGTTTTATGAGGAAGTTCTTGTCTGAGCCATGGCGATAACAAGGACCAGGACTTTAAAGCCCAGAACCATGTACTTCTGACCACGGTGTAGTTAGTTTTATGTTGGATGTTGGATCTTCGTGCTCCATGGATTCAGCAGGTCTTCCTCCAGTTTGACCCGATGCAGACAGTCGGATTACGGGTATCTTTCAATGTTAAATTTTGCAAGTCCACAGTTGCCCGGAAATGACGTCTAAGGGGAAGTCTCCAGTCATTCATTGTGTGAGAGTCAATAAACCAAGTTGCATTAAAAACAGCGTTAATTCAGCGTGTAATCAGAAGGCTAATGTATCCTTTTTTTCAGCCTTAAGGTATGGTTTATGATTTGAGAATACTCGTACTTGTCGTCTCTAGCTTTATCTAGAACCGGTTCGTGGGGGAAGCAGACTTAGTAGAGGTGCCCAGACACCTCCTCCAACTCCTCCGGGGGGAGCCCAAGGCGTTCCCAGGCCAGCCGAGAGACATAGTCCCTCCAGCGTGTCCTGGGCCGTCCCCTGGGCCTCCTCCCGGTGGGACGTGCCTGGAACACCTCCCGAGGAAGGCGTCCAGGAGGCATCCGGTATAGATGCCCGAGCCACCTCTACTGGCTCCTCTCAATGTGGAGGAGCAGCGGCTCTACTCCGAGCTCCTCACCCTATCTCTAAGGGAGTGCCCGGCCACCCTACGGAGGAAGCTCATTTCAGCTGATTGTTTCTGAGATCTCGTTCTTTCGGTCATGACCCAAAGGTCATGGCCATAGGTGAGGGTAGGAATGTAGACCAACCGGTAAATTGAGAGCTTTGTTTTTCGGCTCAGCTCTCTCTTCACCACAGCGGACCGGCACAGCGCCCCCATTACTGCCGCAGCCGCACCGATCCGTCTTTCGATTTCCTGCTCCATTCTTCCTTCACTCGTGAACAAGACCACTGGGGCCTGTCGAGTCTGTCTGACTTCCTCCTCTTCCAGCAGATCCAGCTCACCACTAGGTGGTGATTGGTGGACAGCTCAGCCCCTCTCTTCACCCAAGTGTCCAAGACATGCGGCCAAAGGTCCAAAGACACAACAACAAAGTTGATCATCGACCTCCTGCCTAGGGCGACCCGGTGCCAAGTCCACTGATGAACACCCTTATGCTTGAACATGGTGTTCATTATGGAAAATCCGTGAGTAGCACAGAAGTCCAATAATGAAACACCACTCGAGTTCCACGAGGAGTAACCCGGCCACCAGGCGCTCACCAACAAGTCCTGGCTCCAGGGTGGGATCCCGGCTTCGCAGTACCGGGCAACCACTGTGCCTCGTTGTAATAGTCCTCATGAAGGTGGCTGAACTGCTCTTTGTCAAGTGAAAGAGGCTATGTTGTGCGGGGCTTAAATGCATGGGTCTCCCATGACAAACAGGCTCTGGGTCAGACACCTTCATGAGGATTTGTAAATGGTAAAATTTTATTTGGATTTGACCCGCTCTGGCTACTGTGGTCCTTAGTATTATACTACCTCTTAGAAAAGCTTCTTATTTCTCCTGGTCCCATGGCCAATCAGAGAGCAGCACTCTGTTCATGTCACATGTAGTCCCTACTCAGGCCCAGTTGGACCTACTCAGGAGCAGGGACTAAAAAACTAGGTACCGGTACTGAAACAACAGTAATGGAAATGCTTGCAAAGCGGGCCGGGTGGAGTGGAGCCGGGCCAAGTAGAGCCAATGGAAAAGGGGCATTAGTTCACTCACTATTGATCAGAGATCACAAAAAACAGTCAGAGCTATACATCCATCACCTGAACTGGCATCAGACTTGCTGTTTGATTTCTCATGACCTCATCATGACATCATATGTGTACTCTGCTCTCTTATTGGTCAGTTACGAGGGTTTCTTCCTGTCCTGCTCTCTGACTCACGGAGAAGCGGAGCTCTGCGCGCCGCAGCACACCAGCAAACAGGCCGTCAGTAAATACCTGTTCCACCTGGTGGTGTGGGACCAGAGGTACGTACCTGAGCTGTCACATCACAACTTGTCTGAGCAGGTAAATGTTAAACTGGTCTGTTGATTGGTTCAGATTACATTTGTCTGACAGATTCCAGTTTGTTCATGTAAATGATAAATCATCTTTAAACTCCAGGGTTAATTGTGGAGTACCACAGGGTTCAGTACTTGGGCCAATTCTCTTTACTATATATATGCTTCCAATAGGTCAAATTATCAGGCAGCATGGGATAAATTTTCACTGTTACGCTGATGATACTCAGCTTTACTTATCCATAAATCCTGATGAGCCCAACCAGTTAGATAGACTACAAGCATGTCTTGAAGATATAAAAACTTGGATGACTTTAAATTTTTTGCTTCTAAATTCAGACAAGACAGAAGTTGTCGTCTTTGGACCGGAGTCTTTAAAAAAGAAACTGCTTAGTCAATCACTTAATGTGGTCAGTTTACACAATTAATGTGTAAACTGACCTCCAGTTATAAAGAATAAAACCTTGGTGTTATCTTTGACTAGGACATGTCCTTTAAATTCCAAATGAACAGATTTCTAGTATTTCCTTGTTTCACTTGAACAACAGTTTAACTTCCCACCTCTCTCTGACCCCTCGTCAGGGTGTGTTTCCCAGTTCAGATCAACCAGCTGCCTCGGGAGTCCCAGCTGACCGTAATGCTGTACGCCAGCCCACTGCCGCCCCCTGGAGGAGCGGAGGATAAGGGCAAGCAGAGGCGCAGCGTAGAGGCTCTGGGCTGGGTCACCATGCCGCTCTTTAACTTCAGACAGTGAGTCACATGATTGAGACAACCAGGAAGTGATCAGATCTTCAGAAACAGTTCTGCCTGATTTGCAGCCCATTTATAATTCAGCTTGTTCTGATTGGTTACTGATGGCTCCAGCAGATGGGTTTCTACATGCGATGTCCTCTTCCTGTGTGCTCAAGCTGAACAAAACAAACACACAGCTTCCTGCTTGATTTTCAATCCAGAAAGTGTAAAAATGATGCAGTCAGGTTGAAGCTCATCTGGACACAAATACATTGAGACTGAAGCAGAGTTACAGTTAAACTGAGGAGAGATGAACTCCTGGTTCAGTTTCCTTTCAGGGGTCACTGATATTTACTCAGACCTGCTGATGGCTGCAGGACGTGTGTGTGTGTGCTGATACACGGGTGTGTTTAATGTGTGTGTGCAGTGTCCTGACATGCGGCAGGAAGTTACTGGGTCTGTGGCCTTCAATGCCAGGGAGGAGCGGAAATGCCAGAACCAGTTCTCCCAACTTCAACCAGCCTGACAGTGTCATCCTGCAGGTAAGAGCCGCACCTGCAAAGGTGCGCAGATTAAACCTGGTTAATTGGTAACAAAGAGCGCTTCAAGACACTCTAATGAGGACCAAAACATTGAGCCACGTGACATCGCCCGGTACGGCAGAGCCGGGGTCCCATCCTGGAGCCAGGAGAGCTGAGCTGAAAATCAAAGCTCTCGATTTACCGGTCGGTCTACGTTCCTACCCTCACCTGTGGCCATGAACTTTGGGTCATGACTGAAAGAACGAGATCCCGGATACAAGCGGCTGAAATGAGCTTCCTCCGTAGGGTTGCCGGGCACTCCCTTAGAGATAGGGTGAGGAGCTCTGAGTAGAGCTGCTGCTCCTCCACATCGAGAGGAGCCAGTTGAGGTGGCTCGGGCATCTACAGGTCCTTCTCAAAATATTAGCATATTGTGATAAAGTTCATTATTTTCCATAATGTCATGATGAAAATGTAACATTCATATATTTTAGATTCATTGCACACTAACTGAAATATTTCAGGTCTTTTATTGTCTTAATACGGATGATTTTGGCATACAGCTCATGAAAACCCAAAATTCCTATCTCACAAAATTAGCATATCATTAAAAGGGTCTCTAAACGAGCTATGAACCTAATCATCTGAATCAACGAGTTAACTCTAAACACCTGCAAAAGATTCCTGAGGCCTTTAAAACTCCCAGCCTGGTTCATCACTCAAAACCCCAATCATGGGTAAGACTGCCGACCTGACTGCTGTCCAGAAGGCCACTATTGACACCCTCAAGCAAGAGGGTAAGACACAGAAAGACATTTCTGAACGAATAGGCTGTTCCCTGAGTGCTGTATCAAGGCACCTCAGTGGGAAGTCTGTGGGAAGGAAAAAGTGTGGCAGAAAACGCTGCACAACGAGAAGAGGTGACCGGACCTTGAGGAAGATTGTGGAGAAGGGCCGATTCCAGACCTTGGGGGACCTGCGGAAGCAGTGGACTGAGTCTGGAGTAGAAACATCCAGAGCCACCGTGCACAGGCGTGTGCAGGAAATGGGCTACAGGTGCCGCATTCCCCAGGTCAAGCCACTTTTGAACCAGAAACAGCGGCAGAAGCGCCTGACCTGGGCTACAGAGAAGCAGCACTGGACTGTTGCTCAGTGGTCCAAAGTACTTTTTTCGGATGAAAGCAAATTCTGCATGTCATTCGGAAATCAAGGTGCCAGAGTCTGGAGGAAGACTGGGGAGAAGGAAATGCCAAAATGCCAGAAGTCCAGTGTCAAGTACCCACAGTCAGTGATGGTCTGGGGTGCCGTGTCAGCTGCTGGTGTTGGTCCACTGTGTTTTATCAAGGGCAGGGTCAATGCAGCTAGCTATCAGGAGATTTTGGAGCACTTCATGCTTCCATCTGCTGAAAAGCTTTATGGAGATGAAGATTTCATTTTTCAGCACGACCTGGCACCTGCTCACAGTGTCAAAACCACTGGTAAATGGTTTACTGACCATGGTATCACTGTGTTCAATTGGCCTGCCAACTCTCCTGACCTGAACCCCATAGAGAATCTGTGGGATATTGTGAAGAGAACGTTGAGAGACTCAAGACCCAACACTCTGGATGAGCTAAAGGCCGCTATCGAAGCATCCTGGGCCTCCATAAGACCTCAGCAGTGCCACAGGCTGATTGCCTCCATGCCACGCCGCATTGAAGCAGTCATTTCTGCCAAAGGATTCCCGGCCAAGTATTGAGTGCATAACTGTACATGATTATTTGAAGGTTGACGTTTTTTATATTAAAAACACTTTTCTTTTATTGGTCGGATGAAATATGCTAATTTTGTGAGATAGGAATTTTGGGTTTTCATGAGCTGTATGCCAAAATCATCCGTATTAAGACAATAAAAGACCTGAAATATTTCAGTTAGTGTGCAATGAATCTAAAATATATGAATGTTAAATTTTCATCATTACATTATGGAAAATAATGAACTTTATCACAATATGCTAATATTTTGAGAAGGACCTGTATACCGGATGCCTCCTGGACGCCTTCCTCAGGAGGTGTTCCAGGCACGTCCCACCGGGAGGAGGCCCAGGGGACGGCCCAGGACACGCTGGAGGGACTATGTCTCTCGGCTGGCCTGGGAGCACCTTGGGCTCCCCCTGGAGGAGCTGGAGGAGGTGTCTGGAGAGAGGGACGTCTGGATGTCTCTGCTGAGTCTGCTGCCCCCGAGACCCGGTCCCGGATAAAGCAGAAGACGACGAGTAATTGGTAACATGTGGAACATCTGTAATACACGGGGGATGGGCTTACCTAAGAGGGTACAGCCAACTGCAGTGACCTGTGGTCACCTGACCTGCAGGTAATGCTGGTGAAGATCAGGTCACCCGCTGCTTCAGCTGAGTTGGAGGAAGCTGTTTGTCCAAATCATCAAGATTAAAGCAGGATTCAGTCACCAGGCAGAGCACAGCCTCAGAGGGTCAATGAAGACCTTCATCCTGATGATGAAGTCCCACCTGAGAAGTGACATGAAGGTGTTTCAGTGTGAGGGTTCAGCTGCTCACAGTGTTAATGTTCTAAAATAACTAAGGAGCTGTTGCTCACTATCTGCTGAGTGGTGGAACCCAGGGCTGTGGAGGAGCATCTGTAGATCTGAGGGTTGAATCATCTCCATCCAGCGTGGGAACAGTCTGAGTCATTGGTAAAAAGGTTTAACCACGACAGAAACATATTTACTCCTGTCCGAATAAAGAAGGAACACGATAGTTGTTGAAAGCTGTCTGAAACAATATCTGCAGAAGATGTAGATCTGAACCAAAGGTCTTTCTCCATCTTTGAATGTTTGATAGATCTCATCTTTCTGTCTCCATGCTCTGGCTCACGTCCTGTTGGTTATGATGTCTGCAAATAAGGACTTTGTATTCTGTATGACTTAGTTTGAACCTTCTCCACATCACATCAGCGATCATATTCTGTTGATGAAACTACAACCTGTGGAGCAGTTTCTGATCCCAAAGTCCAGAAGATCTGAAAGAAAAAAGTCTCTGAGCCGGGGAGTCGAGTTAGACTGAGTGACGCTGCATCTGTCTGTTCCTCAGGTGGACTTTCCCACATCCTCCTTCGAGGTGTTCTTCAGTACTCCTGCTTCTGCAGACTTCTGTCCTCAGTACGACTTCAGCAGACTGGACACCATCAGTCAGATCCAGCTGCAGGACGTCCTGCAGAAAAAGGCCTTCTTCTGGTCAGACACACATAAACCCATATACTGAACACACACTGACACACAAGACACAGCTTTACCCTCCATGTGTTACAATCAGATGAACTGAGCTTCTTCACCTTCTCTGTTTAGTTCTGGTTTGTCCTCCAGTGTTTGACTCCCAGCTGCATCACTTCCCATCAGCCTTTAGTCTCCACTGCTCTTTATTTTATCCAACGTCTGTTAGTGTGGGGAAAGCTGTTAGAGGGTGTGCTTACTGAGTCTGTCAGGTGGATGTTGGTCCAGGTACCGTCCAATTGTGATGGCGAGCAGGTTCTTAGACATGCTGCTCATCAGTCAGCTGAAGCTGCACATAGATGCTGATCCTGAACATCTGCTGATGGGTCCGTGTCCAAATTATTTCATGCAGCACTTTACAGCAAACAAGCTGCACCAACTGCTGCACAGCAGGAAGAAAATAGATGGGAGTTAAAAAGAAACAACTGAATGTAAATATAGAAATAGTTCAAATATCAAGCTCTATTTAATTCAAAAGAAAGGAATGAAGGTGGGTCTAAAAGCCTGGAGAGCAGCTCTTATATGGATCTCTAGATTATTCCACAGTTTGGGGTGGCCAAAGAGAAGGCCTGATCACATCTGCTTTTCTGATTGGACCTCAGACCAACTAGCAGCAACTGGCTCTTTGACCTTAGTGATCTTTTGGAGGTGTGGCGTTTTACAAGATCCTTTAAATATGATTGGACAGGACCCTTAAAAACCAGTAGCGACCCAGCAGTGAACAGGAAACAGAGGGATTTCCAATGTCATTCCTGTGTTATTCACGTGTTATCTACATGTTATCTGTTAGGTATATACATGTTATTCCCTCATATCCAGAACATTGTGTGTCTGCAGGTTGACTACTGTGGACAAGCAGCTGCTTTGGGAGAAGAAGGCCTTCTGTCAATCAGAAAGTGCGGCGCTGCCTCTTGTTCTGGCCAGTGCCCCCTGCTGGCAGTGGGCATGTCTGCCTGAAATCTATGCTCTGTTGCGCCAGTGGGCGTGTCTGGGTTACCTGGACGCTCTGGGCCTGCTGCATGCATCGTAGGTTCTCATCTAAAGAGAGAAGACACTTGGCCAATAACAAGCATGCAGATGGACTGACTCACTGTTTACATTCAGAAAGCAGTAATGACCAGTAGGACTCACCTGGCTAACAACTTCCTATGTGTCCCAGGTTCCCAGATCAGGAACTGAGGAGGACGGCAGTCCAGTGGATGGACTCCATATCAGACCCGGAGCTGCTGGACTTCTTGCCTCAGCTAGTTCAGGTAAACCTACAGAGGTCTCTCACCTTTCAGCTTACTTTAAAGATCCTAAATTTCTTTATTTAGGAAAAGTCAGGAATATCAAACTAGAACCTGGTAGCAGCAGTCACAGCCGGTTCTTCTGCCAGTTCTGTGATCGTGGTTTAGTATTTCATCCTGTTCCTGTCTGTGTTTCAGGCTCTGAAGTACGAGTGCTACCTGGACAGCTCCCTGGTCCGGTTCCTCCTACGAAGAGCCATCGGGGACATTCGGATTGCTCACTACTTGTTCTGGTGAGCTGCAGCTTCTCTCAAACTTCGGATCTGATCAGTTCAGCTCTGTGTTCTGTTTCTTTAATGAGGTCAATACCCTGTTGGTCCACACCATAGCTCTATTATTGATACCATTTGTTGGACCCAGAAAACACAGCCAGAGTAATACCTCCTCACTTCATGAACAATTTGTGTCAGGATCGGTTTGCTCAGTGGTTGATTGGTCGGAGTTATCGATCAGCCCGATCAGCAGGTACCAGTGATTCTGTCTGTGTGTCAGGTTGCTGAAGGACAACCTACAAGACAGTCAGTTCAGTGCTCGCTATCAGCACCTACTGGCCGCTCTTCTTTGCTGCGTGGGCCGAGCTCTGAGGGACGAGTTTGACCTGCAGTGCTGGCTCGTCTCTATCCTCACCAAGGTTGCCCAGAAGGTCCGAGATGCCACGCCTTCCAGCAGACAGGTGAGGAAGACTGAACTCAGTTTATCATCTTTGTTACAGAAACGTTTCTGCGTCTATCAGCTCATATCACATCATCACAGAAAACTGGATCCTGTGGTAAAATATAACAGATGGCCTCAAAACAGTTTATTCTAACTGAAACCAGGAGATGATGTCACTGATGAAGCTGACCACACCTGTCTGAGGAAACGTGTAGTTGTTGTTTAAACCGCGTTTCAAGTGTGGAAGAACAAACTGAAAGATGTTTTTATCCAGAGTCAGTGCTTTCTAACACTGAACCTTATGCTGTGTGTGTTCAGGGTGTCCTCAGAGAGAGTCTAGATGAGATGAAGCAGTTCTTCACAATGAACAGCAGCTGCAGACTACCTCTGAACCCAGCGCTTCACGTCTCAGGGATCAACATCCAGGTAACACACACCTGCAGACTGATAGACCTGCAGATTAACCACACCAGTCCTTCTTATTCGTGTCTTTATGGACCTTTCTTTGTCGGATAAGGAGAGAAACATCCCCAAACTGTTACAACAAAACTGGGACCATGCAATTGTCCAAAATGTCCTGGTTTGCTGAAGCATTAAACATTCCTTTCACTGGATCTAAGGAACTGAGTCCAAATCCTGAAAAAGTCCCATCCTGGTACCACACTGGAAATAACTGAGCTCCTAAAAACGATCCATTCTTTCCAAAGTGTTTGTTCAAGCAGTCTGCATGCTGAGGTGCTGGATTGTACACACCTACAGCCTTGGAAGTGATTGAAAGCAGCAGAGTTAAAATGACACAAATGCATGATATGGCATCTTGTATGATGTTGAGAAACATCTTGACACTATTGTGAGGAACACCAAGGAACCCTGAAACAAACCTTCCAAATGTCTGTTGATAGTTTTCTAGAACGAGCCTTTACCTTCTGACAACCTGCCTGACTTTCATTCATTCTCCAGAAACAAAGTCCAGCACTAAGAATATTTCACCCAGCTGAGGACGCTGGAGACAGGAGGAACAAGAAGAATGGAACCTGTAATAGGAACATTTCTGAGGTTCTCACAGATTGTTCTCTCTCTGTTTCAGTCCTGTTCCTTCTTCAACTCCAACGCTGTCCCTCTAAAGCTGTCCTTTCAGAACCTGGACCCCCGAGGAGACAACATCAGTGTCATCTTCAAGGTAACACCGGGCTCTTTACACGGGTAAGCCCACACCTGGACACCTCTGAGAACTAACATCTCCATCTGTGTGTAGTCAGGAGACGACCTGCGGCAGGACATGCTGACCCTGCAGATGATTCGAATCATGAACAAAATCTGGATCCAGGAGGGGCTGGACATGAGGATGGTAATCTTCAAGTGCTCCTCTACAGGCAGAGGACGAGGTGAGGTTGGACAGGTTGAGAACACAGGTGTTTTCCTGTGTTAAGGTGTTTGACAGGTAGAGTCGGTGTTGTCAGTTCAGACTGAAAGATGTGTTACCTGTTCACAGGTATGGTGGAGATGATTCCTCATGCTGACACTCTGAGGAAGATCCAGGTGGAACATGGAGTCACAGGATCCTTCAAGGATCGGACGCTGGCCGACTGGCTGCAGAAACACAACCCCACTGATGAGCAGTACGACAAGGTAACGCTACTTCCTTCTTACTGCTCAGTTTGAGGAAGTTTGCACCTGAACTAACTAACACCTGCGTGTTGCTCCTCTTGTCAGGCGGTGGAGAACTTCATCTATTCATGCGCTGGCTGCTGTGTGGCCACCTACATCCTAGGAATCTGTGACCGCCACAACGACAACATCATGCTGAAGACCAGCGGCCACATGTTCCACATCGACTTCGGAAAGTTCCTGGGACACGCCCAGATGTTTGGAAACATCAAACGGTGAGAAAAGCTTGAGCTTCCAGATCAGGACCAGATCAGCTGGATCAGTAATACCTTTGAGGAGAACACCTGACCTTTGTCTTTAAGGTGCATTCAGTCCACACAGGTTGAACATTATGCTGATGATCATTTGCAGGGACCGCGCCCCCTTCGTCTTCACCTCAGACATGGCGTACGTCATCAACGGAGGAGACAAACCTTCCAGCCGCTTCCATGAATTTGTGGATCTGTGCTGCGAGGCGTACAACCTGATCCGCAAGCACACACACCTGTTCCTCAACCTGCTGGGCCTGGTGAGCACTCACACACCTGCACAGGTTTGCACACCTCAGTTCAGCCTGGGTCAGAAGGTCCACATACTGTCTGGTGGGACCAAGTCTCAGTTCTTTCTACCCAAGTCTTGTGAAGTTCAATGTCAAGAGTCTCGAGTTGAGTCCAGGTCCTAAACTGTACAAGTCATTTGATCAAATATGTAATGTAATCACAGAGTGATAACTTCTACTGTAGATTCTGTTTGAGGGTAGAACAACCAGCAGGAGGATGTTGGTTTTTACAGGAACGAGTCATAAAGCAGGACAAACCTACAACATTACAGAGTTACAGGTGTTGGACAATGAAAGTGAAACACCTGGTTTTAGACCACAATAATTTATTAGTATGGTGTAGGGCCTCCTTTTGCGGCCAATACAGCATCAATTCGTCTTGGGAATGACATATACAAGTCCTGCACAGTGGTCAGAGGGATTTTAAGCCATTCTTCTTGCAGGATAGTGGCCAGGTCACTACATGATACTGGTGGAGGAAAACGTTTCCTGACTCGCTCCTCCAAAACACCCCAAAGTGGCTCAATAATATTTAGATCTGGTGACTGTGCAGGCCATGGGAGATGTTCAACTTCACTTTCATGTTCATCAAACCAATCTTTCACCAGTCTTGCTGTGTGTATTGGTGCATTGTCATCCTGATACACGGCACCGCCTTCAGGATACAATGTTTGAACCATTGGATGCACATGGTCCTCAAGAATGGTTCAGTAGTCCTTGGCAGTGACGCGCCCATCTAGCACAAGTATTGGGCCAAGGGAATGCCATGATATGGCAGCCCAAACCATCACTGATCCACCCCCATGCTTCACTCTGGGCATGCAACAGTCTGGGTGGTACGCTTCTTTGGGGCTTCTCCACACCGTAACTCTCCTGGATGTGGGGAAAACAGTAAAGGTGGACTCATCAGAGAACAATACATGTTTCACATTGTCCACAGCCCAAGATGTGTGCTCCTTGCACCATTGAAACCGACGGTTGGCATTGGCATGAGTGACCAAAGGTTTGGCTATAGCAGCCCGACCGTGTATATTGACCCTGTGGAGCTCCTGACGGACAGTTCTGGTGGAAACAGGAGAGTTGAGGTGCACATTTAATTCTGCTGTGATTTGGGCAGCCATGGTTTTATGTTTTTTGGATACAATCCGGGTTAGCACCCGAACATCCCTTTCAGACAGCTTCCTCTTGCGTCCACAGTTAATCCTGTTGGATGTGGTTCGTCCTTCTTGGTGGTATGCTGACATTACCCTGGATACCGTGGCTCTTGATACATCACAAAGACTTGCTGTCTTGGTCACAGATGCACCAGCAAGACGTGCACCAACAATTTGTCCTCTTTTGAACTCTGGTATGTCACCCATAATGTTGTGTGCATTTCAATATTTTGAGCAAAACTGTGCTCTTACCCTGCTAATTGAACCTTCACACTCTGCTCTTACTGGTGCAATGTGCAATCAATGAAGACTGGCTACCAGGCTGGTCCAATTTAGCCATGAAACCTCCCACACTAAAATGACAGGTGTTTCACTTTCATTGTCCAACCTCTGTATATCAGAGCAGTAAAATAACTCATCTAATTATTTATACAACAGCTGAACGTTCTGATCAACGTGGTTTCATTAGAAATGACTCAGGTTCTGTTATCTGCCAGCTCCAACCCGCTGACTGTGTTTCGGTTCTGGTTCAAAGCTTTGGAGCTTCAGCCTCAATCATTTCATTTAGAACCTGCAACATTTTGACCATCTATTCAGAATGACTTGAGCTGTTAGGCTAACGTTAACTTGTCATACGTCGCTACATGAACTTTGACTCATTCCCTGTGAAATGTTGAAGGTGGTTTCTAACCAGTCTTTTCAGGCCTTCTTCAGTTGGGAATCTCAGCAGCAAATGAGATGATGGTAAATGGCCTGGACTTGTATAGCGCTTTATCAAGTCCCCAGAGACCCCAAAGCCCTTCCCACTACAATCACTCATCCACCCATTCATCCACCCATTCTTCCACCATCAGTGGTGGGCTACAATGTAGCCACAGCTGCCCTGGGCAGACTGGTAGAAGTGAGGCTGCCATACAATCAGCACCACCGAGCCCTGACCACCATCCGCAGGCAAGGTGGGTGAGACGGACAGAGCGGGGATTTGAACTGGCAACTCACCCCTGCCACCACCATCGGCTCGTCTGATGATGTCTGATTTCTCTCAGTTGTCGTAGACTTGGAGATTGTGGGCAGTTATGATAAACTGGCAGGGAATGAAAAATGCAAACTAACTGTATAAGTGAGACTCTGCAAACCAGCCTGATGCTAAAAATCAGTGTTTTTAAAATCCAGGTCCACCTACCTGTTTGACATGATGGAGAGATGAGGATGTCATACATTTTTTGGTGTTTGTCTTCTATTAGGACTTCAGGTAAGATGTCTTATGTCTTCTCTGTCTCTGGGTGTCTCTCTGCCACCACCGTTGGAGTCTTTACTGCTGGCGTAGGAAGCAGAAGGAAAGCGGGTAAACAGTGCTGTAAATGCAATGTACATGCTGCAGGAACAGGAGGAGGAGATATCGATAAATGTCCAGAGGAACACAGCTCCTGGAAGGTGCACCAGGCACAGCTCCATCGTTAAGCAGTGCAGCAGGAAGGGTTCAGTTGTGACACAAATCATTTCAAGTCAAACGCCTCAAGTCTAAGTGGAGTCATGGGTCATTGGTGGGAATGTCCAAGTCTGTTTTTATTTTATCAAGTCATTAAATTTGTCCTCAAGTGCTTCTCAGGTCACATGACCCGAGTCCAATTCAGTACTTAGTGTTAAAAATAAGAAGGCAGGTTTTGAGTTTGCCAAAAGGCACGTAGGCGACTCCCCAGGAGGAAGGAGCTCTGGTCAGATGAGACTATCTGGCCCAAACCCAACACATCCCATCACCCCAGCAACACCATCCCATACAGTGAAGCATGGTGGTGGCAGCTTCATGCTGTGGGGATATGACTGGGAAACTGGTCCGAGTCCAGAGAAAGATGGATGGTGCTATATACAGGGATGTTCTGGAGCAAAACCTGCCAGTCAGCCTGTGATCTGAGACTGGGTCGGAGGTTCTCCTTCCAGCTGGACAATGACCCGAAGCGTACTGTTAAAGCGAGGTTCAAAGGGAAACCTTGAAATGACCTAGTCAAAGTCCAGACCTCAGTCTAATAGAGAATCTATGGTTAGACTTGAAGATCATCCAACATGAAGGAGCTGGAGCAGTTTTTCCTTCAGGAATGGGCAGAAATCCCAGTGGGAAGACGAGGCGAGCTCATAGAGGCTGATCTAGAGACTAATGGTGAATAAGGCACTGTATTTTATTTTTACACGGGGTGTTCAGTGGTCCTCCTGAAGAACATTGTAGGTGGTTTATTTATCCAGAAAGCGTCTGCTAAACAGAAGTAAACCTTGTTTCTGTGTTTTCAGATGTTGTCCTGTGGGATCCCTGAACTGTCTGATCTGGATGATCTGAAGTACGTCTATGATGCTCTGAGACCTCACGAGTCTGAGGCTGATGCTACCATGTACTTCACCAGGTATGCCTTCACCTGACTGCCACAGTTCTTTATGCACAGGGGGCCTTTGACCTACAGTGGCAGTTCACACACATGGGCCTCATTCAGAGGCCTCTCTTCCATGGGGAACCAACCTTACAGGGGCCCTTTTAGAGTAGGACCACATATGATCATTCACACTTCACATCATGTTTGGTGTCAGCAGATCCTGAGCTTCTGTTCTGGACTGGAGGACTATTTGGGCCTCACAGTGACTGAGCTCCAAGAGCTGTGAAGCTGTTCCACAGGGAGGGTCTCACTCTCACTGCGGATGTTCTAAGCTGAATGGTGACTTTGGACTGTTTTCATGTTCAGTCCAGTACAACTTTCAGGTTGGGGCAGCCTCGGTGCCTCAGGTCAGTCTTGGTTCCGCTGATCCAGCCATGATCTAAACCCAGTTTATGATTTCTTCTGTACGTCTGTCACAGCCTGAGGGAACCACCTGGATATGTGGAGCTGTTAGTCATGTTGCGGTTTTGAAAGTGAGATCTTCATGTCCTCTAATTGTCAGCTTTGTCCTTCTTCAGGCTGATCGAGTCCAGTCTGGGCAGCGTTGCCACCAAACTGAACTTCTTCATCCACAACCTGGCTCAGATGAAGTTCGCCACCTCGGAGGATCGGCCCTCGTTGTCCTTTGCTCCCAGAGTCCACACGGCGAGGAGCGACGGCATCATCAAGAACCTCTACATCAGCAAACACATTCCCACGGCCCATAAAGGCTACGTGAGTACCGAGCTGTTACCATGGCAACCATCACTCTCAGGATACAGTGGAAGCTGAAGGTGAACCTGCAGCTGATACGATCCCCGGTTTCCTGATGAGAACCTACAGGAACCTGAGAGTCTGAGTTGGATCTGAGCTCCATTTGAACTGGTCCACAGGACAGATGATCAGTGTGACTGTAGCTTTTGGTTCCTGCTGAAGATCTACACGTGCAGCTCAGAACACCTGAGCTCAGATCTGACAGTTCCAGCAGGCTGAACAGCTGCTGCAGGCTTTGTCCTTACTGAGCTGAGAGGTCAGAGGTCAGAGTTACTACTAAAGGTGTCTTGAACCAAACATTAAACCAAACCAGCCGTAGAGAAATAACAGCAAAACATCAGGTGAAGGTGTCAGGTTCTCCTGCAGCTGTTTCTCTCTGACCAGGTGTGTTGAGAGTAGTCACAGCAGAATGAGAGGAAAAACGTCGCTCTGTAGCTTTGCTCACTGTTTAAATTCAAGAAGCGTAATTTTAAATACCGAGATGATGTTTTTGTCAGAGGTCACTCAGACTTTGTTTCAAAGGCTTGATTATAAGAAGACTGATCCACTCTGAGAGTTAGCAGATGGTCTCAATACCAGCTGCACAGGAAGATCATCCTAAAAACAGGACAGGGCCAAGGACGGAGCCAGGAGGGACTCTATGGGTGAATTGTGCTGCAGAATAAAAATGTTTAGTAGATTGATGAGACTGCAGAACAGGTTATTTTAATGCTGACGCAGAGGTGAAGCCTTGGTTCAAGGATCCACTGTGTCAAAGTTAGCTGTCGGTTCTGATCCAGCAGAGCTTTCAGGAATCGGCAGCTAGCAGGAGGTTGTTAGAACGAGCTGTTTCAGGTCAGACTTGCAGATAAAAGCAGGTGTTTTTCCCTTAAACTGATGGAAACTCCCCATTCTGCATGTTTTTCTCTAATTCTCCGGGCGACCTCCAGACGTTTGTGGTGAAGGTGGAGCGTGAAGGTCAGCAGGAGGTGCAGCTGGTTCAGAGGACGTTTGAAGAGTTTCAGGAACTTCACAGCAAACTGAGGCTTCTCTTCCCTTCATCCAAACTGCCCAGGTACACTCAGACACACACCGACCAGTCTGTAACTAAACAGTTATAACAAACTGCATGGATCTGCTTTTCCTGTCTTCAGCCAAGTCCTAGTAATCCAACTGGAACAAAGGTCCACTCCTAACTGTCCTTGTTGCTCTGGTTGCTCCGCCCAGTTTCCCTAGCCGCTTTGTGATTGGCCGTTCACGTAGCGAGGCGACGGCGGAGAGGAGGAAGGACGAGCTGAACGGCTATGTGTGGCACCTGACCCACGCGGCACCAGAGGTGGCTCAGGTGAGTCAGGGTGAGCATACAGTGCTGACCCAAGGAGGAATAGAGCAGGTGATTCAGTGGGAGCTCCTGATTGGCTGCTGAGTCTGTCCCTCATTAGTAGTGAAGCCTGGGTCTGCTTGGCTCTGACTGGGTCCACCAGTGAAGAGCTCCATGCCGGGCTACACACACCCACACACACACTCAGAGTGGGTGTTCAATCAGGCAGTCGCAGCTGTTCAGTTTACCTGGGAGGATTTCAGCTCCAAAAAGTTCTGCAGGGTTCTGGTGGATCTTTTATCCTGATTTCTGCTCTCACACATGATTAATACTGTGTGTGTGTGTGTGTGTGTGTGTGTGTGTGTGTGTGTCTGCGTGTGTTCCCAGTGTGACCTGGTCTACACCTTCTTCCACCCTCTGTCCAGAGACGAGAGAACTGCAGGAAATGGCAGCAAACCAGCAGGTATGTTGCTTCACTGCTCTGGGATTGGTGGATTCATGTAGTCACTATGGTAACCAGAAGGACACCTCCTGCTGCATGAATTTGTGTGGAAGTGGTTGGGTCCAAGAGCTGGACTGAGACTGAGTAAGAAGGAAAGTCCAACAGAGCCCTTCAGAGAGCCTGGAGAGCTGTTGATGAGAATCTGTTTCATGATGGTTTCATGTTCTCTGACATGTTAGATCATGTGATCTGTCTGTGTTGCAGAGGTGTTATGGTCTCCAGCTGCTGGAACGGAGCTCGGTGAAATCAAACTGTCCATCTCCTACAAGAACAATAAGCTCTTCATCATGGTGATCCACATCAGAGGCCTGGTCAGTCTCACTCTCAGCTTCAGTTTTACTGTATCAGCAACTGTTCAAACAGCTGCAGGTTCTGTTCCTGTTGTCGGGTCCTCACGGTTTATCAGACCGCCGTTAGAGGTGTTTCTGTCTTCTGATTGGCTGCAGACTGATCTGCTGTCAGTTCTGAAACTTGGACTGATCCGGACTGGTTTTGGTGTTTCTCTCTGCAGCAGCCCCTGCAGGAAGGCACAGACCCAGACCCCTATGTGAAGCTCTACCTGCTGCCGGACCCCCAGAAGACGAGCAAGAGGAAGACGAAGGCAGCGCGACGCACCTGTAACCCCACCTACAATGAGATGGTGAGACATGCTGCTGCAGAGGACCATGCTTTACTGTACAGGTTCAGTTAATCTCAGACAGGAAGGTAACCATGACGACAGGTCAGAGGTTTCATCACAGAGGGACTCCTTTACGATAGTAAACCGTGTGACTGGACCTGGCTGCAGATGGACTCAGTGTGTGACCCAGTTATGAAGGGATGATTATTTTAACCAGACACGTTAGTTCTCAGTGCAGACAGCAAAGAACCGTTCTACAGTCACACCAACGTTCAACCTTCAGAGGTAATCATCACAAGCAGATGGTTTAGTGTTCCTTTAACATCTGGAGCACATCTGCTTCCTGTCCCCCTGCAGGTCACTGAGGGTTGAACATGTTATTGGAACAGGAACCAGTAACATTCACTGTGTGTGTGTTTGTGTGTCGTCCTGCAGCTGGTCTACGATCGTATCCCCCGGGGGGACCTGAACCAGAGGGTGATCCACCTGAGGGTTCTGAGTGACGGGGCTTTCTGGGAGAACACGCTGCTGGGGGAGACCTTCATCTCCCTGACCAGGCTAGTCCCGGGTCAGCACTGGGTAGACTGGCACCAACTGGGTAGGGCTGGCTTAGACTCCACCCACTGAGAGATGGGAAGCAAAGGGAAGTTATTTCAAAGTAAAAGTTCCTGCAGGAGTTTAGCTGTAGATTTCAGGCTTTCCATCACAGCTGGTGGATCAAGAACATTTCAGATGATTTTAATGTGATGTTTGGGTGAAGCTGGACTAACTTGTTTTACCTGGAGTCTGTCCAGTAACATGATGGAGCTGCTGCAAGGTGGCTCTGGTTCCGGGTCCAGAGATGTCTTCTTTACATTGCTCTCTGACTGACACTAGTCAGAAACATGAAATAACGAGCTGGACTTTTCACTGAGGAGATGCAGGAGAAGAAAACGACTGAGAGCGAGACGGACACTTTCTCATTTCTCTGCAGGAAACCAACTGGTGAATCAATGAATGGACTCAGATTTTGTCCTTAGAACAAAACAAGGATTAGCTCAGAGTTGAAGGGTTTGGACCCTCTGAGGTCAGCTGATGTTCTGCTGCTTGATCCTGTTTTATGACCTTTCTGGCAGATTTTATCTCGTTTTTTGCGCTGTAGACCAGATGAATGTGGCAGCTGCAGGACTTGGACATCTCCCTGACTCGGATGGGTCCGGCTGCAGGCCGTCAGCATAAAATACTATGGTGAAAATCAGGCTGATTGTTCACCTCCCAGCTCTCCCAGTATCATGAAGCTCGGTTTTGGCTGTCTTTACTGTAATCTGGCTGACAGACGTGTGATTGGGTATTTCTCAGCTGTAAACACTGATTGGCTGAAGCTTCCTGTGCCCCTACCTTCCTTGACAAACAGTGCAGAGGGTCAGAGGTCTGTTTGCAGCTGTGGGTTTCCCAGCTTCAGTGAAACTGCTCAAAGCAAACAGACAGAGTTGGTCTCAGCAGGTAACTGCAGCTCACCTGCTACCATGATGCTAACTCCTGTTTCAGGACCAGCTAGCTGTCTTCCAGAGTGAGCACGCTGATGGCTGCAGGACAGAGCGGATGTTCACTGGTTGTCTCCCAGGAATCTGATCTGTGCAGCAGGAAGGCGTGGTCTGGATGCCACTTAATGACCCATTCAGATCCATCAGTGAGAGTGGCCACACCCACTTTGACCATGTGACCGATATAAACAATACAGATAAAAATCTTTTCAGTGTCGATGAATCTGCAGAATCTGATGAATTAACGAGCAGGTGATCTGTGGGTGTTTATATTTTAGTGGTTAATGATATCATAGAATCTGATTGCTGTGATTGGCTATTTCTGACCTCGCCTGGCAGGCAAACTCCTCCCACACCGCCATGACATCAGTTCTACCCAGGAAGCCCATCGGCTGACCATTCTCTATTCTGCAGATCCATGACTGTGATTGGTCCCCTGGTCCAAACTCCACCTGATTTACGTTCCCATGATCCAGAGTCAGAAAACCTGCACTGGTTTACAGAGGTCTGATGGGGTTCATTTTGCACAACACCCAGGCGCCAAATTGGACCTGGTGAACCTGCAGATTGGATTAAGGTTCAACAAGACAGACGTGATGATAGAAGCAGCAACACAGAATCGATTCAGGTGATGCAAAGGTCAGAGCATCCACCATGTCCCAGTTCAGTGAGCAGTTTAAGCCTGCAGCCCCCACTTGACCAAACTAAACCTTATAAAATGTGACGAGTTTCTTTAACTGGAATCTTTTTTTTATTATTATTTGCACTAAAAACAATAAACTTGAAGAGAAAAAGCTGTTTGTTCCTGGTATTATGTTTTCTGCCTCCTCCTGATTTACATCAGAAATCACTTGAAAGGTTCTGTAGATATTATAAATATTGAAGCAGATAAAACTATAGAAGATCACATCAGGATCGGAAGTCCCATCCAGTCTGAAGCCGTTTTGCAGGAACTTTTATCTTGTGGTACCTGCAGAGGTCCATGCAGACTGTTGTATAGCTGTCAGGTTCAGATTTACAGCTGCAGGTCCAACAGAATACAAACAGAATTGGACTTAAATATCTTTGTAAGTGTAATCAGCAGCAGTTGGTCTGTAAGGAAGCTGGATCTTCACATCGATTCAGATGATCAGATATGTTCAGTCTCCAACACTTTTTAAATGTTCTTCTTAAACCATGTTGGGTGACCAAGGAACTGTTGGATGTTCTAGAGGAATCCACTGTGATCCATGGAGTCTCCACCTTAAAACATCCAAGACTTTCATGATCTGCTGCTGATGGCTCAGAGCCAGAAACCACAGCAGATCTTCAGAGGTCCAGACGAGACTGTGGGAAGGTGGCTCGGGTTTTATTCAGTCAGCGTGAGGTGGGTGGTCATAATGTTGTGGCTGATCTGTGTCTGCAACATTAAACCTGTTTCTTTTGAACTGTGCGTGTGTTCCGTCATTTCAGCATACAATGCGTTACTGCGCATGCGCAAAAAAAACCCCGAAGTCCACATGATGTTTAGGAAGTTCTTAGAAGTGCAGATCTTCATGGTTCTAGACCTGTGGACACGACCTCACATACCCTGCATTATTTCATGAAGCCTCTTCATTTATATTGCCAAACATCACATTTAACTTTATTACTGCTTTGTTCTGTCCACTCCTGAGAAACATCTGCCCAAGATGGACTCCATGCTGCCCACTTGGAGACTTCAAGCGGGCAAAATGTCAAATAAAATCGTCAATTTATTTTTTTTATAGTTTTTAGAGGCAGCAGCTGCTCTAAAATATATTTAGTTTTTATATTTTAATGTATACTCTTTGTTTTAATTAAATATGATCGTTGGTTTACATTAAAGGTTGTTCTATTTGTGACCAAAGAACTCTCAGGCTGGTTTGACCAAGCCAGGCAGATCCGGCTGGTACATGACGGCCTGACATGTTGACTGGACGGAACATCACGCTCATCAACACGTGGCACTCGCACCTTCCAGCTCTTTACGTAACAGAGCCGCGCCGCGCCGCGCCGCGCCGCGCCGCGCAGCTGCTGCCGCGCAAGCGGCGCCGCGCAGCTGCTACTGGCTACCGGAAAAGGAACAACGGTCAGCGGAGTTTTTAACGACATCTCTCGCTGAAGGAGCCCCTCGGCGGCTGAAACTAATGTGGACGGACACCGAGTAGTATTACCGACCTGAGGACAGACCTCACCCTCGTAGCAGGTGGAGGAAGTTTTTTTAGAGGGGGTTTTATGGTTAGTTTTAAAATCTTTCGCCGCGGGGAACAACCGTCAGTTGCTTGTGCTAAGCTAGCAGCGGCTAAAGTAGATTAGCCTCCCGCCGCTGCGGCTCCACACTGTCTGAACCAGGACAGAATGGATCCGTTCCGTTTTTCAGACCCGGACCAGTCCTCATTTCACGGATCCAACATGTCCTACCTGACTCTTTACCTCAGCTCTGACTCCACACGGAAGAAGTCCGATGCCGGTTTTATGGAGGATATTTCCTGGTTTCCGCTCAGCTTCGGTGGTTTGTGAGCAAAGTGTTTGACATCTGTCAAATTAGCAGCTAACTTCTAACACTGCTGCTGACATCTTAACTCTGCACTTTAGCACGACAAAATGTTCAGAAACTTTAACAGTGAAGGACGTTTATCTGACGGTCAGAGCTCTCCTTCATCTTCCCCGCTCGGAATCGCCTCAGTCGGGTTTGAAAGCCAGGAAAGCTCGTGGATCGGGCTGCTGTCGAGGCCCGCGCTGTCGCTGCTGCGGAAATTCCGCCTGTGGAGCGCAGCTCCCGCAGAGATCGGCAAAAGCTTCATCAGTGAGGAAAGCGAGATTTTACGACAGTTAAATGAAATAATGCCGCTCACACCGGCTGCAGCGCATCACTTCACCTACATGCGGTGTCAGCATGACGGAGCAGCCGGTGTTGGCCTCCTGGAGCCGGGGACCAGTGGCTCTGGGCCCTGGCTGACTGCTGTGTCTGTGCAGAGCCCCGGGGAGATGGAGCTCCACCAGCAGCCTCTGACCGGGTATTTCTCCTCCGCCAGGGCTCTAATAAACCAGGTTCTGATAAATTCTCAGGAAGTACAACCCGCTGAAGGGAAGGCCAGAGTCTCTGTCAGGCCCCTAATTAGGAACGGCTCAGCAGGCAAAGTCGGGGCACGGTGGGGCAGCTTTATGGGGATGGAAGATGGCTCAGAGATGCTGTCTGAGGTGACGGAGACGGACCAGTTTTGTCCTACCCCTGCAGCCCGGACAAAAGCCCCCCCTGCTGAAACCACCCATTTGTTAGAGTCAATGCTGCGAGAAAACACTGGACCCCCCCAGCTGGCCAACAATGGAGGCCCTCACAGAGTCCAGAACACACAGGGGTTTATGGAGGACCAGCTGGGCTGCAGAGAGGTGGGACGTCCCTCACCTGAGCAGGATAATGGATACTCCAGCCTTGAGGAGCTTTCACAGAGGTGCCTGCTATCCCAGCTGAGGACCCCCAGTGAGGAGCTGAACCAGCAGGAGTCCCACATCCCTCAGATGGAGGAGATGCAAGAAGAACAGCCCGAGCCTGAGGAGGTGCTCTCTGCTCCTCAGTGTCAAAACAAAAACATTGCCTTTATTATGGGCTGCCGCTGCAGTGACGACGACAGCAGCCAGTCAGAACCTGAGTCTGATGATGATGATGATGATGATGATGGCTTTGACAGCAAGGGCTCCTCTGATCTGTCCAACTCCTCTGATGAAGATGAGGATGATGAGGCCTCAGACTCTGACAGTGAACCCGACTTGGAATCTGATCGTCTCTGGTCCTCCTTGTGCCAAAGTCTGGACCCCTACAACCCCCGAAACTTTACCGCCCTCCTGCACACAGGCAGGACCCCAGCTTCCAGGACCACCTCCACCCTGCCATGGAATGCCCCAGCTCCAGCGACTAGCTCCACCCTGCTGTCATCTCCTGCCGCCTCTTCTCCTCCCATCTCCACCTCTCCTCCCTCCGACCAGGACACATGGGACGATTCAACGTCGGCCAGCGAGGCAGATGAAGCAGAAAGTCTCCGCCTGCTGAGCTCCTTCAGCTGCTCCTCAGACCCTTACAGCCCTTTAAACTTCAAGGCTCCGCTCAGGTCTCGAGGGCCCACTGGGCCTACTTCCAAAAACAGGAACAGAACCGACACAACAGCCCACTCTCCCCCTCGGACTCTCCAGCATAACACAGCATGTTCACCGGAGTACAGGAAGGAGGAAGCCGAGGAGAGGCTGGACAGCGGCTTCTCCGAGGCCTCCACCTCTGCACGGAGCTGCAAGATCTCCAAAAAGGTTAGTTCTGCTCATCATCTCACTTCCTGTCATCCTACACCCCCTAGTCAGCATCAGGTGTGGGTGCCACCTGCTGACTGAGTCGGGTCAGTTTTATCAGGCATCAACAGAAACTAGGGATCTGCTGCTGAGAGATTTAAACCTGCCAGAGTCCAGCTGAGAAACATCTGAGGAAGAGCTCTGCATTATTTCTGCTCAGTGTCTGATCGGCAGTTTGACCCAAAGACGGTTCAGGAACCAAACTTTTTAGAGCAAAACGCTCCTTCCATCTGAGGAAGGACTCAGAAGAGTTCGGATCTTTGAGTTCAATTTAAAACGTAAAGGAGATGGCTGGTGACACTGAGCCTGGTTCTGGTTCTGCTGGAGGCATCTTCCTGTTAAAAGGAAGTAGTTCCTTTCCACTCTCACCATATGCTTGCTGCAGAGTTGACTCGACGGGTCGGTTGGGCTTCTTGTGGTGTTGTTAGAACTGGGCCAAACGACTCGGTCGACCCAATTTCTATATTTCTGTCCATCAGATCCATTTGTCTTCAGGGGACAATTGTTCTGAACTATATAAACAAGCTGAATTGAACCAGAGCTGCAGGAGAACCGGACTCCTCGGGATCTCCTTCCCCTGTTGGTTGACAGTCAGCAGAACCTCCGAAACAGGAAGCAGCTCAGCAGCACTTTGACCCAGTAAAATTCATCTAAATCTTTTAGTCCTGACTTCTAGAGCTGTGGGTGCTCAAGCTGCAGCCTAGACCTCTGACCTCTGACCTTCTGGAGCCCTACAGCTCTTCTTGCAGTCTGAGATCTTCCAGTCAAAGGCTGTTGATGGTTCTAGGACCACATTTTAGAACCAGAGATGATGAATCCGTCAGAACTGTGGCCCACAGATTGTTTAATGTGGGCCATTGAAGACCCGTTTATTCAGATGGTCTTTATAGCTTCATGCTGTGTGAAGATGCATCTCTATTTACTGTAAAGAACTTTGTGGATTCTGACCCGTGAAAGGCGCCGTAGAAATAAAGTTGACCTACAGTCAGACGTTTCAGGTTCTTCGTGGCTGCAGAGAGATCCGGGTTCTTGGTGTCGGTGTAGCATCGCCTAATGTGGTGCTTTAAAGTTCTGACCCATTGCACTGTGGAGGTTCTGCTTCTGTTCAGGACCCAGAGCAGGATGGAGACCTGCTGGCAGCTTCTCAGGTGCTTCAGCCTCTGTTATCAGCTGATGGACTCAGGCAGGCGTGTCGGTTGGGTAGAGATGCTCCAACGGTGACTGTAGACAGAGGATTCATGTTCCTCAACATCTTACTGTAGGGCTCCAGGTCAAAGGTCATTTCTTTTTACTTGAAATAGAAGCTTTGATCCTGAAGTCCAGTAGCCCAGAACCTGGTCCACTCAGAGCCCTTTTGTTGCTAAACTGTGTTCTTTATGTATGTTGATGTGAAACTCAGACGGTCCAAGACCAAGATGCCATCATGTGAACCAGCGCCACCAGTCTGTGGGACAATGGGTTTAGTGGGTCACAGGGAGTTCATTGGCCTCCAGCAGAGCAGAGCTAACAGAGGACAGGAGTGTAGACCTGTTGGGAGTCCAGGATCAGAACCAGCTGTAAGAACCACAGATATATAAGGAACTTCAGTCGTCTGTTTGGGTTTTCCCAGCAGTGGTTCTGTTGACTCTGGGTCTGAAGCTCTGTCTCTGTTTTCTTCTCTGGCTGAAACGTGTCCCTGCAGCTCAGCAGGTTGTGGATCTGATCTGTAGTTGTAATGTCTGCTCTGACCTCACCTGTTCTCCTGCCTTCAGGTCCGTTTCTGTGATGATGTGGAGGAGTTCTTTGCCAGCTGTGGGGAGGAGGAGGACCGGCGAGGCCCATGGGAGGAGCTGGCTCGGGATCGCTGCCGGTTCCTGCGGCGCTGTCAGGAGGTGGAGCAGAGCATTGGGTTCTGTCTGCAACCACAGCACCGCTGCCAGGTGCTCCAGAGACTCACTGCCCTCTGTGACACCTGACAGGAGCCACAGGTGGATGAACGCAGAGCTGGTTCTGTCTCGGTTCCAGACGGTGACTGTGCTGAGGTCGGACCTTCAGCTGTGGGAAGAAAATAAACCTAAAACAAGCCGCTGCTTTCACCAAATCACTACAGAGCCAATCAGAGGCTGTTTCTAACATGATGTTCAGGTTCACACCACCTCATGGTGGTTCTGATTCTGTTGGTTCTGCTCAAACAGTAGGTCGAACTCAGATGGAGGAAATCTGATCAAGAGATCTGTTGGAGTATTTTTACTTTGCGTTTCTAAAAATCTAGATTATTGTTAATTAAAGATTTATTTTAAGGATTTAAAGGGACAACATGAAAATAAAATCTACGGTGTTTGTCCGCCACTCGGCTGACCTTTCCTGGGTTAAAACCTGCAGCAGGTGTGTTAACGAGCTCGTTAACAGGGGGCGGAGCCTGTGTTTGTCCCAGTGTCACGTCAGTCCCAATAAAGCCAAAGATGATGTGTGTTGATCAGTCTGAGGACAACTTTCCAGCTCGGATAATAAATGAGTATTCTGCTGCTGATCAGGATCACTGTGGTGTTGAGCTCAACGGCCAGCAGGAGGCGCTCTGCAGGACATGAGCAGCAGAGCATCTCATAACAGTTTTAGGTTTTTAGTGTTCAGTTTTGAGCTGGAGTGAAGAAGAAAATCAGAGGGAAATCCATCGTTTCCTCAGCTTCAGATGAAGGAACTTTCATTTCAGGGTTTGTAGAATAAACGATTTCTATTTGGGAACAATTATGAGACACTGCAGAGACGAGTGATGAGATGGTGAGTTCACTGATACAAACCCAGAGTTCCCACACTTGGAGGCCCTGAAGGCACCAGTTTGACCATCATCCAGGTTTTACACCTCACGCTGATCCAGTTGGAAAGCATTTGGTTCTGTTGCAGAACCTAAAGACTTCAACACCAGTCTGGTGGTTTTGGTTTCCATAGCAACCCAAGGTGAACGCCTTCATCCATCTTCCTCATCAGCCTCTTACTGGAAAGAAAACTAAAAATGTCCAATCAGCTCACTGCTGCCTTCATAGTCTGAGACAGTGTGGGAATTCGGAGTTTCTCCATGTATCTGAGCTGATCTTCATAAAAACGGAGAATGTGTTTTTCAATCTGAATCCAGGTTGAACTTCAGGCTCACTGAGCTAAAAACAAGGATGGACACCAGTTGGTGACATCTGGACAGGTAGCTTCACCTGCAGAGGTCTCTGTGGTGCCTTCACTGATCGTCAGGTAAATGGGGCACTCGGTTCAACAGGTCGGAGAGCAGGAAGTAGAGTCTCTGCTCAATCATTTAATGTTGAGTGTTGGATTGAGTTCAGGACTGAAAATATTAATCGGAGTGAACGTCACAGTTTATTCAGAATCTTTGGTGTTATTTTAATCAAAGGAAGGTTTTTATTTTTGTAACTACTTGAATGATTTGTGCTCACTGGTTCTTCTTTATCTCCTCACAGACTAATGATGAGCTAATAAATCAGTGTTGAAGATTAAACTCAGGATCCTGTCTGTTATTGATGCTGCGCTGCATTCAGGTCAGCTGGGAACTCGGACCGTACCTTCATACCTTTTTAAAACCTTCTGTTGTTAAACCAGAGCAGCAGCAGAAACTCAACATTCACACTGATGATGTTTCAGCTCCTCGGTTCCTGCAGGTAAACATCATGTGATCTAAAGTGAAGCAGAGTTTGACATCATTTGATCATCTTGGCCTCAAAGCTCTCAGTTCTGTTTGACTGCAGGTTTTTCTCCGGACCATCAGATCTGCAGAGGTAGTTTTATACAGTAAGTTTTCATTGTGGGGCCCCTGATTCAGAGAGGCTCCTCCTATGGACACTGATCTCCACCCACAGCTTGGTGATTGAGGAACAGTCCTGGGCAGTTTAATCACTTTATTGTGTACCTCACAACATAAACGCTAAAAAATATTTTAACTTTAAAATCCCTTTGATGTGATGTCACTGTATCTCCATGGAGACGCTGAACGCGGCACTTTAATTATTTCCATTAAGGTCGGTGGATTTTATCAAACATCCTCTTTAGAGCTCCGCCTTTAGTTCTGGGCCCTCCCCAGCACCGGGACTCCATTAGAACCCCCAGAACTCAGAACAAACCCGTCAGTTTGACAGTGAGCATTCTGATGACGTCATCGCATTACATTGGTCAGAAAGGTTTTCTTGCACGATATAAAATGATGGTTTTGACAAGAATTAATAATAGTATTTGATCAAAACCTATTATGTTTTATTATTATTTATAAATAGTACTAAAAAATAATACAGAGTAGCGGGTACATTTAAAAAAAAGCTTTACTAATCTGACCAGAAGCTGGATATCTCCATGTTACGCTTCCTTTCACTCCACGGATATAAACTAATGGTAAAAATGTCTTCAGCTCCTCCACAATCATGTCTGAGGAGGAATCATCTCCTAAAACTCTGCGGGTCTCAACCAACCTGCAGCCCTGAACATGGATGAGTATTTCGGCCTCCACCAATCAGAGGAACCCGGTCTGGGCATCTTGGATCAGGCGCTCTGTCAACGTGTTCTGGTTCTGAAGCCTCCCTCTACTTTCTTCCTCTCCTACCACTGTCCACACAGTCCCATCCTTTCCTATCTCCTATCGTCTTGCGATGAAAACGCTGTAAAGCGCAGAATAGATTGTTGTTACTGGGCTACTATATCTATGACCTAACTTATTGTTTCTTTTTCCATTATTAGTATCTTGTTTTTTAGTTTCTCTCCTGCCAGTGAGCGGGTTTGCTGGGTTTATAGCTGGGCACTGGGCACCAGGCTCGTCTCCTTGTCTCTGAACCTGCGCTGATTGTGGCACAGTTTCTATAGTTTATATATTATTAGTTCACTAATCTATAAACTATAGCCTAAAATGATGAAATCGTTACATAGGCTAGTCTTTTACTACCTTGAAATAATACGCCACCAGAATCTGACTCCTTTAACTGGATCTGACTCCTGATCAAGAGTTGTCAAAATCCCCAGAATCACAATCATCTAATTTTTGAAGGCCTCTTGAGCAGAAAATATCCTTTCTAGAAGCCATTTGTAGGACGTCAACAATCTCCTTCTCAGACTGTTCTAGAGTGGCGGTTGCTAGGCAACGCTCGCGCGTATACTCAGCCGCGGGAAAAAAATATGAATGTAAATAATAAGGCCGTTAAAATAGCGGCTGTGGTAGTTAGAGGTAGAAATACTTACATCTTTTATTTACTTTGTTATTTTCTAAAAATAGAGACATAGGAACACACAAGGATGCCAGAAGATAAGAGTTTTAATAAACCAGAGTTATGGCATGTCAAACTTTCAAACCGTCAAATTGACGGCTCTGGGAGTTCTAGTGCTAGCAGGCCCGTTTTCAGTTTAGATTGTTTGATTTCATCCTGGTTCCTACAGTGGGACCACACCTGTGTTTGATGACACCATGGGTTTATTTTTAGTGGTGAGATGCTAAAGCTCACAGAAAATGATGGAAATAACATAAAATCAGCTGTTCAGACTCACAAAATGGAGCATGAAGATCCAACCTGAAACTAACTTCACCGCAGTCACAATTCTGTGGTTCTGGGCTTTAAAGTCCTGGTCCTGATCGCCATGGCTGAGACAAGAACTTCCTCATCAAGCCCAAAATGTTCTTCAGGCAAACTTTGGAGCTTCACCATCCAGACAGCAGCGTCTCTCCTCCCTGTTCTGCAGCCATCCCCCCTCACATCAGAACCTCTGAGGCTTATTCTGGTTCTGGCTGGGCTGTGCTCCAGATAATTACCCTAGTGGATCATTTTATACATAAAAAACATATAGAAGACATTCTGGCATGTACAATAATACAAACATTATTAGTATTTACTTTATTTATGTTTTTATTTCCATTTTTTTTTATGGTTTCACTCAAATTAATGTGAAAATGTAACAGAGTAACGTTAATAGCAGCAGAACCACTACAGTGACGGCTGGAGGCGGGACTCCATCCGTCAGTGGGTCAGTGGAAACACAACTGGTACCGTACCGAGTGGAGCGGAGCCGCGCCGGGAGGAAAAGGGGCATAAGAAACTACATTTTTGTACGTTTGATCCAGTTTCATTTTCATTTTGAAGGTTGCAGTCCTCAGCAGTGACATCTAGTGGCTAAAAACATTAAAACCACATTAACTACAAACTACGGTGGCTGAAAGGTCCATAAAGAGTCAGTGGTTTGTCCCTCTTGAGTTTCTGTGTAAGCTGGTGTGAAGGTGGCCCATCTGAAGAATTTTTGTAGCAATCTGAAGGTGGCGCTGTTACTGTAATCAACACAAATGTTCATTTATGATCTGATCTCTGAACATTTCAGAGGAGCAGGACCTCTGGGCATCTTTGTCTTACTCCGGTTTGAAGTTGCAACGCCCCCTGGAGCTCAGTCTATTGACTCCTCCTCCATCATCAGGTTGTTTTTGGCTCCTCCCTCTGGATGTTAGATTCTGATTGGTCCTCTGTGTGAAGCAGAAAGCAGTCGGAAGTTAAAAACTGATTTTATCGCTCAACATGTCTCCTCTGTCCAGTTCAGACGGTGTACCTCCGGCTGACTCTGCCCCTTCATGAGCTTCTTCCTCCATCTCCACCAGCCTCTGCAGGTACTTGATGTACCTGATGGCAGCCCGCAGCGTCTCCACCTTGCTGAGTCTCTTGTCGGCACTCTGACCCGGCAGGTGGTCCCGTAGCTTGGCGTAGCCCTGGTTCACGCATTTCACACGCTGTCGCTCTCGCTCGTTACGCTTCTGGATGAATGCTGGCTCGAACGGACACTCGTAGACACTGAAGTGTCCGTGGTGGTGGAACGGGGACAGGTATGGCAGGATCCCTCCGGGGCCTCTCAGAGGGCCCTTATACAGGCTGAGGGTGGAGGGGTCCATTGTGGGGGGGTAGAAGAGGATTGGGACTGAGGTGGACATAGATTCTGAGTGCTGTGACCTGCTCCGATCCTCCAGTCCAACAGGGGGAGACATACTAAAATGATCAAAGAGCGACTGAGAGAAGGTGGAGCTCATCATGTAATCAGCACTGACCAATGAGAGAAGACACCTGGCTGGATCAGAGAAGGTTCATGATGGTCATCTGTAAGGAGACAGAGAGATCCGCTTCAGTTTACCGACTAACAAACATTTCCACCAGGGGGCAGACCTGAGCTCCAGAGAAATGAGAAGAGTATTTGACTCATATTAGGATCATGATGTGATCAAGACGTCACCATAGTAATGAAAATATTTACAGTGCAGGCTGTTGGTCAGATATGGCTCAATGCTGCCCCTACTGGTCACCTGCATGCTGCGAACATGATCATTTCTGAGGACCAAGATACTGAATACCAAACAAAGAAGACATAATACTAACATCAGAAACTCAGCTAGAAGGGTGAGAAAATGACTGCAAACGTGCTGAGGACCATGTTTAAAACTGGATTCTGGGTCTATCTGTCCTTTAGAGAGACAAAGGACTACCCATCTGTCCTATAAAGACACACCAGACTGTCCATATCTCCTATGAAGAGACATCAAACTGTCTATTTGTCTTTTAAAGAGACATCAGGCTGTCATAATCTCAGCAGGATAATGATCCAAATCACATCAACACAGAAATGGTTCAGGAAACACCTTCTTCCATCAACATCTAAGTCCCCAGACCTCCTGTTGGAAACGTGCATCAGAATGTATGAACCTGACTTTTGTGAAGAGCCTTGAGATGACATGTGTTGTGAATTGGCGCTATAGAAATAAACTGAATTTAATGGATTCAGGACTCTGGACCATTTGAAGAGATGAAGATAGATCTTCCTCTGGATGCTCCCACACTGGAGGATGTTAAAAGAGCAAACTCAGTGCTGTCCTGAGCTTCTACTGTAACTAACTCTATGTGATCTCTTTCAGACTCTAACCTTGAAAACTGGCTCAGAGTTTATCTGTTCTTTCTTTCTAGATGAAACGACTAAAGGAGCTACATCCATTAAGATTTACTTTTCCTTCCTATAGAAAGTACTTCTGGATCAGTGCTTCTTTGTTCTCTTTGTGTCTCTGCTCTGTTCTCTCAAACCTCCAGTCGGTCGTGGCAGATGGCCGCTCACACTGAGCCTGGTTCTGGTTCTGGTGGAGGTTTCTTCCTGTTAAAAGGGAGTTTTTCCTCTCCACTGTCGCTACATGCATGCTCAGTATGAGGGATTGCTGCAAAGTCAACACCAGTGACTGTCCACTGTCTCTACATGCTCATCCAGGAGGAGTGAATGCTGCAAGTCACTGACTGGATGCAATCTGCTGGGTTTTCTTAGATAGAAAAACTTTTTATCCATTTTGAATAAATAACTGAATCTGACTGAACTGTTCAATGGTTACGATTAATTAGAATGTATGAACCTGACTGTTTTATAGTTAGGATTAACTGGAATGTATGAATCTGACTGGGAATCTGGATGATTGGATTGAGTTTATAAAGAGCCTTGATACGATGTGTTCTGAAGCAGCAATATTATACTAATTAATTTTTAAGACTTTTTAAACCTTAAAGAGGTTCTCCAAGCTGATGGAATTTAAGGAAGAAAATTACCAACACGTACCAACATGACCCAGAATCAGAACCGTGACAGAAAAACGTCTTTATCAGGAAGCTGCAGACATCTCAGTTCTTTCATCTGAACGTTTCTCTCCAAAGAACCCTCCTAACATCTTATAGATGGAAGTTTATCTGAACTGGGAGACCACTGGTTCCCAGCTCAGAGACGCTGTCAATCCAGTGAGATTGGATGGAGCAGTTCTTTAGAAATAAAAACGACCCAAAAAAAACCTCTCAGTGTGTCTCACCTTCAGATGTAGCTGCAGCAGATCGTTCCTCAGCTTCTCTGAAACTCTGACTGCTGGATAGAAAGCTCAGACTGTACCTGCTGAAGCTCCGCCCACACAGGTGTGTGTGTGAGAGAGAAAGAGAGAGAGACTGTCAGGTTAAAAACTGAACATCAGATTCTGCAGGTTTTTAACTGGGGAACATTCACAACTCTGATCACATTTCTGTGTGAGAACCTCCACTTGTGTACTGACCAGTACTTCCAGTCTTCCCAATGCTCCCAGTCCTTCCAGTGCTGCACGGTGCTCTCTGGAGTGGTGTTCACATCAAAGCGGCCTGACGCAGAGAATGAGTGTTTGCAGTTTCCTCTCCCTAAATCCAGCTCTTCTAGATGAAAGGCGTCAGCGACACACACCCTTCCTGTCATCACACGCCGGCTGGCACCGCACACGCTGATGACTGTTTACACACACACCTGCAACCTGACACTCACCTGCAATGATCCCAGTCTGCAGGTGAGGACAGAAGCTCTCATTAAGGTGTTCAGAGATCCGTCTGATCTGAGGTCAGTTCTCATCGGCAGAAAACCAGCTCTACAGACTTCTCCTGGATCCAGAACTCCTGATCAGCTCCTCATTCCTCCACATGTTCCTTCTTATGCTGTAAGTCTGCAAAGGGTTCTGGGTCAACAGTTCTTCGGGCTTCCCGAAGGCCTGAGGTCTTCTCAGTTTTAGCAGGAAGGTTTTTAACTCTGACCTTTCAGCAGAACTCAAGGGATGAACCAGTGTTGCTGTTTCACAGGATCTGAAGATGGTTCTTGATGTCTGCTCAGAGGTGATCATTGGTTTGTGGTGGAGACAGAACAGCATCAGTGAAGCAGCACTGAAACAGCTCATCCAGCTGCTTCAGATGTCACAGAATAAACACCAAAAACACACCAGCTCCTGATCTTCACATGAAGATCATGATCTTTAGAAAAGTCACTCTGGGCCAGTTTGGTGTTCAGGGCTGAACTAAAACCAGGACTAAACTTATCAGAGTCCCATGTCTTCTCAGAAGGGACCTGAATTTAGAGGAACTAGTTCCAGATTACAGAGTCTCAGATTAAAGCAATGAAGGACCAATCAGATTAGAGTTACAATGATCACATGGTGCAAAGACTCTGGAATATTTCCATCTAGTCTTCAGCAGTGGCTGTGTGGAACTGGAGTTTGACCTCTGACCTAATCAGAGAAGACACTTTAAAGGAAATGACTGCAGTAGGGTGGTAGTTCTCCAGGACTGGACCCGGGCAGCCCTGCTTAAAGTCTGTGTTTTCTCCGAATGGACAGCATGAAGTTTGTCTGCACAGCTGCTGTCTGAATGATGGCGCCGCAGATGGTCGCCTCGGCGTGTTGGTGCGCATTGTTTAGTTTTTTGCTTTAAAACGGTCTTCTGTGATGGTACCCGGAGCTCTCTCACCAGAGAAGAACTCATGAACATCAGGGCTACTACACCAGAAGAATTATTTCCAACTTTTCTGCCTACTGCTCTGGAATTTTTGGACATCCTGGTTAAAGGTGCGCTCACCTTTGTTCACGCGGTGAAACGCCGGAAGAGAGGGAAACGGGCTGGGGTGCTGGTACGACTTCGCCAGCGTGGACTACGAACACCGTTACCTGGAATATTTCTCTCTAACGTGCGCTCACTTCCCAACAAAATGGAGGAACTACAACTGTTGTTGGGGAAAAACAGGGACTTTTATTCATCGGCAGTTTTGTGCTTCACGGAGACGTGGCTGTGTGGATTAATACCGGACTCTGCGCTGCAGCTGGCAGGATTCCAGCTCTACAGAGCGGACAGAGACACGGAACTCTCCGGCAAAGCGAAAGGTGGAGGAATCTGTTTCTACCTCAACAGTGGTTGGTGCAACGACGTGACAGTGATTCAGCAGCACTGTTCTCCAGACCTGGAAGCCTTCATCATAAACTGTAAGCCTTTCTATTCCCCCCGTGAGTTCGCTTCGTTCATCCTGGTCGGTGTTTACATCCCGCCACAAGCTAACGTGCAGGTCGCACAGCGCATGCTCGCCGACCAGATACTGAGTGTGGAGCAGACCAACCCGGACTCCTTAGTAATCGTCGTTGGTGACTTTAACAAAGGTAATCTGACCCACGAACTCCCCAAATATAGACAGTTTATAAAATGTCCGACCAGAGAGGACAACATTCTGGATCACTGTTACATCACCATCAGAGACGCTTATCACGCCGTCCCACGTGCTGCACTGGGCCAATCCGACCACATCATGGTCCACCTGATTCCTGCATACAGGCAGAAACTTAAGCTCTGCAAACCTGTTGTGAGGACGACAAGGAAGTGGAGCAGTGAGGCTGTGGAGAATCTCCAGGCGTGTTTAGGCTGTACAGACTGGGATGTGTTCAGGACTACTACCAACAGTCTGGACGAGTACACAGAGGCTGTGACTTCCTACATCAGCTTCTGTGAGGACAGCTGTGTACCATCATGCACCAGGGTGAGTTACAACAACGACAAACCCTGGTTCACAGCTAAACTCAGAAGGTTAAGACAGGATAAGGAAGAGGCCTTCAGGAGTGGGGACAAAGACATATACAGAGAGGCTAAGTACAAGTTTGGCAAGGCAGTGAAAGAGGCCAAACGACTGTACTCTGAGAAGCTCCAAAACCAGTTCTCAGCCAACGACTCTGCGTCTGTCTGGAAAGGGCTCAAGCAAATCACCAACTACAAGCCGAAAGCCCCCCACTCCATCAACGACCGACGCCTCGCCAACGACCGGAACGAGTTCTACTGCCGCTTTGAAAGACAAAGGGACAGTCCTGCAACCATCCCCCACGACGCCCCCCAACAGCTGCAGCCACAATCCACCACCCCCATCTCTTCAACCTCAAGAGGGGCCTTGGCACCTCCACCCCCCACCCTGAAGTTCTCCCCCACCAGCCCCCTACCCACGCCGAGGACGGCTCTTTCCATCCAGGAGAGGGACGTCAACAAACTCTTCAGGAGACAGAACCCCCGGAAAGCTGCTGGTCCGGATTCTGTCTCACCAGCCAGCCTGAAGCACTGCGCTGATCAGCTGTCTCCAGTCTTCACAGACATTTTTAACACCTCACTGGAGACATGTCATGTGCCAGCCTGCTTCAAGTCCTCCACCATCGTCCCTGTTCCCAAGAAGCCAAGGACCACAGGGCTTAATGACTTCAGACCCGTCGCCCTGACCTCTGTGGTGATGAAGTCCTTTGAGCGCCTTGTGCTCTCACACCTAAAAGACATCACCGACCCCCTCCTGGACCCCCTGCAGTTTGCCTACAGAGCCAACAGGTCTGTAGATGATGCAGTCAACCTAGCCCTTCACTTCATCCTCCGGCACCTGGACTCCACAGGAACCTACGCTAGGATCCTGTTTGTGGATTTCAGCTCTGCCTTCAACACCATCGTCCCAGTTCTGCTACAGGAGAAGCTCTCCCAGCTGAATGTGCCCGACTCCACCTGCAGGTGGATCACTGACTTCCTGTCTGACAGGAAGCAGCGCGTGAGGCTGGGGAAGCACGTCTCTGACTCCCTGACCATCAGCACCGGTTCCCCCCAAGGCTGTGTTCTCTCTCCTCTGCTCTTCTCCCTGTACACCAACAGCTGCACCTCCAGTCACCAGTCTGTCAAGCTTCTGAAGTTTGTGGACGACACCACCCTGATCGGACTCATCTCTGATGGTGACGAGTCTGCGTACAGATGGGAGGTGGACCATCTGTTGGACTGGTGCAGCCAGAACAACCTTGAGCTCAACGCTCTAAACACAGTGGAGATGGTTGTGGACTTCAGGCAGAACCCAGCCTCACCTGCCCCCATCACCCTCTGTGACTCCACAATTGACACTGTGGAATCTTTCCGCTTCCTGGGAACCATCATCTCCCAGGATCTCAAGTGGGAGCCAAACATCAGCTCCCTCATCAAGAAAGCCCAGCAGAGGATGTTCTTCCTGCGGCAGCTGAAGAAATTCAACCTGCCAAAGACTATGATGGTGCACTTCTACACAGCCATCATTGAGTCCATCCTCACCTCCTCCATCACCATCTGGTACGCCGCTGCTACAGCCAAGGATAAAGGCAGGCTGCAGCGTGTCATTCGGTCTGCTGAGAAGGTGATTGGCTGCAGTCTACTGTCGCTCCAGGAACTGTACACCTCCAGGACCCTGAAGGTGGCAGGGAAGATTCTGGCTGATCCCTCCCACCCTGGTCACAGACTCTTTGAGACTCTCCCCTCTGGCAGGAGGCTGCGGTCCATCCGGACCAAAACCTCACGCCACAAGAACAGTTTTTTCCCATCTGCCACCAGCCTGGTTAACAAAGCCCGGAAACCATCCTGACACTCTCCCTTTCCCCCACCCCCCCCCCTTTTTTTGCTGACAGGACACCTGTAACCTGTAACTCTATGCGTTACATTAACGTTCAGCTTGGACTCCTGCTTTACTTGCACAACGATCATCTGCACTGTTGTATTGCTCTTGCATCTTATACTGCTCTATATTTACTCTCACTCACTTAAAACTGTGCACATATATTTATATTATATTGTAGATATGTTTATACTGTTTAATTTGTATTTTATTGCACCGACTACGCCAAAACAAATTCCTTGTATGTCCAAAAACGTACTTGGCAATAAAGCTTTTCTGATTCTGATTCTTCAAGAAGAACCCCAATGAGGAGTTCGGGAAATTCCAGGAATCATGAGCAGAACTTTAACGATGTGGAGAACTGCTGGAGAAGTGCTGACACCTGGATCAGAGAAACATCTGCAGCTCAGCATCTTGTGCAGAAGGAGAACGGGCATCAACCTTCTCAGAGAAATGAAAACACTGATGGTGAACAGCACCTTGGCTGTTATGACTTTCTGATGAGGATTTTAGTTACACAGAAGATCTTTGCTGTCCCTCAACGTGACCACTAGATGGCAGCATGTGTTTCTCACTGTTATCTGACCATGTGAGCAGTTCAGACCAGGATCCAGAAACAAAATACACAAGTCCATCAGGAAGAGCCTTACAGTGGTGCAGTTTGTAGTCCTGGGTTCAGATCCCAGCCTGGGGTCTTGGTACATGGCTCCATTGCATGAGTGGGTTCTCTCTGGGTGCTCCAGCTTCCTCCCACAGTCCAAAGCATGATTGATAGCTTGTGTTTTGGACTGTGTCTCTAAATTGTCCTCGGATGTTTGCATGGTGGTTTGTTCTGTGTTGTCCTTTAATTTACAGGAGACCTGTCCAGGCCCCCCCCCCCCCATGACTGTGCAAGGACAAGCAGAGGTGGATGAATGGCTGAGGTCTGGACTTTGACTGGGCCATTGTAATTGATTCTTTCCTTTTGCAGCCATTCTGTTTCTCCAGTGTTTGGGTTCGTTGTCCTGTTGACCCCTCCACAGACTCACCCCCCTTGGACATGGATGAGGGCTTTCAGTACCACCATCATCCTAGAGGATGGCTTTTCTACTGGTCTTAATGGGAGGGTCAGTTAAAGAGGGATTCTTGGACCTTGATGAAGGACCCAAACGGAGCCACCAAAGGAAACAGTAAAGCCCTCTTTGATTAGGTAAGCCAGAGTATCCTGCTGGAGAATGCCTTGGGTGGGGTGTGTCTCACAGTGACTACCTAGTGGTTGAAACTGGGCACCAAGGACTTATAGGCTACAGGAAGTCACCTACACCAGCTGCAGTGAGAGGTGGTGTCAAGCTTTGGGACAGCGTGGCCTGAGGGTGAAGTGTCTAGCTTTAGCAGTTCCTGGAATAAAACTATGGATGCAGATTGTCACTTTACTGGTGGGAAATAACTACAACTGTTCTGTGGGGTTAAGCAATACCAGCTAGGCTTTGATGGGTTCACCTTCATATGGTTGGGTCTCTGGAATCCAGCTTCTGCTGAAGGACTGGACTTCCTCTGATGATACAAGCACAGCAATGAGATCCTCAGAACCAGAGGGTCACAGCATTGCAGCTCTGAGCTATAACACAATCAGCATTTACATACTGGGCCCATATGGGTAGGAAGGTGGAATAATGGACTCCAGGTGAGACTGTCCACATAAAACATAATGACCCCAAGTTAACTTTCAGAACAGGTTCCATGCAGGACAACCCACTGGACCCATGTGGATCCTGGAGGTGTTAACCAACTTGAATTAATTCTGTTAACACCTATTAGAGACCCATCAGAGATCTATATAGGTCCCCAACTCGTTTGGCTGATATGAGCTGCATTTAATCAACCTATTTGGATCCCATACAGGGAGCCCAGTGTGAGCCCAGGTCCAGCTAGAACCCATCCAGCCTGTGCAAAATCCATTTGGGGCCTACATGTTTTGGTGCTTGCCCTTATGTGCCATAGAGTACTTCCTGGGGAACATCAATAGCCACATGGACAAGGACATGCTTACCTAGGTGGGGTGGGAGGACTGTTTCCCTGATCTGAATCTGAGTGGTTCTGTTCTTGTCACTGTGCTAGGTGCTGGTCCACACCAGACACCATGTTTTAGCACAGAACGGCCCAGAACAGGGCAAACCTCTGACTCAGCAACTTGGTTACAAGGAAGGGCAGAGCTATCAGCTGATCACCACCCTGTGTGACCTGCCCACACCTTCAGGTTCTTCCAAGTTCTCACATCATGGGGGAGTTTAGGGAGAGGATGAGACCCCCAGAGATGGGATAGGCTCTGACCTTTGGGGAGCGCCTTCTAATATCAAATGGAGATGTGGGACATCACCTGGGAAATGGCAAATGGATTTTTCCCATCTTTGTCTTTTGGGAACCTGGGGGAAGGCTCATTCCCAGGGAACCTTCACAGCACAGGTGAAGCAGGTGAGCTATTCCAGCAACATTAGCTTTATGCAAGATGTGATGAACATGTTTCTATCCGTTCCATCACTCTCATTCCTGCTGATTCCAAAGCAAAAAAAACGCCCTAACAGATTTCTAAGGAACATGCAGTACGATCCCAAGACAGCTACTGTGAGGGAATCAGCAGCGTTGTGCCGTCCTCTATACTTTGAATCACGTGCAAATTGGCGACCCAGTTCCTGCATCAGTCGGGTGGTCCGGCCATCTCTGGAGGCCTGCAACATCACGTCGATATCTGCCTGGATTACCCGACACGCTACGAAGCATCGACATCACTAGTAAAATTGGCCCATCGGCTTTACCACCATGTTGGTTAGTCCATCGCTGCTTCTGAAACGCTTCAGTTATGGCGGTTAACTACATTAACAACTTTTGGTTGCTATTCAGCAAATGATTTTATGAATTTAATGTTTTATTTTCCCTGCTGCTCTGCTTTGTGAACTGGTTGTTTGAAGACAGCAACTGGTTTCTCTTAGCTTTTAAAGCTAATTTGACCTCATTGCTAAAAACAAACCTGCTGCTGAAACATTAAAATTCACCATGAATTGTGACATCACTGCATCAGTTTATTCTCTTGTACTTTATTAGTTTTCCTTTTAAACTCAGTAGTTTAGTTGAATGTTATTGGCTTAGTTAAAGTTTGTTGACTGAAGTATTTTACCTGGAAATTGAAGTATTCTGTTAATAAATTCTTGTATTTGTAGAGAAGTAGTTTGTGTTTATTAAGTATGTGTTCAGGGCTTGAATGCATGAATTCACTCCTTCATCTATTGTTCTACAGTATAACACCACACCTTATAGAACAATACCTGACAGACTGACAGCTGATTGGCTGATAGTTCCCGATAATCATGTGATGCTGACTTGGACATTTTCATCTAAATTACTAACTTTGTTAAATATTCCCTTTGGCTTTTATTAATAAGTAATTATAGCCAAACCAATCCTTCTGTTGCACATGATCTTATTCTGTTTTTATATTTTTCATCTTTTTGTGAATCTGCGAGCGTCCATCATCTTCTCTGTTCGCTGCGGCAACACCTGAACTCCTAGAGTCTCTAGAAGTAGAATGGGAGGCAGATCCTTTAGTTATCAGGCTCCTCTCCTGTGGAACCAGCTCCCAGTTTTAGTCCGTGAGGCAGACACCCTGTCTACTTTTAAGGCTAGGCTTAAAACTTTCCTTTTTGATAAAGCTTATAGTTAGAGTGGCTTAGTTTATCCTGAGTTATCTCTGTAGTTATGCTGCTATAGGTTTAGGCTGCTGGAGGACATAATGACCACTTTCACTCTCTCTGCTACATTCTCATACTACTCTCCAATTTTGCATTATTTGCTGTTATTTCAATTCAGTTCAGTTTTATTTATATAGCTCCAATTCACAACACATGTCGTCTCAAGGTTCTTCACAACAGTCAGGTTCATACATTCCAATTAATCCTAACCATTGAACAGTTCAGTCAAATTCAGTTATTTATTCAAATTGGATAAAAAGTTTTTCTATCTAAGGAAACCCAGCAGATTGCATCCAGTCAGTGACTTGCAGCATTCACTCCTCCTGGATGAGCATGTAGAGACAGTGGACAGTCACTGGTGTTGACTTTGCAGCAATCCCTCATACTGAGCATGCAACAGTTTTTAACTTTGTTCTCTCTTTTCACTTCCTAGAAGCTACACCTGGCCTGGCTCTGTGTCTACCTGTGACACCTTTCTGGAGAGGGGAATCGTCCGAGCTTCTGCTGGCAACAACTTAATGCTCACCTTCTACAGATGATCCACATGGCCCTGTCTTTTAGTGTTTAACCCTTTCTCTCTCCTAGACATGGCTACTGACTGAGCTTCTACTGTGACTAACTCTATGTTCTCTCTTTCAGACTCTAACCTTGAAAACTGGCTCAGAGTTTATCTGTTCTTTCTTTCTAGATGAAACGACTAAAGGAGCTACATCCATTAACATTTACTTTTCCTTCCCATAGAAAGTACTCCTGGATCAGTGCTTCTTTGTTCTCTTTGTGTCTCTGCTCTGTTCTCTCAAACCTCCAGTCGGTCGTGGCAGATGGCCGCTCACACTGAGCCTGGTTCTGGTTCTGCTGGAGGTTTCTTCCTGTTAAAAGGGAGTTTTTCCTCTCCACTGTCGCTACATGCATGCTCAGTATGAGGGATTGCTGCAAAGTCAACACCAGTGACTGTCCACTGTCTCTACATGCTCATCCAGGAGGAGTGAATGCTGCAAGTTACTGACTGGATGCAATCTGCTGGGTTTCCTTAGATAGAAAAACTTTTTATCCAATTTGAATAAATAACTGAATCTGACTGAACTGTTCAATGGTTACGATTAATTGGAATGTTTGAACCTGACTGTTGTGAAGAACCTTGAGACGACATGTGTTGTGAATCTGGGTTATAAACTGAATTAAACTGAATGATCCATCCATCCATCTTCTGAAATCAGCTTTTTATGATTTAAGATTAAATCATGTTTCTTTCACTAACAGAAACCTGGAAGGAACAAAGACCACACGATGAGCACTGATGGAGATGATCCAGTTTACCAGGAGCTGAATGACCACCAGATGGTATCAGTGCTGGTATCATGAGGCAGACAGACACAGCCTTCTGGAAGGTACAAGAACATTCATGTAAACTCTGAGCATCAGAGTAGATCTCAAGAGTTACAGAAACAGAATCACATGTTGATTGAAAGATATTATTTATTTATTGTCAGACACGGTGGATCTGAAGGCAGAGAGCTGCTGAGGCAAACCTGCGTCATCATCCAGATCTGTGAGGAAACATCTCCTAACTTCACTGGGAGAAGATCCACAGAGCCGAGAAACCTGCTGCAAAACTGACCGAAGCCATCAAACTAACCTCTGACTGACGCGCACACACACACACTTGTTTTTCTATATGTAGTGAGGACCATCTGTTGACTTCCATTGATTTTCAGTCATTTTCAACCCTTTCTAACCCTAACCCTGACGATAACCCTAAACCTAACCATTACCAGTGCTTATCTAACCCTAACCCTAACCTAACCATTACCAGTGCTTATCTAACCCTAACCTTAACCTAAAGTCAATTCACACCTTAGTCCTAAACCTAACCGTTAGCAAAATAGGTCGTGAGGACCAGCAAAATGTCCTCACTTTGGTACAAATGGTCCTCAATTTGATGGTGAAATCTGGAAAATGGTTCTCACTGTGATGCCAAAACAGGAACACACACACACACACACACACACACACACACACAACCCTTCTCAGTCTGACCAAACACATTGAACTACCTTCAGTTCCTGATCACATATTGATCCAGGACGTTCTCCAGGACGTTCTCCAGGACGTTCTCCAGGACGTTCTCCAGGACGTTCTCCAGGACGTTCTCCAGGACGTTCTCCAGGAGGATCATTAACTGTTTTGATGAATATGCAGCTGTTTTTGTTACTGATTAAAATGTTTTATTAATTTTGAATGAGCATCAGACTGAGTCACGACAACAGAAACATTCTAAAAGTCCATCAGTGGTTCTGACCCGATCCAGTTATCAGCTCACTCTGTTTAGAGACAAACATTTTTGTCTGGACGGAAACAGATCGACTGGTTTAGAGACACAGAGACAGACCGTCTCTCAGAGGACATTTCTCTGCTCTGTCTGATGGACGTCCAGCTTCAGAGGGACAGGCAGAGATGAAGACCAAGAGGACATCTGAGGTCTGTTTTAGATGACTGATGGGGAGGAAGAGGAGGAGAGAGATGATGGATGGAGAGTCTGACAGATGTGTGGACCAGCAGATGGACAGATGGTCCCTCAGCCCATGTATGGGTACTTCCACTCTGTGAGGGGGACATGAGTGTGCTTCACCACCCGAGGAGACGTCCATCTCAGGACGTAATGAGGACCTCCAGGTTTGTCGTTCGTGCCTTCATGGAGAGTTGGACAAACAGTCAGTGACCAACCAACCCCTGACCTTTGACCCCCCCAGCAGCAGGATCTGACTGACCATCAATAATTTGTCTCTGAAAGAATAAACATCAAACTTTTCTGTCCGTCAGCTGAACTTCAGAGATTCAGAATCTTATAGATCATGTTGCTTCCTGCTGCAGCCCTGAACTTCCTGCACAGACCTGATTAATGCCTGAAAGTGAAGATCCCTGAAGGTCTCACCTGAAGCTCTGGCTCCTCCAAACGGCTGCTGAGCCACGATGGATCCAGTGGATTTATCGTTCACGTAATAGTTCCCTGCAGCGTTCCTCAGGACTCTGGAGGCCTCGTCGATCACCTTCCTGCAGAACAAACAGGTCCTTCTCAGTCTGGATCAGTAACAGGTTCTTCATGGAATCTGTCTGCAGACTGTGAAAAACCTCCTGAAGCTCGCTGATATCTGGCTGCAGGCCCAGATTCTCTGCATGAACTCCTGAACGTTGGAAATTATCAGCTCGTTCTATCAGGTTCTGCTCCAGCTGCAGGGCTTTAATATGAGTCTCCTCTCTGAGCGTGCTCAGACTGAAGCCACCCTGCAGAACAGAACCTGGAACATGATCCCAATTCAGGTACCAAGAGCCAGAATCATGAGTCAGGAAACCTGGGCCCAGATCTGCTCCAGCTCTTTACTGGTTCGGTTCCAAGAACCAGGTGGACCAACTACAGCTGTGAGGTTTTCATGTTTAAATCCAGAAACTGGACTGAGCTTCAACATGAAGTTGCAAGAAGGAGAGCTCAGGGTTCTGATCCAGTTCTGGAACTTGTTCATCAGTAAGTGGGAAACTCTGTGCTGATCCTTAGTGCTGCAGGAAAACTGAATTCTGATCCCAGAGATCCGGTGGTTCTGCTTTCAGGTCAGAGACTCAGAAATCACCAGAGGCAGGATCAGACCTCATGAAGCCTTCTGCATTACCTCGGTTCCGGACCCAGAACCAGACCGAAGCAGGTGATACAGAGCATGAGAAATCATTAAACCTGCTGGATCCTTCAATCAGCTCAGGAGAACAAGAACCAGAGGAGACCCATGTTTCTACCAAACACCTTGCAGCATTAAACTAAACTCAGTGGGTTCAGAGTTCTGACTCGGAACCATCAGAGAATCCGATCCCCTGAACTGGAGAAACTGGGGGTCAGATCTTGGTTCCGGGTGAGCTTCCAACCTACAGAGAGGGAACAACTTCCCAGGTCCACCGAGACCAGAGCAGATCAGAGGGAACGGGTCTCTGTGGACAACACATATGTTCAGGAGAAGACATCTTACTGATCGTGGGCGAACACGGATCCTGTAAGAGAGTACGGTGACGTGCTGTCAACCAGCCGCAGAACTTCCTGGTAGTTCTTCTCTGGATAGACGTAGACAGTGAGGACCGGGCCAAAGATCTCCTGAAAACACCACAAACACGAGATCACATGACTTACAGGAGACACAGAGCTGTAGATGTTCTCACAGTCCAAACCTGGGTTCAGGAAAAATTTAGACTCCATGCATTTATCTTCAAGAGGGGTTCTGGTGCCCATCTCCAGCAGTCATTGGGCCAGAGGTGGGGTGTTGTCCTCTGGGTGGACCCTGCCTCTCACCCAGTGACTGCTTTAGATGGGCACCAGTGCCATCTCTCAGGATGGACCATGGATGGAGAAACTGAAGCACATTATTTCTGACATGGGGTCTCTAGATGTTTACATGATAGAACCTTTTCAGGATCATCTCTGCAGCCTCAGGCTCACCTGTTGGTCTGTCAGGTGAGGCGTCTTCTTACCTCGTTCATGATGGGGTCCTGAGGGTCTTTGGTCACGATGACAGTCGGCTCCACAAAGTAACCTTTGCGATCATCACAGTGTCCTCCTGCGATGATGCTGAGGTTCGGGGAGGACTTGGCGTGGTCCAACCATCTCTTTATGCGAGCAAAGGACTGCAGGGGGAGGAGCCACAGTTACTGATTAGGCACAGAGCTAACGAGGTGCCTTAACAAGTTAATGATGAAGCGCTGCTGACCTTATCATCTATAACTGCAGAGAAAAAGGCGCTGAAGTCCTCCACAGGCTGAGGAGCAGAGAACATCATGAACATCATGACTCAGGAAACAAAACTGGGTGTGATTTTCTGTGCATCTCTGAAGGATTCAAACATGTTTCCATTCTTTCCTGCTCTGAACATTTCACTGAACCCCACAGATGAAGCTGCAGGGTTTTATCCCACTGGCTGCTCCACTCAGTAGGACCTTCACTCACGTCTCCAACTCGGATGTTCCTGTGCACGTCCAGCAGCTGCTCTCTGATCTGCGGCCACGTGCTGTCAGGAACATACATCCTGGAGCACGCCGAGCACTTCTGCCCTCCATACTCGAAGGCCGAGCGCACCGTCCCCATCACCACGCTCTGGACGTCTGCGGACGAGTGCACGAAGTGGAAGTTCTTCCCTCCGCACTCTGCCAACACAAAGGTCCAGACTGCGGTCAGAACCTGCAGGAGAACCAGGATCTGAAGAACTGTGACCAGATGGTTCTCACCTCCGCCCAGGCGGGGAAACGTCCTGTAGATGTCCAGGTTCTGGGCCACCTGCTTCCACAGACGCTTGAAGGTCCTGGAGGAAGAAGAGATGGTTGCCATGGTAACATAAACAGAGCCAGGATCAGCTGTAGGGCGTGGTCTGATCAGGCGTCCTTACGGCACGCTGCCGGTGAAGTTGATCCCTGCCAGGTGTTCGGAGGAGGTGACGGCATCTCCAAACACGGGACCGTCAGCGGGCAGGAACTGGATGATGTTGGGGGGCAGACCGCACTCACGCAGAACTCTGTAGACCGCGTAGCTCGCGGAGACGGCCATGTCACTGGGTTTCCACAGAACCACGTTACCCTGAGGCAGAGATGTTCCCAAGTCGAGTCTTAAGTCTCTTAAAACAACAAACGTTTCCTCCCCAAACATCCAGGTCACCTCTAGAACCTGGCACAGCTGCCGGTCCGGAATCCAACCCTGAACGGTTTGTCCTCAGGACGTAATTATTACAGGAACATTTAATAATCATGTGATTCACAGATATATTTTAATCATTTAATTCACCATCCTATAAATCTGCTAAAGGCTGATTTATTTTATTTAGAAAAATGATCAAATGTAATATTTACTGATGTTTATGCTCTAAGAAACATAACAGAGATTAAAAACTGTTAATGTTGAATGTGTTAAACTTCCGACTGAACAGGAAGTGCTTTTATTTTGGTATTTCCTGCAGGAAGTGTCCTGGTAATGTAGCAGTTACCTTAGCAGCGAGCGAAGGTCGGAGGTCAGTTACGTTTATTTTGTTCCTAAAGTCATTTAATCCAGCAGAGATGTTCATGTGGTCATTAATATGCAGCTAACAGGAACGTGAACATCCCATAATAATTAAGCTCATCCTTTCACAGTAAAACAGTCTGCAGCTTCCTTTCATTCTTCATCACATAAAAACTGGTTCTAAGACTCGAGACTCACCACGAGTCCAAGTCAAGTCTCAAGTCTAATTTCTCGAGTCTCAAACTCGAGTTGCCATTTCTACCCTGGGGAAAACTTCAGGTTCTGAGTGTCCTGATCCAGGGTTGTGAGGTGAGCTGGACCAGAATTCTTTCCTGACCCATGAGCTGTGCTGAGGCTTCCTCACCTCTGACCTCCAGGACTCACCATGAGAGCAGGGGTCCCTGCCAGGTTGCCTCCGATGGCCGTGAAGTTAAACGGCGCCACAGCTGCTATGAAGCCCTGACAGGAAACAGAGAGAGAAATCCAGAACCCATCAATAAACCCAGAACCAAACCTGGACACATCAGGTCTTCATTAGAGGGAAGCAAGGTGCTCCTCCTGCAAACTTATCAGCACCAACCAAACTGACTCGGACTGTCCTAGTCGGCCTGTGTGGATCTAAGGTTTTCATTTCCTCAGTAACCATGACAACAGCTCAGGCGTTCCTACCTCAAGGCCTCGGTACAGCGTGGTGTTTGTGCTCTCCTTCGTGCTGATTGGCTGCTGGGACTCCAGCTCGATGGCGTGTTTGGCGTTGAATCTGAAGAAGTCGATGAGCTCCGCGGCAGCGTCGATCTCGGCCTGAACCACCGTCTTACCCTGAACACCAGAGAGAGGGAGGATGGATGCAGCATCGGCAGGAAGAAGACATCGTCTGCAGGTCTCTGATTTCACGGAGCTTTCATTTCTGAGCTTATTTGACCTGCAGAAACATCTCTGACCTCACATGAAGTTCTTCCTGAAGTCCCACATCTGTCTGAATCCAGGAAGTAAACTGCAGAGAAACTCTTACATCAGGTCATCTGACCTCCAGGTGTGTCATGTACCTGTCCAATCATGGTCTTGGCCACGATCTCTGCTCTCTTGGGTCCGCTGATGATATCGGCAGCCTTGAATAGGATCTGGGCCCGGTCCTGGACGGGTTTCAGGTCCCACTCCTTCCGAGCTGCCACCGAGGCCTGGATGGCCTTATTGATCAGCTCCTGGAGAGGATTCAGACAGGTGGAGTTATTTAGAGCATCACCTGGAGAGGCTGAAAGACTGAAGCTGATCCACAGGTGAGCATGGTTCTGGTCGTGTTGACTGTATGTATCATGATGCTCATGTGGAGCATGTCTGTTTTTATGTGAGGTTATTTTTGTGTTCAGGAACGCTTCGGCTTTATTCTACAAATATTATTTCTATCTTAGCAGAAAATAACTGGACTCTAGGTGGAAAATGTCAGTTGTTTGACAAAGTCCCAACTAAACCAGTTGATTTAATGAATTACTGACAGTTGTTACTGGAAGATGAGGCTCTTCATGACTTCCTGAGTTTTAGTTTCTAATATCTTTAGGGATTGTTATCAGTTCACTGATAGTTTCCATTAAACTCACTGATCTTCACAATCTGGTCCTTAGAAATAAAGTTCAAACACTCTCAGTCCTCTCACTAGTGATGTCATGTTCCTGCCTGTTTTTCATTGGCTGTCGGCAACACGCCCTGCAGTTGGTCGCTGATCCGCTCGCAAGACCCGACTGGGTCCAGGTTAGTTTGTGTGATGGCGACCGATGTTGGGTCGGTTCGGTTCTCCTCACACACTCGCGGGCTCTGGTGTTCACCTCCTGTAAGACTAACAGATTTTTGGACCAGGTCCTCCTCCAGACCGATCCAGACCTGGGAATCGGGGGAATAAATTGTAGGTGCGTTCCCAGCTTTGATTTAAAGAGACAGGAGCTACTTATCTCCACGACCCTGATCTTCTACAGCAGAGACATGTGATGAGGTTCATGACTCCACAGACTCCTATTAATAATAATAATTATAGAGAAATGATCCTCTACATTTAACCCATCCTCTAGGGAGCAGTGGACTGACATTGTGTGGCGCCCAGGGAGCATTCAGGGGTTAAAGGTCAGGCTGTAGGATTGGAAGCAGGGTCCTTTCCAGGACCTGCTCTCTAACCACTAGGCCACCAACATTTAATTATTTAAAAAGTTTTTAATTAAGCTTTAATAGACTCCATACTGTTCAACAAAACCACTTTTATTTAAGGTCAAATGTGATTATTTAAAATGACTTCTTTATTTTGGTTGATCTTATTTTATGCAAACTGGAAATAGTGTATGATCTTCTGGAAGCAGGCTGCATTAATCAAGTCTTTTAAAATCTCCTGGTTCTCCCTGACCTTCCCACTGATGTTCAGTCTGTGTTGCCCATCCAGAGCCAAGTCAAACCCGTGAACTCCACACTGGTTTCAGGTGGACCCCTCTAGTTGACCAGAGCAGGCTTCCTTTCTCCCACTAGTTTGAAGCAGATCCTCCAGCTCCAGTTGGTCTTCCTCTCTCTAAAACCTGTTTCAACTGAAGATCCAGTTTAGAAAAATCCTTTTCCAGCTCTGAGAAGTAAACTTCTATTTAGTGGGACCTAATTTAAATACGACTTGTAACCTGACACACCTGACCTCTGCGTAGCGACACGCTGTTAGCCTTCTGTGCCTACGGGGCTCAGCACTGCCCCCTATCAGTGCAGCACGGTACTCCTTGCCTCACCCTGTCCATTTTCATTAATGGTCGATTAGAAAGATCAAATATGTCACACATTCATTAAATATATGACAGACTGTGGAACGTCAGCATGTTTAGTACATGTGTAATCCAGCATGTATGTTGCTGATAGAAAGGGAGACAGCAGGGGGCATGCTCCAACAGCCTGCATCAGTCAGCGTGTGCCACAGCGCCATCTGTGGTGAGGCACAGCTAATCACTGCCTCACCTTGACTTTTTACCATGTGTTTGGATCAGCGTAAATGCTGCAATTTGACCAAAGAAATGTTGAAATCATTCAGGAAACCAGTTTATAGAACAGTCATGTGGACAGATTGATTTTCTCTCATCATTGATAGTATTTTACTTCTCCTGATGACAGGTGAGGGGAGTCTCCTCTGACTGCTCATCACTGTTCTACAGGTGTTCTGCTCTGGACCTGGGTCATGGGAACTCACCTTGTCAGCATAACAGAACTTAGCCACCTTGTGTGAGTGGTTGAAGGGCTTGAAACAGAAACACAGAGAGGTCAGTGAGGAACATCACCTCCAGTCTCATCAGTGCTTCCATGATTGACTCACAGACAGCTGGTATCTGAGGTCTTTGGTCCACACATGTTCATCTCCAACCACACAGGGGATCTCCTCGGTCTTCCCTTTCAGGTTGTCCAGAGCCTGCAGACACAGATCAGGGTTAGAATGCCCACTGACAATAGATATGGAGCAGAGTTGGACCTATGGGACCCTCAGACCTTCTGCAGCTCAGCACGTTCTGGACTCCCTTTCTGAAAGCCCAGAATGGGTTCATTCTTCACCTCCACGGCGGCACTGGGCCATGTTTTAAACCTGGAAACACACAGGAGTTCATTAATTCTGACCCGTTGGGTCACATGCGAAGCATAACCCTGGATCGGATCGGCCGGGGTCTGAACTAACCGGATCAACCTGGAGAAACCTGCAGGATGTTTGATGAATAAACAGAAGCTAATCAGTAACAGGATATGGATGTATCTGGGCTTCAGAACCTTCTCTGACCCGAACCATTCGTAGAAACTCTGGGCCAGGTTCTCAGGCAGCAGCAGAGACAAACTCAAAGTTCCTGGAGAACATGTCTACCAATCAGCAGGTCTAAGCCTGAAGATCTTGTCCCAACCTGCAGAAGGTCTCCATCTGCTCCTTTTAGGTGGAAGATCTTCTCAAATAAGAAGTTCTCAGGTCAGTTTCTGATGCCGTGGATTCTCCAATAACAGCTGCAGCCCAGAATCAGAACATAACGGACATTTGCTCCAGTTGTAAGCATAAATGCATCTTTTATTATCTGTAACACGCTCAGAATCAGTACCACAGATCCAAATCATGGCCTCATTAATCTCCACAGTATCTATTAGTTATGAAGATTACATATGAGAGTAGAAATGCAAACGTGGATCTTGGTACCAAAACCTTGGGCCACTTTGGTCTGGACTGGTTCTACTGGTATTTATCTGGTAGAGTCCGGTTAGTGTGTGTGAACACGGCACCCTGCCTTAGTTCTGGTGTTCCACAGGGTTCTGTCCTTGGATCTGTCCTGGGCTGCTTTATTAATGTTCTAGCCAGAACTTTACTTTAACTTCACACACTCACCAACATGCAGGAGGTGCCTGAATTAATTTGTGGACCAGAACCATAATGAACGGAACCTAATTTTAAAGTGGAACTTGCCTCAGAGCAATACAAACATCATTACGTGAGTTCTGTGGTACCAGTTTAATTACAGGAAACACTAACTTATCCAAATGGATCTAAAAATACTGCAGCTGCAGAACCGACTGGTACCACCAAGAGAGATCAGACTGTTTAAGTTATTCTGCAGAACTTGCAAAGGTCTCTGCAGCCAGAAGCTCTGAGATGTTCAACGGATCTTCTCATTACATTAAAGATTTTCCTACTCAGACTCTGGGCCTGTTTGTTGGTTTCAGACTCTCCAGAATTTGAGTTGGGTTTGGGTTGAGTGGCTGCCCCTATGTTTGGGTCAGAACCCTGAGGTTTTAGTACTTAACAAACTGATGGAGACACATAAATGTGTTCATCTGCTGTTTCTGCTCATTAGTTCTAATAGTTCTGTTACTGCGTCCTTCGACCTTTAGCTCTGCAGATACTTTGGACCAGCAGGACTTCATGTCCCAACTGGGTCATAGACCAGCTCCCAGATCCGTTCTGTTTCTTCTGTTGGGTCAGTGGTATTAGAACCTCGCAGGTAAGTCCGAACTGTTCAGTTTAGCTGATATTGTGCAGCCTGAGCTCTGAGACGGTTCTACAGCACTTTGTAATAAAATGTGGACTGGACTCAGTTCTGATTAAACCGAGTCGGACTGATCCAGTCACTGCACTCATTGTCCAGCTCGGTGCAGCCCAGCAGGACGTTGTCCCGCGCTCGTTACTGATTAACATCGGGGTTCTGAACTCTGATCCGAGGAAGGCCGACCCGACAGGCGGGGGAGGAGGAGGAGGACCACCACCAGCTGGGTATTTCCCACAGGAACCAGTCAGCCTCCACCCTGGGCTGCTGTTACAGCTGCACCAGGAAAGACAAACACCAGCCCTTCATCCACTAAGGGACACTGACCCTGAGGCTGCTGGGGCCCCTGAGGGCCCCAAGTCACCTGAGCATCAGGGAGAGACACCACCTACAGAAACCGCCCCCAGAGACACCACCTACAGAAACCGCCCCCAGAGACACCACCCGCAGAAACCGCCCCCAGAGACACCACCCGCAGAAACCGCCCCCAGAGACACCACCCGCTGAAACCGCCTCCAGAGACACCACCTACAGAAACCGCCCCCAGAGACACCACCTGCAGAAACCGCCCCCAGAGACACCACCCGCAGAAACCGCCCCCAGAGACACCACCCGCAGAAACCGCCCCCAGAGACACCACCCGCAGAAACCGCCCCCAGAGACACCACCCGCTGAAACCGCCCCCAGAGACACCACCCGCAGAAACCGCCCCCAGAGACACCACCTACAGAAACCGCCCCCAGAGACACCACCTGCAGAAACCGCCCCCAGAGACACCACCCGCAGAAACCGCCCCCAGAGACACCACCCGCAGAAACCGCCCCCAGAGACACCACCTACAGAAACCGCCCCCAGAGACACCACCTGCAGAAACCGCCCCCAGAGACACCACCCGCAGAAACCGCCCCCAGAGACACCACCTACAGAAACCGCCCCCAGAGACACCACCTGCAGAAACCGCCCCCAGAGACACCACCCGCAGAAACCGCCCCCAGAGACACCACCCGCAGAAACCGCCCCCAGAGACACCACCCGCAGAAACCGCCCCCAGAGACACCACCTACAGAAACCGCCCCCAGAGACACCACCTGCAGAAACCGCCCCCAGAGACACCACCCGCAGAAACCGCCCCCAGAGACACCACCTGCAGAAACCGCCCCCAGAGACACCACCCGCTGAAACCGCCTCCAGAGACACCACCCGCAGAAACCGCCCCCAGAGACACCACCCGCAGAAACCGCCCCCAGAGAAACCACCCCCAGAGACACCACCTACAGAAACCGCCCCCAGAGACACCACCTACAGAAACCGCCCCCAGAGACACCACCTACAGAAACCGCCTCCAGAGACACCACCCGCAGAAACCGCCCCCAGAGACACCACCTGCAGAAACCGCCCCCAGAGACACCACCCGCTGAAACCGCCTCCAGAGACACCACCCGCAGAAACCGCCCCCAGAGACACCACCCGCAGAAACCGCCCCCAGAGAAACCACCCCCAGAGACACCACCTACAGAAACCGCCCCCAGAGACACCACCTACAGAAACCGCCCCCAGAGACACCACCTACAGAAACCGCCTCCAGAGACACCACCCGCAGAAACCGCCCCCAGAGACACCACCCGCAGAAACCGCCCCCAGAGACACCACCTACAGAAACCGCCCCCAGAGACACCACCCGCAGAAACCGCCCCCAGAGAAACCACCCCCAGAGACACCACCTACAGAAACCGCCCCCAGAGACACCACCTACAGAAACCGCCCCCAGAGACACCACCTACAGAAACCGCCCCCAGAGACACCACCTGCAGAAACCGCCCCAGAGACACCACCTACAGAAACCGCCCCCAGAGACACCACCTACAGAAACCGCCCCCAGAGACACCACCCGCAGAAACCGCCCCCAGAGACACCACCTACAGAAACCGCCCCCAGAGACACCACCTGCAGAAACCGCCCCCAGAGACACCACCTGCAGAAACCGCCCCCAGAGACACCACCTACAGAAACCGCCCCCAGAGACACCACCTACAGAAACCGCCCCCAGAGACACCACCTACAGAAACCGCCCCCAGAGACACCACCTGCAGAAACCGCCCCCAGAGACACCACCTGCAGAAACCGCCCCCAGAGACACCACCTACAGAAACCGCCCCCAGAGACACCACCTACAGAAACCGCCCCCAGAGACACCACCTACAGAAACCGCCCCCAGAGACACCACCTACAGAAACCGCCCCCAGAGACACCACCTACAGAAACCGCCCCCAGAGACACCACCTACAGAACAGAACCAAAAACCTCTTTTCACTGTGAACGTCTTTTAAAGTTCTGTGTATTTTGGACCGCGAAATATGACTCACACGGATTAAAAAGTCAGTACTGTGGTTTAGAAAAAATATGAAGCTGAAACATCCCCAGGTTCGCCACCAGGGGGAGCTCAGCTGTAAATATGGAAGCATAAAGGCTTGCAGGAGAACTGCAGTCAGAACACCTCAAAGCAGGGAAGATTTGAGCTGACTGAGCAGCTGACTGACTACTAATGTTTCTTTTTTTCTGATCATTATTGTTTTCTTGGTAAAAGACGATGTGTAACAAGGTTGTTGGTTCCACCGTGGCCACTAGATGGCGATAATAGTAACAACCTGCTCCTTTAATTCCTGCAGGCGATGATCAATAATTGACTAAATTCATCTGGAGTGATTAAATCGGAGTTATTTTCGGGAAACAAACACCAACAAGTGTTTAAGGCATTCATCTGATCTGTGTTTCACACGCAGAGCTTCAGTGTCTGCAGGATCAGACTGAACAAACATCGTCCTCCTCGGGCTGCAGGTCATCAGGGGTCATTACAGAATACGCTGGGCGGTAACACATCTGAAGCTCGCTAACACCACGTGTTGTCCCCAACAAAGTTAATAAAACTTTCAGTCGGTCATGTAGGTGATCATCTGAACACCTTCTAGAAGTCTGAGGAGCTCCGGATTCTCGTTTCCGTTCATGTGAAGTTCAGCGGCGGGACTTACCCCCTCCAGGACCGGCCCAGGAGCACCCGGACACGGAGCATCATTCTGTCTGGAACCAAAGAAACGCAGAGAGGGAGAAAAGCGGCCGAATTATCTGTTTCCAGCCCCGATAACCTGATCATCAACCGACCCAAAGTGACAGGAGGCTAGCCGCAGTCAGCTAACTGCTGCCGGGGGGAGAGGCTACTGTTAGGTCGCTCAATCCGCCCAGAAACAGTCATACTCATAAAGGCTTACTAAACTAAAGGAAACATGACGTGTTCGTTAATAAATACCGCTCAACAGGAGGAAATATTATACCTTAAACTATAAAATATTTATCCGGTAAATCTCTAACACCCCTCAGCGAAATGGAACTTTCCAGAGGCGGGTATCACACTAACCAATCACAGAACAGTAACCTTTTATTAGCCAATCAAAGCCCGTTACTGGAATAGCAAGCTGCACCACCTTTGTACCATGAGTGGCTCTGCCCCATTCTTACACCGGCCAAACTGCAGGCGCACCGTGGAGGCGGAGTTGGGACACAATATAACGCTTAATGGTGGACGACCCAAACATAACAGGGTTGTTTATTAAAAATTTTATTTAGGTCAGAGAATCGGTTGAATATGATACACTTCAGACTGCATGTTAACCATCTGGTACGTTATATTTAATGGTTTAATGATCATAAAACATTTGAGGTGACTCAAATACTGCAGCCATACAGTTCATTGGAAAGAAATATCAAATATTCAAGATTAAAAATTTATTTATTGTCATCCTGTCACCAAAATGAAATTTAGCTGAGATCCAACTCAAAAGATGCACATGTAGGTAATAGACACTAACATTTAAAAACATATGTTCATGGAATGTGGTATGTAGTATTTAGTATTTACATAAAGAGCAGCTTTCCTGACAGAAGTGGGACAAAAGTGGATGTGGTCTGCAGCAATGTGTCTGGCCCTTTTCTGGACTGTGCAGCATAAACTAAGTCCAGATCTGGTAGACGATATCCTACAATCCCCTGTGCTGTCCTCACCACCCGTGCTAAGTCCTCCCTCTCCTGTGCCGTGCAGCTCCCATTCCACAGTGTCACACTGAGGCACAGGATGCTTTTAGTTGTGGTCCGGTAAAGGTTTGTGAGCAGCTGAGTAGAGAGTCCAGTCTGTTTCAGCTTCCTGAGAAAGAAGAGCCGTTGTTGGGCCTTCTTCACCAGGTTGGAGGTGTTCACAGTCCAGGAGGTCAGAGGAGATGTGAACGCCCAGGAACTCCATGCTGTCCACACGCTCCACCACCGCCCCCTGTATGCAGAGTGTGTTCAGTCCTCCTGGACCTCCTGTAATCCACTATGACCTCCTTGGTCTTGCTGGAGTTCAGGATGAGGTTGTTCCTGGAGCACCACTGAGTCAGATTGTGGACCTCCGGGTCTCATCATTGTTAGATATGAGACCCACCACAGTGGTGTCGTCCACAAACTTCACAACCATGTTTGTTTTGTGAATAGCAGAGCAGTCGTGTATGAAGAGGGCAGGGCTGAGAACACAACACTGCAGCGTGCTGGTGTTGAGGATCAGTGGGGCAGATGTGAGTTTCCCCATCTTCACCACCTGGAGCCTGTTGGTGAGGAAGTCGCTGATCCAGGAGCAAAGTGGTGCAGATAAACCAAGGTTGTGGAGCTTCATGGCCAGCAACTCAGGTAGGATGGTGTTGAAGCCTGAGCTGAAGTCTACAAATAGTATCCTAACACACACTCACCGGCCACTATATTAGGTACACCTGTCCAACTACTCGTTAACACAAATTTCTAATCAGCCAATCACATGGCAGCAACTCAATACATTTAGGCATGTAGACATGGTCAAGATGATCTGCTGCAGTTCAAACCGAGCATCAGAACGGGGAAGAAAGGTGATTTAAGTGACTTTGAACGTGGCATGGTTGCTGGTGCCAGACGGGCTGGTCTGAGTATTTCAGAAACTGCTGATCTACTGGGATTTTCAAGCACTACCATCTCTAGGGTTTACAGAGAATGGTCCGAAAAAGAGAAAATATCCAGTGATCCAGTTCTGTGGGAGAAAATGTCTTGTTGATGCCAGAGGTCAGAGGAGAATGGCCAGACTGGTTTGAGCTGATAGAAAGGCAACAGTAACTCAAATAACCACTCATTATAACCAAGGCATGCAGAAGAGCATCTCTGAACGTACAACACGTCGAACCTTGAGGCAGATGGGCTACAGCAGCAGAAGACCACACCAGGTGCCACTCCTGTCAGCTAAGAACAGGAAACTGAAGCTATAATTCACACAGACTCACCAAAATTGGACAATAGAAGATTGGAAAAACGTTGCCTGGTCTGATGAGTCTTGATTTCTGCTGCGACATTCGGATGTTAGGGTCAGAATTTGGCATCAACAACATGAAAGCATGGATCCATCCTGCCTTGTATCAACGGTTCAGGCTGGTGGTGGTGGTGTGATGGTGTGGGGGATATTTTCTTGGCACATTTTGGGCCCCTTGGTACCAATTGAGCATCGTGTCAACGCCACAGTCTACCTGAGTATTGTTGCTGACCATGTCCATCCCTTTATGACCACAGTGGACCCATCTTCTGATGGTTACTTCCAGCAGGATAATGTCATAAAGCATGAATCATCTCAGACTGGTTTCTTGAACATGACAATGAGTTCACTGGACTCAAATGACCTCCAGTCACAAGATCTCAATCCAATAGATCACCTTTAGGATGTGGTGGAACAGGAGATTCACATCATGGATGCAGCCGACAAATCTGCAGCATCTGTGTGATGCTATCATGTCAATATGGACCAAACTCTCTGAGGTATGTTTCCAGTACCTTGTTGAATCTATGTCACCAAGGATTAAGGCAGTTCTGAAGGTTAAAGGGGTCCAACCCGGTACTAGCAAGGTGTACCTAATAAAGTGGGCAGAGAGTGTAGGTGTTAAGGTGCTGCAGATGAGTCAGAGCCGTGTGAAGTGCTAATGAGACAGCATCCTTCCTCTGCGGAGCGATTCTCCCTGTAGGCAAACTGCAGGCTGTCCAGGCCAGCAGGAATGTCCTTGATGTACTTCAGGAGGATCCTTTCAAATCACTTCATGATGACCGGGATCAGAACAACGGGGCGGTAATCATTAAGGCAGGTGATGGTTGATGTTTTGGGCACAGGCACAATAGTGGTGGACTCCAGGCAGAGACCGTGGAAAGCTGCAGGAAGAGGTTGAAGACATCCAAAAAACACCCTGCAAATTGGTCAGGACATGATTTTAGCATCTGACCGGACACCATGTCTGGACCTGCAGCCACACTGATGTTCATCTTCTTCATAATGGAGGTCACTTGGTGCAGCTGCAGGGCGAGAGGCTGGTGATGCACCTCTGTGTGTCAAAGCATGCAAAGAAGCTGAGCTGCTGGTCGCTCTGCTTATAGGCTGTGATGGATCTGATGCCTCTCCACAGACTGCGTGGGTTGTTGTTGTTAAAGTCCTCCTCGATGTGCTGCTTGTGCCTGTGCTTAACCTGCTGGACGCCCTTTCTCAGTTCTCTCCAGGCCCTGCTGCTGGACAGTTGGTCACCTGATCTGCAGGCTGCGTCCTGAGGTCTTAGCTGGGTCCACGCTGCGCCATCTACCCATAGTTTCTGGTTAGGAAACCCTGATTGTTTTTGTGGGTGGGACAGCACAGATGATGTGTGTTCCTCCAGATCAGGGCCCTCTTTGAACACTCCCCAGTCTGTGTGCTCAAAGCAGTCCTGTCAGGCTGAGCAGGCATATTTGGTCCAAATCTGGATGGTTCTGGCAGTTGGTTTGGTTCTGCAGTTAAGAGGTTTGTAGGCAGGGATCACATCCACAGAGATGTGATCTGACATTCCAAAGTGAGGAGCTGCTGCAGCTTGGTATGCTCCAGGGATGTTGCAATAGACCTGCTATAAAGTACTGTTGTCTCTGGTTGGAAACTTTATAAATTTAAGGAGAATAATATTAACATATACACAAAAAGCTGAGTTAAAAGGTCCAAATGAATAAAGTCCATGAGGATTTCCTAGCTGTGTATCAACCAGCAGGTGATCTCTGATAGGATACATTTTATTATTTATCATTTGTCACCTCTTTCTTCCTCCCATCAATGAACTTCAAACTCATCCCTCACCTGTCATGATCCCCTCTAGCCGGGCCACACACCGGCTGACTGTTAAGAAGTAGATCCAGTTTCCTTGAACGAAATGTTATATTTTAAAATGTAATCCATGGAATGAATCAACATCTAATGAAGCTATATAACCTCCAGCAACCTCGGGAAGTTGTTTTTAATGAAGTGTCTTTATAAAACACACTGCTGTAAATCAGAGGACGTTAGTTAATCAGCAGAGATATGTTTATCTTCAGAACTTTAAAAACATGAACTTAATTATTAGAAATGTTGTGTTTATTCAAGCTTGTATTGTTTCATCTTTTACTTTAAATGTAATTATGTCAGGAAATCAAACAGACTCTCAGGTTTTGGGGAGTTATGTGCAGAGATAATCAGGAGTTCAGGAGTCCATGTCAACAAAGGACAGAGAAATAAAGGCTGTGAAGAAGCTGTGAAGTTCTCAATGCAGAACTCTGCTAGGCGTCTGGAGCTGGGAGGATGCTGATGCTTCATCTTACTCTTTGTGATGGACCATCTATTCATGCTATATTTATCTTATATATCCGTTATTTCCTGGGATATGCGCTTCACTATAATGGGTTTGGTAATGCTGATGCATGAGTGTGTCCGGACGAACAGAACCAGTGCATGTACTGGGAGAATGTGCCCTGGACCTCGAACAGCCGGGTTCAGCCTGCAATGACAGTCGGTGACCAGGAGAGGGAAACAAACATCCTTGTGACTCCCTAAAACCTCTGGACGAACATCCGGGGATCTCCATGTTTCTGTGGAGATGGGGGCGTGTCTGTGTATCCTCTGAATACGCTGACCTTTCAGACCTTTCCGGGTCAAACTTCAATATAAATATTTTCCCAGTTAATAGATTTCTAATAACCACTGTAACGTCTAGTCTGACGTGTTCTTATATATGGCATGTAGTGTCACTGGTAATTATTGTTAACCGGTATAAAAAATAGCAAAAATCAAATATTTTCTAATTTCATCAGAAGATTAGGATGTAGTGTTTTATGCAAACCATTTCCTTTGATAACTTTTCTGTTCTCTGCTGTAAAAAAAGTTTTATGATAAACAAAACCTCAGAAACATTGAAATATAGTTCTGATAGAATACTGTTGGTTAAAATATATGTACTAACCCTGACCCCTTACCCTAAATATATGTACTAACTAAATAAAGCTCTGACATACTTAGCTACATTTGCAGTAACATTAATCATCAAAACAGGCGAGGAATGTTTATTTATATGTCATCATTCAAACAGACAAGAATTCAACGGGCTTTACAGGAAACAAAAAGAACAGAGATAAACCCCGATAAGAACATATCAGATAGATCAGAAGAACAATAATACAATTTGAGGCATTGAATAAAAAGAAAGAAATAATAAAAGGAAATTTTAATTTATTTTATTTATGTAGCATTGATTCACTATGAATGTTGTCTTAAGGGACTTTCAACAGTTTAAATGTAGTCGACTCAAGATCCAAAGTCAATTACGTACATTTCAGTTTAATCCTGATTATTAAACAATGCAGTCAATTTCAGTTAATCATTCAAATTGGTTCAAATTGCATCATGTTGTTAACTTTGCAGCAATCACTTATACTGAGCATGCATGTGGCGACAGTGGAGAGGAAAAACTCCCTTTTAACAGGAAGAAACCTATGAGAAAATTTAAAACAGATAATATGATAGAGCTGCAGTAAACACTGATGTTTTCAGTTCTGATTTAAAGGAACCAACAGTTTCTGAACATCTCAGGTTTTCAGGGAGTTTGTTCCAGAGCTGAGGAGCATAGAAACTAAATGCTGCCTCATCTTGTTTAGATCTGGTAACATTGATTAATTCAATTCAATTCAATTCAATTCAAAAATACTTTATTAATCCCAAAGGGAAATTAAATGTTGTTGTAGCTCATGAAGGTTTCTTCAAAGATTCGTTGTAGATGCTGATGGCTGTGGGCAGGAAGGATCTCCTGTAGCGCTCCGTCTTACAGCAGATCTGAAGAAACCTCTGACTGAAGACACTCTGTTGTTGTAGGACAGTCTCATGAAGAGGATGCTCAGGGTTCTCCATAATGTTCTTCATTTTATGAAGAATCCTTCTTTCTACAATGATCTCCAGAGGTTCCAGAGGAGTCCTCAGAACAGAACCAGCCTTTTTTATCAGCTTGTTGAGCTTTTTTAAGTCCCTGGTTCTGATGCTGCTTCCCCAGCAGATGATGGATGAAGAGATCACACTTTCCACAACAGACTTATAGAAGATATGCAGCATCTTGCTGCAAACACCAAAGGACCTAAGCTTCCTCAAGAAGTACAGTCTGCTCTGTCCCTTCTTGTAGATGGCTTCACAGTTGCATCTCCACTCTAGTCTGTTGTCCAGGTGAACACCGAGGTATTTATACTCCTCCACCACCTCCACTTCTTCTCCCATGATAGAAATAGTTAAGCAGGTCTCTGAAGATCTGGGGACGTCTACACGGTTCCTACTTGACTACTTTCTTCCTACTTTTTGTAGCTCAGTTTAGTGGTTTATGGATAGCTGAATGTTAAAATCTATTCTTTGACAAACAGAGATCCAGTCCAATGATTTAGGAGCTGGTTCTGATATGATCCCATTTTCCTGGTCTTGATCAGGACTCTGGCAGCAGCATTTTGGATGAGCTGCAGTTGCCTGGTTGATTTTCTCCACAGACCAGTAACGACACAGTTGCAGTGATCTGATGCTGGAGATAAAGGCTTGCAGCAGTTTTTCTGTTTCCTGTTTCAATTCAGTTTATTTATGTAGCGCCAATTCACAACACACGTCGTCTCAAGGCTCTTCACAAAGTGTTAGGAATGGTGCAGGTTGTTGGGGAGGTTAGATTTAACTACTGAGTGTTTGTTATGATTTGGGGTTGTTTGGTTTTTGGTTTCGGGTTTTTTCTTTATATGTTCTTCACAGCTCAAGTTCCCTTTCAGTCGATTCACTCAGTACAACACGAGTATAGGATATCACGCCCTGCGTGTCCTGGCTGAAGCCACCTCTAATCACGCCTCCTAGGCAAATGATGTGATGACGACAGGTGACAGGCCCCGCCTGCACTATATACCTGTCACAGTCAAGCATCATCTACCAATGTTCCCAGACTTTGTCTCTGAGTTGACGTCTTCATGGAACAAACCACTGTCCACCCGCGTCACGGTACCGGGTTATGGACAGTATCTGGACCTGGAAGGCGCCGAAAAAGCCAGACTGGTGAATATTCTGCCAATAGAACTGTCTTTGGCAGCATATCTGGCCCCGTCCCAAAATCATGGTGTGGGTGGTCCAACATCGCTTCCGTCTAAGCACTGTAGGTTCTCCGCTGCTCAATTGGAAAAAATCTACAGGGCTCAAGCGACCACCGCTCGTGCCCTGAGCTCCATTACCATGCTGCAAACATACCAAGCTATGCGCTTGGCGGAGCTTGGAGCCCTTTGATGCCGCTCTTGAATGAGGTGAGAATCACCGCTGACTACATCCTCCGTGTATCCCGCAGTGCAGCGCTGTCCCTGGGCAGAGGGATGGCATCAATGGTGGTTGCGCAAAGGCACCTGTGGCTGACGCTCTCTGACATCCCGGATAGGGATAGACCGTCTACCTGGATGAACCGGTGGTAGCCGACGGGCTGTTTGGGCAATCTCTCGACGCCATACAGGCGAAATTCGAGCTGAGGAAAAAGCAGACAGAAGCACTGCGCAATATCATCCCCAGGCGAGATGTGAGACCCAAATCCAGCTCGGGCACTCGCAAACCAGCTGTACCGCCACACCCACCGAAGAGGATGACGCAGCCCGTGAGCTTGAGCCCTCAGACGGCACAGCCACAGAACCATGGCCAAGCTCCCCAAAAGACAGCCTGGAGCAGGGGTCCTCCTCCAGGGCTCCAGAGGGACTCGACGTCCCGGAAGAAAAAGACACAGTCCTCCTAGCTGTTGGACTTGGGATTCAGGAGTTTTGGGAGCAGGGAGACATGTTTGCCAGTTTTCGGCGAGTGCCATCCAAAAGATGTTTTGCTGGTGTTGTTCGGGATCCCAGTCCCAAGAGGCGCTGCATTTGCCCCACACAGTTTCCCAAGCACAATTTCTCCACAAATGTATTTGCACTAAAAGCCCCCAGTTTGGGTGCGTTGAATGTGTTTCTGAGCACTGCAGTTGTTCCAAATGTTTCAATAAAGACAGTTTTTTCTATGAAAAAAAGTCAAAATCAAATGGCTGCAGGCGACAGCCAAATGAGGCTGCACCTCTCTCGCATGTCGGGAAAGGGCAGCACCGTTCCACCAACAGTGCCACAGGCCAGTCGCCTGGCTTCACGTCTCCATATGTGGCACGAATGCTCACTCCAACCTTGGGTGGAGAGGACCGTTGTTATGGGTTACCGTTTACAGTTTCGCCGGAGACCAGCCCGCTTTTTTGGCGTGGTAAACACGGCGGTTATGGCCCAAGCGGCAGAGGTTCAGAGAGAGGAAATAAGTACACTGTTGGCAAAAGGAGCTATCCGTGTGTTTCCCGAGTCGGACATGAACAGAGGTTGGTACAGCCATTATTTTGTTGTTCCGAAAAAAGGGGGCGGGTTTCGTCCAATTCTGGACTTGATTGTTCTGAACAAATACCTCCGAACATACAAGTTTAAAATGTTAACACTCAAGCAACTTCTGAGTGCTATCAGCCCGGGTGATTGGTTCGCCACGATAGACCTGACAGACGCTTATTTTCACGTAGCGATACACCCGGACCACAGACAGTTTCTGAGATTTGCCTTCGAGAGCAAGGCGTACGAGTACCTTGTACTGCCTTTCGGTCTGTCTCTAGCGCCTCGCACCTTTACAAAATGTGTAGAGGCAGGGCTAGCACCTCTCAGAGAAACAGGCATCCGCATTTTAACTTATCTGGACGACTGGGCTTTAATAGCCAGTTCCAGAGAACAGGCGACAGTGCAGCTGTCTCGGGTTCTGTCGTACATTCAAGCCCTAGGATTTTTGGTAAACTCTCAGAAAAGCTCGCTGATCCCAAGTCAACAATTTTCATTTCTCGGTCTGGAAATATGCTCCCTTACAAGCAGGGCACCTCTTTCCGACCACAGAGTGGCCGCGTTTCACCGCTGCCTAGCTCAGTTTCAGTTGGGACACAAACTGCGTTTCCAGACCATCTTACAACTGATGGGTATGATGGCCTCTATGATTGCAGTAGTACCGCTCGGTCTACTGAAGATGCGCCCATTCCAGCAGTGGACCCGCTCTCACCGGTTGTGTGCATGGCGTCACTGCAGCAGAAAGCTAACGATAACCACTGCCTGTATGTCGGCTCTCAGCCCTTGGCGGGAACCAGGACTGTTGTGCTGAGGGTCGCCAATAGGGAGAGTAACCTTTCGCAAGGTGGTATCCACGGATGCCTCCCTGAGGGGGTGGGACGCGATGGCGTGGCGGTGAGTGGGGTTTGGACACTAGTACTATCCAAACTCCACATAAACTACCTGGAGCTCTTAGCGGTTCTGCTGGCTCTGCAACATTTCTGCCAGGTTCTGTTAAACCAACATGTTCTGGTCAGGACAGACAACACCACTGTGATTTCATACATAAACAGACAGGGAGGGACTCGTTCACTTCCTCTCCTGAAGCCATCTCACACACCTCTTGCAGTGGTGCAACATACGCTTTCTGTCTATCAGAGCTACTCATGTCCCGGGACGACTGAATCTGGGTGCAGATTTGCTCTCCAGAGGCGGACCTCGGGTGAGAGAATGGAGGCTTCACCCTTCCGTGGTGGCACAAGTATGGTGTCTGTTTGGGACAGCAGCAGTAGATCTTTTTGCCACCAGAGCCAACACCCACTGTCCTCTGTTCTTTTCCATAATAGATCAGGATGCTCCGCTGGGAGTGGATGCCCTGGCCCATCCATGGCCCAATGTACTCCTGTATGCATTCCCCCCAGTGGAAATGATACTACATGTACTAGAGAGGGTGGGCAAACAGGGTCTGTCCCTAATTTTGGTAGCACCTCGTTGGCCTGCAAAGTCATGGTATTCCGAGATAATTAGCCTGCTGGCAGCAGAGCCGTGGCAACTCCCCGTTTGCCGGGATCTCCTCACTCAGGCAGGGGGGGAGATATTTCATCCACACCCAGAGATGTGGAAGCTGCATGCTTACCTGCTGAGAGGTCCAGCTTATTAGGCAAAGGCCTCCTCCCTGATGTGGGGGCAACAATCCAGAATGCAAGAGCATTCTCCACTAGAGACTTATACGCTTATAAATGGTGGGCTAACCCAGTGGTGTGAGGACATTGTTCCATTTCAGTGCTCAGTGGTAGAAGTTTTAACATTTTTGTAGGATCTGCTGGATAAAGGTCTTTCCTTTTCCACAATTGAGGTCTATTTGGCTGTCATTTCTGCCTGCCATATTGGTTTTAATGGAGTCACACCAGGTGCTCATCCTCTGGCTGTATGCTTCTTAAAGGGGGTTCGTAGACTCAGACCTGTGATTAAACCCAGTTTTCCTTCCTGAGATCTCACATTGGTACTAGAAGCTCTTTGTGACTCTCCATTTGAACTTTTGGAGTCAGTAGATGTGAAGTTCCTTTCATACAAGCTTGCTCTGCTTCTTGCTCTGACAACTGCAAAGCGGGTTGGAGACCTCCATGCTTTGTCTGTAAATCCTACCTGCATACACTTTTCACCTGATGGTTCCAAGGTCACCTTGCGATCTTATGCAGCTTATCTTCCTAAGGTTATACCTTCAGACTACAGCTCCTTGACTATGGAGCTTTCTAGTTTTTGTCCACCTCCTTTTGCATCTGAGGAACAAAGGAGGTTACACTTCCTGTGCCCTTTACGTGCACTGCGTAGTTACATTGACCGTACTCAGTCTGTGAGGTTGTGTGATCAGCTGTTTGTGTGTATTGCTAACCCAGCAAGGGGGGAAGCTCTGCCCAGACAAAGACTCTCCCACTGGATTGTTGAGGCTATTTCTCTGGCTTACAGCAACAGGGGTCTCCCAATGCCACGTGGTGTGAGGGCTCACTCCACCAGGGGCATAGCGACCTCCTGGGCCCTATTTAGAGGGGTGGCCATGAGTGACATTTGTGCTGCAGCCAGCTGGTCTTCGCCGCACACATTTGTAAAGTTTTATCGTTTGGATGTGACAACCCCTTCTGTGGCTCACTCTGTTCTTTCTGCTGGGTCTGAAGTGCTGCACTAGTATGCAGTGTATGATCCAGTTTTGATGGCTGTTCTGCGGGGCGTTTATATATGTCCCATCATGTGTTGTACTGAGCGAATCGACTGAAAGGGAACTTAAAGTTATGAATACAACTACTGTTCCCTGAAGGAGAGTAACAAAGTACAACACATGGCTGCCCCGCTGCTCAGCTGGGCTCGGTGAATAGCGGCTATTGGCTGAGTAATGACGACGATGACGGACAGGTATATAGTGCAGGCGGGGCCTGTCACCTGTCGTCATCACATCATTTACCTAGAAGGCGTGATTGGAGGTGGCTTCAGCCAGGACACGCAGAGCGTGTCATCCCATACTCATGTGTTGTACTTCGTTACTCTCCTTCAGGGAACAGTAGTTGTATTCATAACTTTACGTTTTGAATCATGCTTCTGTTTATTATTTTCCTGTTTTTGTTTCATGTTTTTCTAGTTATAGTTCTATTAGTTTGTTTTCTTGGATTTGCGTTCTGTTCAAGCCATGTTTTGTGTTGGAATAATTGAATATAGATTTATCTTATTTTGTTCCTATTCTTTATTTTAACTTAACTATTTGATCTTATAATCATTCATGATGTTTGTGAGTAAATGATCTGATGAGTTTGTCTGCAGGCAATGATCATCAATGGAGCTGAGCTTGCGGGAAAGGAAGCAGTCCAGTTGAGGAGGTCATAAAGAGATGCTGATTGCACTGAACAAAAGGCAACTGACCCTGGAAGATGGAGAGGACTGTGGGAAATGTGTTGTTAATGGATAAAGCTGTTTATGACTTGTTTACGATGCAGCTGTTGTTTTCCCATCCTTTAGAGATTAAAGTTTTTGTAAACTAGGGACCCCCAAAAGACAAAAAAAAGAGGAGTGCGGTCGGATAGGCTTCAGAGCGGTTGTGAGACTTGTAACAGAACACATCTCTGACCGTTCTCCTCGTGCGAGTGAAATAACTAATACTTTGTCTCTCTCTCTTCTTTTTGTGTTATTATACGTATTGTTAGGTTGTTTAAACCTGACATTTTGATCCTGTCACGTTGTGTTCTCTGTTAATCAACTTTATTCGGTTCACTTGCACCTAGTTAATCTGTCTTGCTTCACCTGGTTCACACTCCATATATACACACCTGTTCTGTTTACACATTTCTCATATCATGCTCTTGTTCTCATATCATGTCTTGTTCTCATATCATGCTCTTGTTCTCATATCATGTCTTGTTCTCATATCATGCTCTTGTTTTCATATCATGTCTTGTTCTCATATCATGTCTTGTTCTCATATCATGCTCTTGTTCTCATATCATGTCTTGTTCTCATATCATGCTCTTGTTCTCATATCATGCTCTTGTTCTCATATCATGTCTTGTTCTCATATCATGCTCTTGTTCTCATATCATGTCTTGTTCTCATATCATGTCTTGTTCTCATATCATGCTCTTGTTCTCATATCATGTCTTGTTCTCATATCATGCTCTTGTTCTCATATCATGCTCTTGTTCTCATATCATGCTCTTGTTCTCATATCATGCTCTTGTTCTCATATCATGTCTTGTTCTCATATCATGCTCTTGTTCTCATATCATGTCTTGTTCTCATATCATGTCTTGTTCTCATATCATGTCTTGTTCTCATATCATGCTCTTGTTCTCATATCATGTCTTGTTCTCATATCATGTCTTGTTCTCATATCATGCTCTTGTTCTCATATCATGTCTTGTTCTCATATCATGCTCTTGTTTTCATATCATGTCTTGTTCTCATATCATGTCTTGTTCTCATATCATGCTCTTGTTCTCATATCATGTCTTGTTCTCATATCATGCTCTTGTTCTCATGTCTTGTTCTCATATCATGTCTTGTTCTCATATCATGCTCTTGTTCTCATATCATGTCTTGTTCTCATATCATGTCTTGTTCTCATATCATGCTCTTGTTCTCATATCATGTCTTGTTCTCATATCATGCTCTTGTTCTCATATCATGCTCTTGTTCTCATATCATGTCTTGTTCTCATATCATGCTCTTGTTCTCATATCATGTCTTGTTCTCATATCATGTCTTGTTCTCATATCATGTCTTGTTCTCATATCATGCTCTGGTTTTCATATCATGTCTTGTTCTCATATCATGTCTTGTTCTCATATCATGCTCTTGTTCTCATATCATGTCTTGTTCTTATATCATGCTCTTGTTCTCATATCATGCTCTTGTTCTCATATCATGCTCTTGTTCTCATGTCTTGTTCTCATATCATGTCTTGTTCTCATATCATGTCTTGTTCTCATATCATGTCTTGTTCTCATATCATGTCTTGTTCTCATATCATGCTCTTGTTCTCATATCATGCTCTGGTTTTCATATCATGTCTTGTTCTCATATCATGTCTTGTTCTCATATCATGCTCTTGTTCTCATATCATGTCTTGTTCTTATATCATGCTCTTGTTCTCATATCATGCTCTTGTTCTCATATCATGCTCTTGTTCTCATGTCTTGTTCTCATATCATGTCTTGTTCTCATATCATGTCTTGTTCTCATATCATGTCTTGTTCTCATATCATGTCTTGTTCTCATATCATGCTCTTGTTCTCATATCATGCTCTTGTTCTCATATCATGTCTTGTTCTCATATCATGTCTTGTTCTCATATCATGTCTTGTTCTCATATCATGCTCTTGTTCTCATGTCTTGTTCTCATATCATGTCTTGTTCTCATATCATGTCTTGTTCTCATATCATGTCTTGTTCTCATATCATGCTCTTGTTCTCATATCATGTCTTGTTCTCATATCATGTCTTGTTCTCATATCATGCTCTTGTTCTCATATCATGCTCTTGTTCTCATATCATGTCTTGTTCTCATATCATGTCTTGTTCTCATATCATGCTCTTGTTCTCATGTCTTGTTCTCATATCATGTCTTGTTCTCATATCATGTCTTGTTCTCATATCATGCTCTTGTTCTCATATCATGTCTTGTTCTCATATCATGTCTTGTTCTCATATCATGTCTTGTTCTCATATCATGCTCTTGTTCTCATATCATGCTCTTGTTCTCATATCATGCTCTTGTTCTCATATCATGTCTTGTTCTCATATCATGTCTTGTTCTCATATCATGCTCTTGTTCTCATATCATGTCTTGTTCTCATATCATGTCTTGTTCTCATATCATGTCTTGTTCTCATATCATGCTCTTGTTCTCATATCATGTCTTGTTCTCATATCATGCTCTTGTTCTCATATCATGCTCTTGTTCTCATATCATGTCTTGTTCTCATATCATGCTCTTGTTCTCATATCATGTCTTGTTCTCATATCATGCTCTTGTTTTCATATCATGTCTTGTTCTCATATCATGCTCTTGTTCTCATATCATGCTCTTGTTCTCATATCATGTCTTGTTCTCATATCATGCTCTTGTTCTCATATCATGCTCTTGTTCTCATATCATGCTCTTGTTCTCATATCATGTCTTGTTCTCATATCATGTCTTGTTCTCATATCATGCTCTTGTTCCCATGTCTTGTTCTCATATCATGTCTTGTTCTCATATCATGTCTTGTTCTCATATCATGCTCTTGTTCTCATATCATGTCTTGTTCTCATATCATGTCTTGTTCTCATATCATGCTCTTGTTCTCATATCATGCTCTTGTTCTCATATCATGTCTTGTTCTCATATCATGTCTTTTTCTCATATCATGTCTTGTTCTCATATCATGTCTTGTTCTCATATCATGCTCTTGTTCTCATATCATGTCTTGTTCTCATATCATGCTCTTGTTCTCATATCATGTCTTGTTCTCATATCATGTCTTGTTCTCATATCATGTCTTGTTCTCATATCATGCTCTTGTTCTCATATCATGCTCTTGTTCTCATATCATGTCTTGTTCTCATATCATGTCTTGTTCTCATATCATGTCTTGTTCTCATATCATGCTCTTGTTCTCATATCATGTCTTGTTCTCATATCATGCTCTTGTTTTCATATCATGTCTTGTTCTCATATCATGTCTTGTTCTCATATCATGCTCTTGTTCTCATATCATGTCTTGTTCTCATATCATGCTCTTGTTCTCATATCATGTCTTGTTCTCATATCATGTCTTGTTCTCATATCATGTCTTGTTCTCATATCATGCTCTTGTTCTCATATCATGCTCTTGTTCTCATATCATGTCTTGTTCTCATATCATGCTCTTGTTCTCATATCATGTCTTGTTCTCATATCATGCTCTTGTTCTCATATCATGCTCTTGTTCTCATATCATGTCTTGTTCTCATATCATGCTCTTGTTCTCATATCATGTCTTGTTCTCATATCATGTCTTGTTCTCATATCATGTCTTGTTCTCATATCATGCTCTTGTTCTCATATCATGTCTTGTTCTCATATCATGCTCTGGTTTTCATATCATGTCTTGTTCTCATATCATGTCTTGTTCTCATATCATGCTCTTGTTCTCATATCATGCTCTTGTTCTCATGTCTTGTTCTCATATCATGTCTTGTTCTCATATCATGTCTTGTTCTCATATCATGCTCTTGTTCTCATATCATGTCTTGTTCTCATATCATGCTCTTGTTCTCATATCATGTCTTGTTCTCATATCATGTCTTGTTCTCATATCATGTCTTGTTCTCATATCATGTCTTGTTCTCATATCATGCTCTTGTTCTCATGTCTTGTTCTCATATCATGTCTTGTTCTCATATCATGTCTTGTTCTCATATCATGCTCTTGTTCTCATATCATGTCTTGTTCTCATATCATGTCTTGTTCTCATATCATGTCTTGTTCTCATATCATGTCTTGTTCTCATATCATGCTCTTGTTCTCATATCATGCTCTTGTTCTCATATCATGTCTTGTTCTCATATCATGTCTTGTTCTCATATCATGTCTTGTTCTCATATCATGCTCTTGTTCTCATATCATGTCTTGTTCTCATATCATGCTCTTGTTCTCATATCATGTCTTGTTCTCATATCATGCTCTTGTTCTCATATCATGTCTTGTTCTCATATCATGCTCTTGTTCTCATATCATGTCTTGTTCTCATATCATGCTCTTGTTCTCATATCATGTCTTGTTCTCATATCATGCTCTTGTTCTCATATCATGTCTTGTTCTCATATCATGCTCTTGTTCTCATATCATGTCTTGTTCTCATATCATGCTCTTGTTTTCATATCATGTCTTGTTCTCATATCATGTCTTGTTCTCATATCATGCTCTTGTTCTCATATCATGTCTTGTTCTCATATCATGTCTTGTTCTCATATCATGTCTTGTTCTCATATCATGCTCTTGTTCTCATATCATGTCTTGTTCTCATATCATGTCTTGTTCTCATATCATGCTCTTGTTCTCATATCATGTCTTGTTCTCATATCATGTCTTGTTCTCATATCATGTCTTGTTCTCATATCATGTCTTGTTCTCATATCATGCTCTTGTTCTCATATCATGTCTTGTTCTCATATCATGCTCTTGTTCTCATATCATGTCTTGTTCTCATATCATGCTCTTGTTCTCATATCATGTCTTGTTCTCATATCATGCTCTTGTTCTCATATCATGTCTTGTTCTCATATCATGCTCTTGTTCTCATATCATGTCTTGTTCTCATATCATGCTCTTGTTCTCATATCATGTCCTTTTCTCATATCATGCTCTTGTTTTCATATCGTGTCTTGTTCTCATATCATGTCTTGTTCTCATATCATGCTCTTGTTCTCATATCATGTCTTGTTCTCATATCATGTCTTGTTCTCATATCATGTCTTGTTCTCATATCATGCTCTTGTTCTCATATCATGCTCTTGTTCTCATATCATGTCTTGTTCTCATATCATGTCTTGTTCTCATATCATGTCTTGTTCTCATATCATGTCTTGTTCTCATATCATGCTCTTGTTCTCATATCATGTCTTGTTCTCATATCATGTCTTGTTCTCATATCATGCTCTTGTTCTCATATCATGTCTTGTTCTCATATCATGCTCTTGTCTTACTTTGTGGTTCATGCCAAGCCTGTCCATTTATTGTTTTGTTCCTGCCTCTTTTGAGAGTGAGTTTCTGTTTTTTATTAAATCGTTCTTGCACTTACCATCATGCTGCCTGCTCGTCTGCATTCTGGGGTCCTATATCTCGCAAGCCATAACAGTGTTAGAGTTTGGCCCTTTTAGAATGGACTATGTGTAGGGTTACTATTTAAAATAATACACTGATAAAGTGTGTCCATCTAGAGCCCACTGATGGTCATTGTTATACTAAAAACCACAAGAATTGGGATACCTCTCTGTCAGACTGATTATAACCATTGGAAAAGAGAAGGGGTCATACAGGTAGCAGAAATGGAGGGTGTGTTTACACCTCAACCATAACTGAGCCGGTTTAGGCTAAACCTGACTCCCCCTTACTCCATCCAACAGGGTGGTGTGGAGATATACCATGTGTGTGCATCATTATTATTACTATGTTCATAACCAGTGTGGGAAATAAAATGTGTAACATGTGTTAGTATAAGACATTGTGTATTGTGTGGTCTGCAAAAGTATTTCTCACAGGTGAAGTGGAAAATTACTGAAGAACTGCAGGAGTGTGTGAAAATTAGAGATAGTACAACTGACTGAGTTACTCCCTGCTTATATCAGAAGATACGGGATGCAGCTGTGGGACAATACCTGTCTAAATATGGTAAGCCGGAAAAGTGTGTACGTGACTATGTGTAGAAAATATTGTAAACAAGGGCGCTGACAATTTTTCGTGTGTGTTTTAATAAAAGAAATGAGCCCAGTGAGAGAGCCTCAGAAGACATCTCGGTGTGAGCTCTTCTCCCTGGGTCCAGGTATGACATACAGCTGTCTCCGTGTGATTTATTCTAATGTGTTGTGAATTCCTCCAGGTTATGGTGAATAAACGAACGCGCAGAAGGCCCCTTTAATGGGGTACTTCAACAATTTGGTGACCCCTGACATGGACAACAAGAGAGTGTGACAGACGGAAACGTCTGAGACCGGGGCGCCCATAAATCTTCTAAAAAGGTGAGGCAGAGCCTATTTTATAAAACTCTCCGATTGAATTTATGTGTAGGCTAAATTAACCAGGTCTCAGTTGGTTCTGAATGTCATTTTACTCTGCAAAACTGTAAAAGAGTGTGTGTTAACTGGACGTGTTAAAATACAGCCAGATAAGATTTGCTGACAGTGTCGGCAAAATACGGCAGCTTCAAGGTAAGAGCCCTGATTTAAAGCTGAAAAAAAGGTGATATTGCTGGGTGTGGCGTCCCAACTTATTGATTGACGGATCAATAAGATATAGCTGGGTTTAAGGCCCGTGTTTTGGCAAAACACAAAGGATTAAATGAGGTTAAAGTCCTCACAAACCTTCATCTGGATTTTTTTTAACAGATGATACGTTCATTCAGAAATCTCACGAAGGGTTAGAGGCCCATCTAGTGGACACACGGAGGAATTACACAAGCGACTGGTAGTGCAGTCGATGTTAAATCATTGAACACACATTCTGAATTAAAAATGCGGTTGGATTTTGATTATTTGAGGGAAAATAAAAGCATTTATTGAATATAGGGTGAAGTGGCTTGTAGTGGATTGTTTCTGCATTTTGTGCATTTCCTGTGTGCGAGTGTCTGTCACAGATAGTTGTGTTGAATTGAGGAAGTACGAGCTGGAGTGTGTGTGTGCGACTGAACTAGATGATTATTTGGGGTAAAATAAAAGACAAAGTACTAGATATAAGTATCTGTAGTGCAGATTATAGAAGACATGTGAATGTTAAGTGTTTTTGCTGATATTAAACGGGAATGACTGTGACAAGCGCTGACTGACTGACTGTATGTCTTTATTAAATGCACTGTATTGTCCGGTGACCTGGCGGTGTTGACAAGGACAATACAGTGATAAGCGGATTTTATATGCATATTGTGAAGCGTTAATTGAACATTAATTTCACAGGATTTTAAACAACATGGAAGAGTAATTTCCGGAAAAACCAGGATGGTTAGATCTAAACACACAATTAACTAACATACAAGCACTGGTTCTCCAAACGAGAGGTAAGGAGGAAGGTAATAAAATGAAAAAGAATATAAAAAAAAAAGGTAAGACAACCAATGAAGGTGGATGGAATTAATTTGATGGACAACTGGAATTTAGGTGATTGGTTTAGAAAGAAACTGAACACAGCGAAGAAAAACAGACAGGAAGCACAAAGTAAGTTGAATGATGCTTCTGTCTGGTCCAAAAGTAAGTACAACACAAACATACATAAATATGAAAAAGAGGAACGCTTCTGGGGAGACATACTTTTGATTTACCAAGGAGGAATTCACTCAATGCAGCTGAAAAAACCCAGAGAAGGAGACAAGAATGAGGGGTCAAAATCAGCTCAGGGGATGGGCGTAGAAACACCTCCTCCGTATGCACCCTCCCCCAAGTACAGCTCACTCACTGGTGCTCCCACACTGCCCCCTGATGGATTGTACCCCATATTGGAAGTAGAAAATGGAACACTTGTAGTGCATGGATTGGATATTCTAGCTGACAAAGGTGGATCTTTCAGCGGATTGTTCCAGCTCATCCATGTCAGCAGCTCCAGGTTCCTTCTATTATGAAGAAAAAGCAGCCTTTCAAGACAGAGAGGTAAGAGAAAGACAAGAACAACATCAAAGAAGCCTGAGCAAAACAAATCTCTTTCGCTCACCCCCACAAGAATCATGTCTAATTTCAGAGGCTGGGGCACGGGGGCCAGGCTCTGTCTTACAAGGAGCAGGGACTGATCTGGAAGGTTCAGTGGCTTTAATGCTAAGTGGATCCTGGAGGCCAGATAGGGTTTTGTGTCCTAATCCTTTTCTCACACCCACACCTTGTTACACCTCTACCCCAGCTGTAGAGCTGCAGAAAAACAGGCACAGCATACCACAGGAAGATGGAGAAGACAGAGCAGATCCGCAGCGAAACCATCCTGAGGACGGATCCCCAATAGACAGTCAGACAGTTGGACAGTTAAGGTAACATTTACCCCGCAAAGCTGCAGCTAAACCAGAAGGATTTAGTTATGCCCCAAAAACCAATTATCCTCTTTTACAGCAACAAGGCTCTGGAGCCCCCTGTAGGTATAAACCTTTCTCTCTGGGTGACATTACGGCTCTCTGTGACAAACTGCCCCCCATAACTGAAGGAGCAGCAGTGTGGCTCCAGACTTTAGACACCCTGATGGCAGGCACAGCGCTAGCATTGGGAGATTATAGAGCAGTAGCAGGACGGTGCATGCCACACCACACATGTAGAGAGATTGAGACTGCTGCTTACACCTCAGGAGCCCCGGATTCTGACCTCTTCACCCAGCATGTCCACTGGCTAGGTGATGCATTGAGAACAGCATACCCTGTAACCAGGGAACGCACCATTCCTAAGTTTGAATGGGACCCTAAAATTAACCCCAGGGAATACCTGGACCAGTGTAAATCCATGTGGCAAACTCAGACAGAAACTAACCCAGCTAATGAGGGGGCACAACGAGACTGGTTCAGAGATGCTTGTTGGAATAATTGAATATAGATTTGTCTTATATTTTCTCCTATTCTTTAACTTGACTATTTGATCTTATAACCTTTCATGATGTATGTGTGAGTAAAGGATGTGTGAGTTTGTCTGCAGGCAAAGGTCATAAATAGGAGGTCATAAAGATGAAGGCACGGCTGACCCTACAAGTTGGAGGAGACTGTGGGAAATGTGTTGTTAATGTATAAAGCTGTTTATGACCTGTTTACGATGCAGCTGTTGTTTTCCCCCATCCTTTAGAGAACAATGTTTTATGTAAACTAGGGACCCCCGAAAGACAATAAAAAGAGGAAGCGGTCGGATGCTGTTCAGAATGATTGGGGACTTGTAACTGAACATGTTAATGATCGTTCTCCTCGTACGAGTAAAATAACTAACATTTTGTCTCTCTCTCTTCTTTTTGTGTTGTTATAAATATTGTTAGGTTGGTTAAACCTGACAATGCTGTCCTTAAGGGACTACCCCAACAGGTGAAGGCCAGTATGGAGGACATGCTTGGAGCGGACACTGGAACTTGGGATTGCCATCTGATCCATCACCTGTCCAAAATAAGAGAGGACCATAAGAAAGATGAGGAGGAACTTAAGACCCTGCAGACCCAATTGCTAAAAATGCAGTTAGCCAAAGCAAAGCAGAAAGCAGGAGAAAAGAAGAAAGACAACAAAACTCCCAAAATAATGTATGAAGGTGCGGTTTCTCAGGGCCCCCAGACTCCTCCCTTTCCTGGCCATCAGGACACGATTGCACCGAGGTCTGCAACCTCTGGTCCTTATCATGCCCAACCAGGCCGGTTCAGGGGCAGGGGCGGGCCAAGGGGCCGTGGATTCCGTGGAGGACCACCAAGGCGATGGGGGGGTGCTGACGTTTGCTACTACTGTGAGGAGCAGGGTCATTGGAGCCGAGAATGTCCATACAACCTTGAGGCATATGGGCGTGGGTTTGGACCCAGAGGAGGTCCAGGGCGACGCCCGTATCGAGAATGGGTGGTCCACCACGTGGAGGTCCACAGCATCAACCTTCAATTCAGCTGCCAGCCTGGGATGAACCCAGCTTTGGGCCAGACCACTACTGAGGGCCCCCACAGAACCCCCCGGACAGAGGGACTGAGGACCCCTTACTGTCCGTGACAGTGTATGGACAAACTCTTCCTTTTTTGGTGGACACTGGGGCCACATGTTCAACTATTCAACAAGCCCCTCCTACCACCCTCTCTACAAGGACTACCACTGTCATGGGGTTTTCTGGGGCTAAACAGGTCCTGCCTTACACCAAGCCCCTAAAAACCGAGATAGGGAGACAGACTTTAAACCACAGCTATTTGGTGTCAGCGGACACCCTGTCAACTTATTGGGCAGAGACATGTTGATTAAAATGGGAGCCACCATTTTATGTGGACCTGATGGACTGTCTGTGCATCTGCCCAATGGGACTCAACTAGCCTGTGGCAACAATTCCCGCCTCTCTCACGGACAGTAGCTCATACAACCCCTGGCTGACCCTATGGCTGACATATATTGGGTCCTCCTGCATCCAGAAACCACAGCGGGCGGAGGCATCCTCTCGTCTTTCCTTCGGTGGAAATCCTGGATCTCGACCCTGGCGCCCTATGTCTCTCCCCCTGACCCGCCACATGTCACCCTCTTCTATGACAGGAATAACTGTGAGTGTTATCAGGAAAGCTTTGCTGAGGAGCTGGAGGGGACTTCCTGGGAGATCGCCACCGCAGACATTTATGTAGCCCCTGAAGGTGTCGTAGCCTTGACCACAGCAGCGCTGGAAGAAGCACATGGACCGGGACATGCAGGAACTGCACAAATGATGAAGAGTCTTGAGCACTGGTGGCATCCATACCTGAAACAGACGGTAGGTCATTGGATAAGCTCGTGTAGCACCTGCCAACAATTCAATGTGAGACCCACTCTGAAGCCTGCACCAGGTAAGTTCCCTGTGGACCCGGTAGCAGGTAAGGAAATCATCATAGACTACACAGACATGACTGAGAGAGTGAATGGGTTCAGATATCTGTTGGTGTGTGTGGATGCGTTCACCGGTTGGCCAGAGGCCTGGCCAGCAAAAAAGGAAGACAGCAAAACAGTGGTGAAGTGTCTGATTAATCACTACATCCCCAGGCACGGTTTTCCTGCAAAAATCAGGTGAGATAACGGCACACACTTCAAAAATGAAGAACTTAGAGAGGTTGAAAAGTTCCTGGGACTGAGACATTCCTTTGGAACAGTGTACCACCCCCAATCTCAAGGGAAGGTGGAAAGGATGAACCAGACAATCAAAACCAAATTGGCTAAAATCTGTGCATAGACCAAAATGAATTGGGTCACAGCATTACCTTTAGCCTTGATGTCAGTAAGAAGCTCAGTCAGCCAGAGACATGGGTTGACGCCCCATGAACTGCAGACTGGAAGACCTTTTCCAGGCCCAAAAACCAGGTTGCCATTTCTAACTGAATGTGAACAATCTATGTCTCACTGTGATTACTATAGATCTCTCCACAGCTTGGTTGCAGCATTCTCAAAACAGGTGGCCGCCCAACCATCCGAGGTTCAAGCCACCACCTCAGACGCGGAGTGGAGCCTTCTGAAAGTCATCAAACGGAAGTGGTCAGAGCCCAGGTGGACGGGTCCATTCCAGGTCACAGAGAGAACCTCACGGTGAGGCTCAAGGGCAAAGGAGACACGTGGTATCATTGGAGCCAGTGTGCAGCAGCAGAGGCACCACAGAGATCGCTGCCAGAGGTCCAGCAGAACCTGAGGGACAACACCAGCACACCAGAAGACCCTTCTCACCCAATTCAAGGGGCAGAATAATCCCCTAGGGTGAGAAAGCGTTCATTTACACCTAAAGGTTAGTCTACACCTTAGGTGCACCACTTAGCTCCAGGTCCAGATCCAGAAGGCCTGTCCGAACAATTGGCACCAACCTCCCTCATGGCTGTGCAAAACCGAATGGCATTAGATATGTTGTTAGCAGAAAAAGGGGGCGTCTGTTCGATGTTTGGGGATATGTGTTGCACTTTTATTCCCAACAACACTGCACCTGATGGTTCCATCTCAAAAGCTTTAGAAGGATTAAAAACACTTTCAGCAACCATGCATGAGCACTCAGGAATAGACAATCCGTTAGAAGACTGGATGACGGGAATGTTTGGACACTGGAAAGGGTTGATTATGTCATTGTTTATTTCCATTGATGTTTTTGTAGCTATTATGGTTACCTGTGGATGTTGCTGTGTACCATGTATAAGATCTTTGATTGTTCGCTTTATTACTACAACCATTGAAGGGAAAACCGCACCTCCTCCTCCTTCCCATATGATGCCTTTGCTTGTGGTTGATGCTAACGAGGAGGAAGACGAAGATTAACCCGTGAGACTAATTGACAGGGCGTCTGATGTGTATTACTGTCTAGGGAGCAGAAGGATGGTAGAATATTATATTGGCATATTTGGACAGACTATGGAATAAAGCACGGATAGACACCCTCCAGTTAGAGGGGTCAATACTTCCTGTCAAGACTTAGAAGGTTGTAAGCATCCTTGGGACTACAAAGACCCGACAGGCAATAGTCCCTGGGCACATGGCGTGGCATTGGAGGCAGGGTCAAAAAGCATGATGACAAACATTTCCTTCTGCTCCACAAGTTATAATGATTGTTCAAATCTTATTCTAATGTGTTGTGAATTCCTCCAGGTTACGGTGAATAAACGAATGCACAAAAGGCCCCTTTAAAGGGGTACTTCAACAGAGGGAGGAAGGCTCCCTCCCTGATAACCTAAGCCACTCTAACTATAAGCTTTATGAAAAAGGAAAGTTTTAAGCCTAGCCTTAAAAGTAGACAGGGTGTCTGCCTCACGGACTAAAACTGGGAGCTGGTTCCACAGGAGAGGAGCCTGATAACTAAAGGATCTGCCTCCCATTCTACTTCTAGAGACTCTAGGAACCACCAGTAAACCTGCAGTCTGAGAACAAAGTGCTCTGTTAGGAACATATGGACCAATCAGATCTCTGATGTATGATGGAGCTAGATCATTAAGGGCTTTATATGTGAGGAGGAGAATTTTAAATTATATTCTGGATTTAACAGGGAGCCAATGAAGGGAAGCTAAAATAGGAGAAATATGATCTCTCTTTTTAATTTTTATCAGAACTCTTGCTGCATCATTTTGAATCAGCTGAAGGCTTTTAACTGCATTTTGTGGACATCCTGATAGTAAAGAATTACAATAGTCCAGCCTTGAAGTAACAAATGCATGGACTAGTTTTTCAGCATCACTCCTGGACAGGATATTTCTAATTATGGCAATGTTCTGGAGGTGAAAGAAGGAAATCCTAGAAACCTGTTTAATATGGGATTTAAATTACATGTTCTGGACAAAAATAACACCAAGGTTTTTTACTTTATTATCAGAGGTCAATTTAATGCCATCCAGGTTTAGACAGGAAACCCTTTATTCTGGTGATGTTTCTAAGATTACAGTAAGCTGATTTAGTGACAGATTTTATGTAGTTGTACTAATTTAGATCTGAGTCCATGTTGAAAGGTTTAATATTGTTTGAAGATAACTCTACTTGTTACAGTCTGCTATTATGAAACGACTGACTGCATAATCATATGTGATATAATATTTTGAAAATTATATAACTTGAGTGACCTGTCTTTCTGCTTTGGGTTCAAAGCAAATATGGACCCCAGATAAAGCTACTGAAAAAGAAAATTAAATAGTTTATTTCCATCTCAATCCAAGGTTTTATTAAAAAGTTGCTTGTGGCTGAAACAGCTTAGACCTCCTCCTCACCTCTTCAGCTTGTAAAACATTTTAAGCTGAATTAAATAAGAGTCACCAATATTACAGCCATAGAGGGACTGAATGGTGGTGCTTAAATAATCATCTAACATTTATTGCAGACCAGGCAGTTCTTTGCGATATACAGTGATATTGCTATAATGATAGATTTGTTATATTGTGCAGCCGTACCTTGTAAAGAATATTTTTGTCAGTATGTTGGTAGAACATTATCAAAAATCTAAATGCATTTAAAGACTTCTGTAACTAAAGAGTATCAAGTCTGGTCTTAATGTGCAGCATGGACAGATATTCTGACCACTATGACTTGTTTATGATTATGATTTCAATGTCTAATCTTTAGCTTGTACACTCCTATAAAAACCTGTTGATCGCTGACTTCCTGCTCTCGCGTTGTTTCCAGGAACGGGATTTGTGTTCTCTGTTTTGGACCAAGCAGCGCTCCGTACACTGAGAGGCGTTAACAAGTTGGAGATTGTTGTGAAAATTAGCCTCCAGCCGCTGGTAACGAGCCACAGATCTTTCATCAGCCGGAGTGTAGCTCACAGCGGCGGCCACAGCTGGAAGAGAATCCCGCTCAGACGGTGAGAAGCTGCGGGGTAATGTTTGCTATAGCCGGGTAGCTTTGGCTATTAGCCCGCTGCTAGCTTCGATGACTGACACGGAACAGAACCGATCTGATTCGAGGTAGGCGCTAACACCTGCCAATTTCACGTCCATCCAGAACCAGGACCGAGCCGAACTGCTGGTATTACACTGACTGTTGCGATGAGCTGACGTAGAAACTACTAATAGCAGTTTAGAGAACAGCATATTTAGGAGATTATTCGGCTAATAACATTTTACATTCAGGAGATTCATGTCAAATAAATCAGTTAATTAACTTGAATACCTGACGTCCAGCTTCTCATGGTGAGTTTAGTCCGCTCTGGCTGATGGAAAACAGACACTAGATGATGATCTGAGCGTGTTTTTCTCATCAGGGAAGCTTCTCCAGACTTCAGCCTCCAACAGCGAATAGAAATGTGGTGTTTAAGGAGATGGAGCAGCCAGTAAGATGTTCCTAGGAGCAGCACTTAGAGCCAAAATGACGGCTACAGACTTACTGGTGGTAATAAACCTCATTGAAGCAAATGGGCTCCATTGATCCAGTTATTATTATGTCATTTATATACACACACACTATGTTGCATAAAATATTTGGTCCCAGCACCAAATCAATGAACCCTGGTGTTTCAACCACTTCTGTGGCTGCGAGCGTGGAGAACCTTGACTGTCCTGCAGAGTTCTGATCTCAACCTTCTTCAAAACCTTTAGGATGAATTAGAGCGGAGGCTGCAGTTCTGGTTCTGATCTAACTATGAACTCATTCCTAAACCTCGGTAGATGCTTAGAGAATGGTTAAAGTTGCTGCTGTTGGCAACGGTTGCTCCATCAACAAACTGGACCTTAGAGATTAAGAACAGGACGTCATCAAAGTTCATGTACATGTAGATGTATGCAGGCACATACAGGGGTTGGACAATGAAACTGAAACACCTGTAATTTTAGTGTGGGAGGTTTCATGGCTAAACTGGACCAGTCTGGTAACCAGTCTTCATTGATTGCACATTGCACCAGTAAGAGCAGAGTGTGAAGGTTCAATTAGCAGGGTAAGAGCACAGTTTTGCTCAAAATATTGAAATGGACACAACATTATGGGTGACATACCAGAGTTCAAAAGAGGACAAATTGTTGGTGCACGTCTTGCTGGGGCATCTTTGACCAAGACAGCAAGTCTTTGTGATGTATCAAGAGCCACGGTATCCAGGGTAATGTCAGCATATCACCAAGAAGGACGAACCACATCCAACAGGATTAACTGTGGACGCAAGAGGAAGCTGTCTGAAAGGGATGTTCGGGTGCTAACCGGGATTGTATCCAAAAAACATAAAACCACGGCTGCCCAAATCACAACAGAATTAAATGTTCACCTCAACTCTCCTGTTTCCACCAGAACTGTCCATCAGGAGCTCCACAGGGTAAATATACACGGCCGGGCTGCTATAGCCAAACCTTTGGTCACTCATGCCAATGCCAAATGTCAGTTTCAATGGTGCAAGGAGCACAAATCTTGGGCTGTGGACAATGTGAAACATGTATTGTTCTCTGATGAGTCCACCTTTACTGTTTTCCCCACATCCAGGAGAGTTACGGTGTGGAGAAGCCCCAAAGAAGAGTACCACCCAGACTGTTGCATGCCCACAGTGAAGCATGGGGGTGGATCAGTGATGGTTTGGGCTGCCATATCATGGCATTCCCTTGGCCCAATACTTGTGCTAGATGGGCGCGTCACTGCCAAGGACTACCGAACCATTCTTGAGGACCATGTGCATCCAATGGTTCAAACATTGTATCCTGAAGGCGGTGCTGTGTATCAGGATGACAATGCACCAATACACACAGCATGACTGGTGAAAGATTGGTTTGATGAACATGAAAGTGAAGTTGAACATCTCCCATGGCCTGCACAGTCACCAGATCTAAATATTATTGAGCCACTTTGGGGTGTTTTGGAGGAGCGAGTCAGGAAACGTTTTCCTCCACCAGTATCACGTAGTGACCTGGCCACTATCCTGCAAGAAGAATGACTTAAAATCCCTCTGATCACTGTGCAGGACTTGTATATGTCATTCCCAAGATGAATTGATGATGTATTGGCTGCAAAAGGAGGCCTTACACCATACTAATAAATTATTGTGGTCTAAAACCAGGTGTTTCAGTTTCATTGTCCAACCCCTGTATATGCTTAAAACATTAAACATAGTCTCTGTCCTGGACAGAGGGGACATCTGCTCTACCTTAAATCATAGTCAGATTCTGCTCTGTGATGAACTGAGTGAGTCAGAACTCATGTGGCGGTTCTGTTCTGTCAGCAGTGAATGGGCCGGTGAATCCAGTCCATCGGGATGAGCACAAAGGGAGGTCTCACGGCTCTGACGCGCAGGAACTACAGACTGGCCTCGGACATGGACAAACCCAGATCCACAGGTAGGAGGTCTGAGGGTCAGGTCCAGGGCTGTTATGGCGATATCACTGTATGCAACACAAAGAACTGCCTGGACTTCAATAAATGCTAGCTAATTATTTATGCACCGTGCATCAAGGTTCTCTGTGCTTGTAAATATATTTAGTGACACTTGTTTAATGAAGCTTGACAAGTTTTAGAAGGTCAAGAAGTGTTTAAAGAGAGCTGGCTGATGTAAGAAAATGTTGCGATGGTGATAAAAAGGAATAACATAATGAAACCAGGTTGTGATAGTTTTCTCTGTGCTTCCCTCCCTGTGTGATCAATGTCCTCTGCGTCTGGTGTGAACATCTGCGGCTGGGAGACTCTGTCCAACTGCCTTAATATTACACTAGCCTGAAAAATACAAGTTCATACCATTTGCATTATATCAGCCAACACTTATTGAACTCCAAATAGTCCTTGGTGAAGTTAATATTACACACATTGATATTGCAATGATGATATATTTGCAGCTTCATGGTCAAGTCATTAAGAAACTACAACCAAGTTGTTTTAATTGTTTTAACCAATGCAGCAGAAGGTAATTTTTTAAAACCTTGTTTTTACTATATAATACTATAGTTTATTAACAGAATACTTGAACTTCCAGGTAAAATACTTCAATTAACTAACTCTTTACCTAGGCCAGTAACATTCAGCTAAACTACTGAAAGAAATGAAAAGAATAAGATAAATAATAAACAACAAAGAATCAGAATCAACTTTATTGACAAGTTCGTACAAACAAACAAGGAATTTGACTCCGGTACACTTTGCTCTCTGGTTTTGTTTTTGTATTACACAATATACAAATTTACAATGTACAATATACACATATATAAATAAAAGGTGCATTTGTAACATCTGTATGATGCAGTGATGTCACAGTTCAAGGTGAACATTAAAGGGGACATATCCTGCAAAATCTACTTTTTTAGCCTTTAAATACATTTTCCTGTGTACCTGAACTCTGTAGGAGGGCAGAAAAGTTGAATTTAGTCTCTCCAGGTTTCTGTTTGGGTGGTATTTTTCAGTCCGTTCAGGTTTCTCTATCATTTGTTACATTTTTCCAACTGTTTTGTCACAGTTTTTCCTGCTGAACAGCTAAATAAGGTCATGGATCTGCGGCTGATCAATTTCTTGTATTTGTAATTTTTATTTCTCGCTGTGATTTTGTAGTCCAAGCTGAAGAGTGCCGACGCTGAAAGAGGATAAGTTCGGTTGGGTTGTTGGGTGTTTTAACACACAATTCATGACACCGTCCCCCAGCATCAGAACCTCTTAAAGTTCCTGATTAAATTTTATTTCATGGAAATGTTCCCACATCAGTGGAAAAATTCCTCTTCGTCTGCATGAAGCTCTTCAAGGACGAGTTCTTCATCAACCTCCTCCAGTATCAAGAAGGATTTGCTGAAAGACTTCATCTGATTAAGGGCTCGGTTCCTTCTGTCTATGGAAACGACGGATGCAGGAAGCTGCAAATAACGCTTAAATGACACCAAACTTTATTTTAGACATTCATTTATTGTGTAGATGTGACGTCCTGGCCGTGGTTCTGATAGCAGCAGCATTGGGTCTTCTGCTGATGTTGGTGCTGCTTTTAGCTTCTGGAGAACAGAACCGTTCTGCGTGTTTTAATATTATTATTACATTAACAGTTTTCATTGTTGTTGCTGTTTTTGTCTTGTTTCTGTGGTGCTAGATCATTGTTATCAAACTACAAAAATGGCTGAACAGGTTAAAGTGGAGCGCTCTTTGACCTTTAGGGGGCGGGGTGTGAAGTGCCTCAGCAGCATTTAAAGAGACAGCACCAAAACAAGTTGCTCTCAGACGTTCCTCAGAACAGGTAAAAGAGGAGCCTGAGGAGCTACAAGAACAAGGAGTTCAGACCAAAGCGTTGAGGTTCCACCTTATATAGACCACAGCTGGATGATTTAAGGGGGAAAGGAAGGATTTAAAAGCATCATAGGTGCCCTTTAATATTTCAGAACCAGGTTTGTTTTTAGCAATGAAGTCAAATTAGCTAAATCAATTTTTTCTGCCCAGACATAACCTCCTACATGAACTGTTCTAATGAACAGGAGGACAGGTTCAATAGGGGCAATGAGTTTCATGGCAGCCACTCTCAGTAGCAGCTGGGACAGGGAGCATCTGCTTGGACTGGACCGGCAGTTTTAATGCTGTCTTTTCCAGGCGTTGTGGAGAAAAACAGCTTGGTCAGGGACACCGTCTATTCTTAGGGAATCTTTGGCTCAAACTAGTTTTATTTTTAACCCTGTTACGGCCATCGGAACGGCAGACTGTACCTTACTTTGGGTCTGAAGATGGAGTGTTTTTTCAGGGATGTCATTGGTTTATAGATCTATGATGTCACGGGGATCTCCTCCGTCCTGGGAGCTCTGCAGGAGGATGGGTTAATGCCGTGCATTCTGGGATTCAGAGTTATTACCAGCCTCTTTTCTTCTCTGTGTAGTTCAGTTCTTGTTGTTCCTCTCATGGCTGAAGCCCATTAATGTTGTCTGTGTACCCGGAGCAGGCAGACATTAATACTGTTTAATTGTTTAATAGTTTCTTGTGGTTACCATCTCAACCAGCATGTTTTCCTAATATGGTGCTGCCTGATCAGGAAGCCCTAATGGTTTAAGGTTTTCCTCAGAGCTTCAGCGGTGGTTGTCTGCTTCTCTGGGATGCTGCTCACAGGCAGTTCTGCTTCTTGTTTTACTAAATCAGTAAAATCATGCTCAAACCGGGTCTCATATTACTCTGTAACCATGGTAATGCCTCATTTCCTCCCCCTGGAGCAGTTTACCTGGTCAGGTTTTCACACTGAAAATTTCCAAACTCTTTCCTGGAGAATGACTTTGCTTCCTGGAATAATATTGGGAAACGGAAGCAGGCATCTGAGGTTCTTGCTGAGTTCTGTCAGATGGTTGATGCTGGTCCCAGCCAGACTGTCTCCATGTTGTTCCTGTTTGATGTTTGGAACATGATGAAGATGCAGATCCTCAGCTGAACCTCTTCTTTGTCTCTCAGGTATCGTGAATGAGAAGCTGCTGAGCGACTACCTGCATCATGTGTTTCCACCCAGCACACAGGGACCGACTGTCGCGTCACTCAGGTACTGAACAGAACCTGCTGCTCCAGAGTCAGGTTGTTCCTGGTCTTGTTTCTGCAGTCCAACAGAACCAGAACTCTGTAAAAAACACAACAAACCTCAGTTATTTTAGACTTTTGTTGTTAAAGGCTTGTTTAAAATGTTTAGTTGAGTCACCTTGAGTCTGTAATCTGCAGACTGCCTGCTGACCCATACAGACCCGTCTGTGTTGGTTCAGACTCAAACCCAAGGTCTGTTTAAATCTAACTTCTGTACGTTTACTTGAACGCCAGATCGGAGTGTGTGTGTGTGTGTGTGTGTGTGTGTGTGTGTGTGTGTGTGTGTGTGTGTGTGTTGTCCACCAATAAGCCACCAGCTTCATGTTTCAGCCACAGGTCCATTAATAGAAAGGTTCTGTCAGCTGTTCTGTTCTTGTTCCTAACAGTCGAACATAAAGCTGCAGGTTTTTATTTACATCTTTTACTCCTCTCTGATTTTTACTTTATTCATCAACTCTTTTCTATTTTATGCATAATTCATGTTGTAGTCATTTCACCTTCATATCTAAATCTTTGAATGGATATTATTATTAATATTAATATTTGTGGTGGTAGCAGTGGTCAGAGGCTTGGATCCGAGTCAGGTGACTTGGACTAGTAGTATGATTTACTTTTACTTTTTAAACGTCGATTTAAAAAACCTTGGTTCCGCTGGATCAGAACATGCTTTGAACAGATGATGAAAAGCTTCATCTGTTTCCTGAACTTCTGCTCTCTGTTGGTGTGCAGGAAGCCTCTGGGTTTCCAGGACCTGGGCTCTCATCTGGAGAGACTTCTGTCTGAAGGAGAAACTTCTGAGGACAGCAGAGGTAAAGGCTCAGTTCTGCTGCTGCTGCCTTACATACATGCAGATTAAAACACGTGAAAGACCCATGGAGGGCCTCTAGTCCGTGTGCAGGGCTGAGATGGAGAGCAACCTCCTGATGATGTTGGTGTTTCAGCCTGCAGTCAGCTGAGGTGATGCTTATGATGTCCATTATGTTTCTGCGTTCAGATCCGTCTGCCGAAGGTCGTCTGGGCCCTCAGCCTGTGGTTCTGGATCACACCAGCGGCTTTGAAGGTCTTCTGTTTGTGGATGACGACCTGCTGGGGGTGAGCCGGGTCAGATGGATGGTTTGGAAGCTCCAGGCTGAAACAGAAGGTCTAACATCATGTTTGCTTCCTGCAGGTGATCGGCCACAGTAACTTCAGCTCCATCAGAGCCACCACCTGTGTTTATAAAGGTAAACATCTCACTGCTGGTTGTCCAGGTTACTTACAGACCGGCCTGAACTGAGCTGAACATCCTGTCTGAATGGGTTCTGTTTATGCAGGGAAATGGACCTACGAGGTTCTGATCTCCTCTCAGGGTCTGATGCAGATCGGCTGGTGCACGCTGAGCTGTCGCTTCAACCAGGAGGTGATGATGACGATGAAGAGTCAGGTTCGGTTTGACGGTCCGGATCAGTACTCACGCTGGTCTCTGTTCTCTCCTCAGGAAGGGGTTGGGGACACTCCGGACTCATACGCCTACGATGGGAACCGAGTGAGGAAGTGGAATGTGACGACCACCAACTATGGAAAGGTGAAGCAGGGAAGCTGTGGGAGTGTCTGTGGGCGATCAGGAGTGGGTCAGATGTTCATGTTTTGGGTTTTTCTGAGCAGTCGTGGGCAGCTGGAGACATTGTGAGCTGTCTGATCGACCTGGACGAAGGAACCATCACCTTCTGCCTGTGAGTCTGCACACATGCTAACTGTCAGGTTTAACCAACCTAACAATATTTATAACAACACAAAAAGAAAAGAGAGACAAAGTATTAGTTTCTTTTACTCGCTTTGCGAGGAGAGATTTGTTCAGTTACAGATCTGAACAGCATCTGTCCGCTTCCTCTTTTTATTGTCTTTCGGGGGTCCCTAGTTTATAAAAACATTGTTCTCTAAAGGATGGAGGAAAACAACAGCTGCATCATAAACAGGTCATAAACAGCTTTATACATTAACAACACATTTCCCACAGTCTCCTCCAACTTGTAGGGTCAGTTGTGACTTTTTGTTGAGTGTAATCAGCCTTCATCTTTATGACCTCCTCAACTGGACTGCTTCCTTCTCTGCTAATTCAGCTCCATTTATGATCTTTGCCTGCAGACAAACTCACACATCCTTTCTCACACATATATCATGAAAAGTTATAAGATCAAATAGTCAAGTTAATAAATAGGAGAAACTATAAGACAAATCTTTATTCAATTATTCCAACACTAACAGTTTCCATCTGTTACTCGTCTCTATGCTAAGCTAAGCTGAGTGTAGACATGACTCTGAGGTAAACGCCTCTTTCCACCGCTCACAGCAGTTCTGTCTCCTTAGAGGTCTGCTGATAGCAGCTGCTCGGCACAGAGTCTCTCTACCAGAACCAGAACTGGTACCACCATCTTCTCTCTGTGTCCTCAGGAATGGTCAGTCTCTGGGCACGGCCTTCAACAACATTAAGATGGGTCCTGGCGTGGCGTACTTCCCGGCCATCAGCCTATCCTTCAAAGAGTCGGTGGCTTTTAACTTCGGCAGCAGACCGCTCAGATATCCTTCCAGCTCAGAAACACCTGATTGGTTCTTTATCTATCATCTTCATCATCATTTCTGTGGTAAAGATGCTCCTGTGTGTCCAGCTGGTGGTTCTCAGCCAGTGATGGTGAATTTTACCTGAAGCGTCATTATCAGGTCCGAATAAAAAGGAGCTCAGTGTTGCTTTGAAACATCTTCAGACTCTCGGGCATGAAGCTGTTTAAAGATATCTACGTGCCAGCCTGTGTTTGTGTTTCCTGCAAAGGCAGGTCTTCTTCTTCAGCAGCTCTGCACTCATGCTCTTTGCCTAAATTTAATCAGGAATTCTGCATTAATTAAGGAGGAAATCTGCCCATATTTATGTAAAAAGAGCAGATGGCTTTGCATTTGTCAGAGAGCAGAGCTGTATGTGTCCTAGTGCAGAAAAATACCATCTGCTGAAAGCCGGTGGCGTTTGTTGTGTAGAAGAGGCGCACGGCCAGGAAACCTCACGTTGTTACACATGCTGTGGATCTCAGTAGACCACATGCTTCAGTCGAGGCTGATTGATTCAGAATGGATGAGTTAAAGTTGTACAGTCTACAGCATCCCTGATCTAGAAGCACCACTATAACATTTTCTCTCCAGCTGAATATTGTTCTTAATGTTCTGAGGAACCCATATCTTTCTGGTTATTCAATTAATAATTAATGACAAACATTTTTCAGTCAGTCAGACTTTTGATTGTCCACCTTTCATACGATGTAACCAGAGTGCTTAACAGAAGCATTTAAGCAACAATCAGAGCAGAACGGAGTCGATAAAATCAGGAATATTAGCAAACTGGACTAGAAGCTCGTATGACATGTTGAACTGAGGAGGTCTAATCTCTCCACAGTTTGAAGTAAACAGTATGAAAACATCACAGTTCTAAAAATATAAAAAATATTATAATCCTGCAGTAAAAGATTAAATTATCTTTGATTTATGATGAAATCTAACATTGCACCTGATCCTAAAACAGCTGGTTGGTTCTGGCAGGTCTGCATGGATTTAGGACAAAGATCTTCATGGATCTGGTGCAGAGGTCACTGCTGCGTCAATTTCGTATTCTGATATTTATTGTTCTGGTTTCCAGCTGTTGGCTTCTGCTTCTCTGGCGCTGACGCTGCATTCAGTGACCCATTCCTGGAACAAGAACAGAACGTCGGATCTCATGGTTCGGGTGTGAAGTCCTGACCTGACTTCATCAAATCTGACTGGTTGTAGCAAAGCCAATGAGTTTAAATATCTGAGCTCTAGTGAATGCATCCTGATGCAGAGGCAGGATCGTCCTCCTCTGGGCTGGTACCGAGCAGAGACAGAACTCTGCAGAACCCAACCTAACTGGAACCACTGCTGACAGGCAGGGATATGGTTCTTCTCAGAATCCGATGTTTTTGTCTTTAACCTAAGTGGGACCTACATACCCGGTGGAAGGCTACTTGCCCCTGCAGGACCCCCCCACTGCAGACCTGCTGAAGGCCCACAGACTGCTGAGCCACATCAAGAACGTCCTCTCCACCTCCATCAATGTTCAGGTGATTTAACTTTAGGACTGGTGGTGTTCCACAGTGTTCTGATGCTGCAGGAGCTTCAAGAAATGCTCTTAAAGAAATGACTGGTCCACTGGAGTTTTTAGGACATGTCTCTGTCCCTGTGGTGTATTTGAAGACCTCCCATCCTCTGTGTGTGCAGGAGGAGAAGCTGTTGGAGAAGGACTCTTCAGTCTGGAGGCTTCATGGAGAACCAACAGTTCTTATCACTCTGGCTCACATCTTCAACCATTTTGCTCCTCTCATGGTGAGACAAACAGCTGCACAAGCTTATCTGTGTTTCAGTTCAAAACGATCCAGTTCAGAGGAACACGTCAGAAACCAGAAGCAGGAGGATCCTCTACAGAGTCACTTTAAAGCTCAGCAGTGTAGGGCCCAGATGATGCTGAGATTGCAGAGTCCAATGTGTCCAGTGGCAGCTTCCTGTCGGCAGGAGGTACTGCTGCACACAGGATTTACTGTGTGTCTCTCTCTCCAGTGTAAGGTCTACCTGGTGGAGGACGTGCTGATGAACTTCCTGCTGGGAATCCTGGAAGGAGGAGGATCTGTGGATGAACACCCTCTCATCCAGCAGCTGCTGGACCTCTTCTGGCTGCTGATGGAGGTAAATATGAACCTGTCTGACTTTCATCATCAGAACTGAGCTCCATTCTGAGCCTAAATCTGTTCTTGACTGGTTCCTCTAACAAGGAGAGAGCGAGCACAACAACCTGACCTCCTAAACTGTGATCAGACCTTCTTTGAGATGACCATGAATGTTAAAGCTGGTTTCTAACTCTGGTCTGTCTGTGTGAACTTGTTCCACCTCAAACTGCAGCTCGACCCAGCGAAGATCAGGAGATTCAAGCAAGTTTCAATAAAAATAAATCAGATTTGAACTCCATAGATGGAGGTTTTGTGGAGAGCGCCCCCTGGAGGGTGTTGCAGACAGAACTGATGTTTAGATTTTACCTGTTGCAGCAGGGAGTGATTTCCACTTCGCTCCGTTCACGCTGCAAGCAAATGTGCCCAAATCTGATTTTCTTTTTAGGATGAGACGTTTTAGAACAAGTGTGAACGCTCAGATGAAGCCCAAATCAGAACTGTTCACGTCAGATTGACCCACTTCCACGTGTGGTTCTGAATCCGACTCCTATTCTAATCTATTTGAAAGCGACTCCGGTGGGAACAACCAAGGTGGATTTCATTTCACTGACATCTGTCAGAACTTTACGTTGGTGGGAAGGCATGGCGGTTAGCAAGAAGGGCCACTACTGCAATGGTACCGCACAGTGGTGGGGCAGTGAGATGTTAGACCTTATCAGACCTTATGGAGTGACACCTCTATTCAATCCAAATTGGAATTTGGATCGTCCCGGGATCCGAACAGCATTAGCATCAAAAGCTCAGCAGAATGCCAGACTGTTTCCTCCTCAGCACCTGCTGACACGTTCATCTGCTTCTGCTGGACGGACACTTTATAAAAGCAGACATTTCCTCCATGTATGAAACCGGTGTGTAACGTCGTCGTTGTTGTTCTGTTGCTAATCCGGGTCCGTTTTAAACTGTTGCCATGGTGACAGACTCAATGACAGAGGGTGGGTCCATTCCTTTTCCACCTGCTGGTGTATGACCTGACAGCCAGATGAATGGACCAGACTCCTCAAGGATGGATCTACAGAGAGAACAGACTCGCTGCATCGTGGTTGGCTTTTATTTTTTAAAAAGTAGGGAACCAGGAAGTTGGGTGGAGAAGAGGGGGGAAAACATGCCTCACGGGTGTCTGGGGTTGGGACTCGATCCCAGACACCCTCCGTATGGGTCACGTGTTCTACCACCACGCGGCGCTGGTGTCACAATATTTTAAACTTTAATGAACCTGCTGGGTTTTAGAGCACAGACTCATTTTACTGTTCAAGGTCACAAACATAGTGTCTAAATCAGTAAACGCTGATGGACCAATCTGCCTCACTGGCTGTTTGGGTGTTGTCAGCCTAATAAAAGCTCCACCTGAAGAACATGAAATACCTCACCTTTTATAGGGACACAAGAGATTCTCTTTAAATGTAGTTCTTTATAAGTGTGTTGAAGGTCTGTAAATGAGTCTTCCCTGAATGGAGTCCCAGCAGGATAAATTAGAGAAGCAGAAGCTTAAATGTCTTCCTGTACTGCTACAAACATCACCGAGGTGAAGATGCTGTAGTTATTAGTCCTGAAATAATTCAACACTCATTAAACCCAGCGACTCGTCAGCAGATAACAAATAACATTCCCAGTCAGAAAGCCAATTAAACCAGGTTCTTTCTGTTTGATCCACAATCTGTCTGCAGGAACCAGACACAGACACGGAGATCTACCACCATCTGCTCCAGCTGTTCTAGAGTCATTCTGTTTCTCCATCAACAAGCGCCAATCAGGTTCCCCCAATGGGCTCCAGTGGTCATAGGGTCCCTCCAACAGGTCCCGGTGGGAATCGGGTCCCCCCAACAGGACCCGGTGGGCATAGGGGTATACACGAAGCTTGACAGTTCTGATGATGTTGATCAGTTCTAATGATGCTTCCTGTTAGGTTCTCCTCAGGTGTTCTAATCGGCTTCATCGATCTGGTCGGTCCGAGATGTTCTGATTGGCCTTGATGATTCAGTCAATTATTCAGCACAAAAAGAACTCTGATGGCTCATTAATATACTTTATTTAAGGAAGGTTGGAACCGAAACTGGACCTTGAGGTCCTGAGGAGCTGAAAACATGTTCTGACAGGTCACAGGTCAGCCTTAAAACTTCATGATGTTTCTTCTTTCTGCAGGACCACGAGGTCAACGAGTGTCTGAAGCAGCTCATGATGTCTCTGCTGAGGGCGTACCGTTTCTCTCCCATCATCCCAGACCTGGGCTTCCAGGTATGACCCACTCTCTGATCACCTACTCCAGGAGTAGCTCTTCTCCACATCTGAACAGATGTTTGTCTGGTTCTGTTCCAGATCCACTATCTGCGTCTGACCACAGCCATCCTGCGTCATGAGAAGTCCAGGAAGTACCTGCTCAACAGTGTCCTATATCCTTCTGATATCACCATTGTCTGTGATTAAGGTTACTTCAGGACCAGCAGGTGATTGGTCCTCATAGAGTTTGGGTCGACTGTTTTCCTTAACGAACGTTACGTTTGATGTTCTGCGTTCAGTGGTCTTCTTCTACATCAAGACTCCTCTGAGAGTCAAGGAGGCAGGGCTGGAGGAACTCATCCCGACCACCTGGTGGCCCACGCACTTTGACAAAGAGGTACTCCTGATGATCTGCAGAACCTGATCCAGGATGTGTTTTTATAAACCAGTTCTGACAAACAGAGGTGGGAATACTCTGATTGGTCGATTTCCAACTTGAACCTATATGGTGGTTAAATTTTCCAGCTGCCTCTGAATGCATCACTGAACCGGATTCCAGAAGCTTAATAAGTTCTGCAGTTTCTGATCCGTGGTCTAAAGCTCAGGGGTTTATTTAGTGACATGAAACCTCTGCAGCCTGCTGTGTTGCAGTTACTTCTTCATCCTACAGGGGGCAGAGGTGCATCTAAACTAAATAAGAAGAATTTATCCTCCTCAGTTATCTGTTAGTTTCTTTCACTGAGATCAGAGGAAATGTTCTTCTCACAGTCTGAGCTGGACCTTCCTCTTCTGGTTGAACTGCAGGGTAAAGATGAACGAGATCCCAAAGACGAGAGCTCAGATGAGCGTCTGAGACGCCGGGCGTACGAGCGCGGCTGCCAGAGGCTGAAGAAGAGGATCGAAGGTCTGATTGTTTCTCTTAGGGTTTAAGTTCAGGAACATGATGTCTGCTTCTGCAGGTGTTAATGTTAACCTTTCAGCGTTTCTGTGTTTTTCCTCCATTGGACTGACGTCTCCTCTGTTCTTCTTCAGTGGTGGAGGACCTGCAGGTCCAGATCCTTAAGCTGCTGCTTAACAACAAAGACAAAGCCACGGTAGGTCTGAGTTGAGGTTGCATGATAAAAGGGGAACAGGCGATATGTGATAATGTTGGGGTAGTGAAAGGACAAAATATTCATGGCTTGGATCCCTGAAAATGAATCTTCTGTCCAGCTGCTTGAAGAAGATGTTCGTGTATTGTTCCCATCTCAACACGGATTTATTGAAAAAGTTCTGCTGTTTTAGAAGAAACTACATCACCTTAGTTGTAGTTTCTTAATGACTTGACCTCCTTCTCCCCTCCTTTACTTTCTAGAATGTTTTATGCTGCATTAAACAAGAGAGCTTCACTGCTTGGTACCTAAAGAATGAACTTATCGCAGTCCAGGCAGATCTTTTATGGAGTTCTTACAGAGTTATCACCATGAAGATACATGCAGGTTATTGAGGAGCGAGTTATGGAGGGGCAGTAATAAAACCCTCAGAGGTTCATCCTCTGCTAGTTCTTCAGGATGATGTAAGGCTTTGGTTGGGAGGTACTTTTGTGAGTAACTCCAGGATTTATCAGATCAGGATGATGTTCTGCTCCACCTGTTTCCCAGCTCTGACAGAAACATCTCTATCCATCTCTTCCAGGGAGAGGCTTCTCGTTACATTTTCCTCAACAAGTTCCGGAAGTTCCTGCAGGAAAATGCCAGCAACCGAGGGGTAAGAACCATCAGTGAGGAACCATCACTGCAGCATCACTCAGTCCATGTTTTATCAGACCGTTCATCTAACTGGATCAGTCTGACCAGATCTCGGTCTGAAGGACTGAGAACATTTACAGTTACTGAGTTGAAATGGCCCAATAGCGCCACCTGTTGAAGCATTCTCATCACATGACTATAAGATGTGTTCAGTGTGCTTCAGAGGTGTTTACTGAGCAGCACAGTCACCTTGATGATGAAGCTCTGATCCACTACCTGTTTGTTGTCCTTCACGCTCACACAGTGTGTGTTTGTGTGTCTGAGCAGCACCCCACAGCTCTGTGTCCTCCAGAGTACATGGTGTGTTTCCTGCACCGCCTCATCACCGCCGTGAGGAGCTGCTGGGATGAAGGCAGCAGGACGAGTCCGAGCAGCCTCAGCAGTGAAGGTAGGATCCCATCATCATCATCATCATCATCATCAGCAGCATCAGGGGTATGAAGGTATCTTCAGGAACAAACACAAACCATCTGCTGCAGAGATTAATGATGGTTCTAGAAAACCTAACATCTGACGACAACTAGAAGATGATTAATGATGGAAGTTCATCCCAAACAACATGATGATAGATGAGATAAAACCAGGAGGGATTTTAAAGATGAACAGTCTTCATGGACCACATCGTGGTGGTGTTTCCTCATGAACCTCAGCTTTGACTCCTAACCAGAGGAATGTTGAGGTTTATTCTCAACTGTAGCGTGTAACAAAAATGAGAAGATCATTCAGATGTAGAACATTGTGTAAATCTGAAGAACCTGGACATCTGCATCATCCTTCAGGTGATCATTTCCATCCGAAGCTGTTCTAGTAGAAGGTCAGCTGTCATGAATTGAGAATGAATCTGATGTTTTCTAGAAAAAACAGGATCTGAACTGAACATGTGATGGAGCAGAGAACCCAGATCTGGTCTCAGTCTGTTGGGAAATGCAGCTTCCGTGTCCTACTTCCCAAGGTCGGATAAATGCTGCTGTTGGTCAGCGAAGAAGAAGAAGAGGAAGACGTCTTCGTATGCAGAGAGAGAAGAGGAAAGGCAGGAGTCTAGGACTGACAGCAGGAACTTTGAGTGTTGCGACTATGACAGGAGAAGCTAGAGTTGGCTGACATGATGGAGAGGAGGAAGGTGGACATATTCAGGAGACCAGGTGGAAAGGTAGCAAGGCTAGAGGCTTAGGAGCAGAATCCTACCATGGTGAGGAGGAGAAGAGAAATGGTGTAGGAGTTATCTTGAAGGAGGAGTTTTTCAGGTAGGTTCTGGAGATGAGAACGGTGTCAGAGAAACTGAAGGTGTGATGTTCACTGTTGTTAGTGGTTATGCCCCACAGGTAGGATATGACTTGGAGGAGAAGGAGAAGTTTGAGAACAGAAGGAGATGAGAGAGTGGTGATTGGAGCAGATCTCAATGGACATGTTGGAGCAGGGAACAGAGGTGATGAGGACGTGATGGGCAGGGTTGGTGTCCAGATAAGGTCTGATTACAGGTGGTGGTAGATGTTACAAAGAGGATGGAAGAGGCTGTAGTGAATACTTTCTTCCAGCAGAAGCTGGAACTCAGGATGAACTACAGGAGCAGAGGTAGGAGCACACAGGTGGATCCCTTCTTGTGTAGAAGATGTAATCTGAAGGAACTCAGTGACTGCAGGTAGTGGTAGGTGACAGTGATGCCAGAACTCTGAAAACGTAAAAGCTGAAAGAAAGCCTCATTCTGTGGGAGAAGGTCAGGAGAGAAGAAGTCTTCATGTATCTTCGAAACATGGTGGGGGTTCTGTCATGGGATGGTGCTGCATGCAGGAATCAAGTTCACGTTGCTGGAATAGTGAGTGTAGTTCGATCATCAAATGGTCAACCTGGACCTGGACAGAAGGATCATCCTGACAGAGAAGCTGAGGGAGTTCAGGCCGACCTGGAGAATAAAACTGTGACTGTGGAGCTCGTTAGAACCATAGAAACCGCTAATTAATGACAACTGCTCTGTGTTGTCATTAATTAGATCTGTACCTTTGTTGTTAGTCTGAAGCTCTAATTAACGCGCTTTCTGTCTGTCCCTCGTTACCTCGGCTTCACTCTGACTGTCTCCTCTCTCTCCAGAGGCTTACGTCCCCCCTCAGCTCTTCTACAATGGGAAGGTGGACTACTTTGACCTGCAGAGACTAGGGGGGCTCCTGTCCCACCTGAAGAAGACGCTCAAAGGTGAGCCACATTTCACACAAAGCTTTGAGAACCCAGGAGAGAGCGTTGAAGGTACAAGGTTTTGCTCTGCAGTCTTCATAGTTACAGTTAGGAGACCTAAACTGTCCCCCACCCTCTCTAATAACCCCCTGACCTCCTCCTGACCTCCTCCTGACCTCCTCCTGCTGCCTGCATCCATTAATCATTGTGATTTAAAGCTCCCTGGTGAAATCAGCCTGTAGGACCTCTCCAGGATGGACTGTTGGTCTGTATGTGTGGGAGGTCTGCTGAGGAGCAGGAGGTTCTGTTATCCTCTTTATCAGAAAGTCTGTGGTAAAGACTGTTACAGTTTGAGTGAATCTTCAGAGATGATTCGTTTCTGTTGGTGGAACCTGTAGATGGAACATATTCTCTGATGTCTTCTGAGACAAACTGATCCAGGATCTCTTCCAGTTTCACAGATTAGACTGCTTGCTGTTTTCCAGATGACCTGGCCAGTAAGGCCAACATCATCATCGATCCTGCAGAGATCCAGGCCACATCCATGGAGGACCTGGATGAAGACGAGGAAAGCGGAGCTGCTCAGGTCTGTTATGTTGATCAGTGAAGGTTTGATTATCATTGAGGAACCACAGGGTTCCTGACATGATCCAGCTGTGCAGGGCGTCATCTGCAGACCAGACCTGAGCTCTGGACCAGAAGACCCAACAGAACCACACAGGCTTGTTTAGACCTGTTAGATCTACCAGCAAGCAGCAGATGGGGAGAAGACTGAAAGCAGATCACTAAAACACCTTGTCCTCTCCTCTCCTGCTCGGTCTTGTCCTTTCAGAGGCCTTTTGGAGCAGCAGCAATGGGTGGAGCTCTAGCAAGGCCCAGCTGGTTGAGTTCTCCCACATTGGGCCGGGCCAACCGGTTCCTGAGCACGGCCGCTGTCAGCCTGATGACGCCCAGACGGCCGCTGTCTCAACCAGAGAAGGTGAAGGTCCGGACCCTGGCTGTGGAGCAGCGTACCGAGGAGGACAGTGAGTGATGCCCAAGATGTCCAGAACATCCGTGAACTTGTGGACCCTGGTCACTGGACCTGTTGGCACTGTTTAACTTCCTGCCTTCTGTCTCATCTCTCTGATTTAGTCGAAGGGAGCCACGGAAAAGACGGCCTGTTGCTGGGGCGACCGCAGGAGGAGCCCGATCAGCCAATCACAGACAAGTCTCTGCTGGAGATCATTGATGGCATCGTGATGATGTACAACCTGAGCGTCCATCAGCAGCTGGGGAAGGTCAGTCTGGTTGATCAGGAGGTCATGTGACCATAGATGCCTTCCTGCCCACCGCATGGCGCTGTGTTGTAGTAAAGTTATAGTTTTCTGCCAACCCGTTAGATTTACCTTAAAAGGCGTCTCTTTCATATCAGTTACCTGAAGATTCTTATTAAATAAAATATTGTTATGCCTCGACGGTTTGCAGTGACAGTTCCTCGATCTAGATTCTGCTGTGTTTTAGGTTCTCTTTAGGTTTGTTTTATTAAAGTCAGAATCAATCAGCAGTTACAGAAGACATTCCGATCACTTATTTATTTCAATATACACATAAATGATCTTGTAGCCAGTGTAACTTTGGGGTATATGTATTGAAATGAAGTAAAATAACTTGAAATAATAAAAGAACCTAACCGAACCAAAGCTTCTCTGTTTAACTCTTTCACTACTGGAGGAAACCACTGGGGGAGCTGTTGCTGCCATACTGCTCTTTCTTTGCTGAAAATACGTCAGGACCAGCCGCCAGTCAAACACAGCGGTTGGCTGCTCATCCTGGGCCTGGGCCTGGGCCTGGGCCTGGGCCTGGGCCTGGGCCTGGGCCTGGGCCTGGGCCTGGGCCTGGGCCTGGGCCTGGGCCTGGGCCTGGGCCTGGGCCTGGGCCTGGGCCTGGGCCTGGGCCTGGGCCTGGGCCTGGGCCTGGGCCTGGGCCTGGCCTGGGCCTGGGCCTGGGCCTGGGCCTGGGCCTGGGCCTGGGCCTGGGCCTGGGCCTGGGCCTGGGCCTGGGCCTGGGCCTGGGCCTGGGCCTGGGCCTGGGCCTGGGCCTGGGCCTGGGCCTGGGCCTGGGCCTGGGCCTGGGCCTGGGCCTGGGCCTGGGCCTGGGCCTGGGCCTGGGCCTGGGCCTGGGCCTGGGCCTGGGCCTGGGCCTGGGCCTGGGCCTGGGCCTGGGCCTGGTCCTGGGCCTGGTCCTGGGCCTGGGCCTGGGCCTGGGCCTGGGCCTGGGCCTGGGCCTGGGCCTGGGCCTGGGCCTGGGCCTGGTTCTGCTGGAGGGTTCGTTCTGTTATAAGCGAGTCAAATGTTGAGTAGTTATGGACTTACCAGTCAGGGGGAAGAAAGCAGCAACCAACATGGAGGACGAACAACAGATGATCATCACTAAAGAGGAACTGTGTTTCCTCTGGTATCAACTGATGCTTTTATGGAGAGAAACCTTTAGAGTATATTTCATTTTTCTGAATCCAGTAGTTTTATTTTAGAGCGGAGGGTCAGTGGAGTCCAGGTCAGGTTCTTGCTCATCCAGAGCTTTCTTAGAAACATGGGAAGAGTAGAAGATGGTGCAGACAGTAGTGAAGACATTCTATAACTGTCTGGTTTATGAAGAAATTATGAGTCTGTAGGATCCAGAACTAAATCTGAAGAATGCTGGACCATGCAGTCACATTAGTGTCACCATGTTCATGGTTCAGTTTCAGCTGTTAGGTTCATTTGGGTCATCGACATCAGCAAATGATGATGAGAAGGAAACAGCTTCTCACCTGTTGAAAGTTGTTCAGTTTTTTATTTTCTCTCCTTGTAACAACTGGGAGCAGCTCAGAGGTCTGGCATCTTTTCTCTGTGGTGTCTTCATTGCTGCTGGTCCACGCCGAGCAGAGGAGCTGTCTCCAAGATGGTGACGATGGAGCTGCATGCTTCAGGGCTCCGGGCAACATCTACATGTTTATGTCTATGAGAACAAACAGGAGCCAGGGATCACATGACTCTGCAGAATGAAGATGACTGCTCAGGGAGCCCTCAGCTGTGTGAACCAATCAGAGACCTGACAGGCAGAGGAAAACCTTCATGCAGGTCTTCATGAGCAGACAGACCCAGAGAGGTTCTCACCGTGTTTGAGGAAAGCAGCAGTCCAGTTTGTGTCTGCCTGCAGCTGTGCAGGTGCTCTGGCTGAACGTCCACTGCTTCACCTGGTCTGTCAGAACCTTCTCTCCCAGCTCCATAAGAACCTGCAGAAACAAGATGTTAGCTCAGTCAAACAGCAACAGAACCTGCTGATCCAAACTGATCAGCAGTAAACATGTTCCTGTTCCCTGCAGATGGTGGTGGTGGCAGATGAAGTCCATGAATACGCCGTGGCTCTGAAGGACACGGAGGAGAAGATCGCTCGCTGTCCTGCCAGGGTGAGAACATTTCTGCTGACGTGTTCAGTGTTTCGGTCCCACAGGGGGCGCCAGAGGGCAGTTTGAGGAGGCGTGACTCTAAATTCATCCAGAATCTTTGATCTCCTGTGTTGATGATGAGGTCCAACAGAACATTTCACTTTAAACATGAAACATCTGAGCTTCACACTGAAGGAAATTAAACTAGTTATTAAACTAGAAATTAAAAAGTAAATGATTAAAGATGCTCCAGTAATGACTGGCTTCTTTACATTTCTGACATCATCTTCCCTGCATGAATGACAGCATCTCCATGTTCACTTCCTACTCACCACACCTTCTTCTGCTTAACAAGGTCCTGATCAGGTGACCACCTGAGCCCAGCAGCACCACAACAAACTGCTGCAGAGTTCTTCCATTAAATATTCTTTCATTATTTAGAACGGTTTTCATTTTCTGCCTCAACATCAAATATATCTGCATTCATCATGGCTTATAGAATAAAACAAGATGTTCATTACACACACACACCTAGAAAGAGTAAAATGTGAGAAAACGATCTGTTAGCAGTGGTCTGTGTGAGCTCAAGTTGAGTTCTGATGGTTCTGTTCTGCTGATGAAGGCAGCCAGTGACTCTGAAGTGTGTGTTTCAGCGTGCAGACATCCTGGAGGAGCTCCAGAAGAGTCAGAAGGTTTTTGCTGAGAAGTTGAACCACCTGAGCCGCAGACTTGCCTGGATCAACGCCACCATCTACTCCAAGGTGATTCATCGTCTCCGTCTGACTGCAGAATGTTTTGGATCCGATCAGTTTGCAGCTCTGATTTCCAGACGTCTGTCTCTGTTCAGGAGAAGATGCTGGACGTCTACTGGCTGCTGTGTGTTTGCATCCGGACCATCGAGCACGCCGACAACACGGGTTGTTTGTTCGCCTTCACGCCAGAGTTCTACCTGAATGTGGCCATGAACGCGTACAGCGCCCTGAAGAACTACTTCAGCCCTGCCAACAGCATGGAGGAGCTGCCAGGTAAAACCAGCGGAGTTGTTCTGAAGCAGGTTCTGATACCAACACAACCGGGTAGGAACTGCTGGGCTGATGCCTTCAGGCTCTGCTGTCGTAGACCCTTGTGGCTGAAAGGTCACAGAAGATGTTGATGGAACCATGATGATGTCTTTATGACAACATTTAACAATATTTCATGCAGATCTCATTAAAACTGTCATGTTACCATGAATGAGACTTTAGATGCCCCAGTATGGCCCAGCATGCTAACTGTTTCTAGTTCTGGTTTTCAGTCCCGTTCTTTGTTGTGAACCCTTAAATCTTCAGCTGGTGATCCAGATCATCTCACCTGCTGTAGTATGATGGTTTGAGCTCAAGGTCCGCAGACTGGGTCAGCTGGAAGCTCCGAGCTCATAACGGATCATACTTCAGAGACAGTCTGACACTCACATTTAAATAAATGGACGCACCCGGCCAGAACAGTCTCCAGAACCTGTTCACTGGTTCCAGACCAGTTCCTCTTTCAGGTTCTTTATTGAAACCGTAACGGTTCATTCTGGGACGTTTGGTGTGATCTGATGATCCCATTGTTCCAAGATCTAATGACCAATGGCATCATGGGAGCTGTAGTCCTGCAGATGACAACATGGAAACCAGCCTTGAGTTCTGTTCACATCATGTTGATTTGTGTTGATGTCACCGTGGCTCAGAATGGCTCCGCCCACAACGCCACCTGGTTGACTGCAGTGAATCACCTCACAGCGGGCAGGGTTGGTGTGATCAGGTCCATTAACAGGATTACAGCACCGTGTGTCGGATTGAGCCTGCTGCTTCAGCTGCTTTGTGTGTGTTCTTGTACTCGTTGCTGAGTGAGAACCATTTTTCATATTTTTATCGCAAAGTGAGGACATTTTCCTGGTCCTCACTTTTTCAAATTCTGTTCTTGGGACAAGGGTTAGGTTTAGGACTAGGGTATGAATTGAGTTAGTGTTAGTGTTAGGGTTAGGGTTAGTGTTAGGGTTAGGGTTAGTGTTAGGGTGAGTTTATTGTTAGGGTGAGTTTATTTTTAGGGTTAGGGTTAGGCACTAAAAATCAAGGAAAATGAATGGAAGTAACTGAAAAGCCCTCATAAAGATAGTAAAACACGGATGTGTGTGTGAACGTTGACATGCAACATCTCTCCCATAAATAACCTTTAATTTTACCATCAGGCTATGAAGAAATGTTGACGCAGCTCGCCGCCATCTTTGCCAAGCACTTTGCAGACCCACGCATTGTTGGAACAGGTAACGGGGAACACACACACACACACACACACACACACACACACATGTTGACAGGCTGGGAGACGAGAGGGTTGGATGATGATCAAGTGTTATTACAACATAAAATCTCTATGAAATAAACATTACCTGTGTACCTCAGGAGCTTTTAATGGTTTTCAGTCATCAACAGAACTCTTCAGTTTTGACATAGCGCCCCCTGCTGTGTGAAATAAACCCTCTTCCGCTGGTTCTCTTCCAAAAACCACTGAATAGTCACTTCATTTTAATCTAAATTTAGTTTTGAAGGAAACGTCCCTCAGCTGGTGAACGTGGCGCCGACTCTCACCGAGTTTTAAACTTTTCTAACTTGTTCGATGATAACTACGTATCTGAGAAAAAGTCTGTGTTAAACCATCTGTGCTCGGCGCCTGGAGCTGGTTAAGATGCGGGTCCACAGGGTGTGGGTGTGGCCTCTGCTCACCTAGGCTGCTATATGCATCATCCACCACCTGACGACAGCTCTCATTCAGGACTCTGCTTCTACCTGGCTGTCCCTCCACCTGTGGCTCTTCACTTCCATCTGCTGCAGGTACATCCACCGAGGGCCCTGGTGAACTTCAATGTCAGCGACAAGCATGGTAACTTTAACATTAACTTCGGTCTATTAAACATGTGCTCCCTCACTGCTGAGGGACATCTCATCCAAGATCTCCTGTCCGACTGGAAGTCAGACTTCCTTTGCTTGATTAAATTGTGTCAACAACCTAATGACTTGGTCTCCCTGAGCAACTCCACCTGAGTTTAACATCTGACATGATTCGGGGAGGGGTGGAGGGCGGCTATAATTCACTGGAAGCAGTGGAAAGTCCTCCCTGTCTCCGTCCCCTCTTCCAATCATTTGAATACACCAGGCTCTCTGGGTCTACGGCTCTCTGGATCCACGGCTCTCTGGATCCACGGCTCTCTGGATCCACGGCTCTCTGGATCCACGGCTCCCTGGATCCACGGCTCCCTGGATCCACGGCTCCCTGGATCCACGGCTCCCTGGATCCACGGCTCTCTGGATCCACGGCTCCCTGGATCCACGGCTCCCTGGATCCACGGCTCCCTGGATCCACGGCTCCCTGGATCCACGGCTCTCTGGATCCACGGCTCCCTGGATCCACGGCTCTCTGGATCTACGGCTCCCTGGATCCACGGCTCTCTGGATCTACGGCTCCCTGGATCCACGGCTCTCTGGATCCACGGCTCTCTGGATCTACGGCTCCCTGGATCCACGGCTCCCTGGATCCACGGCTCTCTGGATCCACGGCTCTCTGGATCCACGGCTCCCTGGATCCACGGCTCCCTGGATCCACGGCTCCCTGGATCCACGGCTCCCTGGATCCACGGCTCCCTGGATCCACGGCTCCCTGGATCTACGGCTCTCTGGATCTACGGCTCCCTGGATCCACGGCTCTCTGGATCCACGGATCCCTGGATCCACGGATCCCTGGATCCACGGCTCTCTGGATCCACGGCTCCCTGGGTCTACGGCTCTTTCAGTATGATGATTGTTGGTGACTTCCACATGACCTTTCCAGAGATTTCACTTGTTGTCTGGAAAGTTTTGGACTCCGACACATTGAGTTCCCAACTCATTCTAAGGGTCATATCTCGGCTTTGGTTTGCTTTTCTGGTGTCATCTCTACTCACTGCGAAGCTGATTTGTTTCCCCTTTCTGATCATATGTTGAGTTCTTGTACTGTAAATGGAAGCTGTACTAATTAGATTTAGGAAAATTCATGATAATAACCCTGACATTCTCTCATCTGCCATATTTGACCTCCTGTTCATTCACAGCTCCTCAATGCCTGATGAACTTGTTTCTTACTATATGGTCAATCTCCATAAACTTCTTCAAACATTTGCTCCAGTCAAACTCTGATCTGTCTCAGGTTCTCCTTCAGCAACGTGGTTTACGCTCACCAGCCTCACTACACACTTCACATTAATCATATTTAGTTTCATAAGGACTGCATTGTCTCAGCTAAATCATCATGGTACCCTGGTTTAATCGGTTCTAGTCCTGGTTACTCTAAGTCTCTTTTTGCTCTCCGACTCATCCCCTCCCATTTGAACTCCGTTGACTTTTTCAACTCTTATGTCCTTTTTCTGTTTTCAGGATCTCTTATATCCACCAACAACGTAACTCTGTAGGAGACTCTATATTCTCCCAGCTGTCTTCTTGACAGTTATTTTCCAGTTTCACTCTGCTTCCATAATTGACGTTAAAGCTGGTCTCCCCTCCTTGGTTCTTCTCATAACTACTATTATCCACTCTTCCCTTAACACTGGAATCGCTTCTTCATCAAGCCTGGTGCAGATCCCAGTAATCTTCATCCAATATCAAACCTTCCTTTAATTTCAGAAAACCTCCAGAAAGTAGTTGTCGTCAATAACCAGTTTTTATGAACAATTTCCGTCTGGTTTCGGCTGCCCCCACACCCACCCTCCCATTGGCCATAAACCCTTCTCCTGGTTTACCTCATATCTTTCCGGTCTCACTCAGTCCATCCCAGTCCGCTCTTCACGTTTGTTTCCTGTTTCTGCAGGTGTGCCCCAGAGTCCGTATTAGGGCCCCTTTCATTCATCATTTACATGCTCCCTCTTGGCCATATGTTCCCCAAATGGTACCACATTACAATAAGGTCCTCTTATAGGTCGCTTATAAATAGTTTACAGATATGATATTAATTCATCAGTAAAGACATTACAAATCATTAAGAAGTGTTTATAATGCAGTAATTAAGTAGAATATATTATATGCTACAAAATCTGTTTACAAATTGTTTACAAGGTGATAACTTTGTCTCAAATATTTAAAATAGCAGTTCTACATGAACAGGTGAACAGATTTGACTCACTATTTAGCAAGAAAGTGGTAATTTGGTTCTCTTTCTCCCCCCATAATTAATGCAAAATAAACACTTAATGATTTGTAATGTGTTAACAGATGAATTAATAACATATCTGTAAACTATTTATTAGCAATCTATAAGGGGAGCTTTATTGTAAAATGGTTCCCCCCAAATATAATATTAATTATCATTGTTACGCAGATGACACCCAACTCTGCATTTCCTCCAAACGTAATTCCTCCACTCCACCTACTTCCTTTTCGGACCGTCTTCTGGAGATTAGGTCATGGTCCTCCTTTGATTTTTGCTCCTTGGCACAACTTCCACTTTTAACAAACTTCAGTTTCTCCATTAATAGTGATAATTCCCCCGTTCATCCTTCCCCTCAGGTAAAGGGTCTGTGTGTCATACTTGATAGTACTCTCTCATTTCAGTCTCATATTCATTATTTTACCTGGTCTGCATTCTTTCTCTCCGTGCTGCTGCCATCTTGTCCATCATCACTTCCTGGTTTGACTGTTGCAGTTTTCTTCTCTTTGGTCTCCCCAATAAGTCCCTCCAGAAACTCCAGCTTCTTCAGATGCTCGCATGTAAAATACACACACCCGACTCACTCGTGTGATAACTTGTACTCCCTAAGAGGGCGCATCAGGTCTACAGCATCTTCATTGGTTGTCCATAGAGGCTGGGATAAACTTAAAATTTAAAGTCTCACATTTAAGTGCATCCACAACCGTGCCCCTGCTGATCTTCATGGCACCAATGCTTCCAGCTCTCAGATCTCTCTCTGCAACTCATCTTCTTGTTCCTTTTGCCCTTCTTGTCACAGTGGGGCTTTCAGTCGTTCTGCACCTCGGTTGACTTCCTCTACTTGTTAGGAATAAAGATTCTCTTCTCTTAGCTAAAATCACAACTGTTCAAACTGGCTTATTCACCTTAACACAGATTTTAACTGTTTCCTGGATTGCTATTATTGTTTTATTGGTTATTTATTCATTTATTAGTAAGGTGACCTCAAATAAAATGTATCATTATTATTATTATTTTAATGGTTATCGATTTATTTAATTAGCTCCACCCCCTGGATATTTAATTTCAAAATGAACCCCCACCCAAATAAAACGTATTTTCAAAATAAAAGCTCTGATCCAAGTAACTGTTCATTAATTAAAATTTATTAATTCTGACACTATAAAATAACCTTCAAAACATAAAAATTACAAACCAAATTAGTAGGGGTGCACCGATTGATCAACCGGCTGATCAATTGGCCTAAATTTCCTTAATTTTGGGTGACTGGTGATCGGCCAATACTTGCATGTGAAACCGATCTTATCTACCTCCTTAAAGGTCTGGAAATCACCCACTACCCCCTTTGCTGTGCCGTGATAGAGGGCTGACTGACAGACCCGCCCACCAGGTCAAGTCTGCATGTGTGCGGTTCACAGCTGTTGACAATATAAGATTGGAACATTGAAGGTGTCTTGTGACCTTGTGACCTTATGACAGGTGACGGTGTCAGTTATAAAGAAAATTGGTATCGGCCAAAATTGGAATTGTCAGCCCAGGCTTTTTAAAGATCGGTAATCAGTGATTGGCCAGAAAACAGCAATCGCTGTCATCCTGACATCACTGGATGCTGAGAACATTTTGTGGATTTTCACACATGGAAGCAGGAGGCCTTTTGATTAATTACAAACCAACAACAGCTGCAGTGGACATTTTAAATGTCACACACACACACGTTAATGAGTTATATCTCTTGATGGAAAAGGAGGTCCGGAGAATGATGCTGAGGAGGTTCTGAAGTGAGTCAGGTTTAATATTCTGGAGCTGATCAGACTCCAAGCTACAAATATTCTTCTTTTCTACCAGATTTGTTTGTGGGGAATAAGACATGAACATGAATGTTTCATTCTTTAGACTCAGATCCTTTGATGTACAATCAACATGACCTGTGGTCCACACAGCAGGGGGCGCTGCAGGGAGTAGGGGTTGCATCTTGATGTTGTTCTGACTGTCTCAGCTCAGATCTCCTTCACTAATGTGTCTCTGTTCTCTCAGATATCAAAGATTCCCTGATGCAGGCGTTGGCCAGCTATGTCTGTTACCCACAATCCCTTAGGGCGGTGGAGAGGATCCCAGAGGAGCAGTGAGTCTTGATGTCTTTCTGAATATATCTAGAACCAGGATTAGGACCAGCTGATGATGACACAAGCAAACTCTGGACTAATGTTGATCAAAAACAACGTAAGCTGGGGAGTGGTAGTCAAGTGGTCACAGCAGCATGCTGGTGTTCTGTTAGTTCCCGGTTGAAATCCCACTTTGGGTCCCTGAGCAAGACCCGAAACGCTTCTTATGGGATGGGTTAAATGCAGAGGACAAATGCAATGACAATAAATAAAGATTATTAAAAATGAATAAAATCTGATTTCTTATCAGTTAAACTGAGAATTAATTTTACAGAAGAAAACAAACAAGTCAGAGATACAGATCTTTTAATGAGGTAATCGTCCTCCTCTCATGTAAAGCCATGTCATTTTTAATAAATAGATAATATATATATTAAAACCAGACCAGGTACAGGTGTGAGGTCAGACCTACAGGTGTGCTTCACTTGCTTTGATGCAGAGGATGTTTTTTGGTTTCAGGCGAGTGGCCATGATGAGGAACCTTCTGGCTCCGTATGAACAGAGACCCTGGGCTCAGACCAACTGGATCTTGGTCAGACTTTGGAGGGTGAGCACACACACACACACACACACACACACACACACACACACACACACACACACACACATGCATGCTTGTGTCTTCATACGTGTTCAGCAGTGAACCAGATGTGGGGACTGTGGTCACAATAGAGTTCTTGTACCATCAGTCAACCCCTCAGGCCTTCAACTGAGATTCAATTCAATTCAATTCAGTTTATTTATATAGCGCCAATTCACAACACATGTCGTCTCAAGGTTCTTCACAACAGTCAGGTTCATACATTCCTATTAATCGTAATCATTGAACAGTTCAGTCAGATTCAGTTATTTATTCAAATTGGATAAAAAGTTTTTCTATCTAAGGAAACCCAGCAGATTGCATCCAGTCAGTGACTTGCAGCATTCACTCCTCCTGGATGAGCATGTAGAGACAGTGGACAGTCACTGGTGTTGACTTTGCAGCAATCCCTCATACTGAGCATGCATGTAGCGACAGTGGAGAGGAAAAACTCCCTTTTAACAGGAAGAAACCTCCAGCAGAACCAGAACCAGGCTCAGTGTGAGCGGCCATCTGCCACGACCGACTGGAGGTTTGCAGATGTTTCTTCTCTTTCTTCAGTTTTTTTGACAGACGACTTCAGGGTTTATGTTGTATTGATGCTGCAGTCCATTATAAACCTATAAATATCCCAGATGAAGAACCCATAACCAAAGTCCAGTCTCCTGATGGACATGCCTCTTTCAGCAGAAAGTAGATCCAGGTCTCTCTCTGCGGGGATTTGAACACATCTGGAAATGGTGAGAGGTGTAAACTGAGCTGAGGTGGTTAATGTGATAAAAATATTCTATGTTAGGACTTGAACTACAGCCTGTCTGCATCTCCAAAAACCTCTCAGCTATAATCTGTTCATTTAAATGTAAAGTTATCAGCTTTCCATTAGGATGAATGTTAATGTTAGTAGTAGTTGAAGTATTTACAGTAATATTTATGTTTACAGTGTTTGTAATATTTTCCATCATTTTCCTCTCTTAATGACACACTCGAAGTATTCCCTGCATTTAGGGATAAATTACAGTCTGCAGCCTGAACTCAAGATGCATCCAGCATTTTATCAGCAGAGAGGAAACTTAAAGCTGTTTTCATATTTGAAGTTCATGAGTGATTTAAAGATGAATGAGGTTGGCTGTGCTGATGTCAGAGCATGGAGGAATAAAACCGTTATTTAATAAACTTACATAGCATTAGCATTAGCTGCTGAACAGAAAACGAAGCTGATTATAGAACTACAATGCATAGAATGTTCCTGGCAGACGGATCTCAGCAGCACCTTTAAACCCTCCTCCGTCTAATGATGTCATATTACCCAACATTAATCAGAACTGCTCTTTACTGGTGTTTTAATAGATCACACCAAGCAGAGAAGAATCAGAGCTCAGTGTTGGATCATTCTCCTCTTCCTCCTCTGCTGATGTCTCTAACTGCTGCTCTTCCTCCTCTCTGTCAGGGTTGTGGGTTTGGCTACAGGTACACCCGTCTGCCTCACCTGCTGAAAACCAAACCTGAGGACGCCAACCTGCCCAGCCTGCAGAGTAGGTGCTGGTGTGTTCATGGTTGTCACACTGTGTGTTGGTCTAAAGGTTTCCTGCCAGAATAAACCAGAACTCAGGTTTGTTAGGGCCACTCAGTCTTGGTTCCTACTAACGGACCCCCTCTGTGATGCTGCTGCTTCAAGATCACTAAATCTGTCTCCTTCTGAGCTTTATGGACGATGCTGCAGCCTGAGATGAACAAATTTAACTAATAAAATAATAATCAGCTGAAGATGAAACAGGAAATATCCTCAGAATGTCTGAGAAGATAAATGTCCAAGAAAAAGCAGAAATAATTCTTCAAAGCATCCAACTTCTGCTCATATATTTTGGTATTTTTATGGTTTCTGAAGTTTGATCCAGTTTCAGCTCCTTTTGATAAATTTCCAGAAATAAATCTGTCCTCCAGTTTTTGCAGGTTTATTTTTACAGCAGTTCTGATTTACAGCTTTAATCGCCCCACCTCCCCGTGTGTGTTAGGTGTGTGTTAGGTGTGTGTTAGGTGTGTGTCAGGTGTGTGTTAGGTGTGTGTTAGGTGTGTGTTAGGTGTGTGTCAGGTGTGTGTTAGGTGTGTGTCAGGTGTGTGTTAGGTGTGTGTTAGGTGTGTGTGGTGTGTGTTAGGTGTGTGTTAGGTGTGTGTCAGGTGTGTGTTAGGTGTGTGTCAGGTGTGTGTGGTGTGTGTTAGGTGTGTGTTAGGTGTGTGTCAGGTGTGTGAGGTGTGTGTCAGGTGTGTGTTAGGTGTGTGTCAGGTGTGTGTTAGGTGTGTGTTAGGTGTGTGTCAGGTGTGTGAGGTGTGTGTCAGGTGTGTGTTAGGTGTGTGTCAGGTGTGTGAGGTGTGTGTCAGGTGTGTGTTAGGTGTGTGTCAGGTGTGTGTCAGGTGTGTGTTAGGTGTGTGTCAGGTGTGTGTGGTGTGTGTTAGGTGTGTGTCAGGTGTGTGTCAGGTGTGTGTTAGGTGTGTGTCAGGTGTGTGTTAGGTGTGTGTGGTGTGTGTTAGGTGTGTGTTAGGTGTGTGTGGTGTGTGTTAGGTGTGTGTCAGGTGTGTGTCAGGTGTGTGTGGTGTGTGTCAGGTGTGTGTGGTGTGTGTCAGGTGTGTTAGGTGTGTGTCAGGTGTGTGTTAGGTGTGTGTCAGGTGTGTGTTAGGTGTGTGTCAGGTGTGTGTTAGGTGTGTGTGGTGTGTGTTAGGTGTGTGTCAGGTGTGTGTGGTGTGTGTCAGGTGTGTGTGGTGTGTGTCAGGTGTGTGTGGTGTGTGTCAGGTGTGTGTGGTGTGTGTCAGGTGTGTGTGGTGTGTGTCAGGTGTGTGTGGTGTGTCTTAGGGTTCTGGAGATAAACAGGTTTATTTCTGGAAGCAGAACAGAACCTAACCCAAAGATCAGGTTCTTCCAGCAGAAATGTTCTGGATTTCTCACTTATTACACGTTTTGAACAAAATCCATAAATTCAGGTTCGGTTCTGCTCCTCTTCCAGCTGAGCTACCAAAGCCGGTTCTCCAGAACCTTGATCCCATCCTTCATGTGTGTTCTGTTTATTTTGCATCTGTTTCTGTTGTGGTTTAATGAATTGGTCACTTATTTTCCTGCATGCTCTCTGACCTCCATCTGTGTGCTTCTCTGCATGCCTGTCAGGAGATCTGTCCATTGCTAGTTTCCAGAGTAAGTTCTGTATGTTGTGTGTGCTGTCCATCATGTTTATTGCACGCTCAGCAGTTAGTGCAGGTGGTGCATTTTCTGCAGCAGGAAGCATTCGCTTCAACTAGTCAATAATCGCTGCGTGAGACGTTCTGCAGCTCAGCTCTATGTTGAGATGAAGTGTGATTCAGACTGAGTTTAAAGCAGCTGTGCATCAACAAACCCAGAGAAACCCTTAAATTCAAAACAGGTGGTGTTCTGATCAGACCGATCCTAGAGTCCCACCAGACCCTGATGGGTGGTACCACTAAGATCCAGACAGATCAAACTAAATCATGGAGGTTAATCAGTGCAGAAACGGCTGAGGAGCTCAGATGATGACAAGTTTCAGGGAGATAACCTGAAAGCATTTCATAAGAATTCATCTTTAAATGGCCTAACACACACACACACACACACACACACACACACACACACACACACACACAGACAAACTGAATTGAACTGAAAACAAGAGCTCCTTGGCGGAGGTATAAAGGTCTAATCTGTAAGAATCAAGGACAGTTCAGGAGATCTCTGATCTTATAGCTGCAGGTTTTTAATCTCCTGGTGCTTTAGGACGATGAATCTGTCATGATGATGATGATGATGATGGATCATCTCAGCAGGAGTTCTTCCCAGGTCTTTTTTTTTATGATCATGGTGTCATCACAGGTTGTTGGACCTTAATAAATCCAGAGTCAAGATGCTGCTGTGTAGTTTCTCATCTGTTCTTCAACAGTCGAACCCAAACCCGGTCTCTGATTGTGTTTCCTCTCCTGGTTCTGGTCCAGAGCCGTGCCCGTCGTCGCTGCTGCAGAAACACATGGCAGAGCTGCTGAGTATGGATAAAGACATGGCCGCCTCTTTTCTCAACAGCGTCCTGAACCAGCTCAACTGGGCCTTCTCCGAGTTCATCGGCATGATCCAGGAGGTAAGGGCGGAGCAGAACCAGAATTGTTCATCTGGGGTCACCTTAAGAGAGAGATACAACACTCGCTGTTCAGCTGAGAACGTTGAAAGAACTTCCATTTAAACTTTGAGGACCAGAAATTGATTGACTGAGTTGAAGGTAAAGGTCCAGGTCTCTGTTCTAACAAGTTTGAGGAGAAAGAAGTGGGCTGAGGAGTCCGCTCTGAGGTTCTCCACCCTCTAAGATCATTTCAAAGGTCAACTGCAGTTCAGAGCTGTTTGTAGGCGAGATCAGAGAGAAAGTGGAACCGGTTCAGATAGACGAAGCACCAGATGGCTTCAGAGATTATTCATATAAACGTTGGACAGCTCAGTTAGGAACCATGTTCAGCTCCAGACTAGGACCACGTCTCTGCAACATTAATGCTAACCTAATGTTAAACTATAGAAGCTGCAGAGATCTTCTGTGAGATCTTCTGTTTAGGTCTTTAACTTCAGTGTGCAGGAGGTCAGTCTGACAGTGGTCTCCATTCCTTCATTAAACCGCCCAGGATGAAGCTCAGGAAACCCCCTGTAAATTCTGACCAATCAGAATATTTTTTAGCTTTTTATGTGAAAACAATGTTTGTCATAATTACAGATCTAATGAATTCTTCCTTCTGTTTGGTTCTGGTTCTGGTTCAGATCCAGCAGGCTGCAGAGCGTCCAGAGAGGAACTATGTGGACACTCGTCAGCTGAAGGTAATCACTCCAACCCATTTTCAGCTGTTACTGCAGAAACCAGGTGGCTGTGGTTCTGGTTCAGTGTGATAGATGTAACTCTGAATTAAATGTTCTGACCTGTAATGTGGATCTGGGCTCAGGTGTGTGCGACCTGCTTCGACCTGTCCGTCAGCCTGCTGAGGGTTCTGGAGATGACAGCCACTCTGGTCCCGGAGATCTTCCTGGACTGGTCCCGCCCGTCAGCAGAGCTTCTTCTGAGAAGGCTCGCTCAGGTGAGATCCACTCCAGTCAGACCTTCAGGAAGGTTCTGGAGAACTGTTGAACAGAACCATGTTAAGGAAGGACTGGATCCAATTGTTTTAGTGTTTCATTTTGTCTGCAGCTGCTGAACCAGGTGCTGAACAGAGTGACAGCTGAGAAGAACCTGTTTGATCGGGTCGTTAACCTCAGACTGCCAGGTAAAACCGCCCTCTTGTTGTTCCTGCAGCTCTCTGCTGCACACTGCCGCTCAGCTTTCGGGGTTAATCACTGGAATGAACAGAAATGATGGTTAAATTCTGGAAGAAAGAGGTTTAATTCAACCCGCTCCAGTTTAATAAGCCCCTCTGGTGATCAGATGGTTTCCATGGTCAGATGGGTGGAGTCTCCTGTTCCTGATCTGAGGAAGTTCTCCTTCGTCCTGACGAACTTTGGTGTTTAGAGGAGGTGGAAAAAAGTTTCTTTCCCTGCAGGAACCTGAGGTTTTGCAGTGAAGGGATTGGGTCAGAGGAGGAATTAAAAATCAGACCAGCACAAGATCTGCATGTCTGAGTTTCTGGCAGGAGATGATGAACCTGACCTCCTGCTCCTTTGCTCTGAGGAGGCCTGGGAACCAGATGAGTAATCTTCAGCACCTCCTGGTCACACCAGAACTCACAGCAGGAGTCAACAATGTGAGCTGAGCTGGCAGCAGCTATACAGGACCTTCTGGGTGCAGCTTCATCTGCTGCTGCCTTCACCCTCACATGGACTCAGTGGGTAGAGGTTATGAGGAGTTCTGGATGGTCCTCACTGTAGTTAAAGGAGGAACGGTTCCCTGTGCTAACATCTTCTCTGTGTGTTACAGGTCTGGAGAGTGTGGACCACTACCCGATACTGGTGGCAGTGACAGGAATTCTGGTCCGGATCCTGGTGGATGGAGACAAGCAGGGGTACGTCTGGGTCTCTGTGTTATCTGTAACTGGTAGGACTGGTTCCCAGTTGCTAGAATGGTGACGGGATGGAGGAGAAGCTGCTGCTGATCTGATGTTTGCAGCTTATTGATGGTCTGTCAGTATTGGTGATCAATGAGCTGCTGACTCCTACATGCTGTTGTAAAGACCAGTAGAATAGAGTAGAACATCCTTTATGGTCACAAGTACAACTAAATGGGAAACCCTGTCTGGTCAGTGCATAGAACAATAAATAATTCATGTAAAATAGAAAAATAAAAGCAGTTGTTAAAAAGGTCAAATAAAACCAGGCTTAGTTCTAGTGAGGATGCGGGCAGCAGCGTTCTGGATCAACTGCAGCTGTCTGATCCACTTTTTAGGCAGACCTGTGAAGACACCGTTGCAGTAATCAATTCTACTAAAGATGAACGCATGAATTAGTTTTTCAAGGTCCTGCTGAGACATTAGTCCTTTAATCCTGGAGATGTTCTTTAGGTGATAGAAGGCCGACCTTGTTACTGTCTTTATGTTCCTCTGAAGGTTCAGGTCTGAGTCCATCACTACACCCAGGTTTCCAGCCTGACTGCTGGTTTCTAGCTGTATTAACTGAAGCTGTGTGATAACTTTTAAACGCTCTTCCTTTGGTCCAAAGATTATTACTTCAGTTTTGTTTTGATTCAGCTGAAGAAAATGTTGGCCCATCCATGCATTGATTTCTTCTAAGCATTTACCCAGCACTTGAATGGGTTCATGGTCACCTGGTGACATCGTAACGTATAGCTGTGTGTCGTCTGCGTAGTTATGATAACTTACATTGTTGTTTATTAAAATCTGAGTTAGGGGGAGCATGTAGATATTGAATAGGAGGGGCCCTAAGATGGACCCTTGGGGAACACCACATGTGATTTTTGTTTCTCTGATGTAAAGTTACCTACTGACACAAAAAAGTCCCTGTCCTTCAGAAGGCTGTTAGTCCTACAGCTGTGGGAGATACACTGGCTGGAGATGAGACTGTAGAGTTTAAAGAGTTTAAATCTAAAAGGCTCTGAATATTTCACCGGGTCAGAACCATTATCACACTTTAACCTGAACATTCATAGGAATAATCTGAAAAAAACCTCTGCTTTAAACTGTGATGGTGGAAAAACCAGAAAAGGGATCAAAATGATAACTGGTTCAGGTAAAGTCCAACTTTCTGTGACCCATTTAAACTCTGAACAATGGTTCCGATGGAAAGGATGGCTGAGATATGGAGGTCCAAACAGGACTAGGGTTCTTACCACTGCAACCTAAAACCACCCATTATAAAGACTTTTTCAGTGCTGAAAGTCTTTATAATGATGTTCTGAACCAAACATCATGCTGGGTCTGGAAGAACAATGACCGAAATGTTAGCAGGTCTCCCAGGAATAAAAACTGATTCATTGCTTCATTTCTCTTATATTTCACATGTAATCATCATGGAGCTCAACACCACCCAGCATCAGTGAGATGGGTTCAGGCTGACCTCTGATCAGTCAGCAGAACTCATTAGTATCTCTGAAGGCTTTTCATCAACACCTAATTTAGCTGTAATTATCACGTCTGCTCCTGCAGCCACTGAGGCCCAAAGGCTGAGGAACAATTACACTGTGAAGGTCTGCTGATGATTCAAGAGCAGAGGGAAATATGGGGGGGTTATAACAAGTCACATTTGTTCCGGTTCTGCAAAGATGTTCTGTGATGATTCCACCTGGATAGGCAGGGTCTGCAGACATGAATGTTACATTTCCCAGATGTTCAGCATTAAACCATGAACAGTGAAGCAGCTCATCTTCGCTCAGTTAAAGAACACCTTCCTCATCCTCACCTACATTCACCTTCTGTGAATTTGTGATGTTTGGTTATTTTCCAGCAGGATGAAGTGGATCATCTGAAATTTCAGGTCTGGTCTAAATGTCTGCAAAGAGCTGGATGTTCATAAGGAACTGTGTTCAGCCCCTTATGGTCCTTATGGACCTTCAGTCGCACCGTTCCACTTTAAACTGTTTAATGTGTGACTGAAGGACATCTTTAATCAACACTCTGGATGTTTGGAGCTCACATTTCTGAGGTTGTAAGGTGAACTTGAATGCATCATGAAGTTCTGCTGGTTTCATGTTTAGCTTTGAACAATATCAGACAAATATTTAACTGTGATACTATTGCTGAAAGTTGCCATGACGACATGGATTATGATTAACCCACATTTTGCCACTTATCTTGACAGAAGATGTTGTTTCCATGACTGTCTGTGAGCTCCTGCATCTCAGTGGCTAAACATCTCCATCCTGTGTGAGACTAATGAGTCGTTAGAGTCCGTCCAACTGTCCAACCGTATTATTATTCCATGCAGAACCTGAACGCCTCACACCCAAATATTTGGCCTCGACCATCCCTTGCGATTGCAGAAATGCACACACTGATATTGGGATGGTGACTGCGAGTGGATTTATTCTGCAGCTATATTTCAGATTTTCTAACGTGACCTAAAACACACCTTGGTCAGATTTCGGCTGGAGCTTCTCACAGTGACTCACTGGGACTCCAGCAGTGGAGGAGTTTTACCAACTTGCTGATGGTGTGACTGCTGTTTAAAAACAACAGAGAGACGCTGACACCCATCATTACTTCCAGCAGTGAGATATTCTCAGTGCTGAGAATCTGAAACAAAGATGGAGGGCAGAACCAGAACTTTGCAGCAGTTTTGTGTGACAACAGCTGGATGTGTGGGATGAGGGGCACTGATGTGAGCATCTACTGATGGAGCCAAGTGTTGGTAGGTTCACATCTTTGTGGAAGCTTTGAATAGAGGCAGATCAGATCAGGAAGTATTGTTCATGCAGATTGTTGACTTCTCCACCTGTGTGAGGTGAAACAGAGTCATCAGCTGGTGTTTAGATGCCACCATGCAAGCTGTGAAGGAGCATGAAGGTTTGAAACTCTGATAGACCTGTGCTCATCTGCAGGCAGATCAGAGACATTAGACAGGAGGCAGGAAACATGAACTTATGGGTCATTCTGCAGAAACATTTCTGCTGCAGAAATGTTTTTATGTCTCCTGCAGACATGTGGGCAGTAGGACCTCTGCAGAAGACCGATGTCTGTCAGCTCTGACTCACTGTTGATCCTATCAGCTTCGTGCAGCTCCGGCAGCAGAGTAGCTTCAGTCTGAGTGCTTCTCTAAATGTCAGAGTGCTCCTTTAATGTGCTGATGTGTTTGGGAGGAGATCTGATTCCAAGATGAAACGAGCTTTTAGTGGTGTGTTGGAGAGATGCAGGTCAGCCAGGGTTAAAGTCTGTAGCTGTCAGTAGAACATCGTCTCTTCTTTGGGTTGAACTTTAATTAGTTTCACGGAATAAAAGTGAGGAGCTACAGACTGAAGTTCAGGTTTATCTCCTCTCCGCTTGATGTTTAATTCAAAGGTTAGATCTTACCAGACCATCATAGAGTCAGAATTTCCACCTGGATACACCTGTGTGCTCCTTGGGCCTCCTTTAACCCAGTAACATAGCTGGTCTGGTCTGCTGCCTCCTCAGTGGACACCAACATAAGATTTGTTCAGTTAATTAAGGATTATATTTCTTATTAATTATCCGTGTTTCATCCCCCTGCCCAAGAAACCCCACATTTCCAGCCGTAATGACTTACCAACCAGTTGCACTGACACCAATGGTGGTCCTGAAATGCATTAAAGGTGACCTGTATACTTTAGAACATTTGTGATAGGTCTATGGCCTACACAAAACATGTTAAGTACACCTTTCGCATACAATCCTTCTCAGATAATGAGATTTCTCCTCCTCAGTTTCCCTTTTTGTACATGTGAAAATGAAACTTATAAAACACAACATTAAGTACTTAGATTTCTGTCATCTGCAGATTTGCCACCAAATCTGAATTTTTCTTCAGTCTTTCTGTAAATCCTGACATGTTCTGATGTGAGGTTTCAAACCAGTTCTGTCTTCAACAATGTGACTGAAACATTGGCCTTAAAATAAAATGAATGAATGAATCTCTGTTATCCGACAGAACGTGCATGGACACATGTGGGTCTTTGCAGCCAACAACAGAACATCTAAGGTAAAACCAGCCGGCGAGACGTGGTCCTCTACTGGAAATCAAGTGGGTGGAGCTCCGCTTCAGCTGCTAGTCAGGGGCGGGACTCAGGCAACGATGCTGGTTGCCGGTGTAAATGTGACGTCACAATTACACAGCTTTTGAAACCGCACGTTTTCTAGAAAAAATTAAACCTTCAGGGAGAAAATTTTGGGTGAAGTTTTGTGCGTTTTGGGGCAAGAAGCACGTAATGGAATAATAAGAAGAAGAAATCGAGCAATTACAATAGGCTATTGCAACGGTTCGCTGCTCGGGTCTAACAAGATGCCAATATGAACTCTACAATCTACAGGGAGAACGTTTTCTGCTGAAGAAACGGTTTAAAGTTCATTGTGATTAAAAGTTTCATTGCATTAAAGCTTTACTGCAGTTTAAACGAAGGGTTTGTGGCCTAATTATGAGCTAAAATATTCACTGCACTTTATTTCTATAGCGCCTTTAATCCAATCAGACACATTAAAAGTCAATTACCTCCATTTATTTGTAGTTACCAAACATTTCAGTCAAGTTCAGTTTATTAAGTTTGTTAAAAAGTTTCTATCTGAGGAAACCCAGCAGGTGGCATCGGGCCGGGCTTGCAGCATAAAATCCTCCTGGATCAGCATGCAGCGAGATGCAACATCCAGTGAGAAGGGAGAAGCTTCAGCTCAGCAGTCATTGTTTTAGATGTTTTATTTTAAGGGTTTCTTCATGTCTGACCTCAGTTCAGCATCTTCTGATACTCCTCCTGCTCCTCGGATCAGAGCAGAACCTTGGTCTGTTCTGACAGGCTTCATCCCAGATGAATTTTATATTTAGAGTGGATTCATCTGTCCGACTCTGTCCTCATCAGGACCGATAACATCCCCCCCGCTGTGAGACAAATCAATGGAGCTAATTATGATCCATCAGCTGTGGAGCAGAGAGCAGCTCCCACAGATTAGATTCAGGTCCAGGATAATTAGTTTAGCAGCTTCACAGAATCACAGGCCGCCGCTCGCAGCATGTCGGCTTTTTCCATTACAGCAGCGTTGTTTTTCAGGACGTAGACCCAGCCCGCTGTGGTTGAACGGAGGAACTCTTGATCCGGTTGATGGGATCTGTGAGTGAGATCTACAGGAGGACCAGCAGCTGCTTTAGATCCCAACAGAACCAGATAAAAGTTCATCAATAATGACTCAAGTTGTAAAATCTGCTGCAGAAGCAGCATCTCTACCTTCAAATTAGAGGAGTTTAAATGAGCTTTGGGTCAGATTTAAGGTTGTATAGAACATGAATTGGTGAATTGATGCTATATAAACAAAACTGAATTGAACTGAACAGAAAGACCTGATCTACTCTGCAGATCTGCTGGAGTTTATTTGTAGACAACATTTCAGCAACATGACAGTTCAAAGTGCTTTACATGATGAAAAAGGGTGTGGTCCACGTCTGGACCAACAGTCAGAGACTTCCTGGAGCTTTGTACCTTCCTCCTAGCTTCTTCTAGGAGAGCCCAGCTCAGCCATGGTCTGTCAGGGAGGGGTCTTCTACAGTGAACTACTTCTCACTGTGGACAGTGAGGTCCTTTACGGCGTCTGTTCCAAGGTGCAAAATCCTAATTGACCTTTAACCCCAGTAGAAACTTTTACCAACATGTTGTAGTTCATAGTTTCAATAGAACAATTAAAGCAAGACTAATGGGTTTTTCAAGAAGTCAGAGATTCAGCATCTTGTTCCAGATTAGTGGAGCAGAACAACATCATGCAGCATCTCGATGTGTGGTTCTGGTTCGGGGGATGCAGAGTAGACTGGAACCAGAAGACCTGAGTGGTCTAGAAGGTTGATACAACAGCAATAGATCTTTTTTGTATTTTGGTGCTAAGCCATTCAGTGACTTGGAAACTAAACAAAGTTTTTTTTAAAGTCTCTCCTCTGAGGTCCAGGGAGCCAGTGGAAGGACTTGTGCTCAGGTCCGGTAGTACCAGCACTGTGGTTCTGCCACAGTCTGCATTGAACACCTTGATAAGGTGGGTCTGTGTACTGTGGTGAGCAGGAAGCCTGACTGGAGGAGCTGGTCGTTGTAAGGAAGGCATTGAACTGTTGAAACGCAGCTTCTCAGTAACCTGGCTGATCTGAGATATAAAATGAAATCTAAATATTGCATATAAAAATATAAGGGTTTATAAGTACTCTAACTGCAGCAGGCACAACGCTTCATCCTGTCTTTATTAGTTTCTGAGGCCATGTCTGCTGGTGATCCTCAACATCTTCTCAGACCTTCATGCTCCGTATGTGCACCAGGAAGCCACTCAAGCTGGACAGGTTTAATTATCATGTCTGTGTTTAGGTGCATGGACCACACCCATCAGGAGGGTTCTTCTCTTATTCATCACCAACCAACACCTGTTCCTGAATAAACCCGGTTCTTCTAACTGCTGCTCACCCTTCCTCCTCCTCGTCACTAAATGTGATGCTACAGCTTTCCTGGGACAGTGGAGAGATGAACGATGCTCTTCAAGCATCTGATCAGGGGCAGATGAAAATGTGGGTGATCAAGAACTGAAGCAGGAAGATCTGGAGTCTGTTCCTGGCCCTGTTGGACTTCCTGTAGTCACTGGGTTCTGATTTCTGATACCAGCCCCCAGTCTCCTCATTGTTCTGCTCTTCTTTCAGCAACTCAGGGTTGGGTCTTGCTCCAGTCTACATTGCGGGCAACAGAACCTTCATAATCCTGTTTGTGGTCCAGTTCAGACTAGGCTTCGTTCACATTGCAGGTCTTGATGTTCAATTCAGATTTTTTGCTGAACACGATTTTTTTTTATTTTGTTAGTTAGTTATTCAAACCTCTAATTTAATGTGACCGTCATCAGACTTCTGTCTGAACGGGTCAGAACCTCAAAGCGACCCGCATGCGCAGCAGGAGAATGTCCCACTGCTGGAATTAATGATGTGTTGTTTTTAAGTTTAATATTTAATATCGGACGAGTATCTGATTTAGTTCCACGTATGGAAGTAGCACAACTCGGATTTGTTGGGAGGAGAAAAGATCGGAATTGGGCCGATATGGGTCGCATCTGCTTGCTGTGAGGACATAGCCTTACTACAGATCACTGTCTCTCACACACACACACACACACACACACACGTCTGTCTGCAGCGTGTCTCTGTAGTAGCATGCCTGTTGTCATGACAACACAGTCATGTGACTGCCTGAGCTTGTTTTCATTGGTAGATGTGGTGCTGCAGCTGCTTTCACAGGATCGCACCCTGAAATAATCCGACATGCTTTGTTCTCATTTCAACATGTTTATTAGAGCAGAATCATCCAGAACCTGGACCAGTTCACACCAGTTTTTACCTCTTTAAATCTGAGCCACATCTTTTCCTGAGCTCATCCTTAGACTAAATGAACACATTTCCCAGCATGCCCTGCTCTGAGCTTCAGATTACCCAGCATGCCCAGTGTCTGCTCTGACTGTGATGTTGCTGTCATGCTGTTTCTAACCATGCAAACTGTGAGGAAGACTCTGATCCTCAGAGGTTCTTCTGCCTGAAGGTTGTTTCTCCTTGGACGTTCAGGATCATCTTCTGTTCCATTGTGTCAGCAGATCAGATGATCAGGTTGTGTTGGTGAAGATCGTTGTTGTGTCCGCGTGTTTTCCCACATGCACGGTTCTGTGCTGCTGGTCCACCGTCTTCCTCAGAATTCCCTTTCAGGAAACGATGCAGAGCAAAGGTTTGAGGAAGATCAGGCTGGAAATAGAGGAGGAGGAGACGGAAAGATGGAAACTCAGTGGAAGAGGAGAGATCAGTCATGGAGCGAGTTGGACATCTGAGAGGAGTAGAGAGGGAGAGAGGAGTACGGGTGGGATAGATAGATCTGAGGAGGAGGTCAGGATGGAGGCAGGGGAGGAAGAGAGGAACAAACATTTAGAAAATACCAGAAGTTTACCTTCAGACCAAACTTTATTTCCTCAGCTCATCTCAGCTGCCTGCAGTTCTCCTGAACACTTCCTCACATCTTGAACATTAATCTGACATTCCTCTGATGTTCCTCAAACATTCTGTAACTGTTCTCCAACATCACTCTGATCTACCTATATTCATCTTCTCATGTTTCTTTAGTCTATCCCTAACGTTTCTTAGATATACCTCCAAAGTTCCTCTAATGTTCCTCTGACACGTTTGTCTGGTTAGAACCATTCTCTGCTGTGAATATTCCACCAGGAGCTGGTTAGCTGTGTCCTCAGAACATCCCAGCTCCTGCTCTGAGCTCAGCTGGTACATGTCAGGTTCTTAGGATGTGTTCATTGTTCCACCACAATGTGTGGTGAGATGGTTTCTCCTGGTTCCTGTGGCTTCAGAGCATTCAGGATGTGCTGTAGTGGGAAACGTGAATGCTCTTGCTGGGTCCTGGAAGCGTTAGAACCTCTGAACTGGTTCTGTGTGTTCCTTCAGTTGTCGGAGGCTGTCTGAAGGTGATGAATGATTTAAAGCTCCTCCTGTGGAGGTTATCTACTTGGAGCTACCATCAATGTTTGATGCTGCGTGTTTTAGTGGAGCGTGTGGGGAATCCTTCCTGATGGAGCAGCAGCTTCAACCTTCTGCTGTGAACAGTAAGAAAAACTAAAATCTAGCTCTTTGTTCTGGTCCTGCACACTGCTGGACCTTACAGCTTGGTTTTGGTTCTGCTCTGCTACACCCAGAACCAGAACTATGTGGATGGACTGAGTCTGCAGAAGACACAGCAGGATTTTAAACACCTCCCCCACATAGTCGAGTATCTGTACCTCAGTTTGGTGACAGCCAGCAGGACCAGATGCTCCTCACTGTCTTCTCTGAAGTTCCCTCTGGGTTCCTCTGCTCTACCTTACAGATATTCTCCTCTAAAACATTAAAACTTTATGCTTCTGCTGCTGTAAAATCAGCGTTTTATCCTGTTTCTCTCCAAACGTTCACAATAAAAGCCTCTGGATTTTGTCCTAATGGCATTTGATCTCTGATTTGACCCTGAAGGGACCTTCCTCTGGTTCCTTAACACCTCACAGGTTTTGATATGACTCTGAGATCTTTGTGTGAACCTTCATGTCCTCCTGGAGCTCTGTAAACGGGAGAGAGCAGAGGTTGCAGAGCTGATGTTTGTTCTCTGCTGTCTCTCTGACTGTATTTATGGCTCAGCCAGCAGACACTTCATGTTCTATTATTGTTCTCCTGAACTCTGAGGAGTTTGTTTCCAGTTCAGCAGCCTCAGTATAAACATTTAAAGCATCTTCTCAGCAGATGGAGGAGGAAGGATTCAATAATTATCTTTGTCCCGTCTCCTCATCTGAAGCCGATCTGATCAATAACCAGACTGAACTTAAATATCTGCCGTCTGGGCTCTGATTGGTTCAAAATGGGGCGGATGTTAGTTTGTCTCTGACCAATCCCTGCCGAGCATCAGCTCTGCTTGAACTCAGGGATGTCTACAGGCGGGTTGCCATGGCAATACAGCAGGTCTGCCAGGTCCTTCCAGGCAGACGTAGAATGTGATGGAGCTGAGTATCTGGACTTCCTGTTTCCTGTCTGCGGCTCGGAGGAATCATGAACTCAGAGGAATCAGACCAGCTGAGTTCTTGTCTGGCTGCAGGAACGTTGTCTCTTGGTTCTCAGTTTGCTCCGAGCAGAAGAAAAGTCTCGTCAATATTTCATCACTGCTTTCTTTCCATTTTACTTGAGAGCTTCCCGTCCCTCCTCTTCCTGCTCTCAGCTGCTCCTGCTGCAGGATCTCAAGAAGGTGATGATGACACAGGTCTCATCAGGATCTCATCTCATTCCACATGGTCTCTGTCATGTTCCTGCTTCTTCCATGTCTGCTCCATCTCTCTGTCCTCCTGCTCTGATGCTGAAGAGCTCAGTCAGTGTTCACACCTCCTGGAAGGAAAACTCCTGGACCACATCAAGCCTGGTTAGATTTCACTCTCCTGCAATCATTTCTTCTTCTTGCCAGATCACCTGGAAGACTTTAGTTTCCGATTCTGTTGAACTTTTTAACGTGGAATTTCAAAATGAAAGCTGGCTAATTATACATTTATAACATTTACAAATCAATACCCTGATTTATTACAAAATAAAAGCCCTCTAAAATCAATATCTTATCATAAATACGTCACCTGATTTATGTTTCCTATTCAGATTGAATCAAACTTGTAGATATAATTCATTATTTGAATATTTAGTTTAGTTATTTATACTTGACGAAAGTTGAGTTGTAGCTCAGTCACAATAAATATTGTTTTAATTATCATCTTATATAATTATTTAATTCAGTTCTGTCTTTAATGTGGATTAAGAGCCTGGTTCATTTAATCCTCCTGATGACGACAGCTTCCCAGAACCGGGCTCGTTCATCAGTTTGGTGTCAGCAGAGCAGCCGGGCTGAGTGGAAGTGTAAAACATTTCAGGCTGAAATGTGTGGGAACAGGAGGAGACAGGACGGTTGTTTTCCAGCTGCTGCAGGTTGAACATGCAGACTGTGGCTGTGCACACACACTCTGACACACAGTAACCAGGCAGGTTGGATATGGAGGTTTATTAATACAGATACAGACAAGACAAGGTGCAGTGGATGCAGTGAAACCATAAAAACACAGAAATGTCTTGCTTGGACTGTGTGGAGAAGTGAACCTTTGGACGGTGGAAATGATTTCAGCTGAAGGTTTAATTTTCCAGCTGCTTTGTGGCTGTAATCAGGTTCCTACAGGCAGATAAACGGACCGTCCTTTAAAACGGTTTTATTTACTAAATGTTCTTCGTCTCTATCTCTACTCTATAACAGTTTTCTCTCTGCTGCACATTGGTCTAGAACTGTCACACAGACACCTGACTCTACATGATGGTCTGGTAAACAAAAGCTGGAGGCTACAGAACTTTAAAAAACATTTTTCTGTCTGAGACTCAAAGGCATCGGTTCTGTTAAAGGTACAAGCCTTGCTTAAAGGGACGTGTTTAGCAGCGGTTCATGCTCCTTCCATCCCCGAGATCCGCTCTGGACGGGGTACTCTGTCTTTGGTCTGGACTCTAGTGGTTCTGTAGGTTTAAGCCCGACCCATCACAGTGCACCGGTTCTGGGGCTCAGTAGGCAGCCCTGAGCTAACAGTAATCTGGGTCAGAATTGCACTTAGAGCAAGTTGGGAAGGTGGGGATGCAGTGCTCGGGTCTGCTGTGTTTGGGAGGTGGTGGGGAGGAGTAGGTGCTGGGAGGAAGTGGTGAGGGCTGTACGAGTCTCTATGCGAGTCCTGGTGCTATGGTAACATGATGGGCGTGTCAGAGAAGACGGACACGTAAGAGTCGGTCTCCCCGGCTCGCTGCTGTGGCTCTGCCCGCAGCAGTAAGCCCGGCCCTGGCTTCAGCCGGCCGTTCTGGTGCTCTCTGATTGGCTCCAGAAACACAACATGCTTGTTGGTACTGACCTTGCGACCCGGGCCTTCAGTGGTTGTCGGTGGGGTTGGGCTGAGGATGGAGGACTGGGCACTGCCTACCCCGCCCTCTTTGCTCTGGCTCAGGGTGGTGTTCACCGGGGGCCGGGGCCTGGGACAGGGGGGGCAGCGGCAGGGGGTCAGGTACAGGTATATGAGGACCAGCAACAGGCTGACCACGCAGCCAAGCAGGGTGGTGAAGCCTGTGTTGAAGGGCTCTGGGACCCCCATATCATGGTGAGGCAGCACCGTCACGTTGACTTCCTGGGATTCGTTCCGATGCCGGTCCTTAGCCATACATACATAGATCCCAGAGTCCTGCTCTCGGGCTGCCACGATCTCCAGGCTGCCGTTGGGAAACATCTTTAAGGATTCGTTGTTTCCGGGTGGAACCACGTACTCCAGGCTCGGAACGAGCCAGAAAAAGGTGACGCTGCGCCCGGACAGAGACGTGATGCAGTGCAAGAGCAGCGGCGCCCCCGACTTAACCGACACGCTGGCCTCCTGCTCTGTCACTGCCGTCAGGTTGCATTTTTCAAAGTAGCGCCTGTGCAGAAAGAACCGGATCCCGCTGCGTTGGATCCCATAGACCAGACAGACGTGTTCCTGTCTGAAGAACTCAATGGTGGCGAAGCCTTTCTGCTCCCAGGCCCTGAACAGGAAGTACATGGAGCAGTCGCACATCAGGGAGTTGTTGTGCAGGTAGAGTCCCTCCTGCAGGGACTGGGGCAGCTTGGAGATGTCCGCCAGAGGAAGTTTGGGCAGCCGGTTGGAGGACAGGTCCAGCAGAGCCAGCTGGGGGTGGCTGTGCTTCTGGATGCTGAAGAAAGGGAAGTCGGTGAGGTGGTTGTGACTAAAATAGGCCTTTTGGAGGTTTTTCAGTCCAGACAGGGCAGTGCTCTCCACGTGCATGATCCGGTTGTTAAACAGCAGCAGTTCCTCCAGTCCAGCCAGTTCCTGGAAATAACTCTGCTTCAGGATGTGCAGCTGATTGGATGACAGGTCCAGGTGTCTGAGTAGACTCCCAGAGGTGTTCCTGAATGCTCCTGGTTGGATTGTGGTTAGTTGGTTGTGTGCTAAACGTAAAACCTCCAGCTGGAAAAGCCCCTGGAAGCTGTCCTCCTCCAGCTGGAGGATCTGGTTGTGGTTTAGGTCCAGGGTGACGGTAGAGACTGGTAGCTCTATGGGGACCTGATCTAAACCCAGGGCCGAGCAGCTCAGGATGTCTGAGGTGCAAAGGCACCGGGATGGGCAGGCGCCGGTCCGGACGGGGTTAAGCTGCAGATAGACCATCAGAACGACCACAGACCATGCAAATGACTCCGCCCCCTGCAGGAAACCAGGGTGAGGAGCAGCAGCCAGCATGATGCCACCAGTCGGATCTTATGATCCTTTAACAAGCGTCTGCCAAACGTCAGGACAGTCAGAGCTGCTCACATCCTCTGTGTCCTTTGGTTCATCTCATCTTGATTCAGTGTTCTCAGAACACTGCAGACTGCAGCTCGTCTCTCGTGTTCACCAGAACACTTGGTTCCTCTGCTCAGATCTCTGCTCCTCTTAGATGGATCTGATTCACTGAAGCTGCAGAGATCTATCAGGAACTGTAGCTCTGCTCAATCTTTACTTGGTTCAACCGTGTTAGTGTTGGACGAGACGTCAGCATCCACCTACCAGCAAGCTGTCCATCAGGAGAGGAGACGGATTAGCTTAGAGCCAAATGTCGGCTCAGTCCACCCTGAAGAAAGCAGATTGAGACAGAAGGAGGTTCTGTTCTCCCTTCATCAGTTTGATCCAGACTCTGTCAGCTTTAGACGGAGGTAAGATCCTGGTTTTAGGAACTTTAGCTCCTGGTTTTCTGCTTTGGATTACTGTTGAAGCTTCAGTAGACGTTCTGCCTCAGTCCGTCCCGTCCTGTCTGGTTAGAGCACGGCTCCTGCTCTGAGGAATCGGCAGCATCCTGTCCGGCTGGCTTCATGCGCTGCGGTTGATTTAATGTGTCAATGCTGCTCTCTGCCTCTTCTCTGCTGCTGCTGCTCTGGGCTGAGAGGTTATTTACAAACCTGGAGCACAGAACCGAGTCTGCTGCCTGGTACCTCCTCAGGCAGGCAGAGAGTAAAGTTCCTGGAGATGCGGTTCTGTTCTGGTCCTGATGTCAGCAGCAGATTCTCGAAGTGTTTGCTGCCGCTGCCTCCTCTTGTCTATTTGCTGCTCATTTGTGAGCTCCGTCTGCCTCTTCTGGTGCTTTTCCAGCTCCTCCTCTCCTCTGCTCCTACTTCAGCCCACCTCCCCATCACCCTCCGCCCTCCGGACCTCCTCCTCCTCCTCCTCCTCCTCTCTGTGTTCACTGCTCTGCTCGATGTGTGTTTGCCTCCTGCTCTCACTTTGCTTTCACCCTCTCTGATGGCTTATGCTGCCACAGAAGGAGCCGTGCGAGGCAGACTTCACGGCGAATCTGATTGGCTGCAGAGATGTGAACATGAGAGCTGCAGCTTGGTATGAAGTGGAAATCATTTGGGAAGCGGCATATAGTCCGGACTGCATCCTATTTAGTAAGGTTACCCCCCATCAGTGGATTCAGCTGCTGGTTAAAATGACGCCACAGAGAAGTGGGACACTCACTGGTTCCTACGGCACAGACATGATCCGCCTGGATGTGTGCTGGAAAATCCTTTAATCTGCTTGTTAAGCCAATATCATACAAAATATATGTATTTTTGGTGTATTTAAAAGGATTTCTGAAACTATTATGCCAGTATGCTGACAGCAGTCATATATTCACTCCCAAACAGCAGAGCAGAGCAGCAGCTACACAAACGGATCACCCAACACAGAAGAACCAATTCATTGGGTCCAAAATCATCATTTTAGGGCTGACGCAATTTATCGCCATTAATTGATTATTGCAATAATTGTCAACTAATTTCGTAATCAAATAATCGTTAACTGGAGTATACAGACATGCCATTTGCTGAAAGAACAACCCACTCAGAGCACAAATTAGGCCAAAACTGTACAAAACAATACATAGATTTTGCATTGAGGATGAAAAACCTTCTTTGTCTGTAACCAGACCAGGTGTACCTTCACCTGGTTCATATTCTGTAAAAGAAATCTCCTATTAAGCATCCTTTCCTGTCTAATTATTTATCGATTAATCGGAAAAAATAGTCAACAGGTTAATCGATTAGCACAGTTCATTTACATTTCGAGGACAAGGTACACTCATCTGAAGACAGCAATGTGGACATTTTGGACAGAGAAGACCGATGGTTTGAGAGAAAAGTGAAAGAATCGTCATTGATAAACGTGAACAACCAATACTAAACTGAGGAGAAGGGCCTCAGATTTCATCTTTCTAACACCTGCTCTGCAGCCCTGATCCGTCTCCCCAGGTGGTTTCACACCATGGGACATGAGACCAGAACAACTAACATGGCATCACTGGGACGTTTCAGGCAACAACCACCCAAACATTGAGCTGAATAGAGGGGAGGGCTGGTGACTTATGTGTACTAATAGCCCTATTTGTGACCCTAACGGGACCCATTAGTGACCCTATTAGTCTGATTGTTCTGACTACAACTTATGAGCCTGTTATTTCCAACTGTTTTCAGAACTGGAGACGCCTTTAGGATGGGAGACGAACCATCTCAGAGAAACCAGTCTACTCGGGTACGAACTAAACTGTCAGGTGTGAAGCTGCACACAGTTAGACTCTGCCTAACCTGCAGGACTATCATCATCCTGATGATTCCCTTTGTTCAGAGGCTGGTCCTCTATAGAAATGTCTCCACATGCAGAATTATTCACAGCCTGTGTTGGACCTTTAGCTGTGCTCTTAAAGATCTTCCTAGATTCAGGCAGAGCGTGTTGTCTAACCACCTGCTCTGTTGGCTGTGAAGTGTGGATCTCAGATCTTCTTGTTTATTTTGCTTTGCTGGGGGTGATGTAAAGTCTTCAGGGCTCTGCTTTTGTGTTAGCAGTTCCTTTAGCCCCCACTCAGTCACATGACCCTGCAGGAACATCTGGCATTCAGGTAATATTTGATCAGACTGCTGCACCAGGTGCTGCAGGACTGTTTACAGCTCAGAAACGTCTCTGTATAGCCTGACAGCGACACCTGTAGGACAAACTGAGATGCCGCTGATGGATGTTGAGGGGCTGCTGCGTGATCTCAGTCCTGATGGGTCCAGACAGAAACCAGGACAGGGAGCTACTGGGAGCCGGGAAATCTGAAACTAAGCATGTATGAAGTTTTAATTCAGCAATTAAAAATGCTGCTTTTATTTTGGAAAAAAAAAAGCTTTTAATTTGAAGGCGACTTCTGCTGTTTTTGTGTGAAAAGCTACTGTAGGATCTTCATGGACCACTGTTTGCTCATGTTAAAAAGACAGTTGAGTTTTAAGAGTAAGAGCTGCATCCTCATCATCCTCATCATCATCCTGATCGCAGTCAGCTTCGTCATCTTGTTGTAGATTTTCTTATCAAAGTGGGAGAGAAGACAACTCATAACAAGAGAAAGACCAGACTTTGTCTTTATAAGTTTATTCAAAGGCATTTCAGCGTTTGAAGACTCCGTCACTGAGTTTAGTTTAGTGAAGCAGAGCAACGAACAGAAGTCACAAACAGTATTTATACCAGAATCAGGGTGTTATCTCAACTTGAAAGAGTTTAGAAATATGACCCCTAGACCCCACCCCGGGTCAGAGGTAACCAGATTATTTATGAGAACACCCATCTACCCTCCCTTTAGATACAACACTTCAGGGACTGTTAACCATAAAACTCCTGATAATGAATTTAGATCCCATCTGCTCTAAGTAACAAAACACAGAGGTCAGAGAGGAGAGACGTAAAGAAAAGTTCAGAGCACTAAAATCATTTTCCACAACAATCTTCATCCTCATCCTCCTAATCGTCCTTACGTTCTATCAGAGGAACCACAGATTATCAGAACCGCCCTTCATCAACAGCCACAGTTGCTCCTGTGACCCATGAGGGAACATGAACTGTGAAGATCATTTCTGACCAGCAGGAGTGACTCAGTAGATGTTAAACCCGTGTGATTATCGGCGCTGATCCATCCTGCAGACAGACTGATGATGATGATGGTGTTCTGTGTTTGGTTCCTCTGGGTTCTGCAGGAATCCGTCTTTTCCTCACAGCCTGTTGCTCCTCTAATGAAACAGGAGCACAGAGGAGCTTCCTGCTGACTCTAAAGACAGCTGCTGACATTTTCCAGACTCAGAGCAGCTCTTCATCTTTTTCTGCTCCTTCCTCTCTTCTTCATCAGGTCTGAAAGCAGAGATCCTGAGAGAGAGCAGCTTTAATGTGAGCTCAGAGCAGATTTTACAGGAAACAAGCAGCAGGGCCACCCTGAGACACCTTCAGGAAGCTCTGAAGCCTGCGTGACATTCAACATGTTCACCTTTCAGCTATTTTCTGTTTATCTGATATTTCGATTATTTTCAGAACCAAAGCAAACATGTTTAAAAGAGAAAATATTTCATAAAAAGAGTTGATGCTCATTCAACATAATGTTTGCAACACATTTATTATTCATTTACTTCCCTGGTTTGAGAGGAAATAGTCTTGTTTTTCACATTAAAAGCCTGATGCAGTGAACATACAGGTCCTTCTCAAAATATTAGCATATTGTGATAAAGTTCATTATTTTCCATAATGTCATGATGAAAATGTAACATTCATATATTTTAGATTCATTGCACACTAACTGAAATATTTCAGGTCTTTTATTGTCTTAATACGGATGATTTTGGCATACAGCTCATGAAAACCCAAATTCCTATCTCACAAAATTAGCATATCATTAAAAGGGTCTCTAAACGAGCTATGAACCTAATCATCTGAATCAACAAGTTAACTCTAAACACCTGCAAAAGATTCCTGAGGCCTTTAAAACTCCCAGCCTGGTTCATCACTCAAAACCCCAATCATGGGTAAGACTGCCGACCTGACTGCTGTCCAGAAGGCCACTATTGACACCCTCAAGCAAGAGGGTAAGACACAGAAAGACATTTCTGAACGAATAGGCTGTTCCCAGAGTGCTGTATCAAGGCACCTCAGTGGGAAGTCTGTGGGAAGGAAAAAGTGTGGCAGAAAACGCTGCACAACGAGAAGAGGTGACCGGACCCTGAGGAAGATTGTGGAGAAGGGCCGATTCCAGACCTTGGGGGACCTGCAGAAGCAGTGGACTGAGTCTGGAGTAGAAACATCCAGAGCCACCGTGCACAGGCGTGTGCAGGAAATGGGCTACAGGTGCCGCATTCCCCAGGTCAAGCCACTTTTGAACCAGAAACAGCGGCAGAAGCGCCTGACCTGGGCTACAGAGAAGCAGCACTGGACTGTTGCTCAGTGGTCCAAAGTACTTTTTTCGGATGAAAGCAAACTCTGCATGTCATTCGGAAATCAAGGTGCCAGAGTCTGGAGGAAGACTGGGGAGAAGGAAATGCCAAAATGCCAGAAGTCCAGTGTCAAGTACCCACAGTCAGTGATGGTCTGGGGTGCCGTGTCAGCTGCTGGTGTTGGTCCACTGTGTTTTATCAAGGGCAGGGTCAATGCAGCTAGCTATCAGGAGATTTTGGAGCACTTCATGCTTCCATCTGCTGAAAAGCTTTATGGAGATGAAGATTTCATTTTTCAGCACGACCTGGCACCTGCTCACAGTGCCAAAACCACTGGTAAATGGTTTACTGACCATGGTATCACTGTGCTCAATTGACCTGCCAACTCTCCTGACCTGAACCCCATAGAGAATCTGTGGGATATTGTGAAGAGAACGTTGAGAGACTCAAGACCCAACACTCTGGATGAGCTAAAGGCCGCTATCGAAGCATCCTGGGCCTCCATAAGACCTCAGCAGTGCCACAGGCTGATTGCCTCCATGCCACGCCGCATTGAAGCAGTCATTTCTGCCAAAGGATTCCTGACCAAGTATTGAGTGCATAACTGTACATGATTATTTGAAGGTTGACGTTTTTTGTATTAAAAACACTTTTCTTTTATTGGTCGGATGAAATATGCTAATTTTGTGAGATAGGAATTTTGGGTTTTCATGAGCTGTATGCCACAATCATCCGTATTAAGACAATAAAAGACCTGAAATATTTCAGTTAGTGTGCAATGAATCTAAAATATATGAATGTTAAATTTTCATCATTACATTATAGAAAATAATGAACTTTATCACAATATGCTAATATTTTGAGAAGGACCAGTAGAGGTTCATCCTGTACTTCCAGCTTTTATTGTGAAGGAGCTGAAGCTGCAGAAGGTTTTCAGAGAGGCTCGGAGCAGAGGAGCTCCTAGGAGCCCCGTGGTGGAGATAAATATTAATATGATGTGCTGCTCCTTATTAATAAAAGTGTGCCTGAACAGTCAGGCTTAATGAGAGCAAAGCTGCAATCAGAGGTGAGCTGGAGACAAAAGGATGAGCAGATTGGTTTGGGAATCAGAGGCTTGGAGCCACAGAGGAGCAGAGAGATGAATAAACCTCCTCAGATCTCCGCATCACCACCTGCTACAACATTAAACCAACCTCACCACAGAGCTCCAAGTCAGAAGATCAGCAGGGTGTCCCAGCTATGGTCCTCAGTGAGCAGGCTAGTTACTGTTAGCTTCATGTTTCTGAGAACCCACCTGAGAGAAGTTCAGATAAGCTGCAGCCATGTTGGATTGTAGGGTCGGGGGGGATAGGAAAATATTGACTTCTAGGAGCCGTTCTGCTCAAAGATGAGGTTCATGGAGAAAAACGTTTGTCTGACAAAACAAGCAACTTGTATCGTGATGGCCTCTGAGATGTCTGGGCTTTCTGGTGCTACTTGGAAAACTAGTAAGATGGAACTCGTTAAAAAAAGAGAACCGCTGTAAAAAGTGAGACCTGTGCAGGTTCAGTCTGGAGGAAGATTGGTCCTCTGAGCTACTGATGTCAAACTGTTTCCTGTAGAAACATCTGATCAAATGTTCCTTCTTTACTCATCTCTCTGCAGAACGTCTCGAGCTGCTGCCGTCCTCCTCTCTGACCCCTGCTTTCAGCTCCACTCCATCCAGCACCTCCTAGGAGAACCAGGAGACTCCTCTGGATCATCGGCTGCCTGCCGGCCTGCAGCTGCATCTTCAGGATCCTCTGTGTCTCCATCGGCTGCTGGGAACTCCTCAGAGAGAAAACATTTCTCCCTGCATGCATGTGAGTTCACCAACATTCTGGTGGATCAGGGTTTGTCCTGGTCCATGGTTCCATCAGAACACCTCTGTGTTGGCTGTTCATTCAGAGTTAGAGAACCTCAGAGGTGTTACTGCAGCGGTTCTCCTGGAGGTTTCCACAGGTTCTGAGTGTCTGAGCTACAGCAACGTCTAAATGTGGTTTGGGGCTGCAGGGTCATCTGTCACCCTCAGAGGTCCCTCTGCTGAGGACAGAGCAGGATGATGTCATCCTGTGGCTCTCTGGGCATCGCTCCATCTGTTGCTTTGGGTTTCATGTGTCCTTCTGAAGGACGGTCATCCAGTCACAACAGAGAGAAGCTGGTTGTTTGTCTGACAGCTCAGCTTAGGTCCAACTTTATGCTGGTTTTCACAGTGAGTCCTGCAGACAGAAATACATGATCAGAACTTTCTATCAGACAGAACTTCACATCTTCATCACATCTTCTTCCAATGAACGCCAGAAGCTGCTGACTGATGCAGGACCTGCAGCAGAGCTCTGTCCATCAGGCAGGCAGACAGAAACACACAAACTGAAACCTTCCTGACCCGTGACCATCAGAACCCTCTGGTGGGCTGGTTTCACGTACAGGTTTCTGGTGTCTGCAGGGTTTCCTGTAGGGGTTCTGACAGTTTAAACAGAACCTTCAGATCCAGTTTCAACAGAACCACCCAGAGCTGAAATCTTCTGACAGCGATTGAGAGTGTGGGCGTGTCTCTCTGCTCTCCAGGCTCTGATTGGTCAGAAAACTGAGTCCCACAGTATTGGGAGACAGAAATGCATACGATTGGATGGAGAACCTGGACATGTGGTCATAGAAGGACCTTAAATCCAAAAGGTTCTGAGTATTTCACCAGGTCAGAACCATCATCACCTTCTTAGCTGAAAATCTGAAGAATTCTTCCAACTTGAACTGTGATTGTGGAAAAACTGGAAACGGTATCAAAATGCTAACTGGGTCAGGTAAAGTCCAACGTTCTGTGACTTGGTTCGACTTTGAATGATAGTTCTGATGGAAGGGATGGCTGAGTTAGGTAGGTCCAAACAGGACTGGGTTCATCACTACTGCAGTCCCTTTTTTGTTTATGAAGGATATATTTTTGCGTTTTCTTTCTAAAGTTCAAAAAGACGATTGTATTAATCTCTGAAGTGGCAGCAGCTGGTGGAGCTCACTATAATCTTTATTTTATTTCAACTCCAGTGAAAATGGTCCTCCTCATTTAATCCGTTCCATAGGGAGCAGTGGGCTGCATTCTGGGGCCAAGGGTCTTCCTCAGGGGCCCAGAGTGGCGGTCAGTGGAGAATGACGAGAAGAAATGTGGTTGATTTAAAAAATAATCACAGTTCTTAAATTAATCACAAACTCAGACATGTTATCAATTATTTATTAGTTTAAAGAGATGAAAACAGAGCAGTGAGGAAATGAGATGGAAGCACAGAATAAAATCCTTGTTTACCATCAGTTCAGACACCAGGAGACAAATATCATTTCATTAAGTGTCCTCATGTACTGAAACTTGTGTGGATTTGCTACTAAAAGCTTAAACAGGACACTTGGATCCAGGTTTATTTGCTTTGTACGTCTCTATCCAGGTGGGACTGAGTGGACATGTGGGATTCCTCCCTGACATGCCCCCATTGAAATATGCAAATAGATGGAAAGAAGCCCTGCAGGTGATCATCCTGGCTCAACGCTCAGATAGTCAACCACTAGGAAGGATAAATAGATAATAGAAACAATTATGGACAAAATGTGTTCTCAAGTCTGCCTCTTTATTCACTCTTTGTGATCCCAGGACCAAATCTACCTTTCAACACTCCTCTCTCCTCCACCAGCAGGCTCTGCTCCTCTCTTCAGTTCAGGTTTCTCCACCTTTTTCTCCGTTTCGTTTTGGTCGTTTTACCAAACCAAACCACATTAAACAAGGAGATCAGAGTAAAACGCTGAATTTAATATTAATATGAAATGAATTCATATGAAATAGATGCAGCATGAAAACAACCAATATGGAGAGTAAACATAATGACAAGCATGTAAATAAGCTACGTTCAAACATGTTGATGATGTGTGACAATTCATTTCATTTATCGAAGTTTTATCATCATGATTTAAACATTTCTAAATGTCTGAATCCAGAAATAAAAACTCAGACTCATCAACTGAGCTTCTAAATGGGTTGCAGCTCAGAGTCTTTATCTTGGATCATAAATTCTCAGTCTGCAAATATTCACTTCCTTTATGTTTGAACCTCCCAATGGTAGTAATTGTACTGCTACTACTAATTAAGCTGATTGTTGCTGAAGGTATCTTCAGCCCAACATGTGGTTACCTTAACTGTTCATCAAGTCTCTGAAGAATACGTTTCTGTATCAACAGTTTCACACCCTTCCCTCTAGGGGTCGCCAAACAGCCCGTAACTGTGTACGCCTGCCATGGAGCCTCTGTGCACATTTCCACGGTCCGTTCATTGTTGATACATCGGAACGTTTACCTAATAGACGGCCCCCTCAGAGACCCGAACCTGGGCCCCCTTAGTAATCCGAACTTGCACCATCAGAATCATGGACCTGGACCTGGAAACTCTAAGACCTGGACCTATAGCCTCAGAAACACGGACCTGGAGCCCCATTTATGGCCATTGTCCTGTGACTTGTAGACGGGAGGGTGGTCTGGACTCCACAACCTTACTGTTTTAGTAGGACATGATGTGAGATGGTGAGTGTGACGCTGATGGCTGGAGGTGGGGCTTCATCAGTGGAAACAACAGGTTTCGTGCCGAGCGGAGTGGAGCCATGGAACCGTGAATGGAAGCTGGCTATGGGGCCTTAGTCTGACCTCCTGTCCTCCATCCACACTGTTGTCCTGGTATTGTCTCAGTAGGTCTGTGGTGTGTTTACTGTTGCCAGATTAGGATGGTCTTGTTGCCACAGTATCCAACTCTGTTGCCATGGGAACACCAGCAGTTTCCATGACCACCCTATGTAGCATAATGTAGGATTTGTGGAAGTCAGACGGGCCGTCTCTCAGCCGGCGCCAACCCACATGTCAGAGAATTACCTGCTGGAAGTCTGAACACGGATCTCCTGAGTCCAAATCAGTCTGGCTAGGTCCGGTCTGCTGGACTGAAACTGGTCGGGGTTAATTAGACAATTGCAGAGACTTGAACATCAGATATACAAAGCGTTGAGACTCAGAAAAAGCAAATTACACTGAGTCAGTTTCTGATCTAGAACCAGTTCTGAACTCAGTCCTTCTCAGTATCGTCTATCTTCTTGAGGGATGTTCATTCTCTGAAGAGATATGTGTCTGTTCGAAGCTGACGGTGTGAAACAGGAAGTGTGCTGAGTCGTTGTCAGCTTCAGCTGACCTCAGATCAGTTCTTCTCTCTTTTTTCAAGTCAGTTTACTCTGGATCTTCAGGTGTGGCAAGGTTAGGTTAGGTTTAGATCTAGATCCTCATGTTGCAGACAGCTGCTGCAACAGTAGGTCCATCAGGTGTATCCCAGACATCCTCCCACAGTCCTGGTTTTCTCCATCAACATATCAGAAGAGCCATGTTCTGAGCTGGCAGAGCTGCAGCAGCTTTTAGAAACCCATTAGCAGCTGGCAACGTTCTCCAGGTTCCTGCCTTCAGTTTGCAGGAGAACCCTGAAGCTCCAGTTTTGAGGAAATCTGGAAGTGAAGCTGCCTCAGAACCGGATCATGAGGTGTAACATCTCCTTCGGGTTCTGCTTTTGTTCTGTTGAATCCTGTCTCTGGGATCCAACATCAGATGTCTCTCTGAGGTGTTATTTTCTCCATCCTGTGTTTGTCTCGTAATGTCTCTGAGCTTTTCGTTTAGCTTCTCGCTCCTCCTGGGTTGTGTTGAAGATTCTGACGTGTCCATCTGGGGATCCTGCACAGATTGGTTCTGGGATGTTTGTGTTCACCAGAATAAAAGTGGTCAACCTGTTCTCTTTAATTACTTCAGACGATGAGTGACCAGTTTGTGATGCTGCCTCCAGCCGTTAAACAAGTCCTAACTAAGGAGCATCTGCAGGGTGTCGGTGATGGATGTCAAGCCCAGATCTCCCACCACTGGAGCAGAGAGGATGGATGTGGATTCCTTTGAACAGATCAGCGTAGATCATTGAGCTGCCTTCAGACTGACAGCGCTGCTGCTGCTGCAGGAAGATTGAAGCTCTGCAGGGGGAATGCTGCTCATTTCCATGTGTGTGTTGTTGGTGCTGAATGTTTTATGGAGGGGAGCGAAGTGAAGGAGACTCATTAACGTTCTGCAGCTCTCCTTCAGAGGAAGCTGTTGAATGAGTCACAGAATTGAAGCTGCAGCAGAACATGGTCAGAGACAGTTATTGTTCCTCTGAAGCTGCTGCTGCACACTGAAGGCTCTGCTCCACATCAAACATCAGAATCTATTCCAGTCCACTTCACCTGTCATTATTAGCCCTCTTGAGTCTGCAGATCCATTTCCATCAGAACCCAGAAAACAAGCGGGAGGGCGCGGCGATCCTCCAGCTGTGCTTGGACCTCATACTCATTCAGTCTGATGTCTGAGACCGGGTCAGCTTCAGCAGTGTCCCTCAGAACGTCCTCCTCCAACTCATCTGGAGGAACTCTGAGGTGTTTCTAAGTCAGCTTTGATGCAGCGTAGGGTCCAGATCAGCTGTGCCAAGGATCTTCTTCTGTCACTCACCACCTCCAACTCAGAACCATGGGTCAGGGGTGGGATTCAGATGGACCAGTAAACTAAAAGCTTTGGTTCTTGGCTCAGTTCTCTGTCCACCGTGACAGGCCGGTACTGGATCCACAGCAACATGGGACATTATCTCATTCGAAGAATCCATCCTTTCCGTTCTCAGAACCATGGCCTCAGACTTGGACCTTATGATCTTTATCCCTGCGGCAAACTGCTGCATGAGGGCCCCTTCACCTGAGAATCTGTTCCAAGTTCTGTCCATTAACAGACAGAACAGAATCTGGACCAAACACTCACCAGGAGAAGACCCCTGTAGATTAAAGCCTGGCTGGACAGACTCCCATCCATTCCTCAGGGGGTGGACCTCTGATCCAGTGTTCTGGGAACAGAGCTCCGACCATCAGTTGGACTCAGCACTGTGCCACCCTTGCTGTGTCCTGGGGTTCTGACAGGTGGGACCCACTGAGCTATGGGTGGTGATGAGGTTCTGAAAGCATGAGAACTTCTCCGTGTTCAAACATGATCTAACTGATTTGATTTAAAACAGCAAAGCAACAATTATTTCACAAAAATAATCATTTGGTTCTGTTGCTGCTGCTCCCATCATGTTTGGGTTTTTAATTCTAGTTTTATTAAGAATCATAGAATATCAGGGGCTGCCTGAGAGATCTGGAGATGAGCTCCATCATCCAGGAGGAGCTTAGAGTGGAGCTCCTCATCCTTCAGGTGGAGCTTCAGTCCTCTGGGTTCTCCTAACAAAGCAAATGTTTTTACAACTGATGTTGCATTCAAGAGCTGCAGTTGGACATCGATGGTTCTGGTTCCTGTTAGAAAAACGAAGTTAGGCTCTGAATAAATGTATAAAACTAGTAGAATTAAGTTATCTCTTCATGGTTCTAAGGAGCAAATAAAGTTCCTGTAGTTGGATAACACCTAGTGAGATGTGTTGGTGGTCCATTTTGGACTGTTAGAATGTCCTGAACAAACACGGACCTGCAGGCGGACTGCAGACGTTAATGGATTCTGATTTCAGTGATTTCAGACTTTCTGATGGTCCATTTCTATCTGCAGAAGCTCTGAGGGTTTCTCTGCTAACACTCTGCTTTTACTCCACCCCTCCCTCCACCCAATCATCTCGGAGAAGCGATCATATTATCAACATGGCAGCAGGCCAGCACACCAATATGAGGCGCTGCTGGTTCACCGCAGAAACCCGATCCGTCTGGTGGAGCGGGAGAAAATTGTAAGGATTATGATTATTGATGAATTAATATTCATCAATAATCGTCATTTAAAAATAATCATTTGGAAAATATTAATTTCTTAACCAAAAATCATGACTTACAAATATAAATCAGAGATATCCTCTGGTGTTGTGTTTATGGGCTCAAAGCTCTTTAATAATTACAAATTATTAACCAAAACCACAAACTGTCAGTGTTTATTCAACCACTTTACTGAAGGTGGAGGAATTTTGATCTTATTTTTACAGATAAATCATTCTTCCACGAAATAAACACAAACGCTTCTCTTAATTATATATATATGAAGATTTATTATAGCCAAATAATTCTGATATATAATTATTCTGGTCCAAAAACCTTCACCTAACTAACAAGCACCGTTATACACAAAGGGAATAAAAATGACTACCTAACAATAATAATAAAATAAATATATATATATGCATTTAGTGTCTATGAAGATCAAACCCGTAGTTTTATGGACAAAATGTATAATTTGGGTTAAATGGAAAGAAATCCTCCTGTCGTGTTGATGTCTCGATCAGCGATCAGCTGATAAACTATGAGGCCACGCCCCTTTAGCCACAACCAGCTGATCGCCCCAAATCTTGACAAAGGGTCATAAACTCTGAGGCGGGAACCCAGTGGAAAACCTCCAGTAATAAAACTGGAACAAAGGGCGGTCGGTGAGGTCCAGACCGCAGTTGCTGGGAATGAAAAACTTTTAAAAGTCCAACTTCTAACTTCTGGCTGATTTGAGATCAGCTGGACAAACATGAACCACGCAGCAGCAAATCAAATCACAGCTCAGCATAAAATACTTCCATCAGTATTGCAACAAGTTAATACCTGAGATGAACTACAGGTGATCCTACATCACCTTAACCACCTCATCCTGCCCAGAGGTCCTTCAGACTGAGCTGGTTTCCTCCAGAACCTGGTTCTACTTGAAGGATTCACAGAGAAAGGAGACTCTTAACAAAAGCATTCCAGGCTAAGACGTTCTGGTTCTGAGAAGGTCCAGAATGCGAAAGAGAATCCATCAAGAGCTGAGATCTTGATCAGCACTGAGCGTGGATGCATCTACACCCACATCGAGGTGAAGCTCTTTCTGTCCAGGAAGACCATTTAGAACAGCCTGAAGCTCTGCAGGAAGTCACGTCCAGCAGGAAGTGAGGTCATCTAAAGTTTCAGAATGAAACCTCAGTGAGCAGGTCTGAAGATCCACAGAGATTCCATCCCGGCAAACATCAGATGTGATGGAGATGAGTTGGAGGATCCAGCTCTGAGACCACAACAGAATAACAGATGAGTTCAACCTGAACCCTGGACAGAACGTCTGATGGAGGAAAACCTGGAGATGATGTTTTAGAACCTCAATCTGAAACAGAACCAGCCTGGAGACCTGATTTAACCTTGAATGGCATGAAACTGGACCCTGAGCTGTCAGACAGCTTTGATCTTCAGATTTGAGCTTCAGGCTCTGAAGGTCCAGACGGATGTTGGTCTGAGATGTTTTCTGCTCCCTGACTGCCCAGAGCGTTTGTGTTCCACTTCTCAACGACTGAATCGATATCCGTCACCTTGGTCTCCTGTTCTGAAGCTGTGACTCATCAGAACCTTTCAGGTTCCCAAGATGATGTTGGAGCTTCTCTGAGAATGAACATTAAATCAGGTTCTGTGTTTTCCTGCCAACAGACACCGACTACATCAGCCAGGAGGAGAAGCAGAAGGTGGAGTTGATGCTGGAGTTTCTCACTGAGGAGTCCAAACAGGCTGCCGCCTCCACAGCTGTAAGTTCATCTTCTGCTTTTACTGGTTCAGGTTTCAGCCTCAGAACGTCCCGTGAGGGCCGACTCTAAGTACGACACGTCCTCTTTGTGAAGGTGTCCGAATGGTCCTCAGGGGTTTGTTCTGAGGCTAGAGCAGCAGCAGAGCTTCATGTTCCTCCTGACAGGTCCACCACTGTCTGACATCCAGCCGCTGAGACGGATGTCAGGCGGGTTCTGGGATGAATTGTTTATCAGAGTCAGCAGAACCACAGCAGCTGCTTCTGATAGGCGCCTGTAAAACGTCTGTCATGAGTTGCTTCCTAGGTTGCTGGTCCAAATCTCAGCCTGAGCCTGTGTGGGTGGAGTTGGCATGTTCTCCTAGTGCTCACAGCCCAAAACCACCCGTCCTGTCTGTCTCTGTGTCCTGCTCTGATGGTCTGACTGCATGTCCATCTATGGACTGATGGATCTCCACCATCAGAGCTTTGAAATGCTGTTAATCATCCTGGTTCTGACTCAGTAGCTCAAGCCCGCTCAGACAGCACCAGAATCCATCATCACACATTCAGACGGTATACGTTCACTCTGAACATGAACGAGTTCGTAGTTCAGTTCAACCAGGTTAAACTGAATCAGTTGATGTTCATAGTTCACCACAGTTGATTCATTCATATGTTTATTGGGTCAGGGATAACTAGGGTTAACTAGCCGACCCAGTCCCTGTTTGGGCTTTTCTGTTAGAAACTTCACTAGATGTGCTGCAGGTCTGTCACTTCCTAACATGATCACTAAGAGGAGCTGAGTCGATCAAACTGGAAGTGATGAATGTCCTGGACGTTCCCAGATCTGAGCACGTTGAACTTCAGTGGACGGATGCATTAAAACCGGATTCTGGAGAGAGTTCGGTAACGGGTTGACACTAGACTGAGAGAGCAAACATCAGGTAGGGGTGGGCATCTGTTATCATGAGATGAATTTTGATTTGTTGTGAATACATTCTAATTAATGATGTTTGAAAAGCCCAAAACCTGACAGTTTTGTAGGAATCATTTTTCTCCTCTGCTGCTTCTGTAAGAGCGTCAATGAATATCAATAAAAAGGGTTAAATAGGGTTATTGTGTGCAGGTTAGTGATAAGAATCACACGTTGTTGTGTCACTGGTGTCCTGAAGAAACCTTTTTAAAGTGGGTATGTTCCTTTAAGAGCAGCAACGTCGTCACGGCCGTACGTTGCCCAAGACAAGTTGAAAATACTTTTTATCGTCACTTTTACCACAAAAAATGCCACTAAATCATGATAAACATTTACGTTCATATGGCCCACCCCTAACACCAGGAGGTCTGATATCATCCAGATGTTTCTCTCCTGCTTCCTGGCCCTTGCAGTCTTTCTACAGCAGCAGGTTTTCATAACTAGCATGTAGCTTTTCTGCAACAGCGTCACAAGTCTTTGCTACAAGCTGGAGAATCTGAAGGTTTGAACATCAGGACAGCGTCTGGGAAATCCTAAATATATCAACTGGAAGACATTCATGTTGTTATGTTCAAGCTTTATTCCAAAATGGACAAAAACATGAAGTGAAAATGTTTCTAATGTAGCACACTTGTCTAACGTCTGAGTACGAACCAAATGATGTAGGTGAAGGACGTTTCTGGAGACCTCTGAGACCAGATGGTGTCAGGCACAAATCTGGAGAAAGATACAGAAACATTTCTACAACATTGAAGGTCTTGAAGAAGTTTGGAACCATCAGGACCCTCCCTAGATCTGGCCACCTGACAAAAAGGAAATAAATAATCAGGAAAAACAAACTGAGTCAGAGAGGTGGCCAAGAACCCAATGTTCTCCTTTTAGGCTTGGTTTACCACCCAGAAGGTCTACCATGGCCAGTGCGCTCCACCAGACTAAAGGTAGAGCGGCCAGTTGGACAGGACAGAACCTTAGAGCTCATCACACCCAAAGGAAACGGATACGTCTGTGAATCCAAAAAAGAACGTTTTGACCTGAACGCCATGCATCATGGAGAACATCAGACAGGAGTTTAAACATCTCCTGAGCACTGCCCAGCGGCTGAACATGAACATTTTTCCAGTTTCTCCTGCAGAATTACAGATATAATTATCTGTTACCCTGACAGCGCGCTCAGCTGTTGGTGTGGACTCTGAGGATCCAATCATGGTTCTCCTGTCAGAGAACAAACCTGAGCCGAACAGCTGCGCACAAGGATTTATCCCTGATGGAGAAGATGAATCTCTGATCTGCACCGTCATGCTCACACAGAGACGGTAAATCTAATAAAGCCCAACTTTCTCAGCAGAGGTCCATTATGGACAGAAGCTCAGGTCATCACTTAAGTTCAGCTGGTCTGATTTAAAGTGCTGCAAGTCCAGAAGAACCACAAACTCTCTAATGGCTCTCTGCTGAGTCCTGATTGGTCTCTGAAGCACTGATCAGTGAGTGGACCTGAGGAGACACCTGATCTACAAGACGGTTGGAGCCGGTGGAACAAAGGTTAGGGTTAATGTTCTGTTCAGAGGAGGAGATCGTTTGGAGAACATCAGGAACTGGGGAACCGGTGCTCAGGCCTCTGTGAAGGAGCTCCTGTCATTCATGACCTGACTGTTCTTCAGCGTGGGGTTCCATGCATGTCCTCCTGAATTTTTCCATTGACACTAAACTAGTCCAGAACTTTCAGGTCCAACATAGAGCTCAGGGCCTGATCCTGGAGCTTCTTTAACCTTCAGCCATCATTCAGATGTTCCTGTGGATCAGAGAGATACGGTTGTGTTCAGAATAAGAGCAGCGTGTTTAGAGATGCGTTGGGAAACCTGGACCCAGCAGCTGGATCCTGGATCCTGATCCTGGATCAGTTTGTTCCTTCAGTCCAATCGGATTAAATCATGAGTGTTTGAAAAGCTGCCATCACCCCGTTGCACACACAGTCCTCTGTTTGCTTGTGATCACCAGGACAGCAGATTGAAACATCAGAACCAGAAGCTCCACAGCAGAGGGTTTGGTTGAACTTCAACAGAGATCTCAGTGTCTGAGCTGTGGAGTCCATCTTCCTGCTGCTGGTTCCACCTCTGTGCTGTAATCGTTCAGATTCAGTGGAACAGAAAGAGCCGAGGAACGTCTGGTCTGCAGGATGTTGGGGCTGTTCATCACACATTTGGTCTCACCCTGCCGTGCTTCTGTTCTTCAGATGGTTTGTGAGATCTTCACTGAATCATCACCATGATGATTCAGTGAAGATCTGCAAGTAGACAACTCTGAATATTGGGTTGGAGCTACAAGAACAAGGAGTTCAGACCGAACCATTGCAGTTCCACTTTATATACCGAAGGATTTAAGGGTGAAAGGGAAGGATTTAAAAGCTTCACATGTCAGAATTTGGGCGTGGCGCTGGTCCAGCGGTAGAGCGCAGCCCATGTCTAGAGAAGCTGACCGTTGGTTCGAGTCCCGGCCAACTACAGCCACAGACCAAACCTTTGAATAATGAAAAATCAGAATGAGCTGTTTTTCAGCTTCATGTTGATCAGATGTTTAATCTGAACCGGCAGCTGCTCAGATTCTGGACCGACCATGTGTTGTTACTACATCAGTTATGGTTCTATTATGGGTTTTTTCCAGGAATAATCTCCCAGTTTGACCCAGTTCGACATCACTGGTGTTGACCCAGAGACGTTTTTATCCTGTTCACATAAACACATTCTGACAGATTTGAATCAAATCTGCAGCTGTCAGGTTCTGTAAAAACACCTGTTTAACATTGTGGTTCCGAATGGTCTCCAGAAATATGTAGATGATTTGATCAGAACCAGAAGCCTCTGATTGTTTCTGAGGAGACAGTAGAGGACATCAGACACTCCGACCTGAAGCTGGAATCAGAACCAGACCTGAACAGCCGGTCCCACATTCAGGATTAAAGGAATGTCTCTTCGTAGATCTGAAGCTGTGACCTTTGCTCTGCTGCAGGAAACCAGGTGTTCAGCCTGAATGATCATAGCAGAGTTCTGAAGGAGTTCTGCAGGGTTCCCTTCTCAGCATAAAGAACATGTTTTCCAGACTTCCTGCTTTGAGCGGTCATTGATTAGATCAGGGTCAGAGGTGATGTCACACTGTGTGAGAGAGCAGTCTCTGTAGATTATTTGAAAACAAACACAATAATTAGCCACTTTAGCACCTTATAGTAGCGATTAGCATGGTTAAAAATATTAAAACATCAGTCTCCATTTTTAGATTGTAAAACGTGTAGAACCTGTAACTCTGCCAAGATTCTCAGGTCCAGAACATTCCATGACAGACAGAATTTTTGTCTCATAGTCACGGCTCTCAGCGTGATGATGACATGTTTTTGATTCATGGACCCAACCCACACAGGCAGATTGTTCCTGTCCTCCACCTTCTGAAGCTCTGCTTCATTGCTTGGTTGACCTACATGCACTTCCCTGCTCTTCATGCCAGCACAGGGATTTACATAACCGGATCCGTTTTCCCTGCAGGAATTCTGCACAGAGGAACAGATTTCTGCCTGAACAACATGACACACAAAGTTTGGAAATTAGAACCTTCCCCACAGGGTCCAAGACTCATGGAAAGGTCACATCTCATGGTGTAGCACACACACAGGGAGACAACCTTTAGACTTTCAGCAGCGTCCTGCAGTAAAATGACCTCATGCTGCTGCTGCAGAGCTGCAGTCTGGACCCACAGAACTGACACCAGGCTGAAACCTGAGTCCTGCAGTTAGAACAGGCTCATCCTGGAGTAATGATTGATCCTAATGCCTTCATCAATCCTGTAACATTCTGCTCCTGGATCACATCCTGGGTGCACCATGACCGAATATAAGCTGATCAGAGAAGAGGATGTTTGTTCTCCTGATGAACCATCTCATCTTCAGCTCTGATGAACCATTCCTGTGTCTGGCTCTGCTCCTACAGATGGTTTACATGTGGAGGAACCTTTATAAATGATCCTCCTGCAGCAGGTTGATCTCTTCTTATCCAAAAGCTTCTTCAGTTCCTTTCAGGACCACAGAACCATCAGGTGAGAGGGAACCACTTTAGCTGTCTTAGGTCAAGCATGATCGCACCAGCTGGGTCTTTATCTTATAACTTCAAGCTCCTCCTGGAACTCTGATCCAAACTCTAGAAGGAAGACCAGTTCACACATCTCCTCCATCTACCTCCATCCTCCTGACCTGGGTGGAGTGAGTGGAAACTAAACCCACAGTGTGTTCCCGCAGCAGCTCCTTGGCTTTCTCTGTTAGCAGCTGTCACTGTGAGGATGGCAGGTTGATCCAGGAGGTTTCTTCTTGTTAGAAGGTAGTTGTTCCTGTCTACTGTTGCCACAAGCTTGTTCAGGAGGAGGCATTTCTCAGGGACTCGATGCAATCAGCTGGGTTTCCTTATATGGAAATCGATCTGAGACCCCCTCAGTTAGTTCTGTGTCTGCTGTGGGGTCTCCATCCTGTGGGACATCCTGGCCAACCTCCTGAAGGAAGGGTTCAAGAGGCATTCTGATCCTACCTCCTGTCTGAATCTGAAGCAGACATCTGGAACATCTCTCCACTGCAAACGTTCTGCTTTCAGAGGTTTGTATTTATATTTTCACTTCTGAAAGGTCAGAGGCCGTCATGGCTGTTTTTCTGTGGATGATGTTGGCATGGTTACCTACCATGGCAGTGAACAGCTGAAAACGATCATCAGCTGATGAACAGGACGCTGCAGATCAGGTTCTTCTGCTGCTGCAGGGAAGATTCAGGGCTGTGCACGTGTGGTGTGCACGTTAACCGTCCAGTGGAAACTGGGTTTTCTTTCTGGCACCTCTGCAGCTCCGTCACATCAGAATCTGGTGAAAAGCTTCTTCTCCCACCTCCAAATGGTTTGTTTACTGGTTCTTCAGGAAGCTCTGAGGAGTTTCTCTTGCATCCGTGTGTCTCCTGAAGGTATTTTAGTTTCAGTTGAGGGTTCTGACCCATGACTTTATGTTGAAGCTTCTTCCTCTGTGGTTTTGTGGACCATCTGGTTTGAAACTGGCTTTATTTTCAGGTTTGGTTATTATAGGGAGCAGAACCATGGTTTCTGCAGTTCCTTTCTATTTAGATGCTGGTTCTGATATTTGTATCCTGTGCTGATTTACTCAGATCTGCTTGTTAACCTGATGTTAACCTTAGGATTTCTAAAAGTGAGCATGGAGGTCTGTCGGTGGGTGGGGGAGCTTGGATGGATCGATGGGTGAGGAGAGGATATGAAGTGGACCATATGAAGGGAACAGATTGAGGAACCACAGTGATTGTGAAACCTGACATTAACTCAGATCCCATCATACACTGGGCCTGCTGGGATAGATGCCATGTGACTTCAGCGGCAGCAGAAGGTGGGTTAATGTGGTTCTGATTCTGTTGTTACTAAACGGTCTTGTTCTGTTTGTTTTAGCCGACCAGTGAAGAAGATCTCTGCCCCATCTGCTACGCCCACTCCATCTCTGCTGTCTTCAGGCCCTGCTCGCACAAGTCCTGCAAGTGAGCCCACAGAACCACACACTGAACCGCATGCAGAACCACAGAACCCTGTTACCCCGAGCTGTCTGCTTCATTACTGAGTTACAGTGAAGAATTGCAGCAGGTCTCTGATAGTTTCTATCCAACTGTAACCATCCAGAACCAACCAGAATCTAACCTTTATTTTGATTAGGTTTCCTGCTCTAACTCCATAGTCACAAACTAAAACACTTATTCAGGCACAAAGTAATCCTCTGTACTGGTCCCAGTAGATCCGGTACAGACTGGTCCCAGTAGAGCCTGGTCCCAGTAGATCTGGTACAGACTGGTCCCAGTAGATCCGGTAGAGCCTGGTCCCAGTAGATCCTGGTCCCAGTAGACCCGGTACAGACTGGTCCCAGTAGACCCGGTACAGACTGGTCTCAGTAGATCCGGTACACACTGGTCCCAGTAGATCCGGTACACATTGGTCCCAGTAGATCCGGTAGAGCCTGGTCCCAGTAGATCCGGTACACACTGGTCCCAGTAGATCCGGTACAGACTGGTCTCAGTAGATCTGGTACAGACTGGTCCCAGTAGATCCGGTAGAGCCTGGTCCCAGTAGATCCTGGTCCCAGTAGATCCGGTACAGACTGGTTTCAGTAGATCCGGTACACACTGGTCCCAATAGATCCGGTAGAGCCTGGTCCCAGTAGATCCTGGTCCCAGTAGATCCGGTACACACTGGTCTCAGTAGATCCGGTACACACTGGTCCCAGTAGATCCGGTAGAGCCTGGTCCCAGTAGATCCGGTACACACTGGTCCCAGTAGATCCGGTACAGACTGGTCCCAGTAGATCCAGTAAACACTGGTCCCAGTAGATCCTGGTCCCAGTAGACCTGGTACAGACTGGTCCCAGTAGATCCAGTAAACACTGGTCCCAGTAGATCCGGTACACACTGGTCCCAGTAGATCCGGTACAGACTGGTCCCAGTAGATCCTGGTCCCAGTAGATCTGGTACAGACTGGTCCCAGTAGATCCGGTACACACTGGTCCCAGTAGATCTGGTACAGACTGGTCCCAGTAGATCCTGGTCCCAGTAGATCTGGTACAGACTGGTCCCAGTAGCTCCAGTAAACACTGGTCCCAGTAGATCCTGGTCCCAGTAGATCTGGTACAGACTGGTCCCAGTAGATCCGGTACACACTGGTCCCAGTAGATCCGGTACAGACTGGTCCCAGTAGATCCTGGTCCCAGTAGATCTGGTACAGACTGGTCCCAGTAGCTCCAGTAAACACTGGTCCCAGTAGATCCTGGTCCCAGTAGATCTGGTACAGACTGGTCCCAGTAGATCCGGTACACACTGGTCCCAGTAGATCCGGTACAGACTGGTCTCAATAGATCTGGTACAGACTGGTCCCAGTAGATCCGGTAGAGCCTGATCCCAGTAGATCCTGGTCCCAGTAGATCCGGTACACACTGGTCCCAGTAGATCTGGTACAGACTGGTCCCAGTAGATCCAGTAAACACTGGTCCCAGTAGATCCTGGTCCCAGTAGATCTGGTACAGACTGGTCCCAGTAGATCCGGTAGAGCCTGGTCCCAGTAGATCCTGGTCCCAGTAGATCCGGTACAGACTGGTCTAGGTAGATCCGGTACAGACTGATCCCAGTAGACCCGGTACAGACTGGTCCCAGTAGACCCGGTACAGACTGGTCTAGGTAGATCCGGTACACACTGGTCCCAGTAGACCCGGTACAGACTGGTCCCAGTAGACCCGGTACAGACTGGTCCCAGTAGATCCGGTACAGACTGGACCCAGTAGATCTACACCAGTAACAAAACACGGCAACCAGAGTTCTCACAGGACCCATAAACATCATCCGTCCTGTTCTGTCCTTGTTGCAGGGGCTCCCTCTGATTTATTGAATCGATTTAAAAATGTTACTGTTTGTTTTTAAATCCCTGATGGTCTCCCTCCATCTTATCTTCCTGAGCTTCTTACGCTCCACACCCTGTAATCCACTCTCAGAGCTCGACTGGAGACGGGAGGAAGAAGAGCTTTTACGACCAGAGCTCCCAGTTTGTGGAACGCTCTTCCTCTAAATATCAGACAGGCCCCTTCATTGTCCTCTTTAAATCGTTGTTTAAAACTTACTTTTATAAGGTTTTAAATACTTGAATTTCTCTAATCTTATTTTATTATTGCTGCATTTTGTCTTTAATGTGTTTTATATTTTCATTAATTTATTATATGTTGTGTTTATTGTTGAATTATTTATGTTTTAATTGATGTTTTGAATATTAAACTGTTTAAACAACTCCTTTACAAATAAAGTAAAATACATGTTTTTATTCAGTAAAAATATCTCCAATGTTACACAATCAGAATGTTCTGAGTCGGTTCTGCAGGTTCTGATTCTGCTTTGTTCTGTGTGCAGAGCCTGTATCAACCAGCATCTGATGAACAACAAGGACTGTTTCTTCTGCAAGGCCACCATCACTGGGGTAGAAGATTACAGCAAGCCCTCCTTCTCCTCCTAACACACACACACACACACACACACACACACACACACCTCGCCAGGTAACCTGAAGACGTTGCAGAGAACCGAGCAGCCAATCACCTCCTAGCTCTCGACTCCATCACAGACCAGTGGGATGAGCTTTTATTTTGAAGGAGTCCAGGTGTGTGTTAGGGGTGTGTGTGTGACAATGGTAGCAGCTCTGACTCTGGACTGTTCTTCACCTTCAGGACCAGAACACGTTCACAGTTTGTTCCCTTGAAGCTTCATTAAATGCAGTTTTTCTTCTTTAACTGACCCATTAATGAGCTGCAGCATCAGAACCGAACTTGGATCAGTGCCACTTTAGTTCTAGGATCTCCTGTGGGTCTGCAGCTTGTGATGATTTCAGAATGGAAACACCTTCAGATGCAATTAGACAAAATACTGATGCAGCTGTGAGGAAATAAACTGAGCAAACACTCACAGACAGGATCACTGCAGGAGGCCCTGACCCCTGGGGGCCCTGACCCCTGGGGGCCCTGACCCCTGGGGGCCCTGACCCCTGGGGGCCCTGACCCCTGGGGGCCCTGACCCCTGACATTAGAACTGTGGAGAGAAACCAGCCTGTCAGTCTGATCTCTGATTACAGCCATGCGTCACACAGGTGTTTAGGCTGAAAAGAGGCTCCGCCCCCTGAAGCAGCTTTTTTAAACTGTAGCGTTTCCCTGGAAACCAGCTGCTGACGGGTTAATGGACCTTTCCACAGGCCCGGAGAATAAAATCATGACAGAGAGCTGATCACTTCCTCATTAAAAAACGTTTCACACAGATTCATCAAAACTCTTCAGAATTCCTGCAGCGCCTAAACGCAGCACGTGTTTGTGTCTTAGAGGAGTGTGCACGTTTGAGCGTGCACACTCAAACGTGCACACTCAAACGTGCACACTCAAACGTGCACACTCAAACGTGCACACTCAAACGTGCACATGGAGGAAAGCCTGTCAGGAGAACAAACTGATGTGGGAGGTTGAAGATGAGGTGTTCTCTGTCTGCTTAGACTGAAGTTTGGGTCAGAACACAAACAGGTTCTGTATGTTTTAGTGTTCATGCAGGAGAACTGAGCGGAGGTGCCCAGGCCAAGCTCTGTAGATGTTCTGGTTCTGGTGGTTTAAAGTTCCTGGAGGTGATGCAGTTTTCTGCCTCAGTTTCTGTCCTTGATTGTGAAACAAATGAAACATCGGGTCATCTTGGGTTCTGCCCCAATCCTTGTGAATGAAAATCTAAGATGGACTCAGACAGCTGAAGACAGTCCTTCTAACCTGATGGTTCTGAGGTTCTGATGTGAACTGAATGGATGTGGTGTGTCTCAGTTTGCTTCAGTTCCTCTCAGTTTAGCATCAGGATGAAGCTGAAGGTTGAACTTTAACATCTTCTATAAGTGCTTCAGAGCAATAATAGAGTAATGGATCTGTTGGTTCTGATCAGGATATGTTCTGTTGGTGTGAAAGTGGAACAGATCAAATATGTAACCTCAATAAATTATTTATCGTGAACCAACACAAAGACTCTGTGTGCTGAGTTCTGGTCTTAATGATCCGAGTCCTGTCGGAACTCATATTTACTGTGTGCCAGTGAACGTCACACACATTGGACCTTCCTAATGTTCTGTTCTGGTGTCGGGTTATAACTTGACACGGTTTTGATAATCTCACACATTTCAATGTGACGTCATCCAGGGATGGTCCAGGAGCTGCTGACCTTCTGCACTGATCATCACCATCATCAGTGGGAGCTGAAGGTCACTGCTGGCTGGAGCCTCAGTGGACCATCACAGGAAGAACTGGAGCAGATAGGAGTCCAAACTGGTGACAGAAGGTTCCAGGTTTCTGTCTGTGGCTCAGATTGATCTGTGTGGGTCCAGAAGCTGACACCACTGGACAGTTTATAGACTGTAACAGAAATGGCTGCTTAACGATGAAGAAGAGGAGGAGGACTGTTCAAGGACACGGATGGCTCTGGAAGTATTTATAGCAGAACAGGAGCGGCCCATTTCCCCTGATCGATGGAAGAGCAGAACATGACCTGCCCTCACATGGAAATCTGCTGTAAGCAAATGGGTCAATGACACCAGTAGGACATTTCTGACGTTTAGAGCTGCAGAACCTGCATAGGAGTCCAAACAATAGACCGAACCGGTCACACAAGTTCTCAGAGCAATGGACCGGTTCAGTCGGAATTAAAGTCCAGGTGTTACCTGAGTATTAAACCTGCCATCCCTGAGGAAAGGAGTCAAACAGATGACCAAGAAGCAGCTACATCAGAACCACCCTGATGTCTCTGGTTTAACCAGGTAAAATTCTGACCCGTATTGATGAAATCCTGAAGGTAAAGAGTAAAACTTTTCAAAATTTGAAAACATGAAGTTTCTGATGAAACGCTGCCACCCAGTGGTCTGAGTTGGAATTTCAATAAATGTGGCTCCATAATTCAGTCATCAGATATTTCTCCATGTTGGAGCAGAAACACCACAGATGGACTTCAAGCTCCAGGTCCGATTCCTATCTCAGAAGTTTCATTCTTCAGTTCCTGCAGAGGGAAACAGGTGTAACTTAATGAGTAATGGAACCTTTGGGCCAGCAGACGTTCTACACTGATCTGAGGATTGTTGATGGTCCTCCCCTCTCCTCCAGACTCTAGGACCTTGAGTTCCAAATTAAATATGACATTTACTTTCATCTGAAAGGACGACTTTGAAGCGCTGACCCCAACTTTCTATTAATATGCTGGGTACAGAAATCTGAGCAGCCAGCTTCTTCAGCATTTGTGTGGTTGTGGCATATTGTCCTGGTAGAGACAGTCTCAGGGTCTGTCTCCAGGACAACTGTAGGGTCAGTGATCTTCTCCAGGATTGTTGGTCAGAACTTTTCTGTGCTTAACCCTTTATTGGTCTGATGTAATATCAGGTTCTGAGAACCTGAACTGGGTTTTCATCAGCTGTAAGCCAGAATCATCAAAATGAACAGAAATTAACATTCACTCTATATGGAATAGATCTATAAAATATGAGTTAGAGAAACTATGGTCTGCTGCTGCACATGTGATTAGTCTAATAGTACAACCTGTCCGCTGTGGTCTCTGCTGTCTTCCTTCCAGACTGGGAGACCGCGCCTTTGCAGGGGTTTCTCTCGAACACCGTTTGCTTCTGCAGGCCTCAGAGAGAAAGTCAAGCAATGCTTGTACCTTAATTACCCCGTTCATGAATGACAATATTGGATACACAGACAGTATTTCATTCGTACTTAACTTTGCAGATGATCTTATGACATCCTTGGATCCAGTTGAAGAGTTTATGTCTGTTTGCCAGCAAAGAGACATCAGCGCGCTTGGCCTCCCCTGACTGGTCCTCCTCGAAGGCCGTGTGGATAGAGGGCGGATGTAGCAACAGCTGTGCTTTTATTTGGGTAGTGGTGTCACAGGAAGTCCGCAGTTATCCCGTTTCCTGGCTGTGCCGGAAGAAGGTTAATGCACTTTATTTTGAAAGTTCCAGAAATGTCCGTACCGGAGTTTAATGTTGAAATCCATGGCTGTCCCAACAGTCCTCATAAACAAAAAAGGGAAGAAAACACATTTCAGCAACGAATCTTTTAGTCAAAGATATAAAAGAAGAGAGTTTTCTCTAAAGAAGACTTTGATCTTAGTTTGCAGGTAATGTGGTGAGGAAAGGACAATGAACTGTCTAACCAGATCCACTGGTACTCTGCAACCTGCTCTAGGATAGTTCCTTCTATGGTGGTAAGGTCCAAGTTGGAGAGATAGTAGATGTTTTTACAGATCAACCAAAGGACTTTAGTTTTCAGCATTCAAGGACAGCTTCAGATTCGCAAAGGGATTCCAAATTTCGAAGAAGCTTTGTTTTAGAGATCGAGAAACTGTTTCAGGGGATGGACCAAAGACATATGTGCATAAAAAGGTACAGCAGCTTTACTAACAGCTTGCTGAATATCATTCATATAAATGGAGAACAAGGAAGGACTGCTGAGGCACACCCTCAGAGCCCCAAAGGTCTGAGAATATTCTAGTCTATAATCACTGGTTGTGCTCTGAGAGGAAGTTAGAGAACCATGTTAACAACTGAATGGAAACCCCAAAGCTGCCAAGTCTTCTGATCAGATTTCACAGAACCAAAAGCTTTTACTAAATCAATGGATTTTGCAGCACAGTGCTGCTTGGAGGCCAGAGAAGAGGTCATATCTTTTTTACAAGACCACTGTTAAACATCCATGACCAGGGCGGTGCAGGAGATAACAAATTAACTGTTTATTAACAAGCTTCTCTAGAACCTTAGATGCACAAGATACTATAGAGATCAGCCTGTAGTTGTTCATGTCAGAGCGACCACCACCTTTAAAAAGATGGTGCACCGCTGCAGATTTAGAGTCAGTTGGTATTTGACCAGTATGGACGGACAGGTTGAAGATACTTGAAACAACAGACGCTGCAGTTTTACCAAAGAAAGGAGCTAGCCCATCTAATCCAGCTGCAGCAACTCTCTTTTCTTCTTTTACACTAAAAGGTTTCAAGGAGAGGTTCTCAGATGTATCATTGAACCCAGCATTAATATCAATACGCATACATGTATCAGAGAGTCCAGAATGCTGGTTAAGAGATCTGCCATCCAGAGTTAGTCAATAAACACAATATTATGTGACATGATAGATAACAGTGAACCTGATCATTTCTTTCCCAGCTGCTTTACTGTGAATAGTTGCTCCTGAGTCGCACCAGTAATTCATCTTTGCCTGTCGCTCTGCTTCAGTCGCCTTATTTCTAGTTGATGAAAAGAAAGTTTGTCTCATTACAAACCATATTTTCTAGCTTGGCGCCAGGCAGCAATTTTTTGTCTTAGCGGTAATCCTGGGTTCTGGGAGAACCAGGGGCTGATGGGATGTTTCTTTACTGGGGCGTGTTTCTCAATGACTGAACTGAAATGATCTTGAAATTGAGTCCATGCTTCCTCTGCAGTTGGAACACATACAATTTGGATTTAGCGAACCAAACTGCAGCAGAACATTTTCAGGTGGGTCACCCAGCAACAGCTGCTGGGACCTGGTGAACGAAGCTGGGGTGTTGCTTAAAGCCCTCAATGAAGAAGGAAGTGCTGAAGGTCGACGATAACAACCAGCTACTTTTAATGTGAAATGATTGGAGGGCTTCATATTTAGAACCAATATTAAAACATTAAAATTGATCTTTCTTAGAAATGCCAACTCCTCCACCTCCACCAACCAGGCATGTTTAACTGCATCATCAACATTTCTATGCAGCCAAGTCTCAGAAACTCTTCCTTGAAGCTTCCACCAACGTACGAAGCAGATCCATCTTTGGTAAAAAGCTTCTAGCATCAATATGTAGAAAGTCAGGTCCTTTACCTTCATGGTTACAGAGATCATCAAAATCTAAATCATTTTCAGTGTTTGACAAATTCTGAGGAAAAGAGTAAATAGGAGAGCCAGGATAAGAGAAGAAGATTTTAATAACTAATGATAACATTTGGCAATTTTAAATGTCCCGCTGGTGCCACATGTGGGTGCAAACGCATCAAAATGTAACAAATTAAAATGTTTCATATCGTCTCAATTGAAAATGAGGCGGCCACAAGAATCCACAGTTTGGACACGTAGTGTCAATAAAACTGTGATGATGCCTTTAGTGTAAAGAGACTCGTGTCAACACCAGGACAGGAGCATTATGGTTAAAACTCCGAACTTTACAGAGGAACACGTGTGCTGCTGGAACATCACTGCCACATCATCAGCTGCAGAGCTGAGGAGCACTTTCATGATATTCTTCTTTCTCTGAGACCTTTCTACTCAGGATGCATGAAGCGTCATAGAGCTTAAATCTGATTGGCTCACAAAGCTGCCAGTAACTGACTGCAGCCAATAGAAGAACAGAGTTAAAACATTCATACAACAAAAATATGTGCTTAAGAATTTTTTGATAAATTCAAATAAATCAACAATCTAGTTAGAATTTTGATTTTATGTTGTTGGTCTAATTCTTTACTGTTTTATTTATCAAATATTGTTTATTATTTTTCATCTCAACAGAAAAATTGAAATAGATAAGTTTTATAAAGAACATTTTAAAATCAAAACGTCTGGTCTAGAATCTGAACAGATGGATCGGATCATTATCATCATGGGGTTCGGAAACGGTTCTGTTCCGGTTTGATCTGATGGAACAAACTGTTTAAAGAATAAGGAGATCAAATACAGGATAACATGTGATGATAGGATGTGAGAAAGATGTTAAATTTATAGAGAATCAGGAGAGAAAAAGAGAGCAATAAAAACACGACACAAACAGTTCTATTAAAATAATTTTTCATCCTAATCTGCAGTTTTTGTGTTCTGGATTTTAAGGGAAATTAAAGTGTTACAACTGACCACCAGGTGGCACTATGGCCAAAGAAAAGGGCCTTTTCAGGTGTTTGCTTGCTGCAGGGAGATGATGCTCCTCACACCTTCTGCTTCCACAGAAACACAGATGCAGCTGAAGAGCAGATCTTTAGTTTCTGAGATAACATCAGATCAGGAGGTCTTCTGTCCCGCTGCTCCTGCTTCTTCTACTGAGAGCCATTAAAGCCTTGCTGCTGAAGGTGAAGACATTTAGATGCTGGACATCACTGCCAGTAGAACAAGCTCCAGCATTGTTAGAATGCCAGAGGAGGACCTTATCAGATATTCTGATTACTGACATGCAATGTGGTTTCTCAGTTCCTGTTTCCATCCTCAGACCTCAGAGCTTCACCCTCAGAAACGACAGGCCTTAGAGGTCCTCTCATCACTGCAGGGATGGGAGGAGCAGAGACAGGAGACAGGTTGAGGGGCTGATGAAGTCCATGAATATGATTCACCTTCACTAATTGTTCTGGAAGCTCCTCTATCTGGAACAGCAGCAGAGGAGAGAGAAGGAGAAACATCTGCAGGAGTCGACTGTTTTCCATGTTTTAGAAGAAAGAAGCTGCAGCTCCATGTTTGTTCTGGAACCTGAAGCTGAGCTCAAAGAGCCCCTTGGTGCTCCACTCCCAGCAGCTCATAGTGAGATTCTCTTACCTGCAGGCAGACAAACGTACGGCTCTGGTCCTGTTCTTCACTGGAAGATCTCAGACCATCTCGGCTCCTGAAAACAGGAGCAGAATGTGTCTGATTGTAGCAGCAACTTACTGCCCTCTAGTGGCTGAGATCATCTGAGTCTGTGTGCAGCCTCTGACCTGAAGGAACTGAAGGAGATGCTGATGTTAGGATTTAATCATCTTCATCTTTTTGTTGTTAGTTTGCATTGATATCCCATAATAATCTGATATAAGGTCATGGGTTAGGTTAGGGTCCTGAGTCTATATATCTGAACTCCCATTATAATTTAATCTGCCTGGAGACAGCACACAGAGCTTTCTGATTGGTTGTAACACAGAGCTGCTCCAACATGCAGCACTCAGGCAGAAATTCCTGGTTCCACTCAGGTCTTCCTACCTGGAACGCTGGTGGTGCTGAGAGAAGGTCAGGCTGGATGGAGGTTCATCAAACATCCTTCTTCAGCTTTACTTTCATTCTTAACTGTGAGTTTTCAGTAAAACACCACGCACCTTCAAGCAGGGATCTAAACATGTTATGAATCTACACAGGAACCTCATAACTAGTCAGAAATCCTACTGTACATAAATGCATCAAACCTGTGACCTTCTGACATCACCAAAGCTTCTCCATTTCTGGAGCTCCTCCAGTCATTACCTGCAGCTTGTTTTGGGGGATTAGTCCCATGGATTTTCACCAGCAGATGGTACTCTGGTTTTCACGATGTTCCACCTCCAACTACAAGTCTGCACAGACCAGGACCCAGAAGAGAGCAGATATTCAGCTGATGGGTCTGACAGGACACACCTGGGTAACAACAAAAACCTGTCAGCTCCAGACGTGATGTTCTGGTAGAACTCTTGTGATCTTCTGAGCTGTGTACCGAATCCAGATGGAAATAAAGCTGAGATGTTGAGCTCTCGTCTCACATTCATGTTGTGAAATCAAACCCAAATGTTTGCAGCAGACAAGAAGAACCTGGCCTCACTGTTCAATTAGTGTGTTATAGAACCGAACCTGGGAGCAGGGTTGCAGTGGACCCACCGGTGTTATACTTCTGAGCTGCTGAGGGTTCTGGTTGTCATGGAGATGTGCTCATGGTGTCAAATCATCTCACCATCTTGGCTCTATGGTGACATCTGTTGGCAGCTTGGAGGTATGTCAGCAGTGGATACCGTGGATGAAACGTCTCCTCTGAAAGGAGCTCCAGTAGAACTTGCTGGATGAGTTTTGAAGCAGCAGGACTCTGCTGGTCAGATCTTCATGAATCAAAGACTTGAAGAAGGAGGAGAGGAAACCTCCTGGTGTTGGTTTATTCCCACTGGCAGAGACGGTAAAGGCCACAGTGATGTCTCACTCTGAGCTGAAGTGACAGCGATTGTTCGTCATCAGAGCTTCAGGCGTCAGCATCTTCACACCTCAGCAGGCTACGTGGAAAAGACCTCGACCAGATCAGCCACGGAGGAGCTTTCAGATCATTTCTCCTAACATTACCAGAACAAATTAGATGCCATTTTGATTCTTCTGTTTCTGGGTAAGAGTAAAAGCTGAACCAGGCTTTTATCAGAACCAGAGCAATGGCAGAGCTTTGTATTTCTGTAAAGAACTTGGTGGAAAGCTGGGTCAGAGCTCCATTTTCTTTAACATCAGAGTATGTCTGTGTTCATATCCTGAGCTCAGTTCAGAACCTCTGGTAATCAGAGGCTGTCTGTAATCTGAGGCATAGAAGTGAAGGATGTATCATCTCGACCCGTTTGAGCCTCATTATGCAGCATGAAATCAGATCCTCCATGGATCATCTGCATAGAGAATCTGTGATTTGAATGAAGAACACAGGAGCCGTCAGAACCGCCCACCGAGCCGTGCTTGTCGTGACTTTACAGACAAACAAAGGCGGAGTTTAAGGAGGGATGGAGATTGATGGTGCTGCTGCAGGGAGGTGGAAACAGTGATGGATTTATTTTACCATCTCTGTCTGACGCTCTGATCCTCTTCACCCACTCAGGAACCAGAACTCAGATCCAACAGAACAGCTGGCTCGATGGGAAATATCTTCTTTCCTTGAAAATTAAATCTTGCACAGATCTGAATTATCTCACCCGTTAGTGAGGCACCTATGGAGGGAAATCTGTCTTTTTATTATTCAATATAATAAAAAATAATTTCATTCAAACAATGTTTGTGATCAAAACCTTTGAAAATGCTATGAATTCAGTCCATCATTTTCCATCATTAGTGGGTCACGGGGGAGCTGGTGTCTATCTCCAGCAGTCTACGGGCGAGAGGTCGGGTCCACCCTGGACAGGTCGCCAGTCCATCTCAGGACAAGGCAGAGACACACATTCATTCACACCTAGAGGCAATTTAGATTGACCAATTAACCTAACAGGCATGTCTTTGGACTGTGGGAGGAAGCCGGAGTACCCAGTGAGAACCCATGCATGCACAGGGAGAACATGCAAACTCCATGCAGAAAGAGATGAACCCAGGACCTTCTTGCTGCAAGGCAACAGTGCTACCAGCTGCGCCACCGTGCAGCCAGCTAAGAAATTATTTATTGTTAAAAGTAAAGTTTGTCAACAAAACATGTCAGAAATCTTTGGTTACAAATCTCAAACTTTTGGTTGAAGCTTCTTTTTTTGGTTGAACTCAACGAGTTTTGAGCGCTGAGAACATGAACATTTTGGGCGGGGCCTATGGAGGAATGATGTAAGATGTCTCCCTATTGGTTGGTGTTGAGTAAGGCGACAGCGTCTGGTCACGCTGAAGGTCAAGGCTTCAGTGAGTGGACATACCAGGAGAGATCAGGCTACAAAGACACTTAGTGGTAATTAATCTGCACCAAATCTGTGTTTCACTGCTTCAGACCTGGGTAGGGTTATGATCAGTTATCGATCCCTGAATGACATCACTAATTAAATGTTGAAAAACATTTAGCAGATATTGTAATATTTGCTCTGCGTTGTATTAGGTTATTGAAAACATGTTATTTGACTTTTCAGTAGCATAATTTCAGACCCTGCTTCTCCTCATCTACTCCTACCCTGACCTAGCAGCTGGCAGGAGCCCCAGATCTTCTAAAAATGATCTCTTCTGTTAATTCAATTAGTGACATTTATGTAGATCTGTTTTCCCTAAAACTACACTGGCTGTCTGACATTAACTTATTTTCCATGAAATAGTCTAATCTTTGAATGAACAGCTCTAGTATTTTCTAGTATTTTGGAGAATTGGCAGAGTAATGAGTACATTACAGATGAAGGTCAGTGGTTTTATGATAAAATCAATGATGGTTTTAGCTAGTGTCAGTCTACGGATGTATTTTTCTTGCATTTAATATCTAAACTTTTATGACTATCTACAAGTTTCAGATACATTAAGAGTTTGTTGTAAATTTATCAACCCAGTCATCAACATTATGTAATAAGTCATTCATTTTACCAGCTAGTTTTTCCTGCACCTGCAAAAAAAAAATCATGAAATCCTTTAACCATATCATGCATGTTCTTTAAAATCCTATTAAAACAATTTAGAATCTATTTTAGCTGAACTTTTAGTATTGATATTTCTGCATTTAGGGGAAATAATCAATATGTTCATTTCCATCAGTTATCAGCAGCCCACTTCTTAAACAGCATTTCAGATAATTAGTGGATATACCGTCTAAGTGTGGCTGAATGAGTTATTCTGCTGGGTTTAGTTATCTGGATAATTGCTTTAATTATACATTGCCAGGAAATCATTTTTTTCTTTTGGTTTTAAATATTAAAATCTCCAAATAAACATGACTTTGATTTACATTAAATGTTTTTGTCTATGAAGTTACTAATGTTAGATGGTATAGTGTTGTTTACACAACAGATAATATTCCTTTTCATGAACATTTCTGTAGATATAGATTCTATTAATACAAGCTGTCATGTTTTCCACATTATATTTTAGATTATTACCAATATATAGAACCATGGCCCTTGTTTATGCTTGCTCATATAAATGTTAGCTCCTAAATGTAAACTGTGAAAGCTAAGAACTATTAACCCCAGACAACTGTCCTACACTCTACCACACCCTGATACCATTGGCTGCTCTCAAGCACCACCATCTCTAGGGTTTACAGAGAATGGTCCGAAAAAGAGAAAATATCCAGTGATCCAGTTCTGTGGGAGAAAATGTCTTGTTGATGCCAGAGGTCAGAGGAGAATGGCCAGACTGGTTTGAGCTGATAGAAAGGCAACAGTAACTCAAATAACCACTCGTTACAACCAAGGCATGGAGAAGAGCATCTCTGAACGTACAACACGTCGAACCTCGAGGCAGATGGGCTACAGCAGCAGAAGACCACACCGGCTGTCACTCCTATCAGCTAAGAACAGGAAACTGAGGCTATAATTCACACAGACTCACCAAAATTGGACAATAGAAGATTGGAAAAACGTTGCCTGGTCTGATGAGTCTTGATTTCTGCTGCAACATTCGGATGGTAGGGTCAGAATTTGGCGTCAACAACATGAAAGCATGGATCCATCCTGTCTTGTATCAACGGTTCAGGCTGGTGGTGGTGGTGTAATGGTGTGGGAGATATTTTCTTGGCACATTTTGGGCCCCTTAGTACTAATTGAGCATCGTGTCAACGCCACAGCCTACCTGAGTATTGTTGCTGACCACGTCCATCCCTTTATGACCACAGTGGACCCATCTTCTGATGGCTACTTCCAGCAGGATAACGCACCATGTCATAAAGCACGAATCATCTCAGACTGGTTTCTTGAACATGACAATGAGTTCACTGGACTCAAATGACCTCCAGTCACCAGATCTCAGTCTAATAGAGCACCTTTATGATGTGGTGGAACAGGAGATTCACATCATGGATGCAGCCGACAAATCTGCAGCATCTGTGTGATGCTATCATGTCAATATGGACCAAACTGTCTGAGGAATGTTTCCAGTACCTTGTTGAATCTATGCCACCAAGGATTAAGGCAGTTCTGCAGGTTAAAGGGGGTCCAACCCGGTACTAGCAAGGTGTACCTAATAAAGTCGGCGGTGAGTGTATAAATATTTAAGACTCACATATTTCATCGCATTGATGATGTGGTTGAAAAGAAAAACATAATTTGTTGTTACAGTCACTTCATCATCTGAGGTGTAAATTAACGTGGTCCCAATGACACACTGTGCTGCAGCATTACAGTGTTTTCCAGCATTAGCATCACTGCTAGATAGTTAGCATCACAGAACAACTTATTAATGTTGCCTGTAGATAAACTAATAAATAATGATGATAATAATAATAATAATAATAAACAGAAGAACGATTCAAAACCTTAACTGTGAAAAACAGATAAAGAAAAAACCCGAAACCAAAACCAAACAACACCAAATCATAACAGTCAGAGATGTTTGCTGATCTCACAACAGGAAGGAAGGTTCCAGTCCAGATTCACTCTGGAACATCTTCTGCACTGGGAGAATGTGAGAGGAGCTCCTGGAGACCAGTTATAATATTTCTCTTTAAGAGAAATTAAGCAAGATCTCCCATGAAGCAGAAGTTCTACTCCTTCTCCCTCCAGACTATGCTAACACTCCAAGTCTCCAAGCTTACTGTGTCTTTATCGTCTGTCCATCCATCCATCCATCCATCCATTGATCCATCCATCCATCCGTCCATCATCCATCCATCCGTCTATTGTCCGTCCATCATCCATCCATCCATCCATCCATCATCCGTAGGTCCATCCATCCGTCTATTGTCCGTCCGTCCGTCCGTCCGTCCATCCATCCATCCATCCATCCATCCATCTGTTCATCCATCCATCTGTTCATCCATCTGTTCATCCATCCATCATCCATCCATCCATCCATCCGTTTGTCATCCATCCATCCATCCATCCATCCGTCCATCATCCATCCATCCATCCATCTGTTCATCCGTCCATCATCCATCCATCCATCCATCCATCCATGCATCCGTCCGTCCGTCCATCCATCCATCCATGCATCCATCCATGCATCCATCCATCCGTCCATTCATCCATCCATCCATCCATCCATCATTCGTAGGTCCATCCATCCGTCTATTGTCCATCCGTCCATCCATCCATCCATCCATCCATCCATCCATTGATCCATCCATCCATCCGTCCATCCATCCATCCATTGATCCATCCATCCGTCCATCTGTTCATCCGTCCATCATCCATCCATCCATCCATCCATCCGTCTATCTGTTCATCCGTTCATCATCCATCCATCCATCCATCCATTGATCCATCCATCCATCCGTCCATCCATCCATCCATCCATTGATCCATCCATCCGTCCATCTGTTCATCCGTCCATCATCCATCCATCCATCCATCCGTCCATCATCCATGCATCATCCCTCCATCCATCCATCCATCCATCCATCCATCCATCATCTGTCTATTGTCCGTCCGTCCATCCATCCATCCATCCATCCATCCATCATCCGTAGGTCCATCCATCCGTCTGTTGACGTCCGTCCGTCCGTCCTTCCATCCATCCATCCATCCATCCATCCATCCATCCATCCATCCATCCATCCATCATCCGTAGGTCCATCCATCCGTCTGTTGACGTCCGTCCGTCCGTCCGTCCGTCCGTCCTTCCATCCATCCATCCATCCATCCATCCATCCATCCATCCATCCATCCATCCATCATCCGTAGGTCCATCCATCCGTCTATTGACGTCCGTCCGTCCGTCCGTCCGTCCGTCCGTCCGTCCGTCCTTCCATCCATCCATCCATCCATCCATCCATCCTGAAGGATTCTTTGATATAAATACATTCTTTTTGGATCAGTTTGGTTCTGCAACTGAAGCTAAAGCTGGCTAATAAATAAAAGCGAAGCCTTCTAAACACCATCATGTGGTTCTGATGTCAGTTTGGACCTAATGAGGTTTTCCTTCCCTATCATCTACAGGGACAGCTGCTGCTGCTCCATCTCAGCTCTTCATTCTGATGTTTTTGACTTTTTCAACATCTGATGGTCAATTATGTTCTGCTGTGATTGGTTTAACAAATCACTTTACCCAGCTGAGAGCACTCAGTGACCTTGAATGGCAACAAGGGACATTAGGAAACACAGAAGGAAGAAAGAACAACTTGGCATCACAGAGTGCTACCTAAATATTTATATCTGAACTAAATCAAAAAGACGTTTTGATGATGAAATGAGATCTTCTGATTTGTTTCTGTGATCAACAAACGTCCTGAACTACAAGGAAAGCTGCAGACAGCTAACTCACATTTCATCCTGTAGACAGAAGCTGATTGCAGCACACTAAGGCAGCTTTCTGCAGGCCTTATGTAGGAAGAAGACAGAGGAGCAGAGTGCAGAGCAACAACCTCCTTTAAGGACTCTGGAAGGATGAAGGTTCATCCATACCTCCCACAGTTAGGTGCTTCTTCATCATTTCTGCACAGCATCATGTCAGGAGATGATAATCTCAGTAAACCCTGGATGGAGACAGAAGAAGATTGTTTCACTCTGGCATGTTTTAAGTTATAACTTGTCTCCAGTTGTTGATCTGATTCACAAATCAGATGTCTGCTCTGCAGAGGTGTTTGCAGACTGTAAATAGATCCAGTTTCTCTCCATCAGCCTGAGATGATGTTCAGCTCCTCTTCTGATCAGACTCAGAGCATCTTCATCAGAATGATTGTTTCTGAGTTTTTCACTGGTAGAAACTGAAGCAGGCTAGGTGCTCTGCACAGCAGCTGTAAACTCTGGGATTAATTCTGCTGCAGGCACCTCCTGCACCTTCTGCACTCAAAGATAATTTCAAACTTGTGTTTCTTTTCTTTTTCTGACAGGAACATCAACAACAATGGCCGCCTCATTTGAAATGTATGGATTTTAGTGGCACGTCTGCGCTGCTCTGTTCAGAAAGTGTTGAGGGGAAGATTGGTGGCCAGCTGGGATCAAGGTGGTAATCATTTATTTCCTTTTTTCCAGCACCTTCTCCTCCAGCGAAGGTGAAGTTGTTGTGACAAATGGCTTCCACCGCCGTTAGCAGCAACAAAGAAAATACAGCCGGCCGCCTGTTCTATAAGTCATGCAGACAAGATGGCGGAGCGGCTCAGATGCAGGGAGGTGATGGATCACCGACACACCGAGACCCATTTCTGCTCCTGATGGAGGAAGAGACATTCTTCACTTTAGTTTGCTTTGATCTGCATCTGAGCTTCATGTTCAAACTTCAATCAGCTCTGAAAACCTCTGACAGCCGTCTGATCAAATTTCCACTGACATGAAGGTTCTGCTGGCCCAGATTCTGCTTCATATAATGATAAGAACCCTCACAGCAGCTGCGATTAAAGAAAATCTGAAACTGAAACCTTCAGTTAATCTGTGCTGGTTCCTTCATTGTTATGATGTGGAGAAACACCAACTGGCTGCTGGTCAGGGTTAGGAAAGAAGATAAATGTTCTCCTGGAATGTTCTGCTATCTGAAAGTCAAATCTTTTCTCTACAGAACCAAACTTCTCCAGGACGTCCCACCTGATGGATGATTGTTGTTCCAGAAATGTAACCAGCTCGGTAAAACTTCACACATGGATCGGTCTCCTCAGCGGCACTGATGTTTGGGTCCTCGCAGTATTTCTACCGTTTGGTCTGAGTTGTTTTTCTGGTTGCTTCATGCTGGACTGTGACAGAACCACTTTGTTGAATGATGGATTTTCCCTTTCTGAACAGAACAAATAGAGCTGAACACACAACAGTGACAGCCACTTCTCTCAGCTCTGATTGGAAAACGGTCATTCTTCAGGGAGAGCTAAACGTCCTGCAGGAAATGTCACCGTTTGGTTCTGACGGGTCACACTGAGATCAAGGTGAAGAGGATTTTTACTGAAACTCTAGTCGGACATACATGCAGAGAGGAGGTCTGTCTGAAGCTGTAGATGTTTTACAGATGTCTTATTTTAATGTCCTGCAGCAGCAGGAGATAAGGAAGTTAGTTTAGTCAGAAGGTTCCTGCAGCTCAAAGAGAATCAGGTTCTGTTATTTAACAGCTTCTCTGGTGTAACCATCTCTGAGAATCAGTCATAATTCTGACTGTTGAGTTTGGAAGTCGAAGCAGACCTTCTGACTCTGGATGTGAGGACGTTCAGGCATTAAAGCCTCTGGGTTGGAGCAGATGACCTCTGTCTGTGTCTGATGGTGAAGAAAACTTCTCAGCACATCTCCCTGCTCTGCTGCTGCTGAGGAAGATCACCTACATCACCCTGAGCTCACTGGTTGGCTGTTTCTATGTTCTGTTGTAGGTTGATAATGCTGTCAGGGAGGAAGGACCAGGATGTCCTGCACTGTGGAACAAGAGGACATGACTACAGATCATGTTTCTTCTTCAATCTAACATCCTACCTGATCTGCTCTCAGCAGAGCTGGTAGTCCTTTTTAGAACCTGACCTTTCCCCTCTGATGCTCGGTCGTAGCCAAAACATAGGTGGAAACGGATTCTTCTCCTCTGTAGACTTTAGTTCACACATCTGCTGGGCTTTCAGGAGGAGCTGAAAGTTTAGATTGTTCTGTCTGGATTCCTCGTCTGTTGGTCACTGGAGGAAAATCATGAACTGATGGCAGGAAGGATCCAGCTTCACACTGGGTGTCGTATAGTTTGGACCCATTAGTCACATTGTGCATCTCGCTCAGGTGTCTCCAGAGTAACATCTGTTGTCCACAGTTCCTGGAGGAACACTGAGATTTCTTTCATGAAACAGGAAATGATTAAGTTTTAATTATGCTGCCTGTTCCTGGTCAGGATGCGTTATCAGGCGCCACCCTGTGTGTCCTCCACAGTCTCGCTGCGTCAGATTAAAGTGACACTTTCAGACTTAATTACTGCTCTAAATTAATTTGTTATAAATTAATGAGCTTTACAGAAGAACCTGGAAGCAAATTAGTGAGCAGAGTCCATCACAAACACAGACACGTCCAACAGGAAATAATTACCTTCAAACATACTGAGGAGATAACAGGACAGCAGCAGACAGCTGAGTTCCCGCTCAGTGGATCAGGAAGCATCTGAGATGAATGAGGAGAACACTGCAGGGTCCACTTATGTGAAATCCCTCTGCAGGAACATCCAGCAGAAACAACTATAACGGCTTAGATGCTAAAACATGAGAATAAAACAATGTTTGCTGTGGAAGCTTCCAGTACAGAACAGATCCAGCAGACAGCAGGACAACATGGAAAAGACCAGGAGATTCTTCCACTTCTTTTCACTTTATTCCATCAGACAGTTGATTTTAGGGTTTTTCTACCTTTGTTCCTTAATATCCTGCAGCACATTCCAGAAAAGGTGTCCATAAATGCTAAATGTTATGTTTCCGCTCCTTCTTTAACCTTCATCTCCATGCCCTCACAGAGCCCGGCTGCAGGTACTGGTTCCTGACAACAGGCTCCTTTCTGATCCACACTGCCAGTCCGATGATTCCTGTGTTCTCTGTCGTTTAAATAACTGTTTCTAAGCACACTCTCACCTCAACCAGAGTTCATGTTTGCAGCTGAGCTGAGCTGGATCATGTTTCCTTCCTCCAGCTTTGTTTCCAGAGATGTTCTGCAGAAGTCTGACCATGTAAGCTTCAGACTGCTGCTGTTGTTTTGTGATTTTTGACACAGCACCAAATGAAACTTGTTATGATGTGCAGCTCTCTTCAGGAACATGGATAAACCTTTCCAACCCACGGTTCCTGCTTCCACAGTTCAACATTCTGCCTTCTTGTTGGCTGCTTTGTACTTGGACGTATGTTGGTTCTTTATGTGAGAACATGGAATATGTGTATGTGGCCTCAGAACGCTGCAGCGTTCAGTCACAGGCTGATATATCTGCACTGACAGACCTTAAACAACAGCAGAGGAAGATAAGTGAGCTCGGTGTGAAATATGATTAAAGCACAGCCTTCCTCTTGCCTTTGATTTAAAGGAGCATGGAGCAAACAGCTCATCTCCTCCACCCACACAGGAGCTCAAGAACACAGAGCGAACTGCCTCACAAGAAACTGCAGGAGAAGAGCAAAAAGGAGGAGGAGAAACAACCTCCTCAGCACTTTGACAGGAGGTCTGGGGCCCCGTTTTATTCAGAGCCTCTCTGTCGCTTCAGAAGCTGAAGGTCCTGCTGGCTCCATCTCACTTTCTCAAAGCTGAAGGAGATGCCAGACATGAAACTCACATAGGTGAGAATTTAAACTCAGCACCAGACATTAATTACACCAAGAGATGCTCTTGGTAATCTTTTTGATGTATGAAGCTAAAATTATACATGGAAGCTGCTGCAGGAGAAACCATATTAACAAGACTGAAAA